>NC_072421.2:59072500-59697500 GCF_028858775.2 Pan troglodytes
TTTCTTACCATAGGCCTCAAAGCGGTCCCAATCTCCACTTGCAGATTCTCCAAAAAGACTGTTTCCAAACTGCTCTCTCAAAAGGAATGTTCAACTCTGTGAGTTGAATGCAATCATCACAGAGTAGTTTCTGAGAATGCTTCTATGTAGTTTTTAGGAGAAGATATTTCCTTTTCCACCACAGCCCCCAAAGCCCTCCAAATGTCCATTTGCGGATCCTAAAAAAAGAGTGTTTCAAAGCTGCGCTATCAAAGGGAAAGTTCAACTCTGCGAGGTGAATGCCAACATCCCAAAGAAGTTTCTGAGAATGCCTCTGTTTAGCTTTTATGTGAAGATTATCCCGTTTCCAACGAAATCTTCAAAGAGGTCCAAATATCCACTTGCGGATCCCCCAGAAAGAGTGTTTCGAAACTGCTGCTTCAAAAGGAATCTTCAACTCTGTGAGTTGAATGCAATCATCACAAAGAAGTTTCTGACAATGCTTCTCTCTCGTTTTTCTGTGAAGATATTTCCTTTTCCACCACAGGCCTGAAAGCGCTCCAAAGGTCCACTTGCAGATTCTACGAAAAGAATGTTTCAAAACTGCTCTATGAACAGCAATGTTAAACTCTGTGGCTCGAACACAAACATCACAAAGCAGTTTCTGAGAATGCTTCAGTTTAGTTTTTCTGTGAAGATATTCCCGTTTCCAAAGAAATCTTCAAAGAGGTCCACATATCCACTTACAGATTCTACACAAAGAGAGTTTCAAAACTGCTCAATCAAAGGGAGGGTTCAACTCTGTGACTTGAATGCAATCATCACACAGAAGTTTCTGAGAATGCTTCTCTTTAGTTTTTACGTGAAGATATACCCGTTTCGAACGAAGGCCACCCAGTGGTCCAAATATCCACATGCAGATTCTACAAAAAGAGTGTTTCAAACCTGAACTATCAAAGGAAGGTTCAACTCTGTGACTTGAATGCAAACAGCACGAAGAAGTTTCTGAGAATGTTTGTGTTTAGTTATGGGAAGTTTATCCCGTTTCCAACGAAATCCTCAGAGAGGTCCAAATATCCACTTGCAGATTCTACCAAAAGTGTGTTTGGAAACTGCTCCATCAAGAGGCATGTTCAGCTCTGTGAGTTAATCTCCATCATCACAAAGTATTTTCTGAGAATGCTTCCGTTTGGTTTTTATAGGAAGTTCTTTCCTTTACTACCGTAGGCCTCAAAGCAGTCCAAATCTCCATTTGCAGATTCTACAAAAAGAGTGTTTCCAATCTGCTCTACCAATAGGAATGTTCAACTCCGTGAGTGGAATGCAATCATCACAAAGTAGTTTCTCAGAATGCTTCTATGTAGTTTTTAGGTGAAGATATTTCCTTTTCCACCACAGGCCTCAAAGCCCCCCAAATGTCCACTTGCAGATTCTAGAAAAAGAGTGTTTCATAGCTGCTCTTTCAAAAGGAAAGTTCAACTCTGGGAGTTGAATACAAACATCACAAAGTAGTTTCTGAGAATGCTTCTGTCTCGTTTTTATGTGACGATGATCCCGTTTCCAATGAAATCTTCAAAGAGGTCCACACAGCCACTTTCAGATTCCAAAGAAAGAGAGTTTCAAAACTGCTCCATCACAAGGATTGTTCAACTCTGTGAGTTGAATGCAGTCATCACAGAAAACTTTCTGAGAATGCTTCTGTCTAGGTTTGATGTGAAGATATACCCGTTTCCAACGAAGGCCACGAAGTGGTCCAAATATACACTTGCAGATTCTACTAGAAGGGTGTTGCAAACCTGAACTATCAAAGGAAGGTTCAACTCTGTGAGTTGAATGCAAACATCACAAAGAAGTTTCTGAGAATGCTTCCGTTTAGTTATGGGAAGTTTATCCCGTTTCCAACGAAATCCTCAGAGAGGTCCAAATATCCCCTTGCAGATTCTACAAACAGTGTGTTTGGAAACTGCTCCATCAAAACGAATGTTCAGCTCTCTGAGTTAAAGGCAATCGTCACTGAGAATTTTCTGAGAGTGCTACTGTCTGGTTTTTATATGAAGTTCTTTCCTTTCTTACCATAGGCCTCAAAGCGGTCCCAATCTCCACTTGCAGATTCTCCAAAAAGACTGTTTCCAAACTGCTCTCTCAAAAGGAATGTTCAACTCTGTGAGTTGAATGCAATCATCACAGAGTAGTTTCTGAGAATGCTTCTATGTAGTTTTTAGGAGAAGATATTTCCTTTTCCACCACAGCCCTCAAATCCCTCCAAATGTCCATTTGCAGATCCTAAAAAAAGAGTGTTTCAAAGCTGCGCTATCAAAGGGAAAGTTCAACTCTGCGAGGTGAATGCCAACATCCCAAAGAAGTTTCTGAGAATGCCTCTGTTTAGCTTTTATGTGAAGATTATCCCGTTTCCAACGAAATCTTCAAAGAGGTCCAAATATCCACTTGCGGATCCCCCAGAAAGAGTGTTTCGAAACTGCTGCTTCAAAAGGAATCTTCAACTCTGTGAGTTGAATGCAATCATCACAAAGAAGTTTCTGACAATGCTTCTCTCTCGTTTTTCTGTGAAGATATTTCCTTTTCCACCACAGGCCTGAAAGCGCTCCAAAGGTCCACTTGCAGATTCTACGAAAAGAATGTTTCAAAACTGCTCTATGAACAGCAATGTTAAACTCTGTGGCTCGAACACAAACATCACAAAGCAGTTTCTGAGAATGCTTCAGTTTAGTTTTTCTGTGAAGATATTCCCGTTTCCAAAGAAATCTTCAAAGAGGTCCACATATCCACTTACAGATTCTACACAAAGAGAGTTTCAAAACTGCTCAATCAAAGGGAGGGTTCAACTCTGTGACTTGAATGCAATCATCACACAGAAGTTTCTGAGAATGCTTCTCTTTAGTTTTTACGTGAAGATATACCCGTTTCGAACGAAGGCCACCCAGTGGTCCAAATATCCACTTGCAGATTCTACAAAAAGAGTGTTTCAAACCTGAACTATCAAAGGAAGGTTCAACTCTGTGACTTGAATGCAAACAGCACGAAGAAGTTTCTGAGAATGTTTGTGTTTAGTTATGGGAAGTTTATCCCGTTTCCAACGAAATCCTCAGAGAGGTCCAAATATCCACTTGCAGATTCTACCAAAAGTGTGTTTGGAAACTGCTCCATCAAGAGGCATGTTCAGCTCTGTGAGTTAATCTCCATCATCACAAAGTATTTTCTGAGAATGCTTCCGTTTGGTTTTTATAGGAAGTTCTTTCCTTTACTACCGTAGGCCTCAAAGCAGTCCAAATCTCCATTTGCAGATTCTACAAAAAGAGTGTTTCCAATCTGCTCTACCAATAGGAATGTTCAACTCCGTGAGTGGAATGCAATCATCACAAAGTAGTTTCTCAGAATGCTTCTATGTAGTTTTTAGGTGAAGATATTTCCTTTTCCACCACAGGCCTCAAAGCCCCCCAAATGTCCACTTGCAGATTCTAGAAAAAGAGTGTTTCATAGCTGCTCTTTCAAAAGGAAAGTTCAACTCTGGGAGTTGAATACAAACATCACAAAGTAGTTTCTGAGAATGCTTCTGTTTCGTTTTTATGTGACGATGCTCCCGTTTCCAATGAAATCTTCAAAGAGGTCCACATAGCCACTTGCAGATTCCAAAGAAAGAGAGTTTCAAAACTGCTCCATCACAAGGATTGTTCAACTCTGTGAGTTGAATGCAGTCATCACAGAAAACTTTCTGAGAATGCTTCTGTCTAGGTTTGATGTGAAGATATACCCGTTTCCAACGAAGGCCACGAAGTGGTCCAAATATACACTTGCAGATTCTACTAGAAGGGTGTTGCAAACCTGAACTATCAAAGGAAGGTTCAACTCTGTGAGTTGAATGCAAACATCACAAAGAAGTTTCTGAGAATGCTTCCGTTTAGTAATGGGAAGTTTATCCCGTTTCCAACGAAATCCTCAGAGAGGTCCAAATATCCCCTTGCAGATTCTACAAACAGTGTGTTTGGAAACTGCTCCATCAAAACGAATGTTCAGCTCTCTGAGTTAAAGGCAATCGTCACTGAGAATTTTCTGAGAGTGCTACTGTCTGGTTTTTATATGAAGTTCTTTCCTTTCTTACCATAGGCCTCAAAGCGGTCCCAATCTCCACTTGCAGATTCTCCAAAAAGACTGTTTCCAAACTGCTCTCTCAAAAGGAATGTTCAACTCTGTGAGTTGAATGCAATCATCACAGAGTAGTTTCTGAGAATGCTTCTATGTAGTTTTTAGGAGAAGATATTTCCTTTTCCACCACAGCCCCCAAAGCCCTCCAAATGTCCATTTGCAGATCCTAAAAAAAGAGTGTTTCAAAGCTGCGCTATCAAAGGGAAAGTTCAACTCTGCGAGGTGAATGCCAACATCCCAAAGAAGTTTCTGAGAATGCCTCTGTTTAGCTTTTATGTGAAGATTATCCCGTTTCCAACGAAATCTTCAAAGAGGTCCAAATATCCACTTGCGGATCCCCCAGAAAGAGTGTTTCGAAACTGCTGCTTCAAAAGGAATCTTCAACTCTGTGAGTTGAATGCAATCATCACAAAGAAGTTTCTGACAATGCTTCTCTCTCGTTTTTCTGTGAAGATATTTCCTTTTCCACCACAGGCCTGAAAGCGCTCCAAAGGTCCACTTGCAGATTCTACGAAAAGAATGTTTCAAAACTGCTCTATGAACAGCAATGTTAAACTCTGTGGCTCGAACACAAACATCACAAAGCAGTTTCTGAGAATGCTTCAGTTTAGTTTTTCTGTGAAGATATTCCCGTTTCCAAAGAAATCTTCAAAGAGGTCCACATATCCACTTACAGATTCTACACAAAGAGAGTTTCAAAACTGCTCAATCAAAGGGAGGGTTCAACTCTGTGACTTGAATGCAATCATCACACAGAAGTTTCTGAGAATGCTTCTCTTTAGTTTTTACGTGAAGATATACCCGTTTCGAACGAAGGCCACCCAGTGGTCCAAATATCCACTTGCAGATTCTACAAAAAGAGTGTTTCAAACCTGAACTATCAAAGGAAGGTTCAACTCTGTGACTTGAATGCAAACAGCACGAAGAAGTTTCTGAGAATGTTTGTGTTTAGTTATGGGAAGTTTATCCCGTTTCCAACGAAATCCTCAGAGAGGTCCAAATATCCACTTGCAGATTCTACCAAAAGTGTGTTTGGAAACTGCTCCATCAAGAGGCATGTTCAGCTCTGTGAGTTAATCTCCATCATCACAAAGTATTTTCTGAGAATGCTTCCGTTTGGTTTTTATAGGAAGTTCTTTCCTTTACTACCGTAGGCCTCAAAGCAGTCCAAATCTCCATTTGCAGATTCTACAAAAAGAGTGTTTCCAATCTGCTCTACCAATAGGAATGTTCAACTCCGTGAGTGGAATGCAATCATCACAAAGTAGTTTCTCAGAATGCTTCTATGTAGTTTTTAGGTGAAGATATTTCCTTTTCCACCACAGGCCTCAAAGCCCCCCAAATGTCCACTTGCAGATTCTAGAAAAAGAGTGTTTCATAGCTGCTCTTTCAAAAGGAAAGTTCAACTCTGGGAGTTGAATACAAACATCACAAAGTAGTTTCTGAGAATGCTTCTGTCTCGTTTTCATGTGACGATGATCCCGTTTCCAATGAAATCTTCAAAGAGGTCCACATAGCCACTTGCAGATTCCAAAGAAAGAGAGTTTCAAAACTGCTCCATCACAAGGATTGTTCAACTCTGTGAGTTGAATGCAGTCATCACAGAAAACTTTCTGAGAATGCTTCTGTCTAGGTTTGATGTGAAGATATACCCGTTTCCAACGAAGGCCACGAAGTGGTCCAAATATACACTTGCAGATTCTACTAGAAGGGTGTTGCAAACCTGAACTATCAAAGGAAGGTTCAACTCTGTGAGTTGAATGCAAACATCACAAAGAAGTTTCTGAGAATGCTTCCGTTTAGTTATGGGAAGTTTATCCCGTTTCCAACGAAATCCTCAGAGAGGTCCAAATATCCCCTTGCAGATTCTACAAACAGTGTGTTTGGAAACTGCTCCATCAAAACGAATGTTCAGCTCTCTGAGTTAAAGGCAATCGTCACTGAGAATTTTCTGAGAATGCTACTGTCTGGTTTTTATATGAAGTTCTTTCCTTTCTTACCATAGGCCTCAAAGCGGTCCCAATCTCCACTTGCAGATTCTCCAAAAAGACTGTTTCCAAACTGCTCTCTCAAAAGGAATGTTCAACTCTGTGAGTTGAATGCAATCATCACAGAGTAGTTTCTGAGAATGCTTCTATGTAGTTTTTAGGAGGAGATATTTCCTTTTCCACCACAGCCCTCAAAGCCCTCCAAAGGTCCATTTGCAGATCCTAAAAAAAGAGTGTTTCAAAGCTGCGCTATCAAAGGGAAAGTTCAACTCTGCGAGGTGAATGCCAACATCCCAAAGAAGTTTCTGAGAATGCCTCTGTTTAGCTTTTATGTGAAGATTATCCCGTTTCCAACGAAATCTTCAAAGAGGTCCAAATATCCACTTGCGGATCCCCCAGAAAGAGTGTTTCGAAACTGCTGCTTCAAAAGGAATCTTCAACTCTGTGAGTTGAATGCAATCATCACAAAGAAGTTTCTGACAATGCTTCTCTCTCGTTTTTCTGTGAAGATATTTCCTTTTCCACCACAGGCCTGAAAGCGCTCCAAAGGTCCACTTGCAGATTCTACGAAAAGAATGTTTCAAAACTGCTCTATGAACAGCAATGTTAAACTCTGTGGCTCGAACACAAACATCACAAAGCAGTTTCTGAGAATGCTTCAGTTTAGTTTTTCTGTGAAGATATTCCCGTTTCCAAAGAAATCTTCAAAGAGGTCCACATATCCACTTACAGATTCTACACAAAGAGAGTTTCAAAACTGCTCAATCAAAGGGAGGGTTCAACTCTGTGACTTGAATGCAATCATCACACAGAAGTTTCTGAGAATGCTTCTCTTTAGTTTTTACGTGAAGATATACCCGTTTCGAACGAAGGCCACCCAGTGGTCCAAATATCCACTTGCAGATTCTACAAAAAGAGTGTTTCAAACCTGAACTATCAAAGGAAGGTTCAACTCTGTGACTTGAATGCAAACAGCACGAAGAAGTTTCTGAGAATGTTTGTGTTTAGTTATGGGAAGTTTATCCCGTTTCCAACGAAATCCTCAGAGAGGTCCAAATATCCACTTGCAGATTCTACCAAAAGTGTGTTTGGAAACTGCTCCATCAAGAGGCATGTTCAGCTCTGTGAGTTAATCTCCATCATCACAAAGTATTTTCTGAGAATGCTGCCGTTTGGTTTTTATAGGAAGTTCTTTCCTTTACTACCGTAGGCCTCAAAGCAGTCCAAATCTCCATTTGCAGATTCTACAAAAAGAGTGTTTCCAATCTGCTCTACCAATAGGAATGTTCAACTCCGTGAGTGGAATGCAATCATCACAAAGTAGTTTCTCAGAATGCTTCTATGTAGTTTTTAGGTGAAGATATTTCCTTTTCCACCACAGGCCTCAAAGCCCCCCAAATGTCCACTTGCAGATTCTAGAAAAAGAGTGTTTCATAGCTGCTCTTTCAAAAGGAAAGTTCAACTCTGGGAGTTGAATACAAACATCACAAAGTAGTTTCTGAGGATGCTTCTGTTTCGTTTTTATGTGACGATGCTCCCGTTTCCAATGAAATCTTCAAAGAGGTCCACATAGCCACTTGCAGATTCCAAAGAAAGAGAGTTTCAAAACTGCTCCATCACAAGGATTGTTCAACTCTGTGAGTTGAATGCAGTCATCACAGAAAACTTTCTGAGAATGCTTCTGTCTAGGTTTGATGTGAAGATATACCCGTTTCCAACGAAGGCCACGAAGTGGTCCAAATATACACTTGCAGATTCTACTAGAAGGGTGTTGCAAACCTGAACTATCAAAGGAAGGTTCAACTCTGTGAGTTGAATGCAAACATCACAAAGAAGTTTCTGAGAATGCTTCCGTTTAGTTATGGGAAGTTTATCCCGTTTCCAACGAAATCCTCAGAGAGGTCCAAATATCCCCTTGCAGATTCTACAAACAGTGTGTTTGGAAACTGCTCCATCAAAACGAATGTTCAGCTCTCTGAGTTAAAGGCAATCGTCACTGAGAATTTTCTGAGAGTGCTACTGTCTGGTTTTTATATGAAGTTCTTTCCTTTCTTACCATAGGCCTCACAGCGGTCCCAATCTCCACTTGCAGATTCTCCAAAAAGACTGTTTCCAAACTGCTCTCTCAAAAGGAATGTTCAACTCTGTGAGTTGAATGCAATCATCACAGAGTAGTTTCTGAGAATGCTTCTATGTAGTTTTTAGGAGAAGATATTTCCTTTTCCACCACAGCCCCCAAAGCCCTCCAAATGTCCATTTGCAGATCCTAAAAAAAGAGTGTTTCAAAGCTGCGCTATCAAAGGGAAAGTTCAACTCTGCGAGGTGAATGCCAACATCCCAAAGAAGTTTCTGAGAATGCCTCTGTTTAGCTTTTATGTGAAGATTATCCCGTTTCCAACGAAATCTTCAAAGAGGTCCAAATATCCACTTGCGGATCCCCCAGAAAGAGTGTTTCGAAACTGCTGCTTCAAAAGGAATCTTCAACTCTGTGAGTTGAATGCAATCATCACAAAGAAGTTTCTGACAATGCTTCTCTCTCGTTTTTCTGTGAAGATATTTCCTTTTCCACCACAGGCCTGAAAGCGCTCCAAAGGTCCACTTGCAGATTCTACGAAAAGAATGTTTCAAAACTGCTCTATGAACAGCAATGTTAAACTCTGTGGCTCGAACACAAACATCACAAAGCAGTTTCTGAGAATGCTTCAGTTTAGTTTTTCTGTGAAGATATTCCCGTTTCCAAAGAAATCTTCAAAGAGGTCCACATATCCACTTACAGATTCTACACAAAGAGAGTTTCAAAACTGCTCAATCAAAGGGAGGGTTCAACTCTGTGACTTGAATGCAATCATCACACAGAAGTTTCTGAGAATGCTTCTCTTTAGTTTTTACGTGAAGATATACCCGTTTCGAACGAAGGCCACCCAGTGGTCCAAATATCCACTTGCAGATTCTACAAAAAGAGTGTTTCAAACCTGAACTATCAAAGGAAGGTTCAACTCTGTGACTTGAATGCAAACAGCACGAAGAAGTTTCTGAGAATGTTTGTGTTTAGTTATGGGAAGTTTATCCCGTTTCCAACGAAATCCTCAGAGAGGTCCAAATATCCACTTGCAGATTCTACCAAAAGTGTGTTTGGAAACTGCTCCATCAAGAGGCATGTTCAGCTCTGTGAGTTAATCTCCATCATCACAAAGTATTTTCTGAGAATGCTGCCGTTTGGTTTTTATAGGAAGTTCTTTCCTTTACTACCGTAGGCCTCAAAGCAGTCCAAATCTCCATTTGCAGATTCTACAAAAAGAGTGTTTCCAATCTGCTCTACCAATAGGAATGTTCAACTCCGTGAGTGGAATGCAATCATCACAAAGTAGTTTCTCAGAATGCTTCTATGTAGTTTTTAGGTGAAGATATTTCCTTTTCCACCACAGGCCTCAAAGCCCCCCAAATGTCCACTTGCAGATTCTAGAAAAAGAGTGTTTCATAGCTGCTCTTTCAAAAGGAAAGTTCAACTCTGGGAGTTGAATACAAACATCACAAAGTAGTTTCTGAGGATGCTTCTGTTTCGTTTTTATGTGACGATGCTCCCGTTTCCAATGAAATCTTCAAAGAGGTCCACATAGCCACTTGCAGATTCCAAAGAAAGAGAGTTTCAAAACTGCTCCATCACAAGGATTGTTCAACTCTGTGAGTTGAATGCAGTCATCACAGAAAACTTTCTGAGAATGCTTCTGTCTAGGTTTGATGTGAAGATATACCCGTTTCCAACGAAGGCCACGAAGTGGTCCAAATATACACTTGCAGATTCTACTAGAAGGGTGTTGCAAACCTGAACTATCAAAGGAAGGTTCAACTCTGTGAGTTGAATGCAAACATCACAAAGAAGTTTCTGAGAATGCTTCCGTTTAGTTATGGGAAGTTTATCCCGTTTCCAACGAAATCCTCAGAGAGGTCCAAATATCCCCTTGCAGATTCTACAAACAGTGTGTTTGGAAACTGCTCCATCAAAACGAATGTTCAGCTCTCTGAGTTAAAGGCAATCGTCACTGAGAATTTTCTGAGAGTGCTACTGTCTGGTTTTTATATGAAGTTCTTTCCTTTCTTACCATAGGCCTCACAGCGGTCCCAATCTCCACTTGCAGATTCTCCAAAAAGACTGTTTCCAAACTGCTCTCTCAAAAGGAATGTTCAACTCTGTGAGTTGAATGCAATCATCACAGAGTAGTTTCTGAGAATGCTTCTATGTAGTTTTTAGGAGAAGATATTTCCTTTTCCACCACAGCCCCCAAAGCCCTCCAAATGTCCATTTGCAGATCCTAAAAAAAGAGTGTTTCAAAGCTGCGCTATCAAAGGGAAAGTTCAACTCTGCGAGGTGAATGCCAACATCCCAAAGAAGTTTCTGAGAATGCCTCTGTTTAGCTTTTATGTGAAGATTATCCCGTTTCCAACGAAATCTTCAAAGAGGTCCAAATATCCACTTGCGGATCCCCCAGAAAGAGTGTTTCGAAACTGCTGCTTCAAAAGGAATCTTCAACTCTGTGAGTTGAATGCAATCATCACAAAGAAGTTTCTGACAATGCTTCTCTCTCGTTTTTCTGTGAAGATATTTCCTTTTCCACCACAGGCCTGAAAGCGCTCCAAAGGTCCACTTGCAGATTCTACGAAAAGAATGTTTCAAAACTGCTCTATGAACAGCAATGTTAAACTCTGTGGCTCGAACACAAACATCACAAAGCAGTTTCTGAGAATGCTTCAGTTTAGTTTTTCTGTGAAGATATTCCCGTTTCCAAAGAAATCTTCAAAGAGGTCCACATATCCACTTACAGATTCTACACAAAGAGAGTTTCAAAACTGCTCAATCAAAGGGAGGGTTCAACTCTGTGACTTGAATGCAATCATCACACAGAAGTTTCTGAGAATGCTTCTCTTTAGTTTTTACGTGAAGATATACCCGTTTCGAACGAAGGCCACCCAGTGGTCCAAATATCCACTTGCAGATTCTACAAAAAGAGTGTTTCAAACCTGAACTATCAAAGGAAGGTTCAACTCTGTGACTTGAATGCAAACAGCACGAAGAAGTTTCTGAGAATGTTTGTGTTTAGTTATGGGAAGTTTATCCCGTTTCCAACGAAATCCTCAGAGAGGTCCAAATATCCACTTGCAGATTCTACCAAAAGTGTGTTTGGAAACTGCTCCATCAAGAGGCATGTTCAGCTCTGTGAGTTAATCTCCATCATCACAAAGTATTTTCTGAGAATGCTTCCGTTTGGTTTTTATAGGAAGTTCTTTCCTTTACTACCGTAGGCCTCAAAGCAGTCCAAATCTCCATTTGCAGATTCTACAAAAAGAGTGTTTCCAATCTGCTCTACCAATAGGAATGTTCAACTCCGTGAGTTGAATGCAATCATCACAAAGTAGTTTCTCAGAATGCTTCTATGTAGTTTTTAGGTGAAGATATTTCCTTTTCCACCACAGGCCTCAAAGCCCCCCAAATGTCCACTTGCAGATTCTAGAAAAAGAGTGTTTCATAGCTGCTCTTTCAAAAGGAAAGTTCAACTCTGGGAGTTGAATACAAACATCACAAAGTAGTTTCTGAGAATGCTTCTGTTTCGTTTTTATGTGACGATGCTCCCGTTTCCAATGAAATCTTCAAAGAGGTCCACATAGCCACTTGCAGATTCCAAAGAAAGAGAGTTTCAAAACTGCTCCATCACAAGGATTGTTCAACTCTGTGAGTTGAATGCAGTCATCACAGAAAACTTTCTGAGAATGCTTCTGTCTAGGTTTGATGTGAAGATATACCCGTTTCCAACGAAGGCCACGAAGTGGTCCAAATATACACTTGCAGATTCTACTAGAAGGGTGTTGCAAACCTGAACTATCAAAGGAAGGTTCAACTCTGTGAGTTGAATGCAAACATCACAAAGATGTTTCTGAGAATGCTTCCGTTTAGTTATGGGAAGTTTATCCCGTTTCCAACGAAATCCTCAGAGAGGTCCAAATATCCCCTTGCAGATTCTACAAACAGTGTGTTTGGAAACTGCTCCATCAAAACGAATGTTCAGCTCTCTGAGTTAAAGGCAATCGTCACTGAGAATTTTCTGAGAGTGCTACTGTCTGGTTTTTATATGAAGTTCTTTCCTTTCTTACCATAGGCCTCAAAGCGGTCCCAATCTCCACTTGCAGATTCTCCAAAAAGACTGTTTCCAAACTGCTCTCTCAAAAGGAATGTTCAACTCTGTGAGTTGAATGCAATCATCACAGAGTAGTTTCTGAGAATGCTTCTATGTAGTTTTTAGGAGAAGATATTTCCTTTTCCACCACAGCCCCCAAAGCCCTCAAATGTCCATCTGCAGATCCTAAAAAAAGAGTGTTTCAAAGCTGCGCTATCAAAGGGAAAGTTCAACTCTGCGAGGTGAATGCCAACATCCCAAAGAAGTTTCTGAGAATGCCTCTGTTTAGCTTTTATGTGAAGATTATCCCGTTTCCAACGAAATCTTCAAAGAGGTCCAAATATCCACTTGCGGATCCCCCAGAAAGAGTGTTTCGAAACTGCTGCTTCAAAAGGAATCTTCAACTCTGTGAGTTGAATGCAATCATCACAAAGAAGTTTCTGACAATGCTTCTCTCTCGTTTTTCTGTGAAGATATTTCCTTTTCCACCACAGGCCTGAAAGCGCTCCAAAGGTCCACTTGCAGATTCTACGAAAAGAATGTTTCAAAACTGCTCTATGAACAGCAATGTTAAACTCTGTGGCTCGAACACAAACATCACAAAGCAGTTTCTGAGAATGCTTCAGTTTAGTTTTTCTGTGAAGATATTCCCGTTTCCAAAGAAATCTTCAAAGAGGTCCACATATCCACTTACAGATTCTACACAAAGAGAGTTTCAAAACTGCTCAATCAAAGGGAGGGTTCAACTCTGTGACTTGAATGCAATCATCACACAGAAGTTTCTGAGAATGCTTCTCTTTAGTTTTTACGTGAAGATATACCCGTTTCGAACGAAGGCCACCCAGTGGTCCAAATATCCACTTGCAGATTCTACAAAAAGAGTGTTTCAAACCTGAACTATCAAAGGAAGGTTCAACTCTGTGACTTGAATGCAAACAGCACGAAGAAGTTTCTGAGAATGTTTGTGTTTAGTTATGGGAAGTTTATCCCGTTTCCAACGAAATCCTCAGAGAGGTCCAAATATCCACTTGCAGATTCTACCAAAAGTGTGTTTGGAAACTGCTCCATCAAGAGGCATGTTCAGCTCTGTGAGTTAATCTCCATCATCACAAAGTATTTTCTGAGAATGCTTCCGTTTGGTTTTTCTAGGAAGTTCTTTCCTTTACTACCGTAGGCCTCAAAGCAGTCCAAATCTCCATTTGCAGATTCTACAAAAAGAGTGTTTCCAATCTGCTCTATCAATAGGAATGTTCAACTCCGTGAGTGGAATGCAATCATCACAAAGTAGTTTCTCAGAATGCTTCTATGTAGTTTTTAGGTGAAGATATTTCCTTTTCCACCACAGGCCTCAAAGTCCCCCAAATGTCCACTTGCAGATTCTAGAAAAAGAGTGTTTCATAGCTGCTCTTTCAAAAGGAAAGTTCAACTCTGGGAGTTGAATACAAACATCACAAAGTAGTTTCTGAGAATGCTTCTGTCTCGTTTTTATGTGACGATGATCCCGTTTCCAATGAAATCTTCAAAGAGGTCCACATAGCCACTTGCAGATTCCAAAGAAAGAGAGTTTCAAAACTGCTCCATCACAAGGATTGTTCAACTCTGTGAGTTGAATGCAGTCATCACAGAAAACTTTCTGAGAATGCTTCTGTCTAGGTTTGATGTGAAGATATACCCGTTTCCAACGAAGGCCACGAAGTGGTCCAAATATACACTTGCAGATTCTACTACAAGGGTGTTGCAAACCTGAACTATCAAAGGAAGGTTCAACTCTGTGAGTTGAATGCAAACATCACAAAGAAGTTTCTGAGAATGCTTCCGTTTAGTTATGGGAAGTTTATCCCGTTTCCAACGAAATCCTCAGAGAGGTCCAAATATCCCCTTGCAGATTCTACAAACAGTGTGTTTGGAAACTGCTCCATCAAAACGAATGTTCAGCTCCCTGAGTTAAAGGCAATCGTCACTGAGAATTTTCTGAGAGTGCTACTGTCTGGTTTTTATATGAAGTTCTTTCCTTTCTTACCATAGGCCTCACAGCGGTCCCAATCTCCACTTGCAGATTCTCCAAAAAGACTGTTTCCAAACTGCTCTCTGAAAAGGAATGTTCAACTCTGTGAGTTGAATGCAATCATCACAGAGTAGTTTCTGAGAATGCTTCTATGTAGTTTTTAGGAGGAGATATTTCCTTTTCCACCACAGCCCTCAAAGCCCTCCAAAGGTCCATTTGCAGATCCTAAAAAAAGAGTGTTTCAAAGCTGCGCTATCAAAGGGAAAGTTCAACTCTGCGAGGTGAATGCCAACATCCCAAAGAAGTTTCTGAGAATGCCTCTGTTTAGCTTTTATGTGAAGATTATCCCGTTTCCAACGAAATCTTCAAAGAGGTCCAAATATCCACTTGCGGATCCCCCAGAAAGTGTGTTTCGAAACTGCTGCTTCAAAAGGAATCTTCAACTCTGTGAGTTGAATGCAATCATCACAAAGAAGTTTCTGACAATGCTTCTCTCTCGTTTTTCTGTGAAGATATTTCCTTTCCCACCACAGGCCTGAAAGCGCTCCAAAGGTCCACTTGCAGATTCTACGAAAAGAATGTTTCAAAACTGCTCTATGAACAGCAATGTTAAACTCTGTGGCTCGAACACAAACATCACAAAGCAGTTTCTGAGAATGCTTCAGTTTAGTTTTTCTGTGAAGATATTCCCGTTTCCAAAGAAATCTTCAAAGAGGTCCACATATCCACTTACAGATTCTACACAAAGAGAGTTTCAAAACTGCTCAATCAAAGGGAGGGTTCAACTCTGTGACTTGAATGCAATCATCACACAGAAGTTTCTGAGAATGCTTCTCTTTAGTTTTTACGTGAAGATATACCCGTTTCGAACGAAGGCCACCCAGTGGTCCAAATATCCACTTGCAGATTCTACAAAAAGAGTGTTTCAAACCTGAACTATCAAAGGAAGGTTCAACTCTGTGACTTGAATGCAAACAGCACGAAGAAGTTTCTGAGAATGTTTGTGTTTAGTTATGGGAAGTTTATCCCGTTTCCAACGAAATCCTCAGAGAGGTCCAAATATCCACTTGCAGATTCTACCAAAAGTGTGTTTGGAAACTGCTCCATCAAGAGGCATGTTCAGCTCTGTGAGTTAATCTCCATCATCACAAAGTATTTTCTGAGAATGCTGCCGTTTGGTTTTTACAGGAAGTTCTTTCCTTTACTACCGTAGGCCTCAAAGCAGTCCAAATCTCCATTTGCAGATTCTACAAAAAGAGTGTTTCCAATCTGCTCTATCAATAGGAATGTTCAACTCCGTGAGTGGAATGCAATCATCACAAAGTAGTTTCTCAGAATGCTTCTATGTAGTTTTTAGGTGAAGATATTTCCTTTTCCACCACAGGCCTCAAAGTCCCCCAAATGTCCACTTGCAGATTCTAGAAAAAGAGTGTTTCATAGCTGCTCTTTCAAAAGGAAAGTTCAACTCTGGGAGTTGAATACAAACATCACAAAGTAGTTTCTGAGAATGCTTCTGTCTCGTTTTTATGTGACGATGATCCCGTTTCCAATGAAATCTTCAAAGAGGTCCACATAGCCACTTGCAGATTCCAAAGAAAGAGAGTTTCAAAACTGCTCCATCACAAGGATTGTTCAACTCTGTGAGTTGAATGCAGTCATCACAGAAAACTTTCTGAGAATGCTTCTGTCTAGGTTTGATGTGAAGATATACCCGTTTCCAACGAAGGCCACGAAGTGGTCCAAATATACACTTGCAGATTCTACTACAAGGGTGTTGCAAACCTGAACTATCAAAGGAAGGTTCAACTCTGTGAGTTGAATGCAAACATCACAAAGAAGTTTCTGAGAATGCTTCCGTTTAGTTATGGGAAGTTTATCCCGTTTCCAACGAAATCCTCAGAGAGGTCCAAATATCCCCTTGCAGATTCTACAAACAGTGTGTTTGGAAACTGCTCCATCAAAACGAATGTTCAGCTCTCTGAGTTAAAGGCAATCGTCACTGAGAATTTTCTGAGAATGCTACTGTCTGGTTTTTATATGAAGTTCTTTCCTTTCTTACCATAGGCCTCAAAGCGGTCCCAATCTCCACTTGCAGATTCTCCAAAAAGACTGTTTCCAAACTGCTCTCTCAAAAGGAATGTTCAACTCTGTGAGTTGAATGCAATCATCACAGAGTAGTTTCTGAGAATGCTTCTATGTAGTTTTTAGGAGGAGATATTTCCTTTTCCACCACAGCCCTCAAAGCCCTCCAAAGGTCCATTTGCAGATCCTAAAAAAAGAGTGTTTCAAAGCTGCGCTATCAAAGGGAAAGTTCAACTCTGCGAGGTGAATGCCAACATCCCAAAGAAGTTTCTGAGAATGCCTCTGTTTAGCTTTTATGTGAAGATTATCCCGTTTCCAACGAAATCTTCAAAGAGGTCCAAATATCCACTTGCGGATCCCCCAGAAAGAGTGTTTCAAAACTGCTGCTTCAAAAGGAATCTTCAACTCTGTGAGTTGAATGCAATCATCACAAAGAAGTTTCTGACAATGCTTCTCTCTCGTTTTTCTGTGAAGATATTTCCTTTTCCACCACAGGCCTGAAAGCGCTCCAAAGGTCCACTTGCAGATTCTACGAAAAGAATGTTTCAAAACTGCTCTATGAACAGCAATGTTAAACTCTGTGGCTCGAACACAAACATCACAAAGCAGTTTCTGAGAATGCTTCAGTTTAGTTTTTCTGTGAAGATATTCCCGTTTCCAAAGAAATCTTCAAAGAGGTCCACATATCCACTTACAGATTCTACACAAAGAGAGTTTCAAAACTGCTCAATCAAAGGGAGGGTTCAACTCTGTGACTTGAATGCAATCATCACACAGAAGTTTCTGAGAATGCTTCTCTTTAGTTTTTACGTGAAGATATACCCGTTTCGAACGAAGGCCACCCAGTGGTCCAAATATCCACTTGCAGATTCTACAAAAAGAGTGTTTCAAACCTGAACTATCAAAGGAAGGTTCAACTCTGTGACTTGAATGCAAACAGCACGAAGAAGTTTCTGAGAATGTTTGTGTTTAGTTATGGGAAGTTTATCCCGTTTCCAACGAAATCCTCAGAGAGGTCCAAATATCCACTTGCAGATTCTACCAAAAGTGTGTTTGGAAACTGCTCCATCAAGAGGCATGTTCAGCTCTGTGAGTTAATCTCCATCATCACAAAGTATTTTCTGAGAATGCTTCCGTTTGGTTTTTATAGGAAGTTCTTTCCTTTACTACCGTAGGCCTCAAAGCAGTCCAAATCTCCATTTGCAGATTCTACAAAAAGAGTGTTTCCAATCTGCTCTACCAATAGGAATGTTCAACTCCGTGAGTTGAATGCAATCATCACAAAGTAGTTTCTCAGAATGCTTCTATGTAGTTTTTAGGTGAAGATATTTCCTTTTCCACCACAGGCCTCAAAGCCCCCCAAATGTCCACTTGCAGATTCTAGAAAAAGAGTGTTTCATAGCTGCTCTTTCAAAAGGAAAGTTCAACTCTGGGAGTTGAATACAAACATCACAAAGTAGTTTCTGAGAATGCTTCTGTTTCGTTTTTATGTGACGATGCTCCCGTTTCCAATGAAATCTTCAAAGAGGTCCACATAGCCACTTGCAGATTCCAAAGAAAGAGAGTTTCAAAACTGCTCCATCACAAGGATTGTTCAACTCTGTGAGTTGAATGCAGTCATCACAGAAAACTTTCTGAGAATGCTTCTGTCTAGGTTTGATGTGAAGATATACCTGTTTCCAACGAAGGCCACGAAGTGGTCCAAATATACACTTGCAGATTCTACTAGAAGGGTGTTGCAAACCTGAACTATCAAAGGAAGGTTCAACTCTGTGAGTTGAATGCAAACATCACAAAGAAGTTTCTGAGAATGCTTCCGTTTAGTTATGGGAAGTTTATCCCGTTTCCAACGAAATCCTCAGAGAGGTCCAAATATCCCCTTGCAGATTCTACAAACAGTGTGTTTGGAAACTGCTCCATCAAAACGAATGTTCAGCTCTCTGAGTTAAAGGCAATCGTCACTGAGAATTTTCTGAGAGTGCTACTGTCTGGTTTTTATATGAAGTTCTTTCCTTTCTTACCATAGGCCTCAAAGCGGTCCCAATCTCCACTTGCAGATTCTCCAAAAAGACTGTTTCCAAACTGCTCTCTCAAAAGGAATGTTCAACTCTGTGAGTTGAATGCAATCATCACAGAGTAGTTTCTGAGAATGCTTCTATGTAGTTTTTAGGAGAAGATATTTCCTTTTCCACCACAGCCCCCAAAGCCCTCAAATGTCCATTTGCAGATCCTAAAAAAAGAGTGTTTCAAAGCTGCGCTATCAAAGGGAAAGTTCAACTCTGCGAGGTGAATGCCAACATCCCAAAGAAGTTTCTGAGAATGCCTCTGTTTAGCTTTTATGTGAAGATTATCCCGTTTCCAACGAAATCTTCAAAGAGGTCCAAATATCCACTTGCGGATCCCCCAGAAAGAGTGTTTCGAAACTGCTGCTTCAAAAGGAATCTTCAACTCTGTGAGTTGAATGCAATCATCACAAAGAAGTTTCTGACAATGCTTCTCTCTCGTTTTTCTGTGAAGATATTTCCTTTTCCACCACAGGCCTGAAAGCGCTCCAAAGGTCCACTTGCAGATTCTACGAAAAGAATGTTTCAAAACTGCTCTATGAACAGCAATGTTAAACTCTGTGGCTCGAACACAAACATCACAAAGCAGTTTCTGAGAATGCTTCAGTTTAGTTTTTCTGTGAAGATATTCCCGTTTCCAAAGAAATCTTCAAAGAGGTCCACATATCCACTTACAGATTCTACACAAAGAGAGTTTCAAAACTGCTCAATCAAAGGGAGGGTTCAACTCTGTGACTTGAATGCAATCATCACACAGAAGTTTCTGAGAATGCTTCTCTTTAGTTTTTACGTGAAGATATACCCGTTTCGAACGAAGGCCACCCAGTGGTCCAAATATCCACTTGCAGATTCTACAAAAAGAGTGTTTCAAACCTGAACTATCAAAGGAAGGTTCAACTCTGTGACTTGAATGCAAACAGCACGAAGAAGTTTCTGAGAATGTTTGTGTTTAGTTATGGGAAGTTTATCCCGTTTCCAACGAAATCCTCAGAGAGGTCCAAATATCCACTTGCAGATTCTACCAAAAGTGTGTTTGGAAACTGCTCCATCAAGAGGCATGTTCAGCTCTGTGAGTTAATCTCCATCATCACAAAGTATTTTCTGAGAATGCTTCCGTTTGGTTTTTATAGGAAGTTCTTTCCTTTACTACCGTAGGCCTCAAAGCAGTCCAAATCTCCATTTGCAGATTCTACAAAAAGAGTGTTTCCAATCTGCTCTACCAATAGGAATGTTCAACTCCGTGAGTTGAATGCAATCATCACAAAGTAGTTTCTCAGAATGCTTCTATGTAGTTTTTAGGTGAAGATATTTCCTTTTCCACCACAGGCCTCAAAGCCCCCCAAATGTCCACTTGCAGATTCTAGAAAAAGAGTGTTTCATAGCTGCTCTTTCAAAAGGAAAGTTCAACTCTGGGAGTTGAATACAAACATCACAAAGTAGTTTCTGAGAATGCTTCTGTTTCGTTTTTATGTGACGATGCTCCCGTTTCCAATGAAATCTTCAAAGAGGTCCACATAGCCACTTGCAGATTCCAAAGAAAGAGAGTTTCAAAACTGCTCCATCACAAGGATTGTTCAACTCTGTGAGTTGAATGCAGTCATCACAGAAAACTTTCTGAGAATGCTTCTGTCTAGGTTTGATGTGAAGATATACCTGTTTCCAACGAAGGCCACGAAGTGGTCCAAATATACACTTGCAGATTCTACTAGAAGGGTGTTGCAAACCTGAACTATCAAAGGAAGGTTCAACTCTGTGAGTTGAATGCAAACATCACAAAGAAGTTTCTGAGAATGCTTCCGTTTAGTTATGGGAAGTTTATCCCGTTTCCAACGAAATCCTCAGAGAGGTCCAAATATCCCCTTGCAGATTCTACAAACAGTGTGTTTGGAAACTGCTCCATCAAAACGAATGTTCAGCTCTCTGAGTTAAAGGCAATCGTCACTGAGAATTTTCTGAGAGTGCTACTGTCTGGTTTTTATATGAAGTTCTTTCCTTTCTTACCATAGGCCTCAAAGCGGTCCCAATCTCCACTTGCAGATTCTCCAAAAAGACTGTTTCCAAACTGCTCTCTCAAAAGGAATGTTCAACTCTGTGAGTTGAATGCAATCATCACAGAGTAGTTTCTGAGAATGCTTCTATGTAGTTTTTAGGAGAAGATATTTCCTTTTCCACCACAGCCCCCAAAGCCCTCAAATGTCCATTTGCAGATCCTAAAAAAAGAGTGTTTCAAAGCTGCGCTATCAAAGGGAAAGTTCAACTCTGCGAGGTGAATGCCAACATCCCAAAGAAGTTTCTGAGAATGCCTCTGTTTAGCTTTTATGTGAAGATTATCCCGTTTCCAACGAAATCTTCAAAGAGGTCCAAATATCCACTTGCGGATCCCCCAGAAAGAGTGTTTCGAAACTGCTGCTTCAAAAGGAATCTTCAACTCTGTGAGTTGAATGCAATCATCACAAAGAAGTTTCTGACAATGCTTCTCTCTCGTTTTTCTGTGAAGATATTTCCTTTTCCACCACAGGCCTGAAAGCGCTCCAAAGGTCCACTTGCAGATTCTACGAAAAGAATGTTTCAAAACTGCTCTATGAACAGCAATGTTAAACTCTGTGGCTCGAACACAAACATCACAAAGCAGTTTCTGAGAATGCTTCAGTTTAGTTTTTCTGTGAAGATATTCCCGTTTCCAAAGAAATCTTCAAAGAGGTCCACATATCCACTTACAGATTCTACACAAAGAGAGTTTCAAAACTGCTCAATCAAAGGGAGGGTTCAACTCTGTGACTTGAATGCAATCATCACACAGAAGTTTCTGAGAATGCTTCTCTTTAGTTTTTACGTGAAGATATACCCGTTTCGAACGAAGGCCACCCAGTGGTCCAAATATCCACTTGCAGATTCTACAAAAAGAGTGTTTCAAACCTGAACTATCAAAGGAAGGTTCAACTCTGTGACTTGAATGCAAACAGCACGAAGAAGTTTCTGAGAATGTTTGTGTTTAGTTATGGGAAGTTTATCCCGTTTCCAACGAAATCCTCAGAGAGGTCCAAATATCCACTTGCAGATTCTACCAAAAGTGTGTTTGGAAACTGCTCCATCAAGAGGCATGTTCAGCTCTGTGAGTTAATCTCCATCATCACAAAGTATTTTCTGAGAATGCTTCCGTTTGGTTTTTATAGGAAGTTCTTTCCTTTACTACCGTAGGCCTCAAAGCAGTCCAAATCTCCATTTGCAGATTCTACAAAAAGAGTGTTTCCAATCTGCTCTACCAATAGGAATGTTCAACTCCGTGAGTTGAATGCAATCATCACAAAGTAGTTTCTCAGAATGCTTCTATGTAGTTTTTAGGTGAAGATATTTCCTTTTCCACCACAGGCCTCAAAGCCCCCCAAATGTCCACTTGCAGATTCTAGAAAAAGAGTGTTTCATAGCTGCTCTTTCAAAAGGAAAGTTCAACTCTGGGAGTTGAATACAAACATCACAAAGTAGTTTCTGAGAATGCTTCTGTTTCGTTTTTATGTGACGATGCTCCCGTTTCCAATGAAATCTTCAAAGAGGTCCACATAGCCACTTGCAGATTCCAAAGAAAGAGAGTTTCAAAACTGCTCCATCACAAGGATTGTTCAACTCTGTGAGTTGAATGCAGTCATCACAGAAAACTTTCTGAGAATGCTTCTGTCTAGGTTTGATGTGAAGATATACCTGTTTCCAACGAAGGCCACGAAGTGGTCCAAATATACACTTGCAGATTCTACTAGAAGGGTGTTGCAAACCTGAACTATCAAAGGAAGGTTCAACTCTGTGAGTTGAATGCAAACATCACAAAGAAGTTTCTGAGAATGCTTCCGTTTAGTTATGGGAAGTTTATCCCGTTTCCAACGAAATCCTCAGAGAGGTCCAAATATCCCCTTGCAGATTCTACAAACAGTGTGTTTGGAAACTGCTCCATCAAAACGAATGTTCAGCTCTCTGAGTTAAAGGCAATCGTCACTGAGAATTTTCTGAGAGTGCTACTGTCTGGTTTTTATATGAAGTTCTTTCCTTTCTTACCATAGGCCTCAAAGCGGTCCCAATCTCCACTTGCAGATTCTCCAAAAAGACTGTTTCCAAACTGCTCTCTCAAAAGGAATGTTCAACTCTGTGAGTTGAATGCAATCATCACAGAGTAGTTTCTGAGAATGCTTCTATGTAGTTTTTAGGAGAAGATATTTCCTTTTCCACCACAGCCCCCAAAGCCCTCAAATGTCCATTTGCAGATCCTAAAAAAAGAGTGTTTCAAAGCTGCGCTATCAAAGGGAAAGTTCAACTCTGCGAGGTGAATGCCAACATCCCAAAGAAGTTTCTGAGAATGCCTCTGTTTAGCTTTTATGTGAAGATTATCCCGTTTCCAACGAAATCTTCAAAGAGGTCCAAATATCCACTTGCGGATCCCCCAGAAAGAGTGTTTCGAAACTGCTGCTTCAAAAGGAATCTTCAACTCTGTGAGTTGAATGCAATCATCACAAAGAAGTTTCTGACAATGCTTCTCTCTCGTTTTTCTGTGAAGATATTTCCTTTTCCACCACAGGCCTGAAAGCGCTCCAAAGGTCCACTTGCAGATTCTACGAAAAGAATGTTTCAAAACTGCTCTATGAACAGCAATGTTAAACTCTGTGGCTCGAACACAAACATCACAAAGCAGTTTCTGAGAATGCTTCAGTTTAGTTTTTCTGTGAAGATATTCCCGTTTCCAAAGAAATCTTCAAAGAGGTCCACATATCCACTTACAGATTCTACACAAAGAGAGTTTCAAAACTGCTCAATCAAAGGGAGGGTTCAACTCTGTGACTTGAATGCAATCATCACACAGAAGTTTCTGAGAATGCTTCTCTTTAGTTTTTACGTGAAGATATACCCGTTTCGAACGAAGGCCACCCAGTGGTCCAAATATCCACTTGCAGATTCTACAAAAAGAGTGTTTCAAACCTGAACTATCAAAGGAAGGTTCAACTCTGTGACTTGAATGCAAACAGCACGAAGAAGTTTCTGAGAATGTTTGTGTTTAGTTATGGGAAGTTTATCCCGTTTCCAACGAAATCCTCAGAGAGGTCCAAATATCCACTTGCAGATTCTACCAAAAGTGTGTTTGGAAACTGCTCCATCAAGAGGCATGTTCAGCTCTGTGAGTTAATCTCCATCATCACAAAGTATTTTCTGAGAATGCTTCCGTTTGGTTTTTATAGGAAGTTCTTTCCTTTACTACCGTAGGCCTCAAAGCAGTCCAAATCTCCATTTGCAGATTCTACAAAAAGAGTGTTTCCAATCTGCTCTACCAATAGGAATGTTCAACTCCGTGAGTTGAATGCAATCATCACAAAGTAGTTTCTCAGAATGCTTCTATGTAGTTTTTAGGTGAAGATATTTCCTTTTCCACCACAGGCCTCAAAGCCCCCCAAATGTCCACTTGCAGATTCTAGAAAAAGAGTGTTTCATAGCTGCTCTTTCAAAAGGAAAGTTCAACTCTGGGAGTTGAATACAAACATCACAAAGTAGTTTCTGAGAATGCTTCTGTTTCGTTTTTATGTGACGATGCTCCCGTTTCCAATGAAATCTTCAAAGAGGTCCACATAGCCACTTGCAGATTCCAAAGAAAGAGAGTTTCAAAACTGCTCCATCACAAGGATTGTTCAACTCTGTGAGTTGAATGCAGTCATCACAGAAAACTTTCTGAGAATGCTTCTGTCTAGGTTTGATGTGAAGATATACCTGTTTCCAACGAAGGCCACGAAGTGGTCCAAATATACACTTGCAGATTCTACTAGAAGGGTGTTGCAAACCTGAACTATCAAAGGAAGGTTCAACTCTGTGAGTTGAATGCAAACATCACAAAGAAGTTTCTGAGAATGCTTCCGTTTAGTTATGGGAAGTTTATCCCGTTTCCAACGAAATCCTCAGAGAGGTCCAAATATCCCCTTGCAGATTCTACAAACAGTGTGTTTGGAAACTGCTCCATCAAAACGAATGTTCAGCTCTCTGAGTTAAAGGCAATCGTCACTGAGAATTTTCTGAGAGTGCTACTGTCTGGTTTTTATATGAAGTTCTTTCCTTTCTTACCATAGGCCTCAAAGCGGTCCCAATCTCCACTTGCAGATTCTCCAAAAAGACTGTTTCCAAACTGCTCTCTCAAAAGGAATGTTCAACTCTGTGAGTTGAATGCAATCATCACAGAGTAGTTTCTGAGAATGCTTCTATGTAGTTTTTAGGAGAAGATATTTCCTTTTCCACCACAGCCCCCAAAGCCCTCAAATGTCCATTTGCAGATCCTAAAAAAAGAGTGTTTCAAAGCTGCGCTATCAAAGGGAAAGTTCAACTCTGCGAGGTGAATGCCAACATCCCAAAGAAGTTTCTGAGAATGCCTCTGTTTAGCTTTTATGTGAAGATTATCCCGTTTCCAACGAAATCTTCAAAGAGGTCCAAATATCCACTTGCGGATCCCCCAGAAAGAGTGTTTCGAAACTGCTGCTTCAAAAGGAATCTTCAACTCTGTGAGTTGAATGCAATCATCACAAAGAAGTTTCTGACAATGCTTCTCTCTCGTTTTTCTGTGAAGATATTTCCTTTTCCACCACAGGCCTGAAAGCGCTCCAAAGGTCCACTTGCAGATTCTACGAAAAGAATGTTTCAAAACTGCTCTATGAACAGCAATGTTAAACTCTGTGGCTCGAACACAAACATCACAAAGCAGTTTCTGAGAATGCTTCAGTTTAGTTTTTCTGTGAAGATATTCCCGTTTCCAAAGAAATCTTCAAAGAGGTCCACATATCCACTTACAGATTCTACACAAAGAGAGTTTCAAAACTGCTCAATCAAAGGGAGGGTTCAACTCTGTGACTTGAATGCAATCATCACACAGAAGTTTCTGAGAATGCTTCTCTTTAGTTTTTACGTGAAGATATACCCGTTTCGAACGAAGGCCACCCAGTGGTCCAAATATCCACTTGCAGATTCTACAAAAAGAGTGTTTCAAACCTGAACTATCAAAGGAAGGTTCAACTCTGTGACTTGAATGCAAACAGCACGAAGAAGTTTCTGAGAATGTTTGTGTTTAGTTATGGGAAGTTTATCCCGTTTCCAACGAAATCCTCAGAGAGGTCCAAATATCCACTTGCAGATTCTACCAAAAGTGTGTTTGGAAACTGCTCCATCAAGAGGCATGTTCAGCTCTGTGAGTTAATCTCCATCATCACAAAGTATTTTCTGAGAATGCTTCCGTTTGGTTTTTCTAGGAAGTTCTTTCCTTTACTACCGTAGGCCTCAAAGCAGTCCAAATCTCCATTTGCAGATTCTACAAAAAGAGTGTTTCCAATCTGCTCTATCAATAGGAATGTTCAACTCCGTGAGTGGAATGCAATCATCACAAAGTAGTTTCTCAGAATGCTTCTATGTAGTTTTTAGGTGAAGATATTTCCTTTTCCACCACAGGCCTCAAAGTCCCCCAAATGTCCACTTGCAGATTCTAGAAAAAGAGTGTTTCATAGCTGCTCTTTCAAAAGGAAAGTTCAACTCTGGGAGTTGAATACAAACATCACAAAGTAGTTTCTGAGAATGCTTCTGTCTCGTTTTTATGTGACGATGATCCCGTTTCCAATGAAATCTTCAAAGAGGTCCACATAGCCACTTGCAGATTCCAAAGAAAGAGAGTTTCAAAACTGCTCCATCACAAGGATTGTTCAACTCTGTGAGTTGAATGCAGTCATCACAGAAAACTTTCTGAGAATGCTTCTGTCTAGGTTTGATGTGAAGATATACCCGTTTCCAACGAAGGCCACGAAGTGGTCCAAATATACACTTGCAGATTCTACTACAAGGGTGTTGCAAACCTGAACTATCAAAGGAAGGTTCAACTCTGTGAGTTGAATGCAAACATCACAAAGAAGTTTCTGAGAATGCTTCCGTTTAGTTATGGGAAGTTTATCCCGTTTCCAACGAAATCCTCAGAGAGGTCCAAATATCCCCTTGCAGATTCTACAAACAGTGTGTTTGGAAACTGCTCCATCAAAACGAATGTTCAGCTCTCTGAGTTAAAGGCAATCGTCACTGAGAATTTTCTGAGAGTGCTACTGTCTGGTTTTTATATGAAGTTCTTTCCTTTCTTACCATAGGCCTCACAGCGGTCCCAATCTCCACTTGCAGATTCTCCAAAAAGACTGTTTCCAAACTGCTCTCTCAAAAGGAATGTTCAACTCTGTGAGTTGAATGCAATCATCACAGAGTAGTTTCTGAGAATGCTTCTATGTAGTTTTTAGGAGGAGATATTTCCTTTTCCACCACAGCCCTCAAAGCCCTCCAAAGGTCCATTTGCAGATCCTAAAAAAAGAGTGTTTCAAAGCTGCGCTATCAAAGGGAAAGTTCAACTCTGCGAGGTGAATGCCAACATCCCAAAGAAGTTTCTGAGAATGCCTCTGTTTAGCTTTTATGTGAAGATTATCCCGTTTCCAACGAAATCTTCAAAGAGGTCCAAATATCCACTTGCGGATCCCCCAGAAAGTGTGTTTCGAAACTGCTGCTTCAAAAGGAATCTTCAACTCTGTGAGTTGAATGCAATCATCACAAAGAAGTTTCTGACAATGCTTCTCTCTCGTTTTTATGTGAAGATATTTCCTTTTCCACCACAGGCCTGAAAGCGCTCCAAAGGTCCACTTGCAGATTCTACGAAAAGAATGTTTCAAAACTGCTCTATGAACAGCAATGTTAAACTCTGTGGCTCGAACACAAACATCACAAAGCAGTTTCTGAGAATGCTTCAGTTTAGTTTTTCTGTGAAGATATTCCCGTTTCCAAAGAAATCTTCAAAGAGGTCCACATATCCACTTACAGATTCTACACAAAGAGAGTTTCAAAACTGCTCAATCAAAGGGAGGGTTCAACTCTGTGACTTGAATGCAATCATCACACAGAAGTTTCTGAGAATGCTTCTCTTTAGTTTTTACGTGAAGATATACCCGTTTCGAACGAAGGCCACCCAGTGGTCCAAATATCCACTTGCAGATTCTACAAAAAGAGTGTTTCAAACCTGAACTATCAAAGGAAGGTTCAACTCTGTGACTTGAATGCAAACAGCACGAAGAAGTTTCTGAGAATGTTTGTGTTTAGTTATGGGAAGTTTATCCCGTTTCCAACGAAATCCTCAGAGAGGTCCAAATATCCACTTGCAGATTCTACCAAAAGTGTGTTTGGAAACTGCTCCATCAAGAGGCATGTTCAGCTCTGTGAGTTAATCTCCATCATCACAAAGTATTTTCTGAGAATGCTTCCGTTTGGTTTTTATAGGAAGTTCTTTCCTTTACTACCGTAGGCCTCAAAGCAGTCCAAATCTCCATTTGCAGATTCTACAAAAAGAGTGTTTCCAATCTGCTCTATCAATAGGAATGTTCAACTCCGTGAGTGGAATGCAATCATCACAAAGTAGTTTCTCAGAATGCTTCTATGTAGTTTTTAGGTGAAGATATTTCCTTTTCCACCACAGGCCTCAAAGCCCCCCAAATGTCCACTTGCAGATTCTAGAAAAAGAGTGTTTCATAGCTGCTCTTTCAAAAGGAAAGTTCAACTCTGGGAGTTGAATACAAACATCACAAAGTAGTTTCTGAGAATGCTTCTGTCTCGTTTTCATGTGACGATGTTCCCGTTTCCAATGAAATCTTCAAAGAGGTCCACATAGCCACTTGCAGATTCCAAAGAAAGAGAGTTTCAAAACTGCTCCATCACAAGGATTGTTCAACTCTGTGAGTTGAATGCAGTCATCACAGAAAACTTTCTGAGAATGCTTCTGTCTAGGTTTGATGTGAAGATATACCCTTTCTAACGAAGGCCACGAAGTGGTCCAAATATACACTTGCAGATTCTACTACAAGGGTGTTGCAAACCTGAACTATCAAAGGAAGGTTCAACTCTGTGAGTTGAATGCAAACATCACAAAGAAGTTTCTGAGAATGCTTCCGTTTAGTTATGGGAAGTTTATCCCGTTTCCAACGAAATCCTCAGAGAGGTCCAAATATCCCCTTGCAGATTCTACAAACAGTGTGTTTGGAAACTGCTCCATCAAAACGAATGTTCAGCTCTCTGAGTTAAAGGCAATCGTCACTGAGAATTTTCTGAGAGTGCTACTGTCTGGTTTTTATATGAAGTTCTTTCCTTTCTTACCATAGGCCTCACAGCGGTCCCAATCTCCACTTGCAGATTCTCCAAAAAGACTGTTTCCAAACTGCTCTCTCAAAAGGAATGTTCAACTCTGTGAGTTGAATGCAATCATCACAGAGTAGTTTCTGAGAATGCTTCTATGTAGTTTTTAGGAGGAGATATTTCCTTTTCCACCACAGCCCCCAAAGACCTCCAAAGGTCCATTTGCAGATCCTAAAAAAAGAGTGTTTCAAAGCTGCGCTATCAAAGGGAAAGTTCAACTCTGCGAGGTGAATGCCAACATCCCAAAGAAGTTTCTGAGAATGCCTCTGTTTAGCTTTTATGTGAAGATTATCCCGTTTCCAACGAAATCTTCAAAGAGGTCCAAATATCCACTTGCGGATCCCCCAGAAAGTGTGTTTCGAAACTGCTGCTTCAAAAGGAATCTTCAACTCTGTGAGTTGAATGCAATCATCACAAAGAAGTTTCTGACAATGCTTCTCTCTCGTTTTTCTGTGAAGATATTTCCTTTCCCACCACAGGCCTGAAAGCGCTCCAAAGGTCCACTTGCAGATTCTACGAAAAGAATGTTTCAAAACTGCTCTATGAACAGCAATGTTAAACTCTGTGGCTCGAACACAAACATCACAAAGCAGTTTCTGAGAATGCTTCAGTTTAGTTTTTCTGTGAAGATATTCCCGTTTCCAAAGAAATCTTCAAAGAGGTCCACATATCCACTTACAGATTCTACACAAAGAGAGTTTCAAAACTGCTCAATCAAAGGGAGGGTTCAACTCTGTGACTTGAATGCAATCATCACACAGAAGTTTCTGAGAATGCTTCTCTTTAGTTTTTACGTGAAGATATACCCGTTTCGAACGAAGGCCACCCAGTGGTCCAAATATCCACTTGCAGATTCTACAAAAAGAGTGTTTCAAACCTGAACTATCAAAGGAAGGTTCAACTCTGTGACTTGAATGCAAACAGCACGAAGAAGTTTCTGAGAATGTTTGTGTTTAGTTATGGGAAGTTTATCCCGTTTCCAACGAAATCCTCAGAGAGGTCCAAATATCCACTTGCAGATTCTACCAAAAGTGTGTTTGGAAACTGCTCCATCAAGAGGCATGTTCAGCTCTGTGAGTTAATCTCCATCATCACAAAGTATTTTCTGAGAATGCTGCCGTTTGGTTTTTACAGGAAGTTCTTTCCTTTACTACCGTAGGCCTCAAAGCAGTCCAAATCTCCATTTGCAGATTCTACAAAAAGAGTGTTTCCAATCTGCTCTATCAATAGGAATGTTCAACTCCGTGAGTGGAATGCAATCATCACAAAGTAGTTTCTCAGAATGCTTCTATGTAGTTTTTAGGTGAAGATATTTCCTTTTCCACCACAGGCCTCAAAGTCCCCCAAATGTCCACTTGCAGATTCTAGAAAAAGAGTGTTTCATAGCTGCTCTTTCAAAAGGAAAGTTCAACTCTGGGAGTTGAATACAAACATCACAAAGTAGTTTCTGAGAATGCTTCTGTCTCGTTTTTATGTGACGATGATCCCGTTTCCAATGAAATCTTCAAAGAGGTCCACATAGCCACTTGCAGATTCCAAAGAAAGAGAGTTTCAAAACTGCTCCATCACAAGGATTGTTCAACTCTGTGAGTTGAATGCAGTCATCACAGAAAACTTTCTGAGAATGCTTCTGTCTAGGTTTGATGTGAAGATATACCCGTTTCCAACGAAGGCCACGAAGTGGTCCAAATATACACTTGCAGATTCTACTACAAGGGTGTTGCAAACCTGAACTATCAAAGGAAGGTTCAACTCTGTGAGTTGAATGCAAACATCACAAAGAAGTTTCTGAGAATGCTTCCGTTTAGTTATGGGAAGTTTATCCCGTTTCCAACGAAATCCTCAGAGAGGTCCAAATATCCCCTTGCAGATTCTACAAACAGTGTGTTTGGAAACTGCTCCATCAAAACGAATGTTCAGCTCTCTGAGTTAAAGGCAATCGTCACTGAGAATTTTCTGAGAGTGCTACTGTCTGGTTTTTATATGAAGTTCTTTCCTTTCTTACCATAGGCCTCACAGCGGTCCCAATCTCCACTTGCAGATTCTCCAAAAAGACTGTTTCCAAACTGCTCTCTCAAAAGGAATGTTCAACTCTGTGAGTTGAATGCAATCATCACAGAGTAGTTTCTGAGAATGCTTCTATGTAGTTTTTAGGAGGAGATATTTCCTTTTCCACCACAGCCCTCAAAGCCCTCCAAAGGTCCATTTGCAGATCCTAAAAAAAGAGTGTTTCAAAGCTGCGCTATCAAAGGGAAAGTTCAACTCTGCGAGGTGAATGCCAACATCCCAAAGAAGTTTCTGAGAATGCCTCTGTTTAGCTTTTATGTGAAGATTATCCCGTTTCCAACGAAATCTTCAAAGAGGTCCAAATATCCACTTGCGGATCCCCCAGAAAGTGTGTTTCGAAACTGCTGCTTCAAAAGGAATCTTCAACTCTGTGAGTTGAATGCAATCATCACAAAGAAGTTTCTGACAATGCTTCTCTCTCGTTTTTATGTGAAGATATTTCCTTTTCCACCACAGGCCTGAAAGCGCTCCAAAGGTCCACTTGCAGATTCTACGAAAAGAATGTTTCAAAACTGCTCTATGAACAGCAATGTTAAACTCTGTGGCTCGAACACAAACATCACAAAGCAGTTTCTGAGAATGCTTCAGTTTAGTTTTTCTGTGAAGATATTCCCGTTTCCAAAGAAATCTTCAAAGAGGTCCACATATCCACTTACAGATTCTACACAAAGAGAGTTTCAAAACTGCTCAATCAAAGGGAGGGTTCAACTCTGTGACTTGAATGCAATCATCACACAGAAGTTTCTGAGAATGCTTCTCTTTAGTTTTTACGTGAAGATATACCCGTTTCGAACGAAGGCCACCCAGTGGTCCAAATATCCACTTGCAGATTCTACAAAAAGAGTGTTTCAAACCTGAACTATCAAAGGAAGGTTCAACTCTGTGACTTGAATGCAAACAGCACGAAGAAGTTTCTGAGAATGTTTGTGTTTAGTTATGGGAAGTTTATCCCGTTTCCAACGAAATCCTCAGAGAGGTCCAAATATCCACTTGCAGATTCTACCAAAAGTGTGTTTGGAAACTGCTCCATCAAGAGGCATGTTCAGCTCTGTGAGTTAATCTCCATCATCACAAAGTATTTTCTGAGAATGCTTCCGTTTGGTTTTTATAGGAAGTTCTTTCCTTTACTACCGTAGGCCTCAAAGCAGTCCAAATCTCCATTTGCAGATTCTACAAAAAGAGTGTTTCCAATCTGCTCTATCAATAGGAATGTTCAACTCCGTGAGTGGAATGCAATCATCACAAAGTAGTTTCTCAGAATGCTTCTATGTAGTTTTTAGGTGAAGATATTTCCTTTTCCACCACAGGCCTCAAAGCCCCCCAAATGTCCACTTGCAGATTCTAGAAAAAGAGTGTTTCATAGCTGCTCTTTCAAAAGGAAAGTTCAACTCTGGGAGTTGAATACAAACATCACAAAGTAGTTTCTGAGAATGCTTCTGTCTCGTTTTCATGTGACGATGATCCCGTTTCCAATGAAATCTTCAAAGAGGTCCACATAGCCACTTGCAGATTCCAAAGAGAGTTTCAAAACTGCTCCATCACAAGGATTGTTCAACTCTGTGAGTTGAATGCAGTCATCACAGAAAACTTTCTGAGAATGCTTCTGTCTAGGTTTGATGTGAAGATATACCCCTTTCTAACGAAGGCCACGAAGTGGTCCAAATATACACTTGCAGATTCTACTACAAGGGTGTTGCAAACCTGAACTATCAAAGGAAGGTTCAACTCTGTGAGTTGAATGCAAACATCACAAAGAAGTTTCTGAGAATGCTTCCGTTTAGTTATGGGAAGTTTATCCCGTTTCCAACGAAATCCTCAGAGAGGTCCAAATATCCCCTTGCAGATTCTACAAACAGTGTGTTTGGAAACTGCTCCATCAAAACGAATGTTCAGCTCTCTGAGTTAAAGGCAATCGTCACTGAGAATTTTCTGAGAGTGCTACTGTCTGGTTTTTATATGAAGTTCTTTCCTTTCTTACCATAGGCCTCACAGCGGTCCCAATCTCCACTTGCAGATTCTCCAAAAAGACTGTTTCCAAACTGCTCTCTCAAAAGGAATGTTCAACTCTGTGAGTTGAATGCAATCATCACAGAGTAGTTTCTGAGAATGCTTCTATGTAGTTTTTAGGAGGAGATATTTCCTTTTCCACCACAGCCCCCAAAGACCTCCAAAGGTCCATTTGCAGATCCTAAAAAAAGAGTGTTTCAAAGCTGCGCTATCAAAGGGAAAGTTCAACTCTGCGAGGTGAATGCCAACATCCCAAAGAAGTTTCTGAGAATGCCTCTGTTTAGCTTTTATGTGAAGATTATCCCGTTTCCAACGAAATCTTCAAAGAGGTCCAAATATCCACTTGCGGATCCCCCAGAAAGTGTGTTTCGAAACTGCTGCTTCAAAAGGAATCTTCAACTCTGTGAGTTGAATGCAATCATCACAAAGAAGTTTCTGACAATGCTTCTCTCTCGTTTTTCTGTGAAGATATTTCCTTTCCCACCACAGGCCTGAAAGCGCTCCAAAGGTCCACTTGCAGATTCTACGAAAAGAATGTTTCAAAACTGCTCTATGAACAGCAATGTTAAACTCTGTGGCTCGAACACAAACATCACAAAGCAGTTTCTGAGAATGCTTCAGTTTAGTTTTTCTGTGAAGATATTCCCGTTTCCAAAGAAATCTTCAAAGAGGTCCACATATCCACTTACAGATTCTACACAAAGAGAGTTTCAAAACTGCTCAATCAAAGGGAGGGTTCAACTCTGTGACTTGAATGCAATCATCACACAGAAGTTTCTGAGAATGCTTCTCTTTAGTTTTTACGTGAAGATATACCCGTTTCGAACGAAGGCCACCCAGTGGTCCAAATATCCACTTGCAGATTCTACAAAAAGAGTGTTTCAAACCTGAACTATCAAAGGAAGGTTCAACTCTGTGACTTGAATGCAAACAGCACGAAGAAGTTTCTGAGAATGTTTGTGTTTAGTTATGGGAAGTTTATCCCGTTTCCAACGAAATCCTCAGAGAGGTCCAAATATCCACTTGCAGATTCTACCAAAAGTGTGTTTGGAAACTGCTCCATCAAGAGGCATGTTCAGCTCTGTGAGTTAATCTCCATCATCACAAAGTATTTTCTGAGAATGCTGCCGTTTGGTTTTTACAGGAAGTTCTTTCCTTTACTACCGTAGGCCTCAAAGCAGTCCAAATCTCCATTTGCAGATTCTACAAAAAGAGTGTTTCCAATCTGCTCTATCAATAGGAATGTTCAACTCCGTGAGTGGAATGCAATCATCACAAAGTAGTTTCTCAGAATGCTTCTATGTAGTTTTTAGGTGAAGATATTTCCTTTTCCACCACAGGCCTCAAAGTCCCCCAAATGTCCACTTGCAGATTCTAGAAAAAGAGTGTTTCATAGCTGCTCTTTCAAAAGGAAAGTTCAACTCTGGGAGTTGAATACAAACATCACAAAGTAGTTTCTGAGAATGCTTCTGTCTCGTTTTTATGTGACGATGATCCCGTTTCCAATGAAATCTTCAAAGAGGTCCACATAGCCACTTGCAGATTCCAAAGAAAGAGAGTTTCAAAACTGCTCCATCACAAGGATTGTTCAACTCTGTGAGTTGAATGCAGTCATCACAGAAAACTTTCTGAGAATGCTTCTGTCTAGGTTTGATGTGAAGATATACCCGTTTCCAACGAAGGCCACGAAGTGGTCCAAATATACACTTGCAGATTCTACTACAAGGGTGTTGCAAACCTGAACTATCAAAGGAAGGTTCAACTCTGTGAGTTGAATGCAAACATCACAAAGAAGTTTCTGAGAATGCTTCCGTTTAGTTATGGGAAGTTTATCCCGTTTCCAACGAAATCCTCAGAGAGGTCCAAATATCCCCTTGCAGATTCTACAAACAGTGTGTTTGGAAACTGCTCCATCAAAACGAATGTTCAGCTCTCTGAGTTAAAGGCAATCGTCACTGAGAATTTTCTGAGAGTGCTACTGTCTGGTTTTTATATGAAGTTCTTTCCTTTCTTACCATAGGCCTCACAGCGGTCCCAATCTCCACTTGCAGATTCTCCAAAAAGACTGTTTCCAAACTGCTCTCTCAAAAGGAATGTTCAACTCTGTGAGTTGAATGCAATCATCACAGAGTAGTTTCTGAGAATGCTTCTATGTAGTTTTTAGGAGGAGATATTTCCTTTTCCACCACAGCCCTCAAAGCCCTCCAAAGGTCCATTTGCAGATCCTAAAAAAAGAGTGTTTCAAAGCTGCGCTATCAAAGGGAAAGTTCAACTCTGCGAGGTGAATGCCAACATCCCAAAGAAGTTTCTGAGAATGCCTCTGTTTAGCTTTTATGTGAAGATTATCCCGTTTCCAACGAAATCTTCAAAGAGGTCCAAATATCCACTTGCGGATCCCCCAGAAAGTGTGTTTCGAAACTGCTGCTTCAAAAGGAATCTTCAACTCTGTGAGTTGAATGCAATCATCACAAAGAAGTTTCTGACAATGCTTCTCTCTCGTTTTTATGTGAAGATATTTCCTTTTCCACCACAGGCCTGAAAGCGCTCCAAAGGTCCACTTGCAGATTCTACGAAAAGAATGTTTCAAAACTGCTCTATGAACAGCAATGTTAAACTCTGTGGCTCGAACACAAACATCACAAAGCAGTTTCTGAGAATGCTTCAGTTTAGTTTTTCTGTGAAGATATTCCCGTTTCCAAAGAAATCTTCAAAGAGGTCCACATATCCACTTACAGATTCTACACAAAGAGAGTTTCAAAACTGCTCAATCAAAGGGAGGGTTCAACTCTGTGACTTGAACGCAATCATCACACAGAAGTTTCTGAGAATGCTTCTCTTTAGTTTTTACGTGAAGATATACCCGTTTCGAACGAAGGCCACCCAGTGGTCCAAATATCCACTTGCAGATTCTACAAAAAGAGTGTTTCAAACCTGAACTATCAAAGGAAGGTTCAACTCTGTGACTTGAATGCAAACAGCACGAAGAAGTTTCTGAGAATGTTTGTGTTTAGTTATGGGAAGTTTATCCCGTTTCCAACGAAATCCTCAGAGAGGTCCAAATATCCACTTGCAGATTCTACCAAAAGTGTGTTTGGAAACTGCTCCATCAAGAGGCATGTTCAGCTCTGTGAGTTAATCTCCATCATCACAAAGTATTTTCTGAGAATGCTTCCGTTTGGTTTTTATAGGAAGTTCTTTCCTTTACTACCGTAGGCCTCAAAGCAGTCCAAATCTCCATTTGCAGATTCTACAAAAAGAGTGTTTCCAATCTGCTCTACCAATAGGAATGTTCAACTCCGTGAGTGGAATGCAATCATCACAAAGTAGTTTCTCAGAATGCTTCTATGTAGTTTTTAGGTGAAGATATTTCCTTTTCCACCACAGGCCTCAAAGCCCCCCAAATGTCCACTTGCAGATTCTAGAAAAAGAGTGTTTCATAGCTGCTCTTTCAAAAGGAAAGTTCAACTCTGGGAGTTGAATACAAACATCACAAAGTAGTTTCTGAGAATGCTTCTGTCTCGTTTTTATGTGACGATGATCCCGTTTCCAATGAAATCTTCAAAGAGGTCCACACAGCCACTTTCAGATTCCAAAGAAAGAGAGTTTCAAAACTGCTCCATCACAAGGATTGTTCAACTCTGTGAGTTGAATGCAGTCCTCACAGAAAACTTTCTGAGAATGCTTCTGTCTAGGTTTGATGTGAAGATATACCCGTTTCCAACGAAGGCCACGAAGTGGTCCAAATATACACTTGCAGATTCTACTAGAAGGGTGTTGCAAACCTGAACTATCAAAGGAAGGTTCAACTCTGTGAGTTGAATGCAAACATCACAAAGAAGTTTCTGAGAATGCTTCCGTTTAGTTATGGGAAGTTTATCCCGTTTCCAACAAAATCCTCAGAGAGGTCCAAATATCCCCTTGCAGATTCTACAAACAGTGTGTTTGGAAACTGCTCCATCAAAACGAATGTTCAGCTCTCTGAGTTAAAGGCAATCGTCACTGAGAATTTTCTGAGAGTGCTACTGTCTGGTTTTTATATGAAGTTCTTTCCTTTCTTACCATAGGCCTCAAAGCGGTCCCAATCTCCACTTGCAGATTCTCCAAAAAGACTGTTTCCAAACTGCTCTCTCAAAAGGAATGTTCAACTCTGTGAGTTGAATGCAATCATCACAGAGTAGTTTCTGAGAATGCTTCTATGTAGTTTTTAGGAGAAGATATTTCCTTTTCCACCACAGCCCCCAAAGCCCTCCAAATGTCCATTTGCAGATCCTAAAAAAAGAGTGTTTCAAAGCTGCGCTATCAAAGGGAAAGTTCAACTCTGCGAGGTGAATGCCAACATCCCAAAGAAGTTTCTGAGAATGCCTCTGTTTAGCTTTTATGTGAAGATTATCCCGTTTCCAACGAAATCTTCAAAGAGGTCCAAATATCCACTTGCGGATCCCCCAGAAAGAGTGTTTCGAAACTGCTGCTTCAAAAGGAATCTTCAACTCTGTGAGTTGAATGCAATCATCACAAAGAAGTTTCTGACAATGCTTCTCTCTCGTTTTTCTGTGAAGATATTTCCTTTTCCACCACAGGCCTGAAAGCGCTCCAAAGGTCCACTTGCAGATTCTACGAAAAGAATGTTTCAAAACTGCTCTATGAACAGCAATGTTAAACTCTGTGGCTCGAACACAAACATCACAAAGCAGTTTCTGAGAATGCTTCAGTTTAGTTTTTCTGTGAAGATATTCCCGTTTCCAAAGAAATCTTCAAAGAGGTCCACATATCCACTTACAGATTCTACACAAAGAGAGTTTCAAAACTGCTCAATCAAAGGGAGGGTTCAACTCTGTGACTTGAATGCAATCATCACACAGAAGTTTCTGAGAATGCTTCTCTTTAGTTTTTACGTGAAGATATACCCGTTTCGAACGAAGGCCACCCAGTGGTCCAAATATCCACTTGCAGATTCTACAAAAAGAGTGTTTCAAACCTGAACTATCAAAGGAAGGTTCAACTCTGTGACTTGAATGCAAACAGCACGAAGAAGTTTCTGAGAATGTTTGTGTTTAGTTATGGGAAGTTTATCCCGTTTCCAACGAAATCCTCAGAGAGGTCCAAATATCCACTTGCAGATTCTACCAAAAGTGTGTTTGGAAACTGCTCCATCAAGAGGCATGTTCAGCTCTGTGAGTTAATCTCCATCATCACAAAGTATTTTCTGAGAATGCTTCCGTTTGGTTTTTCTAGGAAGTTCTTTCCTTCACTACCGTAGGCCTCAAAGCAGTCCAAATCTCCATTTGCAGATTCTACAAAAAGAGTGTTTCCAATCTGCTCTACCAATAGGAATGTTCAACTCCGTGAGTTGAATGCAATCATCACAAAGTAGTTTCTCAGAATGCTTCTATGTAGTTTTTAGGTGAAGATATTTCCTTTTCCACCACAGGCCTCAAAGCCCCCCAAATGTCCACTTGCAGATTCTAGAAAAAGAGTGTTTCATAGCTGCTCTTTCAAAAGGAAAGTTCAACTCTGGGAGTTGAATACAAACATCACAAAGTAGTTTCTGAGAATGCTTCTGTTTCGTTTTTATGTGACGATGCTCCCGTTTCCAATGAAATCTTCAAAGAGGTCCACATAGCCACTTGCAGATTCCAAAGAAAGAGAGTTTCAAAACTGCTCCATCACAAGGATTGTTCAACTCTGTGAGTTGAATGCAGTCATCACAGAAAACTTTCTGAGAATGCTTCTGTCTAGGTTTGATGTGAAGATATACCCGTTTCCAACGAAGGCCACGAAGTGGTCCAAATATACACTTGCAGATTCTACTAGAAGGGTGTTGCAAACCTGAACTATCAAAGGAAGGTTCAACTCTGTGAGTTGAATGCAAACATCACAAAGAAGTTTCTGAGAATGCTTCCGTTTAGTTATGGGAAGTTTATCCCGTTTCCAACGAAATCCTCAGAGAGGTCCAAATATCCCCTTGCAGATTCTACAAACAGTGTGTTTGGAAACTGCTCCATCAAAACGAATGTTCAGCTCTCTGAGTTAAAGGCAATCGTCACTGAGAATTTTCTGAGAGTGCTACTGTCTGGTTTTTATATGAAGTTCTTTCCTTTCTTACCATAGGCCTCAAAGCGGTCCCAATCTCCACTTGCAGATTCTCCAAAAAGACTGTTTCCAAACTGCTCTCTCAAAAGGAATGTTCAACTCTGTGAGTTGAATGCAATCATCACAGAGTAGTTTCTGAGAATGCTTCTATGTAGTTTTTAGGAGAAGATATTTCCTTTTCCACCACAGCCCCCAAAGCCCTCCAAATGTCCATTTGCAGATCCTAAAAAAAGAGTGTTTCAAAGCTGCGCTATCAAAGGGAAAGTTCAACTCTGCGAGGTGAATGCCAACATCCCAAAGAAGTTTCTGAGAATGCCTCTGTTTAGCTTTTATGTGAAGATTATCCCGTTTCCAACGAAATCTTCAAAGAGGTCCAAATATCCACTTGCGGATCCCCCAGAAAGAGTGTTTCGAAACTGCTGCTTCAAAAGGAATCTTCAACTCTGTGAGTTGAATGCAATCATCACAAAGAAGTTTCTGACAATGCTTCTCTCTCGTTTTTCTGTGAAGATATTTCCTTTTCCACCACAGGCCTGAAAGCGCTCCAAAGGTCCACTTGCAGATTCTACGAAAAGAATGTTTCAAAACTGCTCTATGAACAGCAATGTTAAACTCTGTGGCTCGAACACAAACATCACAAAGCAGTTTCTGAGAATGCTTCAGTTTAGTTTTTCTGTGAAGATATTCCCGTTTCCAAAGAAATCTTCAAAGAGGTCCACATATCCACTTACAGATTCTACACAAAGAGAGTTTCAAAACTGCTCAATCAAAGGGAGGGTTCAACTCTGTGACTTGAACGCAATCATCACACAGAAGTTTCTGAGAATGCTTCTCTTTAGTTTTTACGTGAAGATATACCCGTTTCGAACGAAGGCCACCCAGTGGTCCAAATATCCACTTGCAGATTCTACAAAAAGAGTGTTTCAAACCTGAACTATCAAAGGAAGGTTCAACTCTGTGACTTGAATGCAAACAGCACGAAGAAGTTTCTGAGAATGTTTGTGTTTAGTTATGGGAAGTTTATCCCGTTTCCAACGAAATCCTCAGAGAGGTCCAAATATCCACTTGCAGATTCTACCAAAAGTGTGTTTGGAAACTGCTCCATCAAGAGGCATGTTCAGCTCTGTGAGTTAATCTCCATCATCACAAAGTATTTTCTGAGAATGCTTCCGTTTGGTTTTTATAGGAAGTTCTTTCCTTTACTACCGTAGGCCTCAAAGCAGTCCAAATCTCCATTTGCAGATTCTACAAAAAGAGTGTTTCCAATCTGCTCTACCAATAGGAATGTTCAACTCCGTGAGTGGAATGCAATCATCACAAAGTAGTTTCTCAGAATGCTTCTATGTAGTTTTTAGGTGAAGATATTTCCTTTTCCACCACAGGCCTCAAAGCCCCCCAAATGTCCACTTGCAGATTCTAGAAAAAGAGTGTTTCATAGCTGCTCTTTCAAAAGGAAAGTTCAACTCTGGGAGTTGAATACAAACATCACAAAGTAGTTTCTGAGAATGCTTCTGTCTCGTTTTTATGTGACGATGATCCCGTTTCCAATGAAATCTTCAAAGAGGTCCACACAGCCACTTGCAGATTCCAAAGAAAGAGAGTCTCAAAACTGCTCCATCACAAGGATTGTTCAACTCTGTGAGTTGAATGCAGTCCTCACAGAAAACTTTCTGAGAATGCTTCTGTCTAGGTTTGATGTGAAGATATACCCGTTTCCAACGAAGGCCACGAAGTGGTCCAAATATACACTTGCAGATTCTACTAGAAGGGTGTTGCAAACCTGAACTATCAAAGGAAGGTTCAACTCTGTGAGTTGAATGCAAACATCACAAAGAAGTTTCTGAGAATGCTTCCGTTTAGTTATGGGAAGTTTATCCCGTTTCCAACAAAATCCTCAGAGAGGTCCAAATATCCCCTTGCAGATTCTACAAACAGTGTGTTTGGAAACTGCTCCATCAAAACGAATGTTCTGCTCTCTGAGTTAAAGGCAATCGTCACTGAGAATTTTCTGAGAGTGCTACTGTCTGGTTTTTATATGAAGTTCTTTCCTTTCTTACCATAGGCCTCAAAGCGGTCCCAATCTCCACTTGCAGATTCTCCAAAAAGACTGTTTCCAAACTGCTCTCTCAAAAGGAATGTTCAACTCTGTGAGTTGAATGCAATCATCACAGAGTAGTTTCTGAGAATGCTTCTATGTAGTTTTTAGGAGAAGATATTTCCTTTTCCACCACAGCCCTCAAAGCCCTCCAAATGTCCATTTGCAGATCCTAAAAAAAGAGTGTTTCAAAGCTGCGCTATCAAAGGGAAAGTTCAACTCTGCGAGGTGAATGCCAACATCCCAAAGAAGTTTCTGAGAATGCCTCTGTTTAGCTTTTATGTGAAGATTATCCCGTTTCCAACGAAATCTTCAAAGAGGTCCAAATATCCACTTGCGGATCCCCCAGAAAGAGTGTTTCGAAACTGCTGCTTCAAAAGGAATCTTCAACTCTGTGAGTTGAATGCAATCATCACAAAGAAGTTTCTGACAATGCTTCTCTCTCGTTTTTCTGTGAAGATATTTCCTTTTCCACCACAGGCCTGAAAGCGCTCCAAAGGTCCACTTGCAGATTCTACGAAAAGAATGTTTCAAAACTGCTCTATGAACAGCAATGTTAAACTCTGTGGCTCGAACACAAACATCACAAAGCAGTTTCTGAGAATGCTTCAGTTTAGTTTTTCTGTGAAGATATTCCCGTTTCCAAAGAAATCTTCAAAGAGGTCCACATATCCACTTACAGATTCTACACAAAGAGAGTTTCAAAACTGCTCAATCAAAGGGAGGGTTCAACTCTGTGACTTGAATGCAATCATCACACAGAAGTTTCTGAGAATGCTTCTCTTTAGTTTTTACGTGAAGATATACCCGTTTCGAACGAAGGCCACCCAGTGGTCCAAATATCCACTTGCAGATTCTACAAAAAGAGTGTTTCAAACCTGAACTATCAAAGGAAGGTTCAACTCTGTGACTTGAATGCAAACAGCACGAAGAAGTTTCTGAGAATGTTTGTGTTTAGTTATGGGAAGTTTATCCCGTTTCCAACGAAATCCTCAGAGAGGTCCAAATATCCACTTGCAGATTCTACCAAAAGTGTGTTTGGAAACTGCTCCATCAAGAGGCATGTTCAGCTCTGTGAGTTAATCTCCATCATCACAAAGTATTTTCTGAGAATGCTTCCGTTTGGTTTTTCTAGGAAGTTCTTTCCTTCACTACCGTAGGCCTCAAAGCAGTCCAAATCTCCATTTGCAGATTCTACAAAAAGAGTGTTTCCAATCTGCTCTACCAATAGGAATGTTCAACTCCGTGAGTTGAATGCAATCATCACAAAGTAGTTTCTCAGAATGCTTCTATGTAGTTTTTAGGTGAAGATATTTCCTTTTCCACCACAGGCCTCAAAGCTCCCCAAATGTCCACTTGCAGATTCTAGAAAAAGAGTGTTTCATAGCTGCTCTTTCAAAAGGAAAGTTCAACTCTGGGAGTTGAATACAAACATCACAAAGTAGTTTCTGAGAATGCTTCTGTTTCGTTTTTATGTGACGATGCTCCCGTTTCCAATGAAATCTTCAAAGAGGTCCACATAGCCACTTGCAGATTCCAAAGAAAGAGAGTTTCAAAACTGCTCCATCACAAGGATTGTTCAACTCTGTGAGTTGAATGCAGTCATCACAGAAAACTTTCTGAGAATGCTTCTGTCTAGGTTTGATGTGAAGATATACCCGTTTCCAACGAAGGCCACGAAGTGGTCCAAATATACACTTGCAGATTCTACTAGAAGGGTGTTGCAAACCTGAACTATCAAAGGAAGGTTCAACTCTGTGAGTTGAATGCAAACATCACAAAGAAGTTTCTGAGAATGCTTCCGTTTAGTTATGGGAAGTTTATCCCGTTTCCAACAAAATCCTCAGAGAGGTCCAAATATCCCCTTGCAGATTCTACAAACAGTGTGTTTGGAAACTGCTCCATCAAAACGAATGTTCAGCTCTCTGAGTTAAAGGCAATCGTCACTGAGAATTTTCTGAGAGTGCTACTGTCTGGTTTTTATATGAAGTTCTTTCCTTTCTTACCATAGGCCTCAAAGCGGTCCCAATCTCCACTTGCAGATTCTCCAAAAAGACTGTTTCCAAACTGCTCTCTCAAAAGGAATGTTCAACTCTGTGAGTTGAATGCAATCATCACAGAGTAGTTTCTGAGAATGCTTCTATGTAGTTTTTAGGAGAAGATATTTCCTTTTCCACCACAGCCCTCAAAGCCCTCCAAATGTCCATTTGCAGATCCTAAAAAAAGAGTGTTTCAAAGCTGCGCTATCAAAGGGAAAGTTCAACTCTGCGAGGTGAATGCCAACATCCCAAAGAAGTTTCTGAGAATGCCTCTGTTTAGCTTTTATGTGAAGATTATCCCGTTTCCAACGAAATCTTCAAAGAGGTCCAAATATCCACTTGCGGATCCCCCAGAAAGAGTGTTTCGAAACTGCTGCTTCAAAAGGAATCTTCAACTCTGTGAGTTGAATGCAATCATCACAAAGAAGTTTCTGACAATGCTTCTCTCTCGTTTTTCTGTGAAGATATTTCCTTTTCCACCACAGGCCTGAAAGCGCTCCAAAGGTCCACTTGCAGATTCTACGAAAAGAATGTTTCAAAACTGCTCTATGAACAGCAATGTTAAACTCTGTGGCTCGAACACAAACATCACAAAGCAGTTTCTGAGAATGCTTCAGTTTAGTTTTTCTGTGAAGATATTCCCGTTTCCAAAGAAATCTTCAAAGAGGTCCACATATCCACTTACAGATTCTACACAAAGAGAGTTTCAAAACTGCTCAATCAAAGGGAGGGTTCAACTCTGTGACTTGAATGCAATCATCACACAGAAGTTTCTGAGAATGCTTCTCTTTAGTTTTTACGTGAAGATATACCCGTTTCGAACGAAGGCCACCCAGTGGTCCAAATATCCACTTGCAGATTCTACAAAAAGAGTGTTTCAAACCTGAACTATCAAAGGAAGGTTCAACTCTGTGACTTGAATGCAAACAGCACGAAGAAGTTTCTGAGAATGTTTGTGTTTAGTTATGGGAAGTTTATCCCGTTTCCAACGAAATCCTCAGAGAGGTCCAAATATCCACTTGCAGATTCTACCAAAAGTGTGTTTGGAAACTGCTCCATCAAGAGGCATGTTCAGCTCTGTGAGTTAATCTCCATCATCACAAAGTATTTTCTGAGAATGCTTCCGTTTGGTTTTTCTAGGAAGTTCTTTCCTTCACTACCGTAGGCCTCAAAGCAGTCCAAATCTCCATTTGCAGATTCTACAAAAAGAGTGTTTCCAATCTGCTCTACCAATAGGAATGTTCAACTCCGTGAGTGGAATGCAATCATCACAAAGTAGTTTCTCAGAATGCTTCTATGTAGTTTTTAGGTGAAGATATTTCCTTTTCCACCACAGGCCTCAAAGCCCCCCAAATGTCCACTTGCAGATTCTAGAAAAAGAGTGTTTCATAGCTGCTCTTTCAAAAGGAAAGTTCAACTCTGGGAGTTGAATACAAACATCACAAAGTAGTTTCTGAGAATGCTTCTGTTTCGTTTTTATGTGACGATGCTCCCGTTTCCAATGAAATCTTCAAAGAGGTCCACATAGCCACTTGCAGATTCCAAAGAAAGAGAGTTTCAAAACTGCTCCATCACAAGGATTGTTCAACTCTGTGAGTTGAATGCAGTCATCACAGAAAACTTTCTGAGAATGCTTCTGTCTAGGTTTGATGTGAAGATATACCCGTTTCCAACGAAGGCCACGAAGTTGTCCAAATATACACTTCCAGATTCTACTACAAGGGTGTTGCAAACCTGAACTATCAAAGGAAGGTTCAACTCTGTGAGTTGAATGCAAACATCACCAAGAAGTTTCTGAGAATGCTTCCGTTTAGTTATGGGAAGTTTATCCCGTTTCCAACGAAATCCTCAGAGAGGTCCAAATATCCCCTTGCAGATTCTACAAACAGTGTGTTTGGAAACTGCTCCATCAAAACGAATGTTCAGCTCTCTGAGTTAAAGGCAATCGTCACTGAGAATTTTCTGAGAGTGCTACTGTCTGGTTTTTATATGAAGTTCTTTCCTTTCTTACCATAGGCCTCACAGCGGTCCCAATCTCCACTTGCAGATTCTCCAAAAAGACTGTTTCCAAACTGCTCTCTCAAAAGGAATGTTCAACTCTGTGAGTTGAATGCAATCATCACAGAGTAGTTTCTGAGAATGCTTCTATGTAGTTTTTAGGAGAAGATATTTCCTTTTCCACCACAGCCCCCAAAGCCCTCCAAATGTCCATTTGCAGATCCTAAAAAAAGAGTGTTTCAAAGCTGCGCTATCAAAGGGAAAGTTCAACTCTGCGAGGTGAATGCCAACATCCCAAAGAAGTTTCTGAGAATGCCTCTGTTTAGCTTTTATGTGAAGATTATCCCGTTTCCAACGAAATCTTCAAAGAGGTCCAAATATCCACTTGCGGATCCCCCAGAAAGAGTGTTTCGAAACTGCTGCTTCAAAAGGAATCTTCAACTCTGTGAGTTGAATGCAATCATCACAAAGAAGTTTCTGACAATGCTTCTCTCTCTTTTTTCTGTGAAGATATTTCCTTTTCCACCACAGGCCTGAAAGCGCTCCAAAGGTCCACTTGCAGATTCTACGAAAAGAATGTTTCAAAACTGCTCTATGAACAGCAATGTTAAACTCTGTGGCTCGAACACAAACATCACAAAGCAGTTTCTGAGAATGCTTCAGTTTAGTTTTTCTGTGAAGATATTCCCGTTTCCAAAGAAATCTTCAAAGAGGTCCACATATCCACTTACAGATTCTACACAAAGAGAGTTTCAAAACTGCTCAATCAAAGGGAGGGTTCAACTCTGTGACTTGAATGCAATCATCACACAGAAGTTTCTGAGAATGCTTCTCTTTAGTTTTTACGTGAAGATATACCCGTTTCGAACGAAGGCCACCCAGTGGTCCAAATATCCACTTGCAGATTCTACAAAAAGAGTGTTTCAAACCTGAACTATCAAAGGAAGGTTCAACTCTGTGACTTGAATGCAAACAGCACGAAGAAGTTTCTGAGAATGTTTGTGTTTAGTTATGGGAAGTTTATCCCGTTTCCAAGGAAATCCTCAGAGAGGTCCAAATATCCACTTGCAGATTCTACCAAAAGTGTGTTTCGAAACTGCTCCATCAAGAGGCATGTTCAGCTCTGTGAGTTAATCTCCATCATCACAAAGTATTTTCTGAGAATGCTTCCGTTTGGTTTTTCTAGGAAGTTCTTTCCTTTACTACCGTAGGCCTCAAAGCAGTCCAAATCTCCATTTGCAGATTCTACAAAAAGAGTGTTTCCAATCTGCTCTACCAATAGGAATGTTCAACTCCGTGAGTGGAATGCAATCATCACAAAGTAGTTTCTCAGAATGCTTCTATGTAGTTTTTAGGTGAAGATATTTCCTTTTCCACCACAGGCCTCAAAGCCCCCCAAATGTCCACTTGCAGATTCTAGAAAAAGAGTGTTTCATAGCTGCTCTTTCAAAAGGAAAGTTCAACTCTGGGAGTTGAATACAAACATCACAAAGTAGTTTCTGAGAATGCTTCTGTCTCGTTTTCATGTGACGATGATCCCGTTTCCAATGAAATCTTCAAAGAGGTCCACATAGCCACTTGCAGATTCCAAAGAAAGAGAGTTTCAAAACTGCTCCATCACAAGGATTGTTCAACTCTGTGAGTTGAATGCAGTCATCACAGAAAACTTTCTGAGAATGCTTCTGTCTAGGTTTGATGTGAAGATATACCCGTTTCCAACGAAGGCCACGAAGTGGTCCAAATATACACTTGCAGATTCTACTAGAAGGGTGTTGCAAACCTGAACTATCAAAGGAAGGTTCAACTCTGTGAGTTGAATGCAAACATCACCAAGAAGTTTCTGAGAATGCTTCCGTTTAGTTATGGGAAGTTTATCCCGTTTCCAACGAAATCCTCAGAGAGGTCCAAATATCCCCTTGCAGATTCTACAAACAGTGTGTTTGGAAACTGCTCCATCAAAACGAATGTTCAGCTCTCTGAGTTAAAGGCAATCGTCACTGAGAATTTTCTGAGAGTGCTACTGTCTGGTTTTTATATGAAGTTCTTTCCTTTCTTACCATAGGCCTCAAAGCGGTCCCAATCTCCACTTGCAGATTCTCCAAAAAGACTGTTTCCAAACTGCTCTCTCAAAAGGAATCTTCAACTCTGTGAGTTGAATGCAATCATCACAGAGTAGTTTCTGAGAATGCTTCTATGTAGTTTCTAGGAGACGATATTTCCTTTTCCACCACAGCCCCCAAAGCCCTCCAAATGTCCATTTGCAGATCCTAAAAAAAGAGTGTTTCAAAGCTGCGCTATCAAAGGGAAAGTTCAACTCTGCGAGGTGAATGCCAACATCCCAAAGAAGTTTCTGAGAATGCCTCTGTTTAGCTTTTATGTGAAGATTATCCCGTTTCCAACGAAATCTTCAAAGAGGTCCAAATATCCACTTGCGGATCCCCCAGAAAGAGTGTTTCGAAACTGCTGCTTCAAAAGGAATCTTCAACTCTGTGAGTTGAATGCAATCATCACAAAGAAGTTTCTGACAATGCTTCTCTCTCGTTTTTCTGTGAAGATATTTCCTTTTCCACCACAGGCCTGAAAGCGCTCCAAAGGTCCACTTGCAGATTCTACGAAAAGAATGTTTCAAAACTGCTCTATGAACAGCAATGTTAAACTCTGTGGCTCGAACACAAACATCACAAAGCAGTTTCTGAGAATGCTTCAGTTTAGTTTTTCTGTGAAGATATTCCCGTTTCCAAAGAAATCTTCAAAGAGGTCCACATATCCACTTACAGATTCTACACAAAGAGAGTTTCAAAACTGCTCAATCAAAGGGAGGGTTCAACTCTGTGACTTGAATGCAATCATCACACAGAAGTTTCTGAGAATGCTTCTCTTTAGTTTTTACGTGAAGATATACCCGTTTCGAACGAAGGCCACCCAGTGGTCCAAATATCCACTTGCAGATTCTACAAAAAGAGTGTTTCAAACCTGAACTATCAAAGGAAGGTTCAACTCTGTGACTTGAATGCAAACAGCACGAAGAAGTTTCTGAGAATGTTTGTGTTTAGTTATGGGAAGTTTATCCCGTTTCCAACGAAATCCTCAGAGAGGTCCAAATATCCACTTGCAGATTCTACCAAAAGTGTGTTTGGAAACTGCTCCATCAAGAGGCATGTTCAGCTCTGTGAGTTAATCTCCATCATCACAAAGTATTTTCTGAGAATGCTTCCGTTTGGTTTTTATAGGAAGTTCTTTCCTTTACTACCGTAGGCCTCAAAGCAGTCCAAATCTCCATTTGCAGATTCTACAAAAAGAGTGTTTCCAATCTGCTCTACCAATAGGAATGTTCAACTCCGTGAGTTGAATGCAATCATCACAAAGTAGTTTCTCAGAATGCTTCTATGTAGTTTTTAGGTGAAGATATTTCCTTTTCCACCACAGGCCTCAAAGCCCCCCAAATGTCCACTTGCAGATTCTAGAAAAAGAGTGTTTCATAGCTGCTCTTTCAAAAGGAAAGTTCAACTCTGGGAGTTGAATACAAACATCACAAAGTAGTTTCTGAGAATGCTTCTGTTTCGTTTTTATGTGACGATGCTCCCGTTTCCAATGAAATCTTCAAAGAGGTCCACATAGCCACTTGCAGATTCCAAAGAAAGAGAGTTTCAAAACTGCTCCATCACAAGGATTGTTCAACTCTGTGAGTTGAATGCAGTCATCACAGAAAACTTTCTGAGAATGCTTCTGTCTAGGTTTGATGTGAAGATATACCCGTTTCCAACGAAGGCCACGAAGTGGTCCAAATATACACTTGCAGATTCTACTAGAAGGGTGTTGCAAACCTGAACTATCAAAGGAAGGTTCAACTCTGTGAGTTGAATGCAAACATCACAAAGAAGTTTCTGAGAATGCTTCCGTTTAGTAATGGGAAGTTTATCCCGTTTCCAACGAAATCCTCAGAGAGGTCCAAATATCCCCTTGCAGATTCTACAAACAGTGTGTTTGGAAACTGCTCCATCAAAACGAATGTTCAGCTCTCTGAGTTAAAGGCAATCGTCACTGAGAATTTTCTGAGAGTGCTACTGTCTGGTTTTTATATGAAGTTCTTTCCTTTCTTACCATAGGCCTCAAAGCGGTCCCAATCTCCACTTGCAGATTCTCCAAAAAGACTGTTTCCAAACTGCTCTCTCAAAAGGAATGTTCAACTCTGTGAGTTGAATGCAATCATCACAGAGTAGTTTCTGAGAATGCTTCTATGTAGTTTTTAGGAGAAGATATTTCCTTTTCCACCACAGCCCCCAAAGCCCTCCAAATGTCCATTTGCAGATCCTAAAAAAAGAGTGTTTCAAAGCTGCGCTATCAAAGGGAAAGTTCAACTCTGCGAGGTGAATGCCAACATCCCAAAGAAGTTTCTGAGAATGCCTCTGTTTAGCTTTTATGTGAAGATTATCCCGTTTCCAACGAAATCTTCAAAGAGGTCCAAATATCCACTTGCGGATCCCCCAGAAAGAGTGTTTCGAAACTGCTGCTTCAAAAGGAATCTTCAACTCTGTGAGTTGAATGCAATCATCACAAAGAAGTTTCTGACAATGCTTCTCTCTCGTTTTTCTGTGAAGATATTTCCTTTTCCACCACAGGCCTGAAAGCGCTCCAAAGGTCCACTTGCAGATTCTACGAAAAGAATGTTTCAAAACTGCTCTATGAACAGCAATGTTAAACTCTGTGGCTCGAACACAAACATCACAAAGCAGTTTCTGAGAATGCTTCAGTTTAGTTTTTCTGTGAAGATATTCCCGTTTCCAAAGAAATCTTCAAAGAGGTCCACATATCCACTTACAGATTCTACACAAAGAGAGTTTCAAAACTGCTCAATCAAAGGGAGGGTTCAACTCTGTGACTTGAATGCAATCATCACACAGAAGTTTCTGAGAATGCTTCTCTTTAGTTTTTACGTGAAGATATACCCGTTTCGAACGAAGGCCACCCAGTGGTCCAAATATCCACTTGCAGATTCTACAAAAAGAGTGTTTCAAACCTGAACTATCAAAGGAAGGTTCAACTCTGTGACTTGAATGCAAACAGCACGAAGAAGTTTCTGAGAATGTTTGTGTTTAGTTATGGGAAGTTTATCCCGTTTCCAACGAAATCCTCAGAGAGGTCCAAATATCCACTTGCAGATTCTACCAAAAGTGTGTTTGGAAACTGCTCCATCAAGAGGCATGTTCAGCTCTGTGAGTTAATCTCCATCATCACAAAGTATTTTCTGAGAATGCTGCCGTTTGGTTTTTATAGGAAGTTCTTTCCTTTACTACCATAGGCCTCAAAGCAGTCCAAATCTCCATTTGCAGATTCTACAAAAAGAGTGTTTCCAATCTGCTCTACCAATAGGAATGTTCAACTCCGTGAGTGGAATGCAATCATCACAAAGTAGTTTCTCAGAATGCTTCTATGTAGTTTTTAGGTGAAGATATTTCCTTTTCCACCACAGGCCTCAAAGCCCCCCAAATGTCCACTTGCAGATTCTAGAAAAAGAGTGTTTCATAGCTGCTCTTTCAAAAGGAAAGTTCAACTCTGGGAGTTGAATACAAACATCACAAAGTAGTTTCTGAGAATGCTTCTGTCTCGTTTTCATGTGACGATGATCCCGTTTCCAATGAAATCTTCAAAGAGGTCCACATAGCCACTTGCAGATTCCAAAGAAAGAGAGTTTCAAAACTGCTCCATCACAAGGATTGTTCAACTCTGTGAGTTGAATGCAGTCATCACAGAAAACTTTCTGAGAATGCTTCTGTCTAGGTTTGATGTGAAGATATACCCGTTTCCAACGAAGGCCACGAAGTGGTCCAAATATACACTTGCAGATTCTACTAGAAGGGTGTTGCAAACCTGAACTATCAAAGGAAGGTTCAACTCTGTGAGTTGAATGCAAACATCACAAAGAAGTTTCTGAGAATGCTTCCGTTTAGTTATGGGAAGTTTATCCCGTTTCCAACGAAATCCTCAGAGAGGTCCAAATATCCCCTTGCAGATTCTACAAACAGTGTGTTTGGAAACTGCTCCATCAAAACGAATGTTCAGCTCTCTGAGTTAAAGGCAATCGTCACTGAGAATTTTCTGAGAATGCTACTGTCTGGTTTTTATATGAAGTTCTTTCCTTTCTTACCATAGGCCTCAAAGCGGTCCCAATCTCCACTTGCAGATTCTCCAAAAAGACTGTTTCCAAACTGCTCTCTCAAAAGGAATGTTCAACTCTGTGAGTTGAATGCAATCATCACAGAGTAGTTTCTGAGAATGCTTCTATGTAGTTTTTAGGAGGAGATATTTCCTTTTCCACCACAGCCCTCAAAGCCCTCCAAAGGTCCATTTGCAGATCCTAAAAAAAGAGTGTTTCAAAGCTGCGCTATCAAAGGGAAAGTTCAACTCTGCGAGGTGAATGCCAACATCCCAAAGAAGTTTCTGAGAATGCCTCTGTTTAGCTTTTATGTGAAGATTATCCCGTTTCCAACGAAATCTTCAAAGAGGTCCAAATATCCACTTGCGGATCCCCCAGAAAGAGTGTTTCGAAACTGCTGCTTCAAAAGGAATCTTCAACTCTGTGAGTTGAATGCAATCATCACAAAGAAGTTTCTGACAATGCTTCTCTCTCGTTTTTCTGTGAAGATATTTCCTTTTCCACCACAGGCCTGAAAGCGCTCCAAAGGTCCACTTGCAGATTCTACGAAAAGAATGTTTCAAAACTGCTCTATGAACAGCAATGTTAAACTCTGTGGCTCGAACACAAACATCACAAAGCAGTTTCTGAGAATGCTTCAGTTTAGTTTTTCTGTGAAGATATTCCCGTTTCCAAAGAAATCTTCAAAGAGGTCCACATATCCACTTACAGATTCTACACAAAGAGAGTTTCAAAACTGCTCAATCAAAGGGAGGGTTCAACTCTGTGACTTGAATGCAATCATCACACAGAAGTTTCTGAGAATGCTTCTCTTTAGTTTTTACGTGAAGATATACCCGTTTCGAACGAAGGCCACCCAGTGGTCCAAATATCCACTTGCAGATTCTACAAAAAGAGTGTTTCAAACCTGAACTATCAAAGGAAGGTTCAACTCTGTGACTTGAATGCAAACAGCACGAAGAAGTTTCTGAGAATGTTTGTGTTTAGTTATGGGAAGTTTATCCCGTTTCCAACGAAATCCTCAGAGAGGTCCAAATATCCACTTGCAGATTCTACCAAAAGTGTGTTTGGAAACTGCTCCATCAAGAGGCATGTTCAGCTCTGTGAGTTAATCTCCATCATCACAAAGTATTTTCTGAGAATGCTGCCGTTTGGTTTTTATAGGAAGTTCTTTCCTTTACTACCGTAGGCCTCAAAGCAGTCCAAATCTCCATTTGCAGATTCTACAAAAAGAGTGTTTCCAATCTGCTCTACCAATAGGAATGTTCAACTCCGTGAGTGGAATGCAATCATCACAAAGTAGTTTCTCAGAATGCTTCTATGTAGTTTTTAGGTGAAGATATTTCCTTTTCCACCACAGGCCTCAAAGCCCCCCAAATGTCCACTTGCAGATTCTAGAAAAAGAGTGTTTCATAGCTGCTCTTTCAAAAGGAAAGTTCAACTCTGGGAGTTGAATACAAACATCACAAAGTAGTTTCTGAGAATGCTTCTGTCTCGTTTTCATGTGACGATGATCCCGTTTCCAATGAAATCTTCAAAGAGGTCCACATAGCCACTTGCAGATTCCAAAGAAAGAGAGTTTCAAAACTGCTCCATCACAAGGATTGTTCAACTCTGTGAGTTGAATGCAGTCATCACAGAAAACTTTCTGAGAATGCTTCTGTCTAGGTTTGATGTGAAGATATACCCGTTTCCAACGAAGGCCACGAAGTGGTCCAAATATACACTTGCAGATTCTACTAGAAGGGTGTTGCAAACCTGAACTATCAAAGGAAGGTTCAACTCTGTGAGTTGAATGCAAACATCACAAAGAAGTTTCTGAGAATGCTTCCGTTTAGTTATGGGAAGTTTATCCCGTTTCCAACGAAATCCTCAGAGAGGTCCAAATATCCCCTTGCAGATTCTACAAACAGTGTGTTTGGAAACTGCTCCATCAAAACGAATGTTCAGCTCTCTGAGTTAAAGGCAATCGTCACTGAGAATTTTCTGAGAATGCTACTGTCTGGTTTTTATATGAAGTTCTTTCCTTTCTTACCATAGGCCTCAAAGCGGTCCCAATCTCCACTTGCAGATTCTCCAAAAAGACTGTTTCCAAACTGCTCTCTCAAAAGGAATGTTCAACTCTGTGAGTTGAATGCAATCATCACAGAGTAGTTTCTGAGAATGCTTCTATGTAGTTTTTAGGAGGAGATATTTCCTTTTCCACCACAGCCCTCAAAGCCCTCCAAAGGTCCATTTGCAGATCCTAAAAAAAGAGTGTTTCAAAGCTGCGCTATCAAAGGGAAAGTTCAACTCTGCGAGGTGAATGCCAACATCCCAAAGAAGTTTCTGAGAATGCCTCTGTTTAGCTTTTATGTGAAGATTATCCCGTTTCCAACGAAATCTTCAAAGAGGTCCAAATATCCACTTGCGGATCCCCCAGAAAGAGTGTTTCGAAACTGCTGCTTCAAAAGGAATCTTCAACTCTGTGAGTTGAATGCAATCATCACAAAGAAGTTTCTGACAATGCTTCTCTCTCGTTTTTCTGTGAAGATATTTCCTTTTCCACCACAGGCCTGAAAGCGCTCCAAAGGTCCACTTGCAGATTCTACGAAAAGAATGTTTCAAAACTGCTCTATGAACAGCAATGTTAAACTCTGTGGCTCGAACACAAACATCACAAAGCAGTTTCTGAGAATGCTTCAGTTTAGTTTTTCTGTGAAGATATTCCCGTTTCCAAAGAAATCTTCAAAGAGGTCCACATATCCACTTACAGATTCTACACAAAGAGAGTTTCAAAACTGCTCAATCAAAGGGAGGGTTCAACTCTGTGACTTGAATGCAATCATCACACAGAAGTTTCTGAGAATGCTTCTCTTTAGTTTTTACGTGAAGATATACCCGTTTCGAACGAAGGCCACCCAGTGGTCCAAATATCCACTTGCAGATTCTACAAAAAGAGTGTTTCAAACCTGAACTATCAAAGGAAGGTTCAACTCTGTGACTTGAATGCAAACAGCACGAAGAAGTTTCTGAGAATGTTTGTGTTTAGTTATGGGAAGTTTATCCCGTTTCCAACGAAATCCTCAGAGAGGTCCAAATATCCACTTGCAGATTCTACCAAAAGTGTGTTTGGAAACTGCTCCATCAAGAGGCATGTTCAGCTCTGTGAGTTAATCTCCATCATCACAAAGTATTTTCTGAGAATGCTTCCGTTTGGTTTTTATAGGAAGTTCTTTCCTTTACTACCGTAGGCCTCAAAGCAGTCCAAATCTCCATTTGCAGATTCTACAAAAAGAGTGTTTCCAATCTGCTCTACCAATAGGAATGTTCAACTCCGTGAGTGGAATGCAATCATCACAAAGTAGTTTCTCAGAATGCTTCTATGTAGTTTTTAGGTGAAGATATTTCCTTTTCCACCACAGGCCTCAAAGCCCCCCAAATGTCCACTTGCAGATTCTAGAAAAAGAGTGTTTCATAGCTGCTCTTTCAAAAGGAAAGTTCAACTCTGGGAGTTGAATACAAACATCACAAAGTAGTTTCTGAGGATGCTTCTGTTTCGTTTTTATGTGACGATGCTCCCGTTTCCAATGAAATCTTCAAAGAGGTCCACATAGCCACTTGCAGATTCCAAAGAAAGAGAGTTTCAAAACTGCTCCATCACAAGGATTGTTCAACTCTGTGAGTTGAATGCAGTCATCACAGAAAACTTTCTGAGAATGCTTCTGTCTAGGTTTGATGTGAAGATATACCCGTTTCCAACGAAGGCCACGAAGTGGTCCAAATATACACTTGCAGATTCTACTAGAAGGGTGTTGCAAACCTGAACTATCAAAGGAAGGTTCAACTCTGTGAGTTGAATGCAAACATCACAAAGAAGTTTCTGAGAATGCTTCCGTTTAGTTATGGGAAGTTTATCCCGTTTCCAACGAAATCCTCAGAGAGGTCCAAATATCCCCTTGCAGATTCTACAAACAGTGTGTTTGGAAACTGCTCCATCAAAACGAATGTTCAGCTCTCTGAGTTAAAGGCAATCGTCACTGAGAATTTTCTGAGAGTGCTACTGTCTGGTTTTTATATGAAGTTCTTTCCTTTCTTACCATAGGCCTCACAGCGGTCCCAATCTCCACTTGCAGATTCTCCAAAAAGACTGTTTCCAAACTGCTCTCTCAAAAGGAATGTTCAACTCTGTGAGTTGAATGCAATCATCACAGAGTAGTTTCTGAGAATGCTTCTATGTAGTTTTTAGGAGAAGATATTTCCTTTTCCACCACAGCCCCCAAAGCCCTCCAAATGTCCATTTGCAGATCCTAAAAAAAGAGTGTTTCAAAGCTGCGCTATCAAAGGGAAAGTTCAACTCTGCGAGGTGAATGCCAACATCCCAAAGAAGTTTCTGAGAATGCCTCTGTTTAGCTTTTATGTGAAGATTATCCCGTTTCCAACGAAATCTTCAAAGAGGTCCAAATATCCACTTGCGGATCCCCCAGAAAGAGTGTTTCGAAACTGCTGCTTCAAAAGGAATCTTCAACTCTGTGAGTTGAATGCAATCATCACAAAGAAGTTTCTGACAATGCTTCTCTCTCGTTTTTCTGTGAAGATATTTCCTTTTCCACCACAGGCCTGAAAGCGCTCCAAAGGTCCACTTGCAGATTCTACGAAAAGAATGTTTCAAAACTGCTCTATGAACAGCAATGTTAAACTCTGTGGCTCGAACACAAACATCACAAAGCAGTTTCTGAGAATGCTTCAGTTTAGTTTTTCTGTGAAGATATTCCCGTTTCCAAAGAAATCTTCAAAGAGGTCCACATATCCACTTACAGATTCTACACAAAGAGAGTTTCAAAACTGCTCAATCAAAGGGAGGGTTCAACTCTGTGACTTGAATGCAATCATCACACAGAAGTTTCTGAGAATGCTTCTCTTTAGTTTTTACGTGAAGATATACCCGTTTCGAACGAAGGCCACCCAGTGGTCCAAATATCCACTTGCAGATTCTACAAAAAGAGTGTTTCAAACCTGAACTATCAAAGGAAGGTTCAACTCTGTGACTTGAATGCAAACAGCATGAAGAAGTTTCTGAGAATGTTTGTGTTTAGTTATGGGAAGTTTATCCCGTTTCCAACGAAATCCTCAGAGAGGTCCAAATATCCACTTGCAGATTCTACCAAAAGTGTGTTTGGAAACTGCTCCATCAAGAGGCATGTTCAGCTCTGTGAGTTAATCTCCATCATCACAAAGTATTTTCTGAGAATGCTTCCGTTTGGTTTTTATAGGAAGTTCTTTCCTTTACTACCGTAGGCCTCAAAGCAGTCCAAATCTCCATTTGCAGATTCTACAAAAAGAGTGTTTCCAATCTGCTCTACCAATAGGAATGTTCAACTCCGTGAGTTGAATGCAATCATCACAAAGTAGTTTCTCAGAATGCTTCTATGTAGTTTTTAGGTGAAGATATTTCCTTTTCCACCACAGGCCTCAAAGCCCCCCAAATGTCCACTTGCAGATTCTAGAAAAAGAGTGTTTCATAGCTGCTCTTTCAAAAGGAAAGTTCAACTCTGGGAGTTGAATACAAACATCACAAAGTAGTTTCTGAGAATGCTTCTGTTTCGTTTTTATGTGACGATGCTCCCGTTTCCAATGAAATCTTCAAAGAGGTCCACATAGCCACTTGCAGATTCCAAAGAAAGAGAGTTTCAAAACTGCTCCATCACAAGGATTGTTCAACTCTGTGAGTTGAATGCAGTCATCACAGAAAACTTTCTGAGAATGCTTCTGTCTAGGTTTGATGTGAAGATATACCCGTTTCCAACGAAGGCCACGAAGTGGTCCAAATATACACTTGCAGATTCTACTAGAAGGGTGTTGCAAACCTGAACTATCAAAGGAAGGTTCAACTCTGTGAGTTGAATGCAAACATCACAAAGATGTTTCTGAGAATGCTTCCGTTTAGTTATGGGAAGTTTATCCCGTTTCCAACGAAATCCTCAGAGAGGTCCAAATATCCCCTTGCAGATTCTACAAACAGTGTGTTTGGAAACTGCTCCATCAAAACGAATGTTCAGCTCTCTGAGTTAAAGGCAATCATCACTGAGAATTTTCTGAGAGTGCTACTGTCTGGTTTTTATATGAAGTTCTTTCCTTTCTTACCATAGGCCTCAAAGCGGTCCCAATCTCCACTTGCAGATTCTCCAAAAAGACTGTTTCCAAACTGCTCTCTCAAAAGGAATGTTCAACTCTGTGAGTTGAATGCAATCATCACAGAGTAGTTTCTGAGAATGCTTCTATGTAGTTTTTAGGAGAAGATATTTCCTTTTCCACCACAGCCCCCAAAGCCCTCCAAATGTCCATTTGCAGATCCTAAAAAAAGAGTGTTTCAAAGCTGCGCTATCAAAGGGAAAGTTCAACTCTGCGAGGTGAATGCCAACATCCCAAAGAAGTTTCTGAGAATGCCTCTGTTTAGCTTTTATGTGAAGATTATCCCGTTTCCAACGAAATCTTCAAAGAGGTCCAAATATCCACTTGCGGATCCCCCAGAAAGAGTGTTTCGAAACTGCTGCTTCAAAAGGAATCTTCAACTCTGTGAGTTGAATGCAATCATCACAAAGAAGTTTCTGACAATGCTTCTCTCTCGTTTTTCTGTGAAGATATTTCCTTTTCCACCACAGGCCTGAAAGCGCTCCAAAGGTCCACTTGCAGATTCTACGAAAAGAATGTTTCAAAACTGCTCTATGAACAGCAATGTTAAACTCTGTGGCTCGAACACAAACATCACAAAGCAGTTTCTGAGAATGCTTCAGTTTAGTTTTTCTGTGAAGATATTCCCGTTTCCAAAGAAATCTTCAAAGAGGTCCACATATCCACTTACAGATTCTACACAAAGAGAGTTTCAAAACTGCTCAATCAAAGGGAGGGTTCAACTCTGTGACTTGAATGCAATCATCACACAGAAGTTTCTGAGAATGCTTCTCTTTAGTTTTTACGTGAAGATATACCCGTTTCGAACGAAGGCCACCCAGTGGTCCAAATATCCACTTGCAGATTCTACAAAAAGAGTGTTTCAAACCTGAACTATCAAAGGAAGGTTCAACTCTGTGACTTGAATGCAAACAGCACGAAGAAGTTTCTGAGAATGTTTGTGTTTAGTTATGGGAAGTTTATCCCGTTTCCAACGAAATCCTCAGAGAGGTCCAAATATCCACTTGCAGATTCTACCAAAAGTGTGTTTGGAAACTGCTCCATCAAGAGGCATGTTCAGCTCTGTGAGTTAATCTCCATCATCACAAAGTATTTTCTGAGAATGCTTCCGTTTGGTTTTTCTAGGAAGTTCTTTCCTTTACTACCGTAGGCCTCAAAGCAGTCCAAATCTCCATTTGCAGATTCTACAAAAAGAGTGTTTCCAATCTGCTCTATCAATAGGAATGTTCAACTCCGTGAGTGGAATGCAATCATCACAAAGTAGTTTCTCAGAATGCTTCTATGTAGTTTTTAGGTGAAGATATTTCCTTTTCCACCACAGGCCTCAAAGTCCCCCAAATGTCCACTTGCAGATTCTAGAAAAAGAGTGTTTCATAGCTGCTCTTTCAAAAGGAAAGTTCAACTCTGGGAGTTGAATACAAACATCACAAAGTAGTTTCTGAGAATGCTTCTGTCTCGTTTTTATGTGACGATGATCCCGTTTCCAATGAAATCTTCAAAGAGGTCCACATAGCCACTTGCAGATTCCAAAGAAAGAGAGTTTCAAAACTGCTCCATCACAAGGATTGTTCAACTCTGTGAGTTGAATGCAGTCATCACAGAAAACTTTCTGAGAATGCTTCTGTCTAGGTTTGATGTGAAGATATACCCGTTTCCAACGAAGGCCACGAAGTGGTCCAAATATACACTTGCAGATTCTACTACAAGGGTGTTGCAAACCTGAACTATCAAAGGAAGGTTCAACTCTGTGAGTTGAATGCAAACATCACAAAGAAGTTTCTGAGAATGCTTCCGTTTAGTTATGGGAAGTTTATCCCGTTTCCAACGAAATCCTCAGAGAGGTCCAAATATCCCCTTGCAGATTCTACAAACAGTGTGTTTGGAAACTGCTCCATCAAAACGAATGTTCAGCTCTCTGAGTTAAAGGCAATCGTCACTGAGAATTTTCTGAGAATGCTACTGTCTGGTTTTTATATGAAGTTCTTTCCTTTCTTACCATAGGCCTCAAAGCGGTCCCAATCTCCACTTGCAGATTCTCCAAAAAGACTGTTTCCAAACTGCTCTCTCAAAAGGAATGTTCAACTCTGTGAGTTGAATGCAATCATCACAGAGTAGTTTCTGAGAATGCTTCTATGTAGTTTTTAGGAGGAGATATTTCCTTTTCCACCACAGCCCTCAAAGCCCTCCAAAGGTCCATTTGCAGATCCTAAAAAAAGAGTGTTTCAAAGCTGCGCTATCAAAGGGAAAGTTCAACTCTGCGAGGTGAATGCCAACATCCCAAAGAAGTTTCTGAGAATGCCTCTGTTTAGCTTTTATGTGAAGATTATCCCGTTTCCAACGAAATCTTCAAAGAGGTCCAAATATCCACTTGCGGATCCCCCAGAAAGAGTGTTTCGAAACTGCTGCTTCAAAAGGAATCTTCAACTCTGTGAGTTGAATGCAATCATCACAAAGAAGTTTCTGACAATGCTTCTCTCTCGTTTTTCTGTGAAGATATTTCCTTTTCCACCACAGGCCTGAAAGCGCTCCAAAGGTCCACTTGCAGATTCTACGAAAAGAATGTTTCAAAACTGCTCTATGAACAGCAATGTTAAACTCTGTGGCTCGAACACAAACATCACAAAGCAGTTTCTGAGAATGCTTCAGTTTAGTTTTTCTGTGAAGATATTCCCGTTTCCAAAGAAATCTTCAAAGAGGTCCACATATCCACTTACAGATTCTACACAAAGAGAGTTTCAAAACTGCTCAATCAAAGGGAGGGTTCAACTCTGTGACTTGAATGCAATCATCACACAGAAGTTTCTGAGAATGCTTCTCTTTAGTTTTTACGTGAAGATATACCCGTTTCGAACGAAGGCCACCCAGTGGTCCAAATATCCACTTGCAGATTCTACAAAAAGAGTGTTTCAAACCTGAACTATCAAAGGAAGGTTCAACTCTGTGACTTGAATGCAAACAGCACGAAGAAGTTTCTGAGAATGTTTGTGTTTAGTTATGGGAAGTTTATCCCGTTTCCAACGAAATCCTCAGAGAGGTCCAAATATCCACTTGCAGATTCTACCAAAAGTGTGTTTGGAAACTGCTCCATCAAGAGGCATGTTCAGCTCTGTGAGTTAATCTCCATCATCACAAAGTATTTTCTGAGAATGCTTCCGTTTGGTTTTTATAGGAAGTTCTTTCCTTTACTACCGTAGGCCTCAAAGCAGTCCAAATCTCCATTTGCAGATTCTACAAAAAGAGTGTTTCCAATCTGCTCTACCAATAGGAATGTTCAACTCCGTGAGTGGAATGCAATCATCACAAAGTAGTTTCTCAGAATGCTTCTATGTAGTTTTTAGGTGAAGATATTTCCTTTTCCACCACAGGCCTCAAAGCCCCCCAAATGTCCACTTGCAGATTCTAGAAAAAGAGTGTTTCATAGCTGCTCTTTCAAAAGGAAAGTTCAACTCTGGGAGTTGAATACAAACATCACAAAGTAGTTTCTGAGGATGCTTCTGTTTCGTTTTTATGTGACGATGCTCCCGTTTCCAATGAAATCTTCAAAGAGGTCCACATAGCCACTTGCAGATTCCAAAGAAAGAGAGTTTCAAAACTGCTCCATCACAAGGATTGTTCAACTCTGTGAGTTGAATGCAGTCATCACAGAAAACTTTCTGAGAATGCTTCTGTCTAGGTTTGATGTGAAGATATACCCGTTTCCAACGAAGGCCACGAAGTGGTCCAAATATACACTTGCAGATTCTACTAGAAGGGTGTTGCAAACCTGAACTATCAAAGGAAGGTTCAACTCTGTGAGTTGAATGCAAACATCACAAAGAAGTTTCTGAGAATGCTTCCGTTTAGTTATGGGAAGTTTATCCCGTTTCCAACGAAATCCTCAGAGAGGTCCAAATATCCCCTTGCAGATTCTACAAACAGTGTGTTTGGAAACTGCTCCATCAAAACGAATGTTCAGCTCTCTGAGTTAAAGGCAATCGTCACTGAGAATTTTCTGAGAGTGCTACTGTCTGGTTTTTATATGAAGTTCTTTCCTTTCTTACCATAGGCCTCACAGCGGTCCCAATCTCCACTTGCAGATTCTCCAAAAAGACTGTTTCCAAACTGCTCTCTCAAAAGGAATGTTCAACTCTGTGAGTTGAATGCAATCATCACAGAGTAGTTTCTGAGAATGCTTCTATGTAGTTTTTAGGAGAAGATATTTCCTTTTCCACCACAGCCCCCAAAGCCCTCCAAATGTCCATTTGCAGATCCTAAAAAAAGAGTGTTTCAAAGCTGCGCTATCAAAGGGAAAGTTCAACTCTGCGAGGTGAATGCCAACATCCCAAAGAAGTTTCTGAGAATGCCTCTGTTTAGCTTTTATGTGAAGATTATCCCGTTTCCAACGAAATCTTCAAAGAGGTCCAAATATCCACTTGCGGATCCCCCAGAAAGAGTGTTTCGAAACTGCTGCTTCAAAAGGAATCTTCAACTCTGTGAGTTGAATGCAATCATCACAAAGAAGTTTCTGACAATGCTTCTCTCTCGTTTTTCTGTGAAGATATTTCCTTTTCCACCACAGGCCTGAAAGCGCTCCAAAGGTCCACTTGCAGATTCTACGAAAAGAATGTTTCAAAACTGCTCTATGAACAGCAATGTTAAACTCTGTGGCTCGAACACAAACATCACAAAGCAGTTTCTGAGAATGCTTCAGTTTAGTTTTTCTGTGAAGATATTCCCGTTTCCAAAGAAATCTTCAAAGAGGTCCACATATCCACTTACAGATTCTACACAAAGAGAGTTTCAAAACTGCTCAATCAAAGGGAGGGTTCAACTCTGTGACTTGAATGCAATCATCACACAGAAGTTTCTGAGAATGCTTCTCTTTAGTTTTTACGTGAAGATATACCCGTTTCGAACGAAGGCCACCCAGTGGTCCAAATATCCACTTGCAGATTCTACAAAAAGAGTGTTTCAAACCTGAACTATCAAAGGAAGGTTCAACTCTGTGACTTGAATGCAAACAGCACGAAGAAGTTTCTGAGAATGTTTGTGTTTAGTTATGGGAAGTTTATCCCGTTTCCAACGAAATCCTCAGAGAGGTCCAAATATCCACTTGCAGATTCTACCAAAAGTGTGTTTGGAAACTGCTCCATCAAGAGGCATGTTCAGCTCTGTGAGTTAATCTCCATCATCACAAAGTATTTTCTGAGAATGCTTCCGTTTGGTTTTTATAGGAAGTTCTTTCCTTTACTACCGTAGGCCTCAAAGCAGTCCAAATCTCCATTTGCAGATTCTACAAAAAGAGTGTTTCCAATCTGCTCTACCAATAGGAATGTTCAACTCCGTGAGTTGAATGCAATCATCACAAAGTAGTTTCTCAGAATGCTTCTATGTAGTTTTTAGGTGAAGATATTTCCTTTTCCACCACAGGCCTCAAAGCCCCCCAAATGTCCACTTGCAGATTCTAGAAAAAGAGTGTTTCATAGCTGCTCTTTCAAAAGGAAAGTTCAACTCTGGGAGTTGAATACAAACATCACAAAGTAGTTTCTGAGAATGCTTCTGTTTCGTTTTTATGTGACGATGCTCCCGTTTCCAATGAAATCTTCAAAGAGGTCCACATAGCCACTTGCAGATTCCAAAGAAAGAGAGTTTCAAAACTGCTCCATCACAAGGATTGTTCAACTCTGTGAGTTGAATGCAGTCATCACAGAAAACTTTCTGAGAATGCTTCTGTCTAGGTTTGATGTGAAGATATACCCGTTTCCAACGAAGGCCACGAAGTGGTCCAAATATACACTTGCAGATTCTACTAGAAGGGTGTTGCAAACCTGAACTATCAAAGGAAGGTTCAACTCTGTGAGTTGAATGCAAACATCACAAAGATGTTTCTGAGAATGCTTCCGTTTAGTTATGGGAAGTTTATCCCGTTTCCAACGAAATCCTCAGAGAGGTCCAAATATCCCCTTGCAGATTCTACAAACAGTGTGTTTGGAAACTGCTCCATCAAAACGAATGTTCAGCTCTCTGAGTTAAAGGCAATCGTCACTGAGAATTTTCTGAGAGTGCTACTGTCTGGTTTTTATATGAAGTTCTTTCCTTTCTTACCATAGGCCTCAAAGCGGTCCCAATCTCCACTTGCAGATTCTCCAAAAAGACTGTTTCCAAACTGCTCTCTCAAAAGGAATGTTCAACTCTGTGAGTTGAATGCAATCATCACAGAGTAGTTTCTGAGAATGCTTCTATGTAGTTTTTAGGAGAAGATATTTCCTTTTCCACCACAGCCCCCAAAGCCCTCCAAATGTCCATTTGCAGATCCTAAAAAAAGAGTGTTTCAAAGCTGCGCTATCAAAGGGAAAGTTCAACTCTGCGAGGTGAATGCCAACATCCCAAAGAAGTTTCTGAGAATGCCTCTGTTTAGCTTTTATGTGAAGATTATCCCGTTTCCAACGAAATCTTCAAAGAGGTCCAAATATCCACTTGCGGATCCCCCAGAAAGAGTGTTTCGAAACTGCTGCTTCAAAAGGAATCTTCAACTCTGTGAGTTGAATGCAATCATCACAAAGAAGTTTCTGACAATGCTTCTCTCTCGTTTTTCTGTGAAGATATTTCCTTTTCCACCACAGGCCTGAAAGCGCTCCAAAGGTCCACTTGCAGATTCTACGAAAAGAATGTTTCAAAACTGCTCTATGAACAGCAATGTTAAACTCTGTGGCTCGAACACAAACATCACAAAGCAGTTTCTGAGAATGCTTCAGTTTAGTTTTTCTGTGAAGATATTCCCGTTTCCAAAGAAATCTTCAAAGAGGTCCACATATCCACTTACAGATTCTACACAAAGAGAGTTTCAAAACTGCTCAATCAAAGGGAGGGTTCAACTCTGTGACTTGAATGCAATCATCACACAGAAGTTTCTGAGAATGCTTCTCTTTAGTTTTTACGTGAAGATATACCCGTTTCGAACGAAGGCCACCCAGTGGTCCAAATATCCACTTGCAGATTCTACAAAAAGAGTGTTTCAAACCTGAACTATCAAAGGAAGGTTCAACTCTGTGACTTGAATGCAAACAGCACGAAGAAGTTTCTGAGAATGTTTGTGTTTAGTTATGGGAAGTTTATCCCGTTTCCAACGAAATCCTCAGAGAGGTCCAAATATCCACTTGCAGATTCTACCAAAAGTGTGTTTGGAAACTGCTCCATCAAGAGGCATGTTCAGCTCTGTGAGTTAATCTCCATCATCACAAAGTATTTTCTGAGAATGCTTCCGTTTGGTTTTTCTAGGAAGTTCTTTCCTTTACTACCGTAGGCCTCAAAGCAGTCCAAATCTCCATTTGCAGATTCTACAAAAAGAGTGTTTCCAATCTGCTCTATCAATAGGAATGTTCAACTCCGTGAGTGGAATGCAATCATCACAAAGTAGTTTCTCAGAATGCTTCTATGTAGTTTTTAGGTGAAGATATTTCCTTTTCCACCACAGGCCTCAAAGTCCCCCAAATGTCCACTTGCAGATTCTAGAAAAAGAGTGTTTCATAGCTGCTCTTTCAAAAGGAAAGTTCAACTCTGGGAGTTGAATACAAACATCACAAAGTAGTTTCTGAGAATGCTTCTGTCTCGTTTTTATGTGACGATGATCCCGTTTCCAATGAAATCTTCAAAGAGGTCCACATAGCCACTTGCAGATTCCAAAGAAAGAGAGTTTCAAAACTGCTCCATCACAAGGATTGTTCAACTCTGTGAGTTGAATGCAGTCATCACAGAAAACTTTCTGAGAATGCTTCTGTCTAGGTTTGATGTGAAGATATACCCGTTTCCAACGAAGGCCACGAAGTGGTCCAAATATACACTTGCAGATTCTACTACAAGGGTGTTGCAAACCTGAACTATCAAAGGAAGGTTCAACTCTGTGAGTTGAATGCAAACATCACAAAGAAGTTTCTGAGAATGCTTCCGTTTAGTTATGGGAAGTTTATCCCGTTTCCAACGAAATCCTCAGAGAGGTCCAAATATCCCCTTGCAGATTCTACAAACAGTGTGTTTGGAAACTGCTCCATCAAAACGAATGTTCAGCTCTCTGAGTTAAAGGCAATCGTCACTGAGAATTTTCTGAGAGTGCTACTGTCTGGTTTTTATATGAAGTTCTTTCCTTTCTTACCATAGGCCTCACAGCGGTCCCAATCTCCACTTGCAGATTCTCCAAAAAGACTGTTTCCAAACTGCTCTCTGAAAAGGAATGTTCAACTCTGTGAGTTGAATGCAATCATCACAGAGTAGTTTCTGAGAATGCTTCTATGTAGTTTTTAGGAGGAGATATTTCCTTTTCCACCACAGCCCTCAAAGCCCTCCAAAGGTCCATTTGCAGATCCTAAAAAAAGAGTGTTTCAAAGCTGCGCTATCAAAGGGAAAGTTCAACTCTGCGAGGTGAATGCCAACATCCCAAAGAAGTTTCTGAGAATGCCTCTGTTTAGCTTTTATGTGAAGATTATCCCGTTTCCAACGAAATCTTCAAAGAGGTCCAAATATCCACTTGCGGATCCCCCAGAAAGTGTGTTTCGAAACTGCTGCTTCAAAAGGAATCTTCAACTCTGTGAGTTGAATGCAATCATCACAAAGAAGTTTCTGACAATGCTTCTCTCTCGTTTTTATGTGAAGATATTTCCTTTTCCACCACAGGCCTGAAAGCGCTCCAAAGGTCCACTTGCAGATTCTACGAAAAGAATGTTTCAAAACTGCTCTATGAACAGCAATGTTAAACTCTGTGGCTCGAACACAAACATCACAAAGCAGTTTCTGAGAATGCTTCAGTTTAGTTTTTCTGTGAAGATATTCCCGTTTCCAAAGAAATCTTCAAAGAGGTCCACATATCCACTTACAGATTCTACACAAAGAGAGTTTCAAAACTGCTCAATCAAAGGGAGGGTTCAACTCTGTGACTTGAATGCAATCATCACACAGAAGTTTCTGAGAATGCTTCTCTTTAGTTTTTACGTGAAGATATACCCGTTTCGAACGAAGGCCACCCAGTGGTCCAAATATCCACTTGCAGATTCTACAAAAAGAGTGTTTCAAACCTGAACTATCAAAGGAAGGTTCAACTCTGTGACTTGAATGCAAACAGCACGAAGAAGTTTCTGAGAATGTTTGTGTTTAGTTATGGGAAGTTTATCCCGTTTCCAACGAAATCCTCAGAGAGGTCCAAATATCCACTTGCAGATTCTACCAAAAGTGTGTTTGGAAACTGCTCCATCAAGAGGCATGTTCAGCTCTGTGAGTTAATCTCCATCATCACAAAGTATTTTCTGAGAATGCTTCCGTTTGGTTTTTATAGGAAGTTCTTTCCTTTACTACCGTAGGCCTCAAAGCAGTCCAAATCTCCATTTGCAGATTCTACAAAAAGAGTGTTTCCAATCTGCTCTATCAATAGGAATGTTCAACTCCGTGAGTGGAATGCAATCATCACAAAGTAGTTTCTCAGAATGCTTCTATGTAGTTTTTAGGTGAAGATATTTCCTTTTCCACCACAGGCCTCAAAGCCCCCCAAATGTCCACTTGCAGATTCTAGAAAAAGAGTGTTTCATAGCTGCTCTTTCAAAAGGAAAGTTCAACTCTGGGAGTTGAATACAAACATCACAAAGTAGTTTCTGAGAATGCTTCTGTCTCGTTTTCATGTGACGATGATCCCGTTTCCAATGAAATCTTCAAAGAGGTCCACATAGCCACTTGCAGATTCCAAAGAAAGAGAGTTTCAAAACTGCTCCATCACAAGGATTGTTCAACTCTGTGAGTTGAATGCAGTCATCACAGAAAACTTTCTGAGAATGCTTCTGTCTAGGTTTGATGTGAAGATATACCCGTTTCCAACGAAGGCCACGAAGTGGTCCAAATATACACTTGCAGATTCTACTAGAAGGGTGTTGCAAACCTGAACTATCAAAGGAAGGTTCAACTCTGTGAGTTGAATGCAAACATCACAAAGAAGTTTCTGAGAATGCTTCCGTTTAGTTATGGGAAGTTTATCCCGTTTCCAACGAAATCCTCAGAGAGGTCCAAATATCCCCTTGCAGATTCTACAAACAGTGTGTTTGGAAACTGCTCCATCAAAACGAATGTTCAGCTCTCTGAGTTAAAGGCAATCGTCACTGAGAATTTTCTGAGAGTGCTACTATCTGGTTTTTATATGAAGTTCTTTCCTTTCTTACCATAGGCCTCACAGCGGTCCCAATCTCCACTTGCAGATTCTCCAAAAAGACTGTTTCCAAACTGCTCTCTGAAAAGGAATGTTCAACTCTGTGAGTTGAATGCAATCATCACAGAGTAGTTTCTGAGAATGCTTCTATGTAGTTTTTAGGAGGAGATATTTCCTTTTCCACCACAGCCCTCAAAGCCCTCCAAAGGTCCATTTGCAGATCCTAAAAAAAGAGTGTTTCAAAGCTGCGCTATCAAAGGGAAAGTTCAACTCTGCGAGGTGAATGCCAACATCCCAAAGAAGTTTCTGAGAATGCCTCTGTTTAGCTTTTATGTGAAGATTATCCCGTTTCCAACGAAATCTTCAAAGAGGTCCAAATATCCACTTGCGGATCCCCCAGAAAGTGTGTTTCGAAACTGCTGCTTCAAAAGGAATCTTCAACTCTGTGAGTTGAATGCAATCATCACAAAGAAGTTTCTGACAATGCTTCTCTCTCGTTTTTATGTGAAGATATTTCCTTTTCCACCACAGGCCTGAAAGCGCTCCAAAGGTCCACTTGCAGATTCTACGAAAAGAATGTTTCAAAACTGCTCTATGAACAGCAATGTTAAACTCTGTGGCTCGAACACAAACATCACAAAGCAGTTTCTGAGAATGCTTCAGTTTAGTTTTTCTGTGAAGATATTCCCGTTTCCAAAGAAATCTTCAAAGAGGTCCACATATCCACTTACAGATTCTACACAAAGAGAGTTTCAAAACTGCTCAATCAAAGGGAGGGTTCAACTCTGTGACTTGAATGCAATCATCACACAGAAGTTTCTGAGAATGCTTCTCTTTAGTTTTTACGTGAAGATATACCCGTTTCGAACGAAGGCCACCCAGTGGTCCAAATATCCACTTGCAGATTCTACAAAAAGAGTGTTTCAAACCTGAACTATCAAAGGAAGGTTCAACTCTGTGACTTGAATGCAAACAGCACGAAGAAGTTTCTGAGAATGTTTGTGTTTAGTTATGGGAAGTTTATCCCGTTTCCAACGAAATCCTCAGAGAGGTCCAAATATCCACTTGCAGATTCTACCAAAAGTGTGTTTGGAAACTGCTCCATCAAGAGGCATGTTCAGCTCTGTGAGTTAATCTCCATCATCACAAAGTATTTTCTGAGAATGCTTCCGTTTGGTTTTTATAGGAAGTTCTTTCCTTTACTACCGTAGGCCTCAAAGCAGTCCAAATCTCCATTTGCAGATTCTACAAAAAGAGTGTTTCCAATCTGCTCTATCAATAGGAATGTTCAACTCCGTGAGTGGAATGCAATCATCACAAAGTAGTTTCTCAGAATGCTTCTATGTAGTTTTTAGGTGAAGATATTTCCTTTTCCACCACAGGCCTCAAAGCCCCCCAAATGTCCACTTGCAGATTCTAGAAAAAGAGTGTTTCATAGCTGCTCTTTCAAAAGAAAAGTTCAACTCTGGGAGTTGAATACAAACATCACAAAGTAGTTTCTGAGAATGCTTCTGTCTCGTTTTCATGTGACGATGATCCCGTTTCCAATGAAATCTTCAAAGAGGTCCACATAGCCACTGGCAGATTCCAAAGAAAGAGAGTTTCAAAACTGCTCCATCACAAGGATTGTTCAACTCTGTGAGTTGAATGCAGTCATCACAGAAAACTTTCTGAGAATGCTTCTGTCTAGGTTTGATGTGAAGATATACCCCTTTCTAACGAAGGCCACGAAGTGGTCCAAATATACACTTGCAGATTCTACTACAAGGGTGTTGCAAACCTGAACTATCAAAGGAAGGTTCAACTCTGTGAGTTGAATGCAAACATCACAAAGAAGTTTCTGAGAATGCTTCCGTTTAGTTATGGGAAGTTTATCCCGTTTCCAACGAAATCCTCAGAGAGGTCCAAATATCCCCTTGCAGATTCTACAAACAGTGTGTTTGGAAACTGCTCCATCAAAACGAATGTTCAGCTCTCTGAGTTAAAGGCAATCGTCACTGAGAATTTTCTGAGAGTGCTACTGTCTGGTTTTTATATGAAGTTCTTTCCTTTCTTACCATAGGCCTCACAGCGGTCCCAATCTCCACTTGCAGATTCTCCAAAAAGACTGTTTCCAAACTGCTCTCTCAAAAGGAATGTTCAACTCTGTGAGTTGAATGCAATCATCACAGAGTAGTTTCTGAGAATGCTTCTATGTAGTTTTTAGGAGGAGATATTTCCTTTTCCACCACAGCCCCCAAAGACCTCCAAAGGTCCATTTGCAGATCCTAAAAAAAGAGTGTTTCAAAGCTGCGCTATCAAAGGGAAAGTTCAACTCTGCGAGGTGAATGCCAACATCCCAAAGAAGTTTCTGAGAATGCCTCTGTTTAGCTTTTATGTGAAGATTATCCCGTTTCCAACGAAATCTTCAAAGAGGTCCAAATATCCACTTGCGGATCCCCCAGAAAGTGTGTTTCGAAACTGCTGCTTCAAAAGGAATCTTCAACTCTGTGAGTTGAATGCAATCATCACAAAGAAGTTTCTGACAATGCTTCTCTCTCGTTTTTCTGTGAAGATATTTCCTTTCCCACCACAGGCCTGAAAGCGCTCCAAAGGTCCACTTGCAGATTCTACGAAAAGAATGTTTCAAAACTGCTCTATGAACAGCAATGTTAAACTCTGTGGCTCGAACACAAACATCACAAAGCAGTTTCTGAGAATGCTTCAGTTTAGTTTTTCTGTGAAGATATTCCCGTTTCCAAAGAAATCTTCAAAGAGGTCCACATATCCACTTACAGATTCTACACAAAGAGAGTTTCAAAACTGCTCAATCAAAGGGAGGGTTCAACTCTGTGACTTGAATGCAATCATCACACAGAAGTTTCTGAGAATGCTTCTCTTTAGTTTTTACGTGAAGATATACCCGTTTCGAACGAAGGCCACCCAGTGGTCCAAATATCCACTTGCAGATTCTACAAAAAGAGTGTTTCAAACCTGAACTATCAAAGGAAGGTTCAACTCTGTGACTTGAATGCAAACAGCACGAAGAAGTTTCTGAGAATGTTTGTGTTTAGTTATGGGAAGTTTATCCCGTTTCCAACGAAATCCTCAGAGAGGTCCAAATATCCACTTGCAGATTCTACCAAAAGTGTGTTTGGAAACTGCTCCATCAAGAGGCATGTTCAGCTCTGTGAGTTAATCTCCATCATCACAAAGTATTTTCTGAGAATGCTGCCGTTTGGTTTTTACAGGAAGTTCTTTCCTTTACTACCGTAGGCCTCAAAGCAGTCCAAATCTCCATTTGCAGATTCTACAAAAAGAGTGTTTCCAATCTGCTCTATCAATAGGAATGTTCAACTCCGTGAGTGGAATGCAATCATCACAAAGTAGTTTCTCAGAATGCTTCTATGTAGTTTTTAGGTGAAGATATTTCCTTTTCCACCACAGGCCTCAAAGCCCCCCAAATGTCCACTTGCAGATTCTAGAAAAAGAGTGTTTCATAGCTGCTCTTTCAAAAGGAAAGTTCAACTCTGGGAGTTGAATACAAACATCACAAAGTAGTTTCTGAGAATGCTTCTGTCTCGTTTTTATGTGACGATGATCCCGTTTCCAATGAAATCTTCAAAGAGGTCCACATAGCCACTTGCAGATTCCAAAGAAAGAGAGTTTCAAAACTGCTCCATCACAAGGATTGTTCAACTCTGTGAGTTGAATGCAGTCATCACAGAAAACTTTCTGAGAATGCTTCTGTCTAGGTTTGATGTGAAGATATACCCGTTTCCAACGAAGGCCACGAAGTGGTCCAAATATACACTTGCAGATTCTACTACAAGGGTGTTGCAAACCTGAACTATCAAAGGAAGGTTCAACTCTGTGAGTTGAATGCAAACATCACAAAGAAGTTTCTGAGAATGCTTCCGTTTAGTTATGGGAAGTTTATCCCGTTTCCAACGAAATCCTCAGAGAGGTCCAAATATCCCCTTGCAGATTCTACAAACAGTGTGTTTGGAAACTGCTCCATCAAAACGAATGTTCAGCTCTCTGAGTTAAAGGCAATCGTCACTGAGAATTTTCTGAGAGTGCTACTGTCTGGTTTTTATATGAAGTTCTTTCCTTTCTTACCATAGGCCTCACAGCGGTCCCAATCTCCACTTGCAGATTCTCCAAAAAGACTGTTTCCAAACTGCTCTCTCAAAAGGAATGTTCAACTCTGTGAGTTGAATGCAATCATCACAGAGTAGTTTCTGAGAATGCTTCTATGTAGTTTTTAGGAGGAGATATTTCCTTTTCCACCACAGCCCTCAAAGCCCTCCAAAGGTCCATTTGCAGATCCTAAAAAAAGAGTGTTTCAAAGCTGCGCTATCAAAGGGAAAGTTCAACTCTGCGAGGTGAATGCCAACATCCCAAAGAAGTTTCTGAGAATGCCTCTGTTTAGCTTTTATGTGAAGATTATCCCGTTTCCAACGAAATCTTCAAAGAGGTCCAAATATCCACTTGCGGATCCCCCAGAAAGTGTGTTTCGAAACTGCTGCTTCAAAAGGAATCTTCAAATCTGTGAGTTGAATGCAATCATCACAAAGAAGTTTCTGACAATGCTTCTCTCTCGTTTTTCTGTGAAGATATTTCCTTTTCCACCACAGGCCTGAAAGCGCTCCAAAGGTCCACTTGCAGATTCTACGAAAAGAATGTTTCAAAACTGCTCTATGAACAGCAATGTTAAACTCTGTGGCTCGAACACAAACATCACAAAGCAGTTTCTGAGAATGCTTCAGTTTAGTTTTTCTGTGAAGATATTCCCGTTTCCAAAGAAATCTTCAAAGAGGTCCACATATCCACTTACAGATTCTACACAAAGAGAGTTTCAAAACTGCTCAATCAAAGGGAGGGTTCAACTCTGTGACTTGAACGCAATCATCACACAGAAGTTTCTGAGAATGCTTCTCTTTAGTTTTTACGTGAAGATATACCCGTTTCGAACGAAGGCCACCCAGTGGTCCAAATATCCACTTGCAGATTCTACAAAAAGAGTGTTTCAAACCTGAACTATCAAAGGAAGGTTCAACTCTGTGACTTGAATGCAAACAGCATGAAGAAGTTTCTGAGAATGTTTGTGTTTAGTTATGGGAAGTTTATCCCGTTTCCAACGAAATCCTCAGAGAGGTCCAAATATCCACTTGCAGATTCTACCAAAAGTGTGTTTGGAAACTGCTCCATCAAGAGGCATGTTCAGCTCTGTGAGTTAATCTCCATCATCACAAAGTATTTTCTGAGAATGCTTCCGTTTGGTTTTTCTAGGAAGTTCTTTCCTTCACTACCGTAGGCCTCAAAGCAGTCCAAATCTCCATTTGCAGATTCTACAAAAAGAGTGTTTCCAATCTGCTCTACCAATAGGAATGTTCAACTCCGTGAGTTGAATGCAATCATCACAAAGTAGTTTCTCAGAATGCTTCTATGTAGTTTTTAGGTGAAGATATTTCCTTTTCCACCACAGGCCTCAAAGCCCCCCAAATGTCCACTTGCAGATTCTAGAAAAAGAGTGTTTCATAGCTGCTCTTTCAAAAGGAAAGTTCAACTCTGGGAGTTGAATACAAACATCACAAAGTAGTTTCTGAGAATGCTTCTGTTTCGTTTTTATGTGACGATGCTCCCGTTTCCAATGAAATCTTCAAAGAGGTCCACATAGCCACTTGCAGATTCCAAAGAAAGAGAGTTTCAAAACTGCTCCATCACAAGGATTGTTCAACTCTGTGAGTTGAATGCAGTCATCACAGAAAACTTTCTGAGAATGCTTCTGTCTAGGTTTGATGTGAAGATATACCCGTTTCCAACGAAGGCCACGAAGTGGTCCAAATATACACTTGCAGATTCTACTAGAAGGGTGTTGCAAACCTGAACTATCAAAGGAAGGTTCAACTCTGTGAGTTGAATGCAAACATCACAAAGAAGTTTCTGAGAATGCTTCCGTTTAGTTATGGGAAGTTTATCCCGTTTCCAACAAAATCCTCAGAGAGGTCCAAATATCCCCTTGCAGATTCTACAAACAGTGTGTTTGGAAACTGCTCCATCAAAACGAATGTTCAGCTCTCTGAGTTAAAGGCAATCGTCACTGAGAATTTTCTGAGAGTGCTACTGTCTGGTTTTTATATGAAGTTCTTTCCTTTCTTACCATAGGCCTCAAAGCGGTCCCAATCTCCACTTGCAGATTCTCCAAAAAGACTGTTTCCAAACTGCTCTCTCAAAAGGAATGTTCAACTCTGTGAGTTGAATGCAATCATCACAGAGTAGTTTCTGAGAATGCTTCTATGTAGTTTTTAGGAGAAGATATTTCCTTTTCCACCACAGCCCCCAAAGCCCTCCAAATGTCCATTTGCAGATCCTAAAAAAAGAGTGTTTCAAAGCTGCGCTATCAAAGGGAAAGTTCAACTCTGCGAGGTGAATGCCAACATCCCAAAGAAGTTTCTGAGAATGCCTCTGTTTAGCTTTTATGTGAAGATTATCCCGTTTCCAACGAAATCTTCAAAGAGGTCCAAATATCCACTTGCGGATCCCCCAGAAAGAGTGTTTCGAAACTGCTGCTTCAAAAGGAATCTTCAACTCTGTGAGTTGAATGCAATCATCACAAAGAAGTTTCTGACAATGCTTCTCTCTCGTTTTTCTGTGAAGATATTTCCTTTTCCACCACAGGCCTGAAAGCGCTCCAAAGGTCCACTTGCAGATTCTACGAAAAGAATGTTTCAAAACTGCTCTATGAACAGCAATGTTAAACTCTGTGGCTCGAACACAAACATCACAAAGCAGTTTCTGAGAATGCTTCAGTTTAGTTTTTCTGTGAAGATATTCCCGTTTCCAAAGAAATCTTCAAAGAGGTCCACATATCCACTTACAGATTCTACACAAAGAGAGTTTCAAAACTGCTCAAAGGGAGGGTTCAACTCTGTGACTTGAATGCAATCATCACACAGAAGTTTCTGAGAATGCTTCTCTTTAGTTTTTACGTGAAGATATACCCGTTTCGAACGAAGGCCACCCAGTGGTCCAAATATCCACTTGCAGATTCTACAAAAAGAGTGTTTCAAACCTGAACTATCAAAGGAAGGTTCAACTCTGTGACTTGAATGCAAACAGCACGAAGAAGTTTCTGAGAATGTTTGTGTTTAGTTATGGGAAGTTTATCCCGTTTCCAACGAAATCCTCAGAGAGGTCCAAATATCCACTTGCAGATTCTACCAAAAGTGTGTTTGGAAACTGCTCCATCAAGAGGCATGTTCAGCTCTGTGAGTTAATCTCCATCATCACAAAGTATTTTCTGAGAATGCTTCCGTTTGGTTTTTATAGGAAGTTCTTTCCTTTACTACCGTAGGCCTCAAAGCAGTCCAAATCTCCATTTGCAGATTCTACAAAAAGAGTGTTTCCAATCTGCTCTACCAATAGGAATGTTCAACTCCGCGAGTGGAATGCAATCATCACAAAGTAGTTTCTCAGAATGCTTCTATGTAGTTTTTAGGTGAAGATATTTCCTTTTCCACCACAGGCCTCAAAGCCCCCCAAATGTCCACTTGCAGATTCTAGAAAAAGAGTGTTTCATAGCTGCTCTTTCAAAAGGAAAGTTCAACTCTGGGAGTTGAATACAAACATCACAAAGTAGTTTCTGAGAATGCTTCTGTCTCGTTTTCATGTGACGATGATCCCGTTTCCAATGAAATCTTCAAAGAGGTCCACATAGCCACTTGCAGATTCCAAAGAAAGAGAGTTTCAAAACTGCTCCATCACAAGGATTGTTCAACTCTGTGAGTTGAATGCAGTCATCACAGAAAACTTTCTGAGAATGCTTCTGTCTAGGTTTGATGTGAAGATATACCCGTTTCCAACGAAGGCCACGAAGTGGTCCAAATATACACTTGCAGATTCTACTAGAAGGGTGTTGCAAACCTGAACTATCAAAGGAAGGTTCAACTCTGTGAGTTGAATGCAAACATCACCAAGAAGTTTCTGAGAATGCTTCCGTTTAGTTATGGGAAGTTTATCCCGTTTCCAACGAAATCCTCAGAGAGGTCCAAATATCCCCTTGCAGATTCTACAAACAGTGTGTTTGGAAACTGCTCCATCAAAACGAATGTTCAGCTCTCTGAGTTAAAGGCAATCGTCACTGAGAATTTTCTGAGAGTGCTACTGTCTGGTTTTTATATGAAGTTCTTTCCTTTCTTACCATAGGCCTCAAAGCGGTCCCAATCTCCACTTGCAGATTCTCCAAAAAGACTGTTTCCAAACTGCTCTCTCAAAAGGAATGTTCAACTCTGTGAGTTGAATGCAATCATCACAGAGTAGTTTCTGAGAATGCTTCTATGTAGTTTTTAGGAGAAGATATTTCCTTTTCCACCACAGCCCCCAAAGCCCTCCAAATGTCCATTTGCAGATCCTAAAAAAAGAGTGTTTCAAAGCTGCGCTATCAAAGGGAAAGTTCAACTCTGCGAGGTGAATGCCAACATCCCAAAGAAGTTTCTGAGAATGCCTCTGTTTAGCTTTTATGTGAAGATTATCCCGTTTCCAACGAAATCTTCAAAGAGGTCCAAATATCCACTTGCGGATCCCCCAGAAAGAGTGTTTCGAAACTGCTGCTTCAAAAGGAATCTTCAACTCTGTGAGTTGAATGCAATCATCACAAAGAAGTTTCTGACAATGCTTCTCTCTCGTTTTTCTGTGAAGATATTTCCTTTTCCACCACAGGCCTGAAAGCGCTCCAAAGGTCCACTTGCAGATTCTACGAAAAGAATGTTTCAAAACTGCTCTATGAACAGCAATGTTAAACTCTGTGGCTCGAACACAAACATCACAAAGCAGTTTCTGAGAATGCTTCAGTTTAGTTTTTCTGTGAAGATATTCCCGTTTCCAAAGAAATCTTCAAAGAGGTCCACATATCCACTTACAGATTCTACACAAAGAGAGTTTCAAAACTGCTCAATCAAAGGGAGGGTTCAACTCTGTGACTTGAATGCAATCATCACACAGAAGTTTCTGAGAATGCTTCTCTTTAGTTTTTACGTGAAGATATACCCGTTTCGAACGAAGGCCACCCAGTGGTCCAAATATCCACTTGCAGATTCTACAAAAAGAGTGTTTCAAACCTGAACTATCAAAGGAAGGTTCAACTCTGTGACTTGAATGCAAACAGCACGAAGAAGTTTCTGAGAATGTTTGTGTTTAGTTATGGGAAGTTTATCCCGTTTCCAACGAAATCCTCAGAGAGGTCCAAATATCCACTTGCAGATTCTACCAAAAGTGTGTTTGGAAACTGCTCCATCAAGAGGCATGTTCAGCTCTGTGAGTTAATCTCCATCATCACAAAGTATTTTCTGAGAATGCTTCCGTTTGGTTTTTCTAGGAAGTTCTTTCCTTCACTACCGTAGGCCTCAAAGCAGTCCAAATCTCCATTTGCAGATTCTACAAAAAGAGTGTTTCCAATCTGCTCTACCAATAGGAATGTTCAACTCCGTGAGTTGAATGCAATCATCACAAAGTAGTTTCTCAGAATGCTTCTATGTAGTTTTTAGGTGAAGATATTTCCTTTTCCACCACAGGCCTCAAAGCCCCCCAAATGTCCACTTGCAGATTCTAGAAAAAGAGTGTTTCATAGCTGCTCTTTCAAAAGGAAAGTTCAACTCTGGGAGTTGAATACAAACATCACAAAGTAGTTTCTGAGAATGCTTCTGTTTCGTTTTTATGTGACGATGCTCCCGTTTCCAATGAAATCTTCAAAGAGGTCCACATAGCCACTTGCAGATTCCAAAGAAAGAGAGTTTCAAAACTGCTCCATCACAAGGATTGTTCAACTCTGTGAGTTGAATGCAGTCATCACAGAAAACTTTCTGAGAATGCTTCTGTCTAGGTTTGATGTGAAGATATACCCGTTTCCAACGAAGGCCACGAAGTGGTCCAAATATACACTTGCAGATTCTACTAGAAGGGTGTTGCAAACCTGAACTATCAAAGGAAGGTTCAACTCTGTGAGTTGAATGCAAACATCACAAAGAAGTTTCTGAGAATGCTTCCGTTTAGTTATGGGAAGTTTATCCCGTTTCCAACGAAATCCTCAGAGAGGTCCAAATATCCCCTTGCAGATTCTACAAACAGTGTGTTTGGAAACTGCTCCATCAAAACGAATGTTCAGCTCTCTGAGTTAAAGGCAATCGTCACTGAGAATTTTCTGAGAGTGCTACTGTCTGGTTTTTATATGAAGTTCTTTCCTTTCTTACCATAGGCCTCAAAGCGGTCCCAATCTCCACTTGCAGATTCTCCAAAAAGACTGTTTCCAAACTGCTCTCTCAAAAGGAATGTTCAACTCTGTGAGTTGAATGCAATCATCACAGAGTAGTTTCTGAGAATGCTTCTATGTAGTTTTTAGGAGAAGATATTTCCTTTTCCACCACAGCCCCCAAAGCCCTCCAAATGTCCATTTGCAGATCCTAAAAAAAGAGTGTTTCAAAGCTGCGCTATCAAAGGGAAAGTTCAACTCTGCGAGGTGAATGCCAACATCCCAAAGAAGTTTCTGAGAATGCCTCTGTTTAGCTTTTATGTGAAGATTATCCCGTTTCCAACGAAATCTTCAAAGAGGTCCAAATATCCACTTGCGGATCCCCCAGAAAGAGTGTTTCGAAACTGCTGCTTCAAAAGGAATCTTCAACTCTGTGAGTTGAATGCAATCATCACAAAGAAGTTTCTGACAATGCTTCTCTCTCGTTTTTCTGTGAAGATATTTCCTTTTCCACCACAGGCCTGAAAGCGCTCCAAAGGTCCACTTGCAGATTCTACGAAAAGAATGTTTCAAAACTGCTCTATGAACAGCAATGTTAAACTCTGTGGCTCGAACACAAACATCACAAAGCAGTTTCTGAGAATGCTTCAGTTTAGTTTTTCTGTGAAGATATTCCCGTTTCCAAAGAAATCTTCAAAGAGGTCCACATATCCACTTACAGATTCTACACAAAGAGAGTTTCAAAACTGCTCAATCAAAGGGAGGGTTCAACTCTGTGACTTGAATGCAATCATCACACAGAAGTTTCTGAGAATGCTTCTCTTTAGTTTTTACGTGAAGATATACCCGTTTCGAACGAAGGCCACCCAGTGGTCCAAATATCCACTTGCAGATTCTACAAAAAGAGTGTTTCAAACCTGAACTATCAAAGGAAGGTTCAACTCTGTGACTTGAATGCAAACAGCACGAAGAAGTTTCTGAGAATGTTTGTGTTTAGTTATGGGAAGTTTATCCCGTTTCCAACGAAATCCTCAGAGAGGTCCAAATATCCACTTGCAGATTCTACCAAAAGTGTGTTTGGAAACTGCTCCATCAAGAGGCATGTTCAGCTCTGTGAGTTAATCTCCATCATCACAAAGTATTTTCTGAGAATGCTTCCGTTTGGTTTTTCTAGGAAGTTCTTTCCTTCACTACCGTAGGCCTCAAAGCAGTCCAAATCTCCATTTGCAGATTCTACAAAAAGAGTGTTTCCAATCTGCTCTACCAATAGGAATGTTCAACTCCGTGAGTTGAATGCAATCATCACAAAGTAGTTTCTCAGAATGCTTCTATGTAGTTTTTAGGTGAAGATATTTCCTTTTCCACCACAGGCCTCAAAGCCCCCCAAATGTCCACTTGCAGATTCTAGAAAAAGAGTGTTTCATAGCTGCTCTTTCAAAAGGAAAGTTCAACTCTGGGAGTTGAATACAAACATCACAAAGTAGTTTCTGAGAATGCTTCTGTTTCGTTTTTATGTGACGATGCTCCCGTTTCCAATGAAATCTTCAAAGAGGTCCACATAGCCACTTGCAGATTCCAAAGAAAGAGAGTTTCAAAACTGCTCCATCACAAGGATTGTTCAACTCTGTGAGTTGAATGCAGTCATCACAGAAAACTTTCTGAGAATGCTTCTGTCTAGGTTTGATGTGAAGATATACCCGTTTCCAACGAAGGCCACGAAGTGGTCCAAATATACCCTTGCAGATTCTACTACAAGGGTGTTGCAAACCTGAACTATCAAAGGAAGGTTCAACTCTGTGAGTTGAATGCAAACATCACAAAGAAGTTTCTGAGAATGCTTCCGTTTAGTTATGGGAAGTTTATCCCGTTTCCAACGAAATCCTCAGAGAGGTCCAAATATCCCCTTGCAGATTCTACAAACAGTGTGTTTGGAAACTGCTCCATCAAAACGAATGTTCAGCTCTCTGAGTTAAAGGCAATCGTCACTGAGAATTTTCTGAGAGTGCTACTGTCTGGTTTTTATATGAAGTTCTTTCCTTTCTTACCATAGGCCTCAAAGCGGTCCCAATCTCCACTTGCAGATTCTCCAAAAAGACTGTTTCCAAACTGCTCTCTCAAAAGGAATCTTCAACTCTGTGAGTTGAATGCAATCATCACAGAGTAGTTTCTGAGAATGCTTCTATGTAGTTTTTAGGAGAAGATATTTCCTTTTCCACCACAGCCCCCAAAGCCCTCCAAATGTCCATTTGCAGATCCTAAAAAAAGAGTGTTTCAAAGCTGCGCTATCAAAGGGAAAGTTCAACTCTGCGAGGTGAATGCCAACATCCCAAAGAAGTTTCTGAGAATGCCTCTGTTTAGCTTTTATGTGAAGATTATCCCGTTTCCAACGAAATCTTCAAAGAGGTCCAAATATCCACTTGCGGATCCCCCAGAAAGAGTGTTTCGAAACTGCTGCTTCAAAAGGAATCTTCAACTCTGTGAGTTGAATGCAATCATCACAAAGAAGTTTCTGACAATGCTTCTCTCTCGTTTTTCTGTGAAGATATTTCCTTTTCCACCACAGGCCTGAAAGCGCTCCAAAGGTCCACTTGCAGATTCTACGAAAAGAATGTTTCAAAACTGCTCTATGAACAGCAATGTTAAACTCTGTGGCTCGAACACAAACATCACAAAGCAGTTTCTGAGAATGCTTCAGTTTAGTTTTTCTGTGAAGATATTCCCGTTTCCAAAGAAATCTTCAAAGAGGTCCACATATCCACTTACAGATTCTACACAAAGAGAGTTTCAAAACTGCTCAATCAAAGGGAGGGTTCAACTCTGTGACTTGAATGCAATCATCACACAGAAGTTTCTGAGAATGCTTCTCTTTAGTTTTTACGTGAAGATATACCCGTTTCGAACGAAGGCCACCCAGTGGTCCAAATATCCACTTGCAGATTCTACAAAAAGAGTGTTTCAAACCTGAACTATCAAAGGAAGGTTCAACTCTGTGACTTGAATGCAAACAGCACGAAGAAGTTTCTGAGAATGTTTGTGTTTAGTTATGGGAAGTTTATCCCGTTTCCAACGAAATCCTCACAGAGGTCCAAATATCCACTTGCAGATTCTACCAAAAGTGTGTTTGGAAACTGCTCCATCAAGAGGCATGTTCAGCTCTGTGAGTTAATCTCCATCATCACAAAGTATTTTCTGAGAATGCTTCCGTTTGGTTTTTATAGGAAGTTCTTTCCTTTACTACCGTAGGCCTCAAAGCAGTCCAAATCTCCATTTGCAGATTCTACAAAAAGAGTGTTTCCAATCTGCTCTACCAATAGGAATGTTCAACTCCGTGAGTGGAATGCAATCATCACAAAGTAGTTTCTCAGAATGCTTCTATGTAGTTTTTAGGTGAAGATATTTCCTTTTCCACCACAGGCCTCAAAGCCCCCCAAATGTCCACTTGCAGATTCTAGAAAAAGAGTGTTTCATAGCTGCTCTTTCAAAAGGAAAGTTCAACTCTGGGAGTTGAATACAAACATCACAAAGTAGTTTCTGAGAATGCTTCTGTCTCGTTTTCATGTGACGATGATCCCGTTTCCAATGAAATCTTCAAAGAGGTCCACATAGCCACTTGCAGATTCCAAAGAAAGAGAGTTTCAAAACTGCTCCATCACAAGGATTGTTCAACTCTGTGAGTTGAATGCAGTCATCACAGAAAACTTTCTGAGAATGCTTCTGTCTAGGTTTGATGTGAAGATATACCCGTTTCCAACGAAGGCCACGAAGTGGTCCAAATATACACTTGCAGATTCTACTAGAAGGGTGTTGCAAACCTGAACTATCAAAGGAAGGTTCAACTCTGTGAGTTGAATGCAAACATCACAAAGAAGTTTCTGAGAATGCTTCCGTTTAGTTATGGGAAGTTTATCCCGTTTCCAACGAAATCCTCAGAGAGGTCCAAATATCCCCTTGCAGATTCTACAAACAGTGTGTTTGGAAACTGCTCCATCAAAACGAATGTTCAGCTCTCTGAGTTAAAGGCAATCGTCACTGAGAATTTTCTGAGAGTGCTACTGTCTGGTTTTTATATGAAGTTCTTTCCTTTCTTACCATAGGCCTCAAAGCGGTCCCAATCTCCACTTGCAGATTCTCCAAAAAGACTGTTTCCAAACTGCTCTCTCAAAAGGAATGTTCAACTCTGTGAGTTGAATGCAATCATCACAGAGTAGTTTCTGAGAATGCTTCTATGTAGTTTTTAGGAGGAGATATTTCCTTTTCCACCACAGCCCTCAAAGCCCTCCAAATGTCCATTTGCAGATCCTAAAAAAAGAGTGTTTCAAAGCTGCGCTATCAAAGGGAAAGTTCAACTCTGCGAGGTGAATGCCAACATCCCAAAGAAGTTTCTGAGAATGCCTCTGTTTAGCTTTTATGTGAAGATTATCCCGTTTCCAACGAAATCTTCAAAGAGGTCCAAATATCCACTTGCGGATCCCCCAGAAAGTGTGTTTCGAAACTGCTGCTTCAAAAGGAATCTTCAACTCTGTGAGTTGAATGCAATCATCACAAAGAAGTTTCTGACAATGCTTCTCTCTCGTTTTTCTGTGAAGATATTTCCTTTTCCACCACAGGCCTGAAAGCGCTCCAAAGGTCCACTTGCAGATTCTACGAAAAGAATGTTTCAAAACTGCTCTATGAACAGCAATGTTAAACTCTGTGGCTCGAACACAAACATCACAAAGCAGTTTCTGAGAATGCTTCAGTTTAGTTTTTCTGTGAAGATATTCCCGTTTCCAAAGAAATCTTCAAAGAGGTCCACATATCCACTTACAGATTCTACACAAAGAGAGTTTCAAAACTGCTCAATCAAAGGGAGGGTTCAACTCTGTGACTTGAATGCAATCATCACACAGAAGTTTCTGAGAATGCTTCTCTTTAGTTTTTACGTGAAGATATACCCGTTTCGAACGAAGGCCACCCAGTGGTCCAAATATCCACTTGCAGATTCTACAAAAAGAGTGTTTCAAACCTGAACTATCAAAGGAAGGTTCAACTCTGTGACTTGAATGCAAACAGCACGAAGAAGTTTCTGAGAATGTTTGTGTTTAGTTATGGGAAGTTTATCCCGTTTCCAACGAAATCCTCAGAGAGGTCCAAATATCCACTTGCAGATTCTACCAAAAGTGTGTTTGGAAACTGCTCCATCAAGAGGCATGTTCAGCTCTGTGAGTTAATCTCCATCATCACAAAGTATTTTCTGAGAATGCTGCCGTTTGGTTTTTATAGGAAGTTCTTTCCTTTACTACCGTAGGCCTCAAAGCAGTCCAAATCTCCATTTGCAGATTCTACAAAAAGAGTGTTTCCAATCTGCTCTACCAATAGGAATGTTCAACTCCGTGAGTGGAATGCAATCATCACAAAGTAGTTTCTCAGAATGCTTCTATGTAGTTTTTAGGTGAAGATATTTCCTTTTCCACCACAGGCCTCAAAGCCCCCCAAATGTCCACTTGCAGATTCTAGAAAAAGAGTGTTTCATAGCTGCTCTTTCAAAAGGAAAGTTCAACTCTGGGAGTTGAATACAAACATCACAAAGTAGTTTCTGAGGATGCTTCTGTTTCGTTTTTATGTGACGATGCTCCCGTTTCCAATGAAATCTTCAAAGAGGTCCACATAGCCACTTGCAGATTCCAAAGAAAGAGAGTTTCAAAACTGCTCCATCACAAGGATTGTTCAACTCTGTGAGTTGAATGCAGTCATCACAGAAAACTTTCTGAGAATGCTTCTGTCTAGGTTTGATGTGAAGATATACCCGTTTCCAACGAAGGCCACGAAGTGGTCCAAATATACACTTGCAGATTCTACTAGAAGGGTGTTGCAAACCTGAACTATCAAAGGAAGGTTCAACTCTGTGAGTTGAATGCAAACATCACAAAGAAGTTTCTGAGAATGCTTCCGTTTAGTTATGGGAAGTTTATCCCGTTTCCAACGAAATCCTCAGAGAGGTCCAAATATCCCCTTGCAGATTCTACAAACAGTGTGTTTGGAAACTGCTCCATCAAAACGAATGTTCAGCTCTCTGAGTTAAAGGCAATCGTCACTGAGAATTTTCTGAGAGTGCTACTGTATGGTTTTTATATGAAGTTCTTTCCTTTCTTACCATAGGCCTCACAGCGGTCCCAATCTCCACTTGCAGATTCTCCAAAAAGACTGTTTCCAAACTGCTCTCTCAAAAGGAATGTTCAACTCTGTGAGTTGAATGCAATCATCACAGAGTAGTTTCTGAGAATGCTTCTATGTAGTTTTTAGGAGAAGATATTTCCTTTTCCACCACAGCCCCCAAAGCCCTCCAAATGTCCATTTGCAGATCCTAAAAAAAGAGTGTTTCAAAGCTGCGCTATCAAAGGGAAAGTTCAACTCTGCGAGGTGAATGCCAACATCCCAAAGAAGTTTCTGAGAATGCCTCTGTTTAGCTTTTATGTGAAGATTATCCCGTTTCCAACGAAATCTTCAAAGAGGTCCAAATATCCACTTGCGGATCCCCCAGAAAGAGTGTTTCGAAACTGCTGCTTCAAAAGGAATCTTCAACTCTGTGAGTTGAATGCAATCATCACAAAGAAGTTTCTGACAATGCTTCTCTCTCGTTTTTCTGTGAAGATATTTCCTTTTCCACCACAGGCCTGAAAGCGCTCCAAAGGTCCACTTGCAGATTCTACGAAAAGAATGTTTCAAAACTGCTCTATGAACAGCAATGTTAAACTCTGTGGCTCGAACACAAACATCACAAAGCAGTTTCTGAGAATGCTTCAGTTTAGTTTTTCTGTGAAGATATTCCCGTTTCCAAAGAAATCTTCAAAGAGGTCCACATATCCACTTACAGATTCTACACAAAGAGAGTTTCAAAACTGCTCAATCAAAGGGAGGGTTCAACTCTGTGACTTGAATGCAATCATCACACAGAAGTTTCTGAGAATGCTTCTCTTTAGTTTTTACGTGAAGATATACCCGTTTCGAACGAAGGCCACCCAGTGGTCCAAATATCCACTTGCAGATTCTACAAAAAGAGTGTTTCAAACCTGAACTATCAAAGGAAGGTTCAACTCTGTGACTTGAATGCAAACAGCACGAAGAAGTTTCTGAGAATGTTTGTGTTTAGTTATGGGAAGTTTATCCCGTTTCCAACGAAATCCTCAGAGAGGTCCAAATATCCACTTGCAGATTCTACCAAAAGTGTGTTTGGAAACTGCTCCATCAAGAGGCATGTTCAGCTCTGTGAGTTAATCTCCATCATCACAAAGTATTTTCTGAGAATGCTTCCGTTTGGTTTTTATAGGAAGTTCTTTCCTTTACTACCGTAGGCCTCAAAGCAGTCCAAATCTACATTTGCAGATTCTACAAAAAGAGTGTTTCCAATCTGCTCTACCAATAGGAATGTTCAACTCCGCGAGTGGAATGCAATCATCACAAAGTAGTTTCTCAGAATGCTTCTATGTAGTTTTTAGGTGAAGATATTTCCTTTTCCACCACAGGCCTCAAAGCCCCCCAAATGTCCACTTGCAGATTCTAGAAAAAGAGTGTTTCATAGCTGCTCTTTCAAAAGGAAAGTTCAACTCTGGGAGTTGAATACAAACATCACAAAGTAGTTTCTGAGAATGCTTCTGTCTCGTTTTCATGTGACGATGATCCCGTTTCCAATGAAATCTTCAAAGAGGTCCACATAGCCACTTGCAGATTCCAAAGAAAGAGAGTTTCAAAACTGCTCCATCACAAGGATTGTTCAACTCTGTGAGTTGAATGCAGTCATCACAGAAAACTTTCTGAGAATGCTTCTGTCTAGGTTTGATGTGAAGATATACCCGTTTCCAACGAAGGCCACGAAGTGGTCCAAATATACACTTGCAGATTCTACTAGAAGGGTGTTGCAAACCTGAACTATCAAAGGAAGGTTCAACTCTGTGAGTTGAATGCAAACATCACCAAGAAGTTTCTGAGAATGCTTCCGTTTAGTTATGGGAAGTTTATCCCGTTTCCAACGAAATCCTCAGAGAGGTCCAAATATCCCCTTGCAGATTCTACAAACAGTGTGTTTGGAAACTGCTCCATCAAAACGAATGTTCAGCTCTCTGAGTTAAAGGCAATCGTCACTGAGAATTTTCTGAGAGTGCTACTGTCTGGTTTTTATATGAAGTTCTTTCCTTTCTTACCATAGGCCTCAAAGCGGTCCCAATCTCCACTTGCAGATTCTCCAAAAAGACTGTTTCCAAACTGCTCTCTCAAAAGGAATGTTCAACTCTGTGAGTTGAATGCAATCATCACAGAGTAGTTTCTGAGAATGCTTCTATGTAGTTTTTAGGAGGAGATATTTCCTTTTCCACCACAGCCCTCAAAGCCCTCCAAATGTCCATTTGCAGATCCTAAAAAAAGAGTGTTTCAAAGCTGCGCTATCAAAGGGAAAGTTCAACTCTGCGAGGTGAATGCCAACATCCCAAAGAAGTTTCTGAGAATGCCTCTGTTTAGCTTTTATGTGAAGATTATCCCGTTTCCAACGAAATCTTCAAAGAGGTCCAAATATCCACTTGCGGATCCCCCAGAAAGAGTGTTTCGAAACTGCTGCTTCAAAAGGAATCTTCAACTCTGTGATTTGAATGCAATCATCACAAAGAAGTTTCTGACAATGCTTCTCTCTCGTTTTTCTGTGAAGATATTTCCTTTTCCACCACAGGCCTGAAAGCGCTCCAAAGGTCCACTTGCAGATTCTACGAAAAGAATGTTTCAAAACTGCTCTATGAACAGCAATGTTAAACTCTGTGGCTCGAACACAAACATCACAAAGCAGTTTCTGAGAATGCTTCAGTTTAGTTTTTCTGTGAAGATATTCCCGTTTCCAAAGAAATCTTCAAAGAGGTCCACATATCCACTTACAGATTCTACACAAAGAGAGTTTCAAAACTGCTCAATCAAAGGGAGGGTTCAACTCTGTGACTTGAATGCAATCATCACACAGAAGTTTCTGAGAATGCTTCTCTTTAGTTTTTACGTGAAGATATACCCGTTTCGAACGAAGGCCACCCAGTGGTCCAAATATCCACTTGCAGATTCTACAAAAAGAGTGTTTCAAACCTGAACTATCAAAGGAAGGTTCAACTCTGTGACTTGAATGCAAACAGCACGAAGAAGTTTCTGAGAATGTTTGTGTTTAGTTATGGGAAGTTTATCCCGTTTCCAACGAAATCCTCAGAGAGGTCCAAATATCCACTTGCAGATTCTACCAAAAGTGTGTTTGGAAACTGCTCCATCAAGAGGCATGTTCAGCTCTGTGAGTTAATCTCCATCATCACAAAGTATTTTCTGAGAATGCTTCCGTTTGGTTTTTCTAGGAAGTTCTTTCCTTTACTACCGTAGGCCTCAAAGCAGTCCAAATCTCCATTTGCAGATTCTACAAAAAGAGTGTTTCCAATCTGCTCTACCAATAGGAATGTTCAACTCCGTGAGTGGAATGCAATCATCACAAAGTAGTTTCTCAGAATGCTTCTATGTAGTTTTTAGGTGAAGATATTTCCTTTTCCACCACAGGCCTCAAAGCCCCCCAAATGTCCACTTGCAGATTCTAGAAAAAGAGTGTTTCATAGCTGCTCTTTCAAAAGGAAAGTTCAACTCTGGGAGTTGAATACAAACATCACAAAGTAGTTTCTGAGAATGCTTCTGTCTCGTTTTTATGTGACGATGCTCCCGTTTCCAATGAAATCTTCAAAGAGGTCCACATAGCCACTTGCAGATTCCAAAGAAAGAGAGTTTCAAAACTGCTCCATCACAAGGATTGTTCAACTCTGTGAGTTGAATGCAGTCATCACAGAAAACTTTCTGAGAATGCTTCTGTCTAGGTTTGATGTGAAGATATACCCGTTTCCAACGAAGGCCACGAAGTGGTCCAAATATACACTTGCAGATTCTACTAGAAGGGTGTTGCAAACCTGAACTATCAAAGGAAGGTTCAACTCTGTGAGTTGAATGCAAACATCACAAAGAAGTTTCTGAGAATGCTTCCGTTTAGTTATGGGAAGTTTATCCCGTTTCCAACGAAATCCTCAGAGAGGTCCAAATATCCCCTTGCAGATTCTACAAACAGTGTGTTTGGAAACTGCTCCATCAAAACGAATGTTCAGCTCTCTGAGTTAAAGGCAATCGTCACTGAGAATTTTCTGAGAGTGCTACTGTCTGGTTTTTATATGAAGTTCTTTCCTTTCTTACCATAGGCCTCAAAGCGGTCCCAATCTCCACTTGCAGATTCTCCAAAAAGACTGTTTCCAAACTGCTCTCTCAAAAGGAATGTTCAACTCTGTGAGTTGAATGCAATCATCACAGAGTAGTTTCTGAGAATGCTTCTATGTAGTTTTTAGGAGGAGATATTTCCTTTTCCACCACAGCCCCCAAAGCCCTCCAAATGTCCATTTGCAGATCCTAAAAAAAGAGTGTTTCAAAGCTGCGCTATCAAAGGGAAAGTTCAACTCTGCGAGGTGAATGCCAACATCCCAAAGAAGTTTCTGAGAATGCCTCTGTTTAGCTTTTATGTGAAGATTATCCCGTTTCCAACGAAATCTTCAAAGAGGTCCAAATATCCACTTGCGGATCCCCCAGAAAGTGTGTTTCGAAACTGCTGCTTCAAAAGGAATCTTCAACTCTGTGAGTTGAATGCAATCATCACAAAGAAGTTTCTGACAATGCTTCTCTCTCGTTTTTCTGTGAAGATATTTCCTTTTCCACCACAGGCCTGAAAGCGCTCCAAAGGTCCACTTGCAGATTCTACGAAAAGAATGTTTCAAAACTGCTCTATGAACAGCAATGTTAAACTCTGTGGCTCGAACACAAACATCACAAAGCAGTTTCTGAGAATGCTTCAGTTTAGTTTTTCTGTGAAGATATTCCCGTTTCCAAAGAAATCTTCAAAGAGGTCCACATATCCACTTACAGATTCTACACAAAGAGAGTTTCAAAACTGCTCAATCAAAGGGAGGGTTCAACTCTGTGACTTGAATGCAATCATCACACAGAAGTTTCTGAGAATGCTTCTCTTTAGTTTTTACGTGAAGATATACCCGTTTCGAACGAAGGCCACCCAGTGGTCCAAATATCCACTTGCAGATTCTACAAAAAGAGTGTTTCAAACCTGAACTATCAAAGGAAGGTTCAACTCTGTGACTTGAATGCAAACAGCACGAAGAAGTTTCTGAGAATGTTTGTGTTTAGTTATGGGAAGTTTATCCCGTTTCCAACGAAATCCTCAGAGAGGTCCAAATATCCACTTGCAGATTCTACCAAAAGTGTGTTTGGAAACTGCTCCATCAAGAGGCATGTTCAGCTCTGTGAGTTAATCTCCATCATCACAAAGTATTTTCTGAGAATGCTTCCGTTTGGTTTTTATAGGAAGTTCTTTCCTTTACTACCGTAGGCCTCAAAGCAGTCCAAATCTCCATTTGCAGATTCTACAAAAAGAGTGTTTCCAATCTGCTCTACCAATAGGAATGTTCAACTCCGCGAGTGGAATGCAATCATCACAAAGTAGTTTCTCAGAATGCTTCTATGTAGTTTTTAGGTGAAGATATTTCCTTTTCCACCACAGGCCTCAAAGCCCCCCAAATGTCCACTTGCAGATTCTAGAAAAAGAGTGTTTCATAGCTGCTCTTTCAAAAGGAAAGTTCAACTCTGGGAGTTGAATACAAACATCACAAAGTAGTTTCTGAGAATGCTTCTGTCTCGTTTTCATGTGACGATGATCCCGTTTCCAATGAAATCTTCAAAGAGGTCCACATAGCCACTTGCAGATTCCAAAGAAAGAGAGTTTCAAAACTGCTCCATCACAAGGATTGTTCAACTCTGTGAGTTGAATGCAGTCATCACAGAAAACTTTCTGAGAATGCTTCTGTCTAGGTTTGATGTGAAGATATACCCGTTTCCAACGAAGGCCACGAAGTGGTCCAAATATACACTTGCAGATTCTACTAGAAGGGTGTTGCAAACCTGAACTATCAAAGGAAGGTTCAACTCTGTGAGTTGAATGCAAACATCACCAAGAAGTTTCTGAGAATGCTTCCGTTTAGTTATGGGAAGTTTATCCCGTTTCCAACGAAATCCTCAGAGAGGTCCAAATATCCCCTTGCAGATTCTACAAACAGTGTGTTTGGAAACTGCTCCATCAAAACGAATGTTCAGCTCTCTGAGTTAAAGGCAATCGTCACTGAGAATTTTCTGAGAGTGCTACTGTCTGGTTTTTATATGAAGTTCTTTCCTTTCTTACCATAGGCCTCAAAGCGGTCCCAATCTCCACTTGCAGATTCTCCAAAAAGACTGTTTCCAAACTGCTCTCTCAAAAGGAATGTTCAACTCTGTGAGTTGAATGCAATCATCACAGAGTAGTTTCTGAGAATGCTTCTATGTAGTTTCTAGGAGGAGATATTTCCTTTTCCACCACAGCCCTCAAAGCCCTCCAAAGGTCCATTTGCAGATCCTAAAAAAAGAGTGTTTCAAAGCTGCGCTATCAAAGGGAAAGTTCAACTCTGCGAGGTGAATGCCAACATCCCAAAGAAGTTTCTGAGAATGCCTCTGTTTAGCTTTTATGTGAAGATTATCCCGTTTCCAACGAAATCTTCAAAGAGGTCCAAATATCCACTTGCGGATCCCCCAGAAAGAGTGTTTCGAAACTGCTGCTTCAAAAGGAATCTTCAACTCTGTGAGTTGAATGCAATCATCACAAAGAAGTTTCTGACAATGCTTCTCTCTCGTTTTTCTGTGAAGATATTTCCTTTTCCACCACAGGCCTGAAAGCGCTCCAAAGGTCCACTTGCAGATTCTACGAAAAGAATGTTTCAAAACTGCTCTATGAACAGCAATGTTAAACTCTGTGGCTCGAACACAAACATCACAAAGCAGTTTCTGAGAATGCTTCAGTTTAGTTTTTCTGTGAAGATATTCCCGTTTCCAAAGAAATCTTCAAAGAGGTCCACATATCCACTTACAGATTCTACACAAAGAGAGTTTCAAAACTGCTCAATCAAAGGGAGGGTTCAACTCTGTGACTTGAATGCAATCATCACACAGAAGTTTCTGAGAATGCTTCTCTTTAGTTTTTACGTGAAGATATACCCGTTTCGAACGAAGGCCACCCAGTGGTCCAAATATCCACTTGCAGATTCTACAAAAAGAGTGTTTCAAACCTGAACTATCAAAGGAAGGTTCAACTCTGTGACTTGAATGCAAACAGCACGAAGAAGTTTCTGAGAATGTTTGTGTTTAGTTATGGGAAGTTTATCCCGTTTCCAACGAAATCCTCACAGAGGTCCAAATATCCACTTGCAGATTCTACCAAAAGTGTGTTTGGAAACTGCTCCATCAAGAGGCATGTTCAGCTCTGTGAGTTAATCTCCATCATCACAAAGTATTTTCTGAGAATGCTTCCGTTTGGTTTTTATAGGAAGTTCTTTCCTTTACTACCGTAGGCCTCAAAGCAGTCCAAATCTCCATTTGCAGATTCTACAAAAAGAGTGTTTCCAATCTGCTCTACCAATAGGAATGTTCAACTCCGTGAGTGGAATGCAATCATCACAAAGTAGTTTCTCAGAATGCTTCTATGTAGTTTTTAGGTGAAGATATTTCCTTTTCCACCACAGGCCTCAAAGCCCCCCAAATGTCCACTTGCAGATTCTGGAAAAAGAGTGTTTCATAGCTGCTCTTTCAAAAGGAAAGTTCAACTCTGGGAGTTGAATACAAACATCACAAAGTAGTTTCTGAGAATGCTTCTGTTTCGTTTTTATGTGACGATGCTCCCGTTTCCAATGAAATCTTCAAAGAGGTCCACATAGCCACTTGCAGATTCCAAAGAAAGAGAGTTTCAAAACTGCTCCATCACAAGGATTGTTCAACTCTGTGAGTTGAATGCAGTCATCACAGAAAACTTTCTGAGAATGCTTCTGTCTAGGTTTGATGTGAAGATATACCCGTTTCCAACGAAGGCCACGAAGTGGTCCAAATATACACTTGCAGATTCTACTAGAAGGGTGTTGCAAACCTGAACTATCAAAGGAAGGTTCAACTCTGTGAGTTGAATGCAAACATCACAAAGAAGTTTCTGAGAATGCTTCCGTTTAGTTATGGGAAGTTTATCCCGTTTCCAACGAAATCCTCAGAGAGGTCCAAATATCCCCTTGCAGATTCTACAAACAGTGTGTTTGGAAACTGCTCCATCAAAACGAATGTTCAGCTCTCTGAGTTAAAGGCAATCGTCACTGAGAATTTTCTGAGAGTGCTACTGTCTGGTTTTTATATGAAGTTCTTTCCTTTCTTACCATAGGCCTCAAAGCGGTCCCAATCTCCACTTGCAGATTCTCCAAAAAGACTGTTTCCAAACTGCTCTCTCAAAAGGAATGTTCAACTCTGTGAGTTGAATGCAATCATCACAGAGTAGTTTCTGAGAATGCTTCTATGTAGTTTTTAGGAGAAGATATTTCCTTTTCCACCACAGCCCCCAAAGCCCTCCAAATGTCCATTTGCAGATCCTAAAAAAAGAGTGTTTCAAAGCTGCGCTATCAAAGGGAAAGTTCAACTCTGCGAGGTGAATGCCAACATCCCAAAGAAGTTTCTGAGAATGCCTCTGTTTAGCTTTTATGTGAAGATTATCCCGTTTCCAACGAAATCTTCAAAGAGGTCCAAATATCCACTTGCGGATCCCCCAGAAAGAGTGTTTCGAAACTGCTGCTTCAAAAGGAATCTTCAACTCTGTGAGTTGAATGCAATCATCACAAAGAAGTTTCTGACAATGCTTCTCTCTCGTTTTTCTGTGAAGATATTTCCTTTTCCACCACAGGCCTGAAAGCGCTCCAAAGGTCCACTTGCAGATTCTACGAAAAGAATGTTTCAAAACTGCTCTATGAACAGCAATGTTAAACTCTGTGGCTCGAACACAAACATCACAAAGCAGTTTCTGAGAATGCTTCAGTTTAGTTTTTCTGTGAAGATATTCCCGTTTCCAAAGAAATCTTCAAAGAGGTCCACATATCCACTTACAGATTCTACACAAAGAGAGTTTCAAAACTGCTCAATCAAAGGGAGGGTTCAACTCTGTGACTTGAATGCAATCATCACACAGAAGTTTCTGAGAATGCTTCTCTTTAGTTTTTACGTGAAGATATACCCGTTTCGAACGAAGGCCACCCAGTGGTCCAAATATCCACTTGCAGATTCTACAAAAAGAGTGTTTCAAACCTGAACTATCAAAGGAAGGTTCAACTCTGTGACTTGAATGCAAACAGCACGAAGAAGTTTCTGAGAATGTTTGTGTTTAGTTATGGGAAGTTTATCCCGTTTCCAACGAAATCCTCACAGAGGTCCAAATATCCACTTGCAGATTCTACCAAAAGTGTGTTTGGAAACTGCTCCATCAAGAGGCATGTTCAGCTCTGTGAGTTAATCTCCATCATCACAAAGTATTTTCTGAGAATGCTTCCGTTTGGTTTTTCTAGGAAGTTCTTTCCTTTACTACCGTAGGCCTCAAAGCAGTCCAAATCTCCATTTGCAGATTCTACAAAAAGAGTGTTTCCAATCTGCTCTACCAATAGGAATGTTCAACTCCGTGAGTGGAATGCAATCATCACAAAGTAGTTTCTCAGAATGCTTCTATGTAGTTTTTAGGTGAAGATATTTCCTTTTCCACCACAGGCCTCAAAGCCCCCCAAATGTCCACTTGCAGATTCTGGAAAAAGAGTGTTTCATAGCTGCTCTTTCAAAAGGAAAGTTCAACTCTGGGAGTTGAATACAAACATCACAAAGTAGTTTCTGAGAATGCTTCTGTCTCGTTTTTATGTGACGATGCTCCCGTTTCCAATGAAATCTTCAAAGAGGTCCACATAGCCACTTGCAGATTCCAAAGAAAGAGAGTTTCAAAACTGCTCCATCACAAGGATTGTTCAACTCTGTGAGTTGAATGCAGTCATCACAGAAAACTTTCTGAGAATGCTTCTGTCTAGGTTTGATGTGAAGATATACCCGTTTCCAACGAAGGCCACGAAGTGGTCCAAATATACACTTGCAGATTCTACTAGAAGGGTGTTGCAAACCTGAACTATCAAAGGAAGGTTCAACTCTGTGAGTTGAATGCAAACATCACAAAGAAGTTTCTGAGAATGCTTCCGTTTAGTTATGGGAAGTTTATCCCGTTTCCAACGAAATCCTCAGAGAGGTCCAAATATCCCCTTGCAGATTCTACAAACAGTGTGTTTGGAAACTGCTCCATCAAAACGAATGTTCAGCTCTCTGAGTTAAAGGCAATCGTCACTGAGAATTTTCTGAGAGTGCTACTGTCTGGTTTTTATATGAAGTTCTTTCCTTTCTTACCATAGGCCTCAAAGCGGTCCCAATCTCCACTTGCAGATTCTCCAAAAAGACTGTTTCCAAACTGCTCTCTCAAAAGGAATGTTCAACTCTGTGAGTTGAATGCAATCATCACAGAGTAGTTTCTGAGAATGCTTCTATGTAGTTTCTAGGAGAAGATATTTCCTTTTCCACCACAGCCCCCAAAGCCCTCCAAATGTCCATTTGCAGATCCTAAAAAAGAGTGTTTCAAAGCTGCGCTATCAAAGGGAAAGTTCAACTCTGCGAGGTGAATGCCAACATCCCAAAGAAGTTTCTGAGAATGCCTCTGTTTAGCTTTTATGTGAAGATTATCCCGTTTCCAACGAAATCTTCAAAGAGGTCCAAATATCCACTTGCGGATCCCCCAGAAAGAGTGTTTCGAAACTGCTGCTTCAAAAGGAATCTTCAACTCTGTGAGTTGAATGCAATCATCACAAAGAAGTTTCTGACAATGCTTCTCTCTCGTTTTTCTGTGAAGATATTTCCTTTTCCACCACAGGCCTGAAAGCGCTCCAAAGGTCCACTTGCAGATTCTACGAAAAGAATGTTTCAAAACTGCTCTATGAACAGCAATGTTAAACTCTGTGGCTCGAACACAAACATCACAAAGCAGTTTCTGAGAATGCTTCAGTTTAGTTTTTCTGTGAAGATATTCCCGTTTCCAAAGAAATCTTCAAAGAGGTCCACATATCCACTTACAGATTCTACACAAAGAGAGTTTCAAAACTGCTCAATCAAAGGGAGGGTTCAACTCTGTGACTTGAATGCAATCATCACACAGAAGTTTCTGAGAATGCTTCTCTTTAGTTTTTACGTGAAGATATACCCGTTTCGAACGAAGGCCACCCAGTGGTCCAAATATCCACTTGCAGATTCTACAAAAAGAGTGTTTCAAACCTGAACTATCAAAGGAAGGTTCAACTCTGTGACTTGAATGCAAACAGCACGAAGAAGTTTCTGAGAATGTTTGTGTTTAGTTATGGGAAGTTTATCCCGTTTCCAACGAAATCCTCAGAGAGGTCCAAATATCCACTTGCAGATTCTACCAAAAGTGTGTTTGGAAACTGCTCCATCAAGAGGCATGTTCAGCTCTGTGAGTTAATCTCCATCATCACAAAGTATTTTCTGAGAATGCTGCCGTTTGGTTTTTACAGGAAGTTCTTTCCTTTACTACCGTAGGCCTCAAAGCAGTCCAAATCTCCATTTGCAGATTCTACAAAAAGAGTGTTTCCAATCTGCTCTACCAATAGGAATGTTCAACTCCGTGAGTGGAATGCAATCATCACAAAGTAGTTTCTCAGAATGCTTCTATGTAGTTTTTAGGTGAAGATATTTCCTTTTCCACCACAGGCCTCAAAGCCCCCCAAATGTCCACTTGCAGATTCTAGAAAAAGAGTGTTTCATAGCTGCTCTTTCAAAAGGAAAGTTCAACTCTGGGAGTTGAATACAAACATCACAAAGTAGTTTCTGAGAATGCTTCTGTCTCGTTTTCATGTGACGATGATCCCGTTTCCAATGAAATCTTCAAAGAGGTCCACATAGCCACTTGCAGATTCCAAAGAAAGAGAGTTTCAAAACTGCTCCATCACAAGGATTGTTCAACTCTGTGAGTTGAATGCAGTCATCACAGAAAACTTTCTGAGAATGCTTCTGTCTAGGTTTGATGTGAAGATATACCCGTTTCCAACGAAGGCCACGAAGTGGTCCAAATATACACTTGCAGATTCTACTAGAAGGGTGTTGCAAACCTGAACTATCAAAGGAAGGTTCAACTCTGTGAGTTGAATGCAAACATCACAAAGAAGTTTCTGAGAATGCTTCCGTTTAGTTATGGGAAGTTTATCCCGTTTCCAACGAAATCCTCAGAGTGGTCCAAATATCCCCTTGCAGATTCTACAAACAGTGTGTTTGGAAACTGCTCCATCAAAACGAATGTTCAGCTCTCTGAGTTAAAGGCAATCGTCACTGAGAATTTTCTGAGAGTGCTACTGTCTGGTTTTTATATGAAGTTCTTTCCTTTCTTACCATAGGCCTCACAGCGGTCCCAATCTCCACTTGCAGATTCTCCAAAAAGACTGTTTCCAAACTGCTCTCTCAAAAGGAATGTTCAACACTGTGAGTTGAATGCAATCATCACAGAGTAGTTTCTGAGAATGCTTCTATGTAGTTTTTAGGAGGAGATATTTCCTTTTCCACCACAGCCCTCAAAGCCCTCCAAAGGTCCATTTGCAGATCCTAAAAAAAGAGTGTTTCAAAGCTGCGCTATCAAAGGGAAAGTTCAACTCTGCGAGGTGAATGCCAACATCCCAAAGAAGTTTCTGAGAATGCCTCTGTTTAGCTTTTATGTGAAGATTATCCCGTTTCCAACGAAATCTTCAAAGAGGTCCAAATATCCACTTGCGGATCCCCCAGAAAGTGTGTTTCGAAACTGCTGCTTCAAAAGGAATCTTCAACTCTGTGAGTTGAATGCAATCATCACAAAGAAGTTTCTGACAATGCTTCTCTCTCGTTTTTCTGTGAAGATATTTCCTTTTCCACCACAGGCCTGAAAGCGCTCCAAAGGTCCACTTGCAGATTCTACGAAAAGAATGTTTCAAAACTGCTCTATGAACAGCAATGTTAAACTCTGTGGCTCGAACACAAACATCACAAAGCAGTTTCTGAGAATGCTTCAGTTTAGTTTTTCTGTGAAGATATTCCCGTTTCCAAAGAAATCTTCAAAGAGGTCCACATATCCACTTACAGATTCTACACAAAGAGAGTTTCAAAACTGCTCAATCAAAGGGAGGGTTCAACTCTGTGACTTGAATGCAATCATCACACAGAAGTTTCTGAGAATGCTTCTCTTTAGTTTTTACGTGAAGATATACCCGTTTCGAACGAAGGCCACCCAGTGGTCCAAATATCCACTTGCAGATTCTACAAAAAGAGTGTTTCAAACCTGAACTATCAAAGGAAGGTTCAACTCTGTGACTTGAATGCAAACAGCACGAAGAAGTTTCTGAGAATGTTTGTGTTTAGTTATGGGAAGTTTATCCCGTTTCCAACGAAATCCTCAGAGAGGTCCAAATATCCACTTGCAGATTCTACCAAAAGTGTGTTTGGAAACTGCTCCATCAAGAGGCATGTTCAGCTCTGTGAGTTAATCTCCATCATCACAAAGTATTTTCTGAGAATGCTTCCGTTTGGTTTTTCTAGGAAGTTCTTTCCTTTACTACCGTAGGCCTCAAAGCAGTCCAAATCTCCATTTGCAGATTCTACAAAAAGAGTGTTTCCAATCTGCTCTACCAATAGGAATGTTCAACTCCGTGAGTGGAATGCAATCATCACAAAGTAGTTTCTCAGAATGCTTCTATGTAGTTTTTAGGTGAAGATATTTCCTTTTCCACCACAGGCCTCAAAGCCCCCCAAATGTCCACTTGCAGATTCTAGAAAAAGAGTGTTTCATAGCTGCTCTTTCAAAAGGAAAGTTCAACTCTGGGAGTTGAATACAAACATCACAAAGTAGTTTCTGAGAATGCTTCTGTCTCGTTTTCATGTGACGATGCTCCCGTTTCCAATGAAATCTTCAAAGAGGTCCACATAGCCACTTGCAGATTCCAAAGAAAGAGAGTTTCAAAACTGCTCCATCACAAGGATTGTTCAACTCTGTGAGTTGAATGCAGTCATCACAGAAAACTTTCTGAGAATGCTTCTGTCTAGGTTTGATGTGAAGATATACCCGTTTCCAACGAAGGCCACGAAGTGGTCCAAATATACACTTGCAGATTCTACTAGAAGGGTGTTGCAAACCTGAACTATCAAAGGAAGGTTCAACTCTGTGAGTTGAATGCAAACATCACAAAGAAGTTTCTGAGAATGCTTCCGTTTAGTTATGGGAAGTTTATCCCGTTTCCAACGAAATCCTCAGAGAGGTCCAAATATCCCCTTGCAGATTCTACAAACAGTGTGTTTGGAAACTGCTCCATCAAAACGAATGTTCAGCTCTCTGAGTTAAAGGCAATCGTCACTGAGAATTTTCTGAGAGTGCTACCGTCTGGTTTTTATATGAAGTTCTTTCCTTTCTTACCATAGGCCTCACAGCGGTCCCAATCTCCAATTGCAGATTCTCCAAAAAGACTGTTTCCAAACTGCTCTCTCAAAAGGAATGTTCAACTCTGTGAGTTGAATGCAATCATCACAGAGTAGTTTCTGAGAATGCTTCTATGTAGTTTTTAGGAGGAGATATTTCCTTTTCCACCACAGCCCTCAAAGCCCTCCAAAGGTCCATTTGCAGATCCTAAAAAAAGAGTGTTTCAAAGCTGCGCTATCAAAGGGAAAGTTCAACTCTGCGAGGTGAATGCCAGCATCCCAAAGAAGTTTCTGAGAATGCCTCTGTTTAGCTTTTATGTGAAGATTATCCCGTTTCCAACGAAATCTTCAAAGAGGTCCAAATATCCACTTGCGGATCCCCCAGAAAGAGTGTTTCGAAACTGCTGCTTCAAAAGGAATCTTCAACTCTGTGAGTTGAATGCAATCATCACAAAGAAGTTTCTGACAATGCTTCTCTCTCGTTTTTCTGTGAAGATATTTCCTTTTCCACCACAGGCCTGAAAGCGCTCCAAAGGTCCACTTGCAGATTCTACGAAAAGAATGTTTCAAAACTGCTCTATGAACAGCAATGTTAAACTCTGTGGCTCGAACACAAACATCACAAAGCAGTTTCTGAGAATGCTTCAGTTTAGTTTTTCTGTGAAGATATTCCCGTTTCCAAAGAAATCTTCAAAGAGGTCCACATATCCACTTACAGATTCTACACAAAGAGAGTTTCAAAACTGCTCAATCAAAGGGAGGGTTCAACTCTGTGACTTGAATGCAATCATCACACAGAAGTTTCTGAGAATGCTTCTCTTTAGTTTTTACGTGAAGATATACCCGTTTCGAACGAAGGCCACCCAGTGGTCCAAATATCCACTTGCAGATTCTACAAAAAGAGTGTTTCAAACCTGAACTATCAAAGGAAGGTTCAACTCTGTGACTTGAATGCAAACAGCACGAAGAAGTTTCTGAGAATGTTTGTGTTTAGTTATGGGAAGTTTATCCCGTTTCCAACGAAATCCTCAGAGAGGTCCAAATATCCACTTGCAGATTCTACCAAAAGTGTGTTTGGAAACTGCTCCATCAAGAGGCATGTTCAGCTCTGTGAGTTAATCTCCATCATCACAAAGTATTTTCTGAGAATGCTGCCGTTTGGTTTTTACAGGAAGTTCTTTCCTTTACTACCGTAGGCCTCAAAGCAGTCCAAATCTCCATTTGCAGATTCTACAAAAAGAGTGTTTCCAATCTGCTCTACTAATAGGAATGTTCAACTCCGTGAGTGGAATGCAATCATCACAAAGTAGTTTCTCAGAATGCTTCTATGTAGTTTTTAGGTGAAGATATTTCCTTTTCCACCACAGGCCTCAAAGCCCCCCAAATGTCCACTTGCAGATTCTAGAAAAAGAGTGTTTCATAGCTGCTCTTTCAAAAGGAAAGTTCAACTCTGGGAGTTGAATACAAACATCACAAAGTAGTTTCTGAGAATGCTTCTGTCTCGTTTTCATGTGACGATGCTCCCGTTTCCAATGAAATCTTCAAAGAGGTCCACATAGCCACTTGCAGATTCCAAAGAAAGAGAGTTTCAAAACTGCTCCATCACAAGGATTGTTCAACTCTGTGAGTTGAATGCAGTCATCACAGAAAACTTTCTGAGAATGCTTCTGTCTAGGTTTGATGTGAAGATATACCCGTTTCCAACGAAGGCCACGAAGTGGTCCAAATATACACTTGCAGATTCTACTAGAAGGGTGTTGCAAAGCTGAACTATCAAAGGAAGGTTCAACTCTGTGAGTTGAATGCAAACATCACAAAGAAGTTTCTGAGAATGCTTCCGTTTAGTTATGGGAAGTTTATCCCGTTTCCAACGAAATCCTCAGAGAGGTCCAAATATCCCCTTGCAGATTCTACAAACAGTGTGTTTGGAAACTGCTCCATCAAAACGAATGTTCAGCTCTCTGAGTTAAAGGCAATCGTCACTGAGAATTTTCTGAGAGTGCTACCGTCTGGTTTTTATATGAAGTTCTTTCCTTTCTTACCATAGGCCTCACAGCGGTCCCAATCTCCAATTGCAGATTCTCCAAAAAGACTGTTTCCAAACTGCTCTCTCAAAAGGAATGTTCAACTCTGTGAGTTGAATGCAATCATCACAGAGTAGTTTCTGAGAATGCTTCTATGTAGTTTTTAGGAGGAGATATTTCCTTTTCCACCACAGCCCTCAAAGCCCTCCAAAGGTCCATTTGCAGATCCTAAAAAAAGAGTGTTTCAAAGCTGCGCTATCAAAGGGAAAGTTCAACTCTGCGAGGTGAATGCCAACATCCCAAAGAAGTTTCTGAGAATGCCTCTGTTTAGCTTTTATGTGAAGATTATCCCGTTTCCAACGAAATCTTCAAAGAGGTCCAAATATCCACTTGCGGATCCCCCAGAAAGAGTGTTTCGAAACTGCTGCTTCAAAAGGAATCTTCAACTCTGTGAGTTGAATGCAATCATCACAAAGAAGTTTCTGACAATGCTTCTCTCTCGTTTTTCTGTGAAGATATTTCCTTTTCCACCACAGGCCTGAAAGCGCTCCAAAGGTCCACTTGCAGATTCTACGAAAAGATTGTTTCAAAACTGCTCTATGAACAGCAATGTTAAACTCTGTGGCTCGAACACAAACATCACAAAGCAGTTTCTGAGAATGCTTCAGTTTAGTTTTTCTGTGAAGATATTCCCGTTTCCAAAGAAATCTTCAAAGAGGTCCACATATCCACTTACAGATTCTACACAAAGAGAGTTTCAAAACTGCTCAATCAAAGGGAGGGTTCAACTCTGTGACTTGAATGCAATCATCACACAGAAGTTTCTGAGAATGCTTCTCTTTAGTTTTTACGTGAAGATATACCCGTTTCGAATGAAGGCCACCCAGTGGTCCAAATATCCACTTGCAGATTCTACAAAAAGAGTGTTTCAAACCTGAACTATCAAAGGAAGGTTCAACTCTGTGACTTGAATGCAAACAGCACGAAGAAGTTTCTGAGAATGTTTGTGTTTAGTTATGGGAAGTTTATCCCGTTTCCAACGAAATCCTCAGAGAGGTCCAAATATCCACTTGCAGATTCTACCAAAAGTGTGTTTGGAAACTGCTCCATCAAGAGGCATGTTCAGCTCTGTGAGTTAATCTCCATCATCACAAAGTATTTTCTGAGAATGCTGCCGTTTGGTTTTTACAGGAAGTTCTTTCCTTTACTACCGTAGGCCTCAAAGCAGTCCAAATCTCCATTTGCAGATTCTACAAAAAGAGTGTTTCCAATCTGCTCTACCAATAGGAATGTTCAACTCCGTGAGTGGAATGCAATCATCACAAAGTAGTTTCTCAGAATGCTTCTATGTAGTTTTTAGGTGAAGATATTTCCTTTTCCACCACAGGCCTCAAAGCCCCCCAAATGTCCACTTGCAGATTCTAGAAAAAGAGTGTTTCATAGCTGCTCTTTCAAAAGGAAAGTTCAACTCTGGGAGTTGAATACAAACATCACAAAGTAGTTTCTGAGAATGCTTCTGTCTCGTTTTCATGTGACGATGATCCCGTTTCCAATGAAATCTTCAAAGAGGTCCACATAGCCACTTGCAGATTCCAAAGAAAGAGAGTTTCAAAACTGCTCCATCACAAGGATTGTTCAACTCTGTGAGTTGAATGCAGTCATCACAGAAAACTTTCTGAGAATGCTTCTGTCTAGGTTTGATGTGAAGATATACCCGTTTCCAACGAAGGCCACGAAGTGGTCCAAATATACACTTGCAGATTCTACTAGAAGGGTGTTGCAAACCTGAACTATCAAAGGAAGGTTCAACTCTGTGAGTTGAATGCAAACATCACAAAGAAGTTTCTGAGAATGCTTCCGTTTAGTTATGGGAAGTTTATCCCGTTTCCAACGAAATCCTCAGAGAGGTCCAAATATCCCCTTGCAGATTCTACAAACAGTGTGTTTGGAAACTGCTCCATCAAAACGAATGTTCAGCTCTCTGAGTTAAAGGCAATCGTCACTGAGAATTTTCTGAGAGTGCTACTGTCTGGTTTTTATATGAAGTTCTTTCCTTTCTTACCATAGGCCTCACAGCGGTCCCAATCTCCACTTGCAGATTCTCCAAAAAGACTGTTTCCAAACTGCTCTCTCAAAAGGAATGTTCAACTCTGTGAGTTGAATGCAATCATCACAGAGTAGTTTCTGAGAATGCTTCTATGTAGTTTTTAGGAGGAGATATTTCCTTTTCCACCACAGCCCCCAAAGCCCTCCAAAGGTCCATTTGCAGATCCTAAAAAAAGAGTGTTTCAAAGCTGCGCTATCAAAGGGAAAGTTCAACTCTGCGAGGTGAATGCCAACATCCCAAAGAAGTTTCTGAGAATGCCTCTGTTTAGCTTTTATGTGAAGATTATCCCGTTTCCAACGAAATCTTCAAAGAGGTCCAAATATCCACTTGCGGATCCCCCAGAAAGTGTGTTTCGAAACTGCTGCTTCAAAAGGAATCTTCAACTCTGTGAGTTGAATGCAATCATCACAAAGAAGTTTCTGACAATGCTTCTCTCTCGTTTTTCTGTGAAGATATTTCCTTTTCCACCACAGGCCTGAAAGCGCTCCAAAGGTCCACTTGCAGATTCTACGAAAAGAATGTTTCAAAACTGCTCTATGAACAGCAATGTTAAACTCTGTGGCTCGAACACAAACATCACAAAGCAGTTTCTGAGAATGCTTCAGTTTAGTTTTTCTGTGAAGATATTCCCGTTTCCAAAGAAATCTTCAAAGAGGTCCACATATCCACTTACAGATTCTACACAAAGAGAGTTTCAAAACTGCTCAATCAAAGGGAGGGTTCAACTCTGTGACTTGAATGCAATCATCACACAGAAGTTTCTGAGAATGCTTCTCTTTAGTTTTTACGTGAAGATATACCCGTTTCGAACGAAGGCCACCCAGTGGTCCAAATATCCACTTGCAGATTCTACAAAAAGAGTGTTTCAAACCTGAACTATCAAAGGAAGGTTCAACTCTGTGACTTGAATGCAAACAGCACGAAGAAGTTTCTGAGAATGTTTGTGTTTAGTTATGGGAAGTTTATCCCGTTTCCAACGAAATCCTCAGAGAGGTCCAAATATCCACTTGCAGATTCTACCAAAAGTGTGTTTGGAAACTGCTCCATCAAGAGGCATGTTCAGCTCTGTGAGTTAATCTCCATCATCACAAAGTATTTTCTGAGAATGCTGCCGTTTGGTTTTTATAGGAAGTTCTTTCCTTTACTACCGTAGGCCTCAAAGCAGTCCAAATCTCCATTTGCAGATTCTACAAAAAGAGTGTTTCCAATCTGCTCTACCAATAGGAATGTTCAACTCCGTGAGTGGAATGCAATCATCACAAAGTAGTTTCTCAGAATGCTTCTATGTAGTTTTTAGGTGAAGATATTTCCTTTTCCACCACAGGCCTCAAAGCCCCCCAAATGTCCACTTGCAGATTCTAGAAAAAGAGTGTTTCATAGCTGCTCTTTCAAAAGGAAAGTTCAACTCTGGGAGTTGAATACAAACATCACAAAGTAGTTTCTGAGAATGCTTCTGTCTCGTTTTCATGTGACGATGATCCCGTTTCCAATGAAATCTTCAAAGAGGTCCACATAGCCACTTGCAGATTCCAAAGAAAGAGAGTTTCAAAACTGCTCCATCACAAGGATTGTTCAACTCTGTGAGTTGAATGCAGTCATCACAGAAAACTTTCTGAGAATGCTTCTGTCTAGGTTTGATGTGAAGATATACCCGTTTCCAACGAAGGCCACGAAGTGGTCCAAATATACACTTGCAGATTCTACTAGAAGGGTGTTGCAAACCTGAACTATCAAAGGAAGGTTCAACTCTGTGAGTTGAATGCAAACATCACAAAGAAGTTTCTGAGAATGCTTCCGTTTAGTTATGGGAAGTTTATCCCGTTTCCAACGAAATCCTCAGAGAGGTCCAAATATCCCCTTGCAGATTCTACAAACAGTGTGTTTGGAAACTGCTCCATCAAAACGAATGTTCAGCTCTCTGAGTTAAAGGCAATCGTCACTGAGAATTTTCTGAGAGTGCTACCGTCTGGTTTTTATATGAAGTTCTTTCCTTTCTTACCATAGGCCTCACAGCGGTCCCAATCTCCACTTGCAGATTCTCCAAAAAGACTGTTTCCAAACTGCTCTCTCAAAAGGAATGTTCAACTCTGTGAGTTGAATGCAATCATCACAGAGTAGTTTCTGAGAATGCTTCTATGTAGTTTTTAGGAGAAGATATTTCCTTTTCCACCACAGCCCTCAAAGCCCTCCAAAGGTCCATTTGCAGATCCTAAAAAAAGAGTGTTTCAAAGCTGCGCTATCAAAGGGAAAGTTCAACTCTGCGAGGTGAATGCCAACATCCCAAAGAAGTTTCTGAGAATGCCTCTGTTTAGCTTTTATGTGAAGATTATCCCGTTTCCAACGAAATCTTCAAAGAGGTCCAAATATCCACTTGCGGATCCCCCAGAAAGAGTGTTTCGAAACTGCTGCTTCAAAAGGAATCTTCAACTCTGTGAGTTGAATGCAATCATCACAAAGAAGTTTCTGACAATGCTTCTCTCTCGTTTTTCTGTGAAGATATTTCCTTTTCCACCACAGGCCTGAAAGCGCTCCAAAGGTCCACTTGCAGATTCTACGAAAAGAATGTTTCAAAACTGCTCTATGAACAGCAATGTTAAACTCTGTGGCTCGAACACAAACATCACAAAGCAGTTTCTGAGAATGCTTCAGTTTAGTTTTTCTGTGAAGATATTCCCGTTTCCAAAGAAATCTTCAAAGAGGTCCACATATCCACTTACAGATTCTACACAAAGAGAGTTTCAAAACTGCTCAATCAAAGGGAGGGTTCAACTCTGTGACTTGAATGCAATCATCACACAGAAGTTTCTGAGAATGCTTCTCTTTAGTTTTTACGTGAAGATATACCCGTTTCGAACGAAGGCCACCCAGTGGTCCAAATATCCACTTGCAGATTCTACAAAAAGAGTGTTTCAAACCTGAACTATCAAAGGAAGGTTCAACTCTGTGACTTGAATGCAAACAGCACGAAGAAGTTTCTGAGAATGTTTGTGTTTAGTTATGGGAAGTTTATCCCGTTTCCAACGAAATCCTCAGAGAGGTCCAAATATCCACTTGCAGATTCTACCAAAAGTGTGTTTGGAAACTGCTCCATCAAGAGGCATGTTCAGCTCTGTGAGTTAATCTCCATCATCACAAAGTATTTTCTGAGAATGCTTCCGTTTGGTTTTTACAGGAAGTTCTTTCCTTTACTACCGTAGGCCTCAAAGCAGTCCAAATCTCCATTTGCAGATTCTACAAAAAGAGTGTTTCCAATCTGCTCTATCAATAGGAATGTTCAACTCCGTGAGTGGAATGCAATCATCACAAAGTAGTTTCTCAGAATGCTTCTATGTAGTTTTTAGGTGAAGATATTTCCTTTTCCACCACAGGCCTCAAAGCCCCCCAAATGTCCACTTGCAGATTCTAGAAAAAGAGTGTTTCATAGCTGCTCTTTCAAAAGGAAAGTTCAACTCTGGGAGTTGAATACAAACATCACAAAGTAGTTTCTGAGAATGCTTCTGTCTCGTTTTTATGTGACGATGCTCCCGTTTCCAATGAAATCTTCAAAGAGGTCCACATAGCCACTTGCAGATTCCAAAGAAAGAGAGTTTCAAAACTGCTCCATCACAAGGATTGTTCAACTCTGTGAGTTGAATGCAGTCATCACAGAAAACTTTCTGAGAATGCTTCTGTCTAGGTTTGATGTGAAGATATACCCGTTTCCAACGAAGGCCACGAAGTGGTCCAAATATACACTTGCAGATTCTACTACAAGGGTGTTGCAAACCTGAACTATCAAAGGAAGGTTCAACTCTGTGAGTTGAATGCAAACATCACCAAGAAGTTTCTGAGAATGCTTCCGTTTAGTTATGGGAAGTTTATCCCGTTTCCAACGAAATCCTCAGAGAGGTCCAAATATCCCCTTGCAGATTCTACAAACAGTGTGTTTGGAAACTGCTCCATCAAAACGAATGTTCAGCTCTCTGAGTTAAAGGCAATCGTCACTGAGAATTTTCTGAGAGTGCTACTGTCTGGTTTTTATATGAAGTTCTTTCCTTTCTTACCATAGGCCTCAAAGCGGTCCCAATCTCCACTTGCAGATTCTCCAAAAAGACTGTTTCCAAACTGCTCTCTCAAAAGGAATGTTCAACTCTGTGAGTTGAATGCAATCATCACAGAGTAGTTTCTGAGAATGCTTCTATGTAGTTTTTAGGAGAAGATATTTCCTTTTCCACCACAGCCCCCAAAGCCCTCCAAATGTCCATTTGCAGATCCTAAAAAAAGAGTGTTTCAAAGCTGCGCTATCAAAGGGAAAGTTCAACTCTGCGAGGTGAATGCCAACATCCCAAAGAAGTTTCTGAGAATGCCTCTGTTTAGCTTTTATGTGAAGATTATCCCGTTTCCAACGAAATCTTCAAAGAGGTCCAAATATCCACTTGCGGATCCCCCAGAAAGAGTGTTTCGAAACTGCTGCTTCAAAAGGAATCTTCAACTCTGTGAGTTGAATGCAATCATCACAAAGAAGTTTCTGACAATGCTTCTCTCTCGTTTTTCTGTGAAGATATTTCCTTTTCCACCACAGGCCTGAAAGCGCTCCAAAGGTCCACTTGCAGATTCTACGAAAAGAATGTTTCAAAACTGCTCTATGAACAGCAATGTTAAACTCTGTGGCTCGAACACAAACATCACAAAGCAGTTTCTGAGAATGCTTCAGTTTAGTTTTTCTGTGAAGATATTCCCGTTTCCAAAGAAATCTTCAAAGAGGTCCACATATCCACTTACAGATTCTACACAAAGAGAGTTTCAAAACTGCTCAATCAAAGGGAGGGTTCAACTCTGTGACTTGAATGCAATCATCACACAGAAGTTTCTGAGAATGCTTCTCTTTAGTTTTTACGTGAAGATATACCCGTTTCGAACGAAGGCCACCCAGTGGTCCAAATATCCACTTGCAGATTCTACAAAAAGAGTGTTTCAAACCTGAACTATCAAAGGAAGGTTCAACTCTGTGACTTGAATGCAAACAGCACGAAGAAGTTTCTGAGAATGTTTGTGTTTAGTTATGGGAAGTTTATCCCGTTTCCAACGAAATCCTCAGAGAGGTCCAAATATCCACTTGCAGATTCTACCAAAAGTGTGTTTGGAAACTGCTCCATCAAGAGGCATGTTCAGCTCTGTGAGTTAATCTCCATCATCACAAAGTATTTTCTGAGAATGCTGCCGTTTGGTTTTTACAGGAAGTTCTTTCCTTTACTACCGTAGGCCTCAAAGCAGTCCAAATCTCCATTTGCAGATTCTACAAAAAGAGTGTTTCCAATCTGCTCTACCAATAGGAATGTTCAACTCCGTGAGTGGAATGCAATCATCACAAAGTAGTTTCTCAGAATGCTTCTATGTAGTTTTTAGGTGAAGATATTTCCTTTTCCACCACAGGCCTCAAAGCCCCCCAAATGTCCACTTGCAGATTCTAGAAAAAGAGTGTTTCATAGCTGCTCTTTCAAAAGGAAAGTTCAACTCTGGGAGTTGAATACAAACATCACAAAGTAGTTTCTGAGAATGCTTCTGTCTCGTTTTCATGTGACGATGATCCCGTTTCCAATGAAATCTTCAAAGAGGTCCACATAGCCACTTGCAGATTCCAAAGAAAGAGAGTTTCAAAACTGCTCCATCACAAGGATTGTTCAACTCTGTGAGTTGAATGCAGTCATCACAGAAAACTTTCTGAGAATGCTTCTGTCTAGGTTTGATGTGAAGATATACCCGTTTCCAACGAAGGCCACGAAGTGGTCCAAATATACACTTGCAGATTCTACTACAAGGGTGTTGCAAACCTGAACTATCAAAGGAAGGTTCAACTCTGTGAGTTGAATGCAAACATCACAAAGAAGTTTCTGAGAATGCTTCCGTTTAGTTATGGGAAGTTTATCCCGTTTCCAACGAAATCCTCAGAGAGGTCCAAATATCCCCTTGCAGATTCTACAAACAGTGTGTTTGGAAACTGCTCCATCAAAACGAATGTTCAGCTCTCTGAGTTAAAGGCAATCGTCACTGAGAATTTTCTGAGAGTGCTACTGTCTGGTTTTTATATGAAGTTCTTTCCTTTCTTACCATAGGCCTCAAAGCGGTCCCAATCTCCACTTGCAGATTCTCCAAAAAGACTGTTTCCAAACTGCTCTCTCAAAAGGAATGTTCAACTCTGTGAGTTGAATGCAATCATCACAGAGTAGTTTCTGAGAATGCTTCTATGTAGTTTTTAGGAGGAGATATTTCCTTTTCCACCACAGCCCCCAAAGCCCTCCAAATGTCCATTTGCAGATCCTAAAAAAAGAGTGTTTCAAAGCTGCGCTATCAAAGGGAAAGTTCAACTCTGCGAGGTGAATGCCAACATCCCAAAGAAGTTTCTGAGAATGCCTCTGTTTAGCTTTTATGTGAAGATTATCCCGTTTCCAACGAAATCTTCAAAGAGGTCCAAATATCCACTTGCGGATCCCCCAGAAAGAGTGTTTCGAAACTGCTGCTTCAAAAGGAATCTTCAACTCTGTGAGTTGAATGCAATCATCACAAAGAAGTTTCTGACAATGCTTCTCTCTCGTTTTTCTGTGAAGATATTTCCTTTTCCACCACAGGCCTGAAAGCGCTCCAAAGGTCCACTTGCAGATTCTACGAAAAGAATGTTTCAAAACTGCTCTATGAACAGCAATGTTAAACTCTGTGGCTCGAACACAAACATCACAAAGCAGTTTCTGAGAATGCTTCAGTTTAGTTTTTCTGTGAAGATATTCCCGTTTCCAAAGAAATCTTCAAAGAGGTCCACATATCCACTTACAGATTCTACACAAAGAGAGTTTCAAAACTGCTCAATCAAAGGGAGGGTTCAACTCTGTGACTTGAATGCAATCATCACACAGAAGTTTCTGAGAATGCTTCTCTTTAGTTTTTACGTGAAGTATACCCGTTTCGAACGAAGGCCACCCAGTGGTCCAAATATCCACTTGCAGATTCTACAAAAAGAGTGTTTCAAACCTGAACTATCAAAGGAAGGTTCAACTCTGTGACTTGAATGCAAACAGCACGAAGAAGTTTCTGAGAATGTTTGTGTTTAGTTATGGGAAGTTTATCCCGTTTCCAACGAAATCCTCAGAGTGGTCCAAATATCCACTTGCAGATTCTACCAAAAGTGTGTTTGGAAACTGCTCCATCAAGAGGCATGTTCAGCTCTGTGAGTTAATCTCCATCATCACAAAGTATTTTCTGAGAATGCTTCCGTTTGGTTTTTCTAGGAAGTTCTTTCCTTTACTACCGTAGGCCTCAAAGCAGTCCAAATCTCCATTTGCAGATTCTACAAAAAGAGTGTTTCCAATCTGCTCTACCAATAGGAATGTTCAACTCCGTGAGTGGAATGCAATCATCACAAAGTAGTTTCTCAGAATGCTTCTATGTAGTTTTTAGGTGAAGATATTTCCTTTTCCACCACAGGCCTCAAAGTCCCCCAAATGTCCACTTGCAGATTCTAGAAAAAGAGTGTTTCATAGCTGCTCTTTCAAAAGGAAAGTTCAACTCTGGGAGTTGAATACAAACATCACAAAGTAGTTTCTGAGAATGCTTCTGTCTCGTTTTTATGTGACGATGCTCCCGTTTCCAATGAAATCTTCAAAGAGGTCCACATAGCCACTTGCAGATTCCAAAGAAAGAGAGTTTCAAAACTGCTCCATCACAAGGATTGTTCAACTCTGTGAGTTGAATGCAGTCATCACAGAAAACTTTCTGAGAATGCTTCTGTCTAGGTTTGATGTGAAGATATACCCGTTTCCAACGAAGGCCACGAAGTGGTCCAAATATACACTTGCAGATTCTACTAGAAGGGTGTTGCAAACCTGAACTATCAAAGGAAGGTTCAACTCTGTGAGTTGAATGCAAACATCACAAAGAAGTTTCTGAGAATGCTTCCGTTTAGTTATGGGAAGTTTATCCCGTTTCCAACGAAATCCTCAGAGAGGTCCAAATATCCCCTTGCAGATTCTACAAACAGTGTGTTTGGAAACTGCTCCATCAAAACGAATGTTCAGCTCTCTGAGTTAAAGGCAATCGTCACTGAGAATTTTCTGAGAGTGCTACCGTCTGGTTTTTATATGAAGTTCTTTCCTTTCTTACCATAGGCCTCACAGCGGTCCCAATCTCCACTTGCAGATTCTCCAAAAAGACTGTTTCCAAACTGCTCTCTCAAAAGGAATGTTCAACTCTGTGAGTTGAATGCAATCATCACAGAGTAGTTTCTGAGAATGCTTCTATGTAGTTTTTAGGAGGAGATATTTCCTTTTCCACCACAGCCCTCAAAGCCCTCCAAAGGTCCATTTGCAGATCCTAAAAAAAGAGTGTTTCAAAGCTGCGCTATCAAAGGGAAAGTTCAACTCTGCGAGGTGAATGCCAACATCCCAAAGAAGTTTCTGAGAATGCCTCTGTTTAGCTTTTATGTGAAGATTATCCCGTTTCCAACGAAATCTTCAAAGAGGTCCAAATATCCACTTGCGGATCCCCCAGAAAGTGTGTTTCGAAACTGCTGCTTCAAAAGGAATCTTCAACTCTGTGAGTTGAATGCAATCATCACAAAGAAGTTTCTGACAATGCTTCTCTCTCGTTTTTCTGTGAAGATATTTCCTTTTCCACCACAGGCCTGAAAGCGCTCCAAAGGTCCACTTGCAGATTCTACGAAAAGAATGTTTCAAAACTGCTCTATGAACAGCAATGTTAAACTCTGTGGCTCGAACACAAACATCACAAAGCAGTTTCTGAGAATGCTTCAGTTTAGTTTTTCTGTGAAGATATTCCCGTTTCCAAAGAAATCTTCAAAGAGGTCCACATATCCACTTACAGATTCTACACAAAGAGAGTTTCAAAACTGCTCAATCAAAGGGAGGGTTCAACTCTGTGACTTGAATGCAATCATCACACAGAAGTTTCTGAGAATGCTTCTCTTTAGTTTTTACGTGAAGATATACCCGTTTCGAACGAAGGCCACCCAGTGGTCCAAATATCCACTTGCAGATTCTACAAAAAGAGTGTTTCAAACCTGAACTATCAAAGGAAGGTTCAACTCTGTGACTTGAATGCAAACAGCACGAAGAAGTTTCTGAGAATGTTTGTGTTTAGTTATGGGAAGTTTATCCCGTTTCCAACGAAATCCTCAGAGAGGTCCAAATATCCACTTGCAGATTCTACCAAAAGTGTGTTTGGAAACTGCTCCATCAAGAGGCATGTTCAGCTCTGTGAGTTAATCTCCATCATCACAAAGTATTTTCTGAGAATGCTGCCGTTTGGTTTTTACAGGAAGTTCTTTCCTTTACTACCGTAGGCCTCAAAGCAGTCCAAATCTCCATTTGCAGATTCTACAAAAAGAGTGTTTCCAATCTGCTCTACCAATAGGAATGTTCAACTCCGTGAGTGGAATGCAATCATCACAAAGTAGTTTCTCAGAATGCTTCTATGTAGTTTTTAGGTGAAGATATTTCCTTTTCCACCACAGGCCTCAAAGCCCCCCAAATGTCCACTTGCAGATTCTAGAAAAAGAGTGTTTCATAGCTGCTCTTTCAAAAGGAAAGTTCAACTCTGGGAGTTGAATACAAACATCACAAAGTAGTTTCTGAGAATGCTTCTGTCTCGTTTTCATGTGACGATGATCCCGTTTCCAATGAAATCTTCAAAGAGGTCCACATAGCCACTTGCAGATTCCAAAGAAAGAGAGTTTCAAAACTGCTCCATCACAAGGATTGTTCAACTCTGTGAGTTGAATGCAGTCATCACAGAAAACTTTCTGAGAATGCTTCTGTCTAGGTTTGATGTGAAGATATACCCGTTTCCAACGAAGGCCACGAAGTGGTCCAAATATACACTTGCAGATTCTACTAGAAGGGTGTTGCAAACCTGAACTATCAAAGGAAGGTTCAACTCTGTGAGTTGAATGCAAACATCACAAAGAAGTTTCTGAGAATGCTTCCGTTTAGTTATGGGAAGTTTATCCCGTTTCCAACGAAATCCTCAGAGAGGTCCAAATATCCCCTTGCAGATTCTACAAACAGTGTGTTTGGAAACTGCTCCATCAAAACGAATGTTCAGCTCTCTGAGTTAAAGGCAATCGTCACTGAGAATTTTCTGAGAGTGCTACTGTCTGGTTTTTATATGAAGTTCTTTCCTTTCTTACCATAGGCCTCACAGCGGTCCCAATCTCCACTTGCAGATTCTCCAAAAAGACTGTTTCCAAACTGCTCTCTCAAAAGGAATGTTCAACACTGTGAGTTGAATGCAATCATCACAGAGTAGTTTCTGAGAATGCTTCTATGTAGTTTTTAGGAGGAGATATTTCCTTTTCCACCACAGCCCTCAAAGCCCTCCAAAGGTCCATTTGCAGATCCTAAAAAAAGAGTGTTTCAAAGCTGCGCTATCAAAGGGAAAGTTCAACTCTGCGAGGTGAATGCCAACATCCCAAAGAAGTTTCTGAGAATGCCTCTGTTTAGCTTTTATGTGAAGATTATCCCGTTTCCAACGAAATCTTCAAAGAGGTCCAAATATCCACTTGCGGATCCCCCAGAAAGTGTGTTTCGAAACTGCTGCTTCAAAAGGAATCTTCAACTCTGTGAGTTGAATGCAATCATCACAAAGAAGTTTCTGACAATGCTTCTCTCTCGTTTTTCTGTGAAGATATTTCCTTTTCCACCACAGGCCTGAAAGCGCTCCAAAGGTCCACTTGCAGATTCTACGAAAAGAATGTTTCAAAACTGCTCTATGAACAGCAATGTTAAACTCTGTGGCTCGAACACAAACATCACAAAGCAGTTTCTGAGAATGCTTCAGTTTAGTTTTTCTGTGAAGATATTCCCGTTTCCAAAGAAATCTTCAAAGAGGTCCACATATCCACTTACAGATTCTACACAAAGAGAGTTTCAAAACTGCTCAATCAAAGGGAGGGTTCAACTCTGTGACTTGAATGCAATCATCACACAGAAGTTTCTGAGAATGCTTCTCTTTAGTTTTTACGTGAAGATATACCCGTTTCGAACGAAGGCCACCCAGTGGTCCAAATATCCACTTGCAGATTCTACAAAAAGAGTGTTTCAAACCTGAACTATCAAAGGAAGGTTCAACTCTGTGACTTGAATGCAAACAGCACGAAGAAGTTTCTGAGAATGTTTGTGTTTAGTTATGGGAAGTTTATCCCGTTTCCAACGAAATCCTCAGAGAGGTCCAAATATCCACTTGCAGATTCTACCAAAAGTGTGTTTGGAAACTGCTCCATCAAGAGGCATGTTCAGCTCTGTGAGTTAATCTCCATCATCACAAAGTATTTTCTGAGAATGCTGCCGTTTGGTTTTTATAGGAAGTTCTTTCCTTTACTACCGTAGGCCTCAAAGCAGTCCAAATCTCCATTTGCAGATTCTACAAAAAGAGTGTTTCCAATCTGCTCTACCAATAGGAATGTTCAACTCCGTGAGTGGAATGCAATCATCACAAAGTAGTTTCTCAGAATGCTTCTATGTAGTTTTTAGGTGAAGATATTTCCTTTTCCACCACAGGCCTCAAAGCCCCCCAAATGTCCACTTGCAGATTCTAGAAAAAGAGTGTTTCATAGCTGCTCTTTCAAAAGGAAAGTTCAACTCTGGGAGTTGAATACAAACATCACAAAGTAGTTTCTGAGAATGCTTCTGTCTCGTTTTCATGTGACGATGATCCCGTTTCCAATGAAATCTTCAAAGAGGTCCACATAGCCACTTGCAGATTCCAAAGAAAGAGAGTTTCAAAACTGCTCCATCACAAGGATTGTTCAACTCTGTGAGTTGAATGCAGTCATCACAGAAAACTTTCTGAGAATGCTTCTGTCTAGGTTTGATGTGAAGATATACCCGTTTCCAACGAAGGCCACGAAGTGGTCCAAATATACACTTGCAGATTCTACTAGAAGGGTGTTGCAAACCTGAACTATCAAAGGAAGGTTCAACTCTGTGAGTTGAATGCAAACATCACAAAGAAGTTTCTGAGAATGCTTCCGTTTAGTTATGGGAAGTTTATCCCGTTTCCAACGAAATCCTCAGAGAGGTCCAAATATCCCCTTGCAGATTCTACAAACAGTGTGTTTGGAAACTGCTCCATCAAAACGAATGTTCAGCTCTCTGAGTTAAAGGCAATCGTCACTGAGAATTTTCTGAGAGTGCTACCGTCTGGTTTTTATATGAAGTTCTTTCCTTTCTTACCATAGGCCTCAAAGCGGTCCCAATCTCCACTTGCAGATTCTCCAAAAAGACTGTTTCCAAACTGCTCTCTCAAAAGGAATGTTCAACTCTGTGAGTTGAATGCAATCATCACAGAGTAGTTTCTGAGAATGCTTCTATGTAGTTTTTAGGAGAAGATATTTCCTTTTCCACCACAGCCCTCAAAGCCCTCCAAAGGTCCATTTGCAGATCCTAAAAAAAGAGTGTTTCAAAGCTGCGCTATCAAAGGGAAAGTTCAACTCTGCGAGGTGAATGCCAACATCCCAAAGAAGTTTCTGAGAATGCCTCTGTTTAGCTTTTATGTGAAGATTATCCCGTTTCCAACGAAATCTTCAAAGAGGTCCAAATATCCACTTGCGGATCCCCCAGAAAGAGTGTTTCGAAACTGCTGCTTCAAAAGGAATCTTCAACTCTGTGAGTTGAATGCAATCATCACAAAGAAGTTTCTGACAATGCTTCTCTCTCGTTTTTCTGTGAAGATATTTCCTTTTCCACCACAGGCCTGAAAGCGCTCCAAAGGTCCACTTGCAGATTCTACGAAAAGAATGTTTCAAAACTGCTCTATGAACAGCAATGTTAAACTCTGTGGCTCGAACACAAACATCACAAAGCAGTTTCTGAGAATGCTTCAGTTTAGTTTTTCTGTGAAGATATTCCCGTTTCCAAAGAAATCTTCAAAGAGGTCCACATATCCACTTACAGATTCTACACAAAGAGAGTTTCAAAACTGCTCAATCAAAGGGAGGGTTCAACTCTGTGACTTGAATGCAATCATCACACAGAAGTTTCTGAGAATGCTTCTCTTTAGTTTTTACGTGAAGATATACCCGTTTCGAACGAAGGCCACCCAGTGGTCCAAATATCCACTTGCAGATTCTACAAAAAGAGTGTTTCAAACCTGAACTATCAAAGGAAGGTTCAACTCTGTGACTTGAATGCAAACAGCACGAAGAAGTTTCTGAGAATGTTTGTGTTTAGTTATGGGAAGTTTATCCCGTTTCCAACGAAATCCTCAGAGAGGTCCAAATATCCACTTGCAGATTCTACCAAAAGTGTGTTTGGAAACTGCTCCATCAAGAGGCATGTTCAGCTCTGTGAGTTAATCTCCATCATCACAAAGTATTTTCTGAGAATGCTTCCGTTTGGTTTTTCTAGGAAGTTCTTTCCTTTACTACCGTAGGCCTCAAAGCAGTCCAAATCTCCATTTGCAGATTCTACAAAAAGAGTGTTTCCAATCTGCTCTATCAATAGGAATGTTCAACTCCGTGAGTGGAATGCAATCATCACAAAGTAGTTTCTCAGAATGCTTCTATGTAGTTTTTAGGTGAAGATATTTCCTTTTCCACCGCAGGCCTCAAAGCCCCCCAAATGTCCACTTGCAGATTCTAGAAAAAGAGTGTTTCATAGCTGCTCTTTCAAAAGGAAAGTTCAACTCTGGGAGTTGAATACAAACATCACAAAGTAGTTTCTGAGAATGCTTCTGTCTCGTTTTTATGTGACGATGCTCCCGTTTCCAATGAAATCTTCAAAGAGGTCCACATAGCCACTTGCAGATTCCAAAGAAAGAGAGTTTCAAAACTGCTCCATCACAAGGATTGTTCAACTCTGTGAGTTGAATGCAGTCATCACAGAAAACTTTCTGAGAATGCTTCTGTCTAGGTTTGATGTGAAGATATACCCGTTTCCAACGAAGGCCACGAAGTGGTCCAAATATACACTTGCAGATTCTACTAGAAGGGTGTTGCAAACCTGAACTATCAAAGGAAGGTTCAACTCTGTGAGTTGAATGCAAACATCACCAAGAAGTTTCTGAGAATGCTTCCGTTTAGTTATGGGAAGTTTATCCCGTTTCCAACGAAATCCTCAGAGAGGTCCAAATATCCCCTTGCAGATTCTACAAACAGTGTGTTTGGAAACTGCTCCATCAAAACGAATGTTCAGCTCTCTGAGTTAAAGGCAATCGTCACTGAGAATTTTCTGAGAGTGCTACTGTCTGGTTTTTATATGAAGTTCTTTCCTTTCTTACCATAGGCCTCACAGCGGTCCCAATCTCCACTTGCAGATTCTCCAAAAAGACTGTTTCCAAACTGCTCTCTCAAAAGGAATGTTCAACTCTGTGAGTTGAATGCAATCATCACAGAGTAGTTTCTGAGAATGCTTCTATGTAGTTTTTAGGAGGAGATATTTCCTTTTCCACCACAGCCCTCAAAGCCCTCCAAAGGTCCATTTGCAGATCCTAAAAAAAGAGTGTTTCAAAGCTGCGCTATCAAAGGGAAAGTTCAACTCTGCGAGGTGAATGCCAACATCCCAAAGAAGTTTCTGAGAATGCCTCTGTTTAGCTTTTATGTGAAGATTATCCCGTTTCCAACGAAATCTTCAAAGAGGTCCAAATATCCACTTGCGGATCCCCCAGAAAGTGTGTTTCGAAACTGCTGCTTCAAAAGGAATCTTCAACTCTGTGAGTTGAATGCAATCATCACAAAGAAGTTTCTGACAATGCTTCTCTCTCGTTTTTCTGTGAAGATATTTCCTTTTCCACCACAGGCCTGAAAGCGCTCCAAAGGTCCACTTGCAGATTCTACGAAAAGAATGTTTCAAAACTGCTCTATGAACAGCAATGTTAAACTCTGTGGCTCGAACACAAACATCACAAAGCAGTTTCTGAGAATGCTTCAGTTTAGTTTTTCTGTGAAGATATTCCCGTTTCCAAAGAAATCTTCAAAGAGGTCCACATATCCACTTACAGATTCTACACAAAGAGAGTTTCAAAACTGCTCAATCAAAGGGAGGGTTCAACTCTGTGACTTGAATGCAATCATCACACAGAAGTTTCTGAGAATGCTTCTCTTTAGTTTTTACGTGAAGATATACCCGTTTCGAACGAAGGCCACCCAGTGGTCCAAATATCCACTTGCAGATTCTACAAAAAGAGTGTTTCAAACCTGAACTATCAAAGGAAGGTTCAACTCTGTGACTTGAATGCAAACAGCACGAAGAAGTTTCTGAGAATGTTTGTGTTTAGTTATGGGAAGTTTATCCCGTTTCCAACGAAATCCTCAGAGAGGTCCAAATATCCACTTGCAGATTCTACCAAAAGTGTGTTTGGAAACTGCTCCATCAAGAGGCATGTTCAGCTCTGTGAGTTAATCTCCATCATCACAAAGTATTTTCTGAGAATGCTTCCGTTTGGTTTTTATAGGAAGTTCTTTCCTTTACTACCGTAGGCCTCAAAGCAGTCCAAATCTCCATTTGCAGATTCTACAAAAAGAGTGTTTCCAATCTGCTCTATCAATAGGAATGTTCAACTCCGTGAGTGGAATGCAATCATCACAAAGTAGTTTCTCAGAATGCTTCTATGTAGTTTTTAGGTGAAGATATTTCCTTTTCCACCACAGGCCTCAAAGCCCCCCAAATGTCCACTTGCAGATTCTAGAAAAAGAGTGTTTCATAGCTGCTCTTTCAAAAGGAAAGTTCAACTCTGGGAGTTGAATACAAACATCACAAAGTAGTTTCTGAGAATGCTTCTGTCTCGTTTTTATGTGACGATGCTCCCGTTTCCAATGAAATCTTCAAAGAGGTCCACATAGCCACTTGCAGATTCCAAAGAAAGAGAGTTTCAAAACTGCTCCATCACAAGGATTGTTCAACTCTGTGAGTTGAATGCAGTCATCACAGAAAACTTTCTGAGAATGCTTCTGTCTAGGTTTGATGTGAAGATATACCCGTTTCCAACGAAGGCCACGAAGTGGTCCAAATATACACTTGCAGATTCTACTACAAGGGTGTTGCAAACCTGAACTATCAAAGGAAGGTTCAACTCTGTGAGTTGAATGCAAACATCACCAAGAAGTTTCTGAGAATGCTTCCGTTTAGTTATGGGAAGTTTATCCCGTTTCCAACGAAATCCTCAGAGAGGTCCAAATATCCCCTTGCAGATTCTACAAACAGTGTGTTTGGAAACTGCTCCATCAAAACGAATGTTCAGCTCTCTGAGTTAAAGGCAATCGTCACTGAGAATTTTCTGAGAGTGCTACTGTCTGGTTTTTATATGAAGTTCTTTCCTTTCTTACCATAGGCCTCAAAGCGGTCCCAATCTCCACTTGCAGATTCTCCAAAAAGACTGTTTCCAAACTGCTCTCTCAAAAGGAATGTTCAACTCTGTGAGTTGAATGCAATCATCACAGAGTAGTTTCTGAGAATGCTTCTATGTAGTTTTTAGGAGAAGATATTTCCTTTTCCACCACAGCCCCCAAAGCCCTCCAAATGTCCATTTGCAGATCCTAAAAAAAGAGTGTTTCAAAGCTGCGCTATCAAAGGGAAAGTTCAACTCTGCGAGGTGAATGCCAACATCCCAAAGAAGTTTCTGAGAATGCCTCTGTTTAGCTTTTATGTGAAGATTATCCCGTTTCCAACGAAATCTTCAAAGAGGTCCAAATATCCACTTGCGGATCCCCCAGAAAGAGTGTTTCGAAACTGCTGCTTCAAAAGGAATCTTCAACTCTGTGAGTTGAATGCAATCATCACAAAGAAGTTTCTGACAATGCTTCTCTCTCGTTTTTCTGTGAAGATATTTCCTTTTCCACCACAGGCCTGAAAGCGCTCCAAAGGTCCACTTGCAGATTCTACGAAAAGAATGTTTCAAAACTGCTCTATGAACAGCAATGTTAAACTCTGTGGCTCGAACACAAACATCACAAAGCAGTTTCTGAGAATGCTTCAGTTTAGTTTTTCTGTGAAGATATTCCCGTTTCCAAAGAAATCTTCAAAGAGGTCCACATATCCACTTACAGATTCTACACAAAGAGAGTTTCAAAACTGCTCAATCAAAGGGAGGGTTCAACTCTGTGACTTGAATGCAATCATCACACAGAAGTTTCTGAGAATGCTTCTCTTTAGTTTTTACGTGAAGATATACCCGTTTCGAACGAAGGCCACCCAGTGGTCCAAATATCCACTTGCAGATTCTACAAAAAGAGTGTTTCAAACCTGAACTATCAAAGGAAGGTTCAACTCTGTGACTTGAATGCAAACAGCACGAAGAAGTTTCTGAGAATGTTTGTGTTTAGTTATGGGAAGTTTATCCCGTTTCCAACGAAATCCTCAGAGAGGTCCAAATATCCACTTGCAGATTCTACCAAAAGTGTGTTTGGAAACTGCTCCATCAAGAGGCATGTTCAGCTCTGTGAGTTAATCTCCATCATCACAAAGTATTTTCTGAGAATGCTTCCGTTTGGTTTTTATAGGAAGTTCTTTCCTTTACTACCGTAGGCCTCAAAGCAGTCCAAATCTCCATTTGCAGATTCTACAAAAAGAGTGTTTCCAATCTGCTCTATCAATAGGAATGTTCAACTCCGTGAGTGGAATGCAATCATCACAAAGTAGTTTCTCAGAATGCTTCTATGTAGTTTTTAGGTGAAGATATTTCCTTTTCCACCACAGGCCTCAAAGCCCCCCAAATGTCCACTTGCAGATTCTAGAAAAAGAGTGTTTCATAGCTGCTCTTTCAAAAGGAAAGTTCAACTCTGGGAGTTGAATACAAACATCACAAAGTAGTTTCTGAGAATGCTTCTGTCTCGTTTTTATGTGACGATGCTCCCGTTTCCAATGAAATCTTCAAAGAGGTCCACATAGCCACTTGCAGATTCCAAAGAAAGAGAGTTTCAAAACTGCTCCATCACAAGGATTGTTCAACTCTGTGAGTTGAATGCAGTCATCACAGAAAACTTTCTGAGAATGCTTCTGTCTAGGTTTGATGTGAAGATATACCCGTTTCCAACGAAGGCCACGAAGTGGTCCAAATATACACTTGCAGATTCTACTACAAGGGTGTTGCAAACCTGAACTATCAAAGGAAGGTTCAACTCTGTGAGTTGAATGCAAACATCACAAAGAAGTTTCTGAGAATGCTTCCGTTTAGTTATGGGAAGTTTATCCCGTTTCCAACGAAATCCTCAGAGAGGTCCAAATATCCCCTTGCAGATTCTACAAACAGTGTGTTTGGAAACTGCTCCATCAAAACGAATGTTCAGCTCTCTGAGTTAAAGGCAATCGTCACTGAGAATTTTCTGAGAGTGCTACTGTCTGGTTTTTATATGAAGTTCTTTCCTTTCTTACCATAGGCCTCACAGCGGTCCCAATCTCCACTTGCAGATTCTCCAAAAAGACTGTTTCCAAACTGCTCTCTCAAAAGGAATGTTCAACTCTGTGAGTTGAATGCAATCATCACAGAGTAGTTTCTGAGAATGCTTCTATGTAGTTTTTAGGAGGAGATATTTCCTTTTCCACCACAGCCCTCAAAGCCCTCCAAAGGTCCATTTGCAGATCCTAAAAAAAGAGTGTTTCAAAGCTGCGCTATCAAAGGGAAAGTTCAACTCTGCGAGGTGAATGCCAACATCCCAAAGAAGTTTCTGAGAATGCCTCTGTTTAGCTTTTATGTGAAGATTATCCCGTTTCCAACGAAATCTTCAAAGAGGTCCAAATATCCACTTGCGGATCCCCCAGAAAGTGTGTTTCGAAACTGCTGCTTCAAAAGGAATCTTCAACTCTGTGAGTTGAATGCAATCATCACAAAGAAGTTTCTGACAATGCTTCTCTCTCGTTTTTCTGTGAAGATATTTCCTTTTCCACCACAGGCCTGAAAGCGCTCCAAAGGTCCACTTGCAGATTCTACGAAAAGAATGTTTCAAAACTGCTCTATGAACAGCAATGTTAAACTCTGTGGCTCGAACACAAACATCACAAAGCAGTTTCTGAGAATGCTTCAGTTTAGTTTTTCTGTGAAGATATTCCCGTTTCCAAAGAAATCTTCAAAGAGGTCCACATATCCACTTACAGATTCTACACAAAGAGAGTTTCAAAACTGCTCAATCAAAGGGAGGGTTCAACTCTGTGACTTGAATGCAATCATCACACAGAAGTTTCTGAGAATGCTTCTCTTTAGTTTTTACGTGAAGATATACCCGTTTCGAACGAAGGCCACCCAGTGGTCCAAATATCCACTTGCAGATTCTACAAAAAGAGTGTTTCAAACCTGAACTATCAAAGGAAGGTTCAACTCTGTGACTTGAATGCAAACAGCACGAAGAAGTTTCTGAGAATGTTTGTGTTTAGTTATGGGAAGTTTATCCCGTTTCCAACGAAATCCTCAGAGAGGTCCAAATATCCACTTGCAGATTCTACCAAAAGTGTGTTTGGAAACTGCTCCATCAAGAGGCATGTTCAGCTCTGTGAGTTAATCTCCATCATCACAAAGTATTTTCTGAGAATGCTGCCGTTTGGTTTTTACAGGAAGTTCTTTCCTTTACTACCGTAGGCCTCAAAGCAGTCCAAATCTCCATTTGCAGATTCTACAAAAAGAGTGTTTCCAATCTGCTCTACCAATAGGAATGTTCAACTCCGTGAGTGGAATGCAATCATCACAAAGTAGTTTCTCAGAATGCTTCTATGTAGTTTTTAGGTGAAGATATTTCCTTTTCCACCACAGGCCTCAAAGCCCCCCAAATGTCCACTTGCAGATTCTAGAAAAAGAGTGTTTCATAGCTGCTCTTTCAAAAGGAAAGTTCAACTCTGGGAGTTGAATACAAACATCACAAAGTAGTTTCTGAGAATGCTTCTGTCTCGTTTTCATGTGACGATGATCCCGTTTCCAATGAAATCTTCAAAGAGGTCCACATAGCCACTTGCAGATTCCAAAGAAAGAGAGTTTCAAAACTGCTCCATCACAAGGATTGTTCAACTCTGTGAGTTGAATGCAGTCATCACAGAAAACTTTCTGAGAATGCTTCTGTCTAGGTTTGATGTGAAGATATACCCGTTTCCAACGAAGGCCACGAAGTGGTCCAAATATACACTTGCAGATTCTACTAGAAGGGTGTTGCAAACCTGAACTATCAAAGGAAGGTTCAACTCTGTGAGTTGAATGCAAACATCACAAAGAAGTTTCTGAGAATGCTTCCGTTTAGTTATGGGAAGTTTATCCCGTTTCCAACGAAATCCTCAGAGAGGTCCAAATATCCCCTTGCAGATTCTACAAACAGTGTGTTTGGAAACTGCTCCATCAAAACGAATGTTCAGCTCTCTGAGTTAAAGGCAATCGTCACTGAGAATTTTCTGAGAGTGCTACTGTCTGGTTTTTATATGAAGTTCTTTCCTTTCTTACCATAGGCCTCAAAGCGGTCCCAATCTCCACTTGCAGATTCTCCAAAAAGACTGTTTCCAAACTGCTCTCTCAAAAGGAATGTTCAACTCTGTGAGTTGAATGCAATCATCACAGAGTAGTTTCTGAGAATGCTTCTATGTAGTTTTTAGGAGGAGATATTTCCTTTTCCACCACAGCCCCCAAAGCCCTCCAAATGTCCATTTGCAGATCCTAAAAAAAGAGTGTTTCAAAGCTGCGCTATCAAAGGGAAAGTTCAACTCTGCGAGGTGAATGCCAACATCCCAAAGAAGTTTCTGAGAATGCCTCTGTTTAGCTTTTATGTGAAGATTATCCCGTTTCCAACGAAATCTTCAAAGAGGTCCAAATATCCACTTGCGGATCCCCCAGAAAGAGTGTTTCGAAACTGCTGCTTCAAAAGGAATCTTCAACTCTGTGAGTTGAATGCAATCATCACAAAGAAGTTTCTGACAATGCTTCTCTCTCGTTTTTCTGTGAAGATATTTCCTTTTCCACCACAGGCCTGAAAGCGCTCCAAAGGTCCACTTGCAGATTCTACGAAAAGAATGTTTCAAAACTGCTCTATGAACAGCAATGTTAAACTCTGTGGCTCGAACACAAACATCACAAAGCAGTTTCTGAGAATGCTTCAGTTTAGTTTTTCTGTGAAGATATTCCCGTTTCCAAAGAAATCTTCAAAGAGGTCCACATATCCACTTACAGATTCTACACAAAGAGAGTTTCAAAACTGCTCAATCAAAGGGAGGGTTCAACTCTGTGACTTGAATGCAATCATCACACAGAAGTTTCTGAGAATGCTTCTCTTTAGTTTTTACGTGAAGATATACCCGTTTCGAACGAAGGCCACCCAGTGGTCCAAATATCCACTTGCAGATTCTACAAAAAGAGTGTTTCAAACCTGAACTATCAAAGGAAGGTTCAACTCTGTGACTTGAATGCAAACAGCACGAAGAAGTTTCTGAGAATGTTTGTGTTTAGTTATGGGAAGTTTATCCCGTTTCCAACGAAATCCTCAGAGAGGTCCAAATATCCACTTGCAGATTCTACCAAAAGTGTGTTTGGAAACTGCTCCATCAAGAGGCATGTTCAGCTCTGTGAGTTAATCTCCATCATCACAAAGTATTTTCTGAGAATGCTTCCGTTTGGTTTTTATAGGAAGTTCTTTCCTTTACTACCGTAGGCCTCAAAGCAGTCCAAATCTCCATTTGCAGATTCTACAAAAAGAGTGTTTCCAATCTGCTCTACCAATAGGAATGTTCAACTCCGTGAGTTGAATGCAATCATCACAAAGTAGTTTCTCAGAATGCTTCTATGTAGTTTTTAGGTGAAGATATTTCCTTTTCCACCACAGGCCTCAAAGTCCCCCAAATGTCCACTTGCAGATTCTAGAAAAAGAGTGTTTCATAGCTGCTCTTTCAAAAGGAAAGTTCAACTCTGGGAGTTGAATACAAACATCACAAAGTAGTTTCTGAGAATGCTTCTGTCTCGTTTTTATGTGACGATGCTCCCGTTTCCAATGAAATCTTCAAAGAGGTCCACATAGCCACTTGCAGATTCCAAAGAAAGAGAGTTTCAAAACTGCTCCATCACAAGGATTGTTCAACTCTGTGAGTTGAATGCAGTCATCACAGAAAACTTTCTGAGAATGCTTCTGTCTAGGTTTGATGTGAAGATATACCCGTTTCCAACGAAGGCCACGAAGTGGTCCAAATATACACTTGCAGATTCTACTACAAGGGTGTTGCAAACCTGAACTATCAAAGGAAGGTTCAACTCTGTGAGTTGAATGCAAACATCACCAAGAAGTTTCTGAGAATGCTTCCGTTTAGTTATGGGAAGTTTATCCCGTTTCCAACGAAATCCTCAGAGAGGTCCAAATATCCCCTTGCAGATTCTACAAACAGTGTGTTTGGAAACTGCTCCATCAAAACGAATGTTCAGCTCTCTGAGTTAAAGGCAATCGTCACTGAGAATTTTCTGAGAGTGCTACTGTCTGGTTTTTATATGAAGTTCTTTCCTTTCTTACCATAGGCCTTACAGCGGTCCCAATCTCCACTTGCAGATTCTCCAAAAAGACTGTTTCCAAACTGCTCTCTCAAAAGGAATGTTCAACTCTGTGAGTTGAATGCAATCATCACAGAGTAGTTTCTGAGAATGCTTCTATGTAGTTTCTAGGAGACGATATTTCCTTTTCCACCACAGCCCCCAAAGCCCTCCAAATGTCCATTTGCAGATCCTAAAAAAAGAGTGTTTCAAAGCTGCGCTATCAAAGGGAAAGTTCAACTCTGCGAGGTGAATGCCAACATCCCAAAGAAGTTTCTGAGAATGCCTCTGTTTAGCTTTTATGTGAAGATTATCCCGTTTCCAACGAAATCTTCAAAGAGGTCCAAATATCCACTTGCGGATCCCCCAGAAAGTGTGTTTCGAAACTGCTGCTTCAAAAGGAATCTTCAACTCTGTGAGTTGAATGCAATCATCACAAAGAAGTTTCTGACAATACTTCTCTCTCGTTTTTCTGTGAAGATATTTCCTTTTCCACCACAGGCCTGAAAGCGCTCCAAAGGTCCACTTGCAGATTCTACGAAAAGAATGTTTCAAAACTGCTCTATGAACAGCAATGTTAAACTCTGTGGCTCGAACACAAACATCACAAAGCAGTTTCTGAGAATGCTTCAGTTTAGTTTTTCTGTGAAGATATTCCCGTTTCCAAAGAAATCTTCAAAGAGGTCCACATATCCACTTACAGATTCTACACAAAGAGAGTTTCAAAACTGCTCAATCAAAGGGAGGGTTCAACTCTGTGACTTGAATGCAATCATCACACAGAAGTTTCTGAGAATGCTTCTCTTTAGTTTTTACGTGAAGATATACCCGTTTCGAACGAAGGCCACCCAGTGGTCCAAATATCCACTTGCAGATTCTACAAAAAGAGTGTTTCAAACCTGAACTATCAAAGGAAGGTTCAACTCTGTGACTTGAATGCAAACAGCACGAAGAAGTTTCTGAGAATGTTTGTGTTTAGTTATGGGAAGTTTATCCCGTTTCCAACGAAATCCTCAGAGAGGTCCAAATATCCACTTGCAGATTCTACCAAAAGTGTGTTTGGAAACTGCTCCATCAAGAGGCATGTTCAGCTCTGTGAGTTAATCTCCATCATCACAAAGTATTTTCTGAGAATGCTTCCGTTTGGTTTTTATAGGAAGTTCTTTCCTTTACTACCGTAGGCCTCAAAGCAGTCCAAATCTCCATTTGCAGATTCTACAAAAAGAGTGTTTCCAATCTGCTCTACCAATAGGAATGTTCAACTCCGTGAGTGGAATGCAATCATCACAAAGTAGTTTCTCAGAATGCTTCTATGTAGTTTTTAGGTGAAGATATTTCCTTTTCCACCACAGGCCTCAAAGCCCCCCAAATGTCCACTTGCAGATTCTAGAAAAAGAGTGTTTCATAGCTGCTCTTTCAAAAGGAAAGTTCAACTCTGGGAGTTGAATACAAACATCACAAAGTAGTTTCTGAGAATGCTTCTGTCTCGTTTTCATGTGACGATGCTCCCGTTTCCAATGAAATCTTCAAAGAGGTCCACATAGCCACTTGCAGATTCCAAAGAAAGAGAGTTTCAAAACTGCTCCATCACAAGGATTGTTCAACTCTGTGAGTTGAATGCAGTCATCACAGAAAACTTTCTGAGAATGCTTCTGTCTAGGTTTGATGTGAAGATATACCCGTTTCCAACGAAGGCCACGAAGTGGTCCAAATATACACTTGCAGATTCTACTAGAAGGGTGTTGCAAACCTGAACTATCAAAGGAAGGTTCAACTCTGTGAGTTGAATGCAAACATCACCAAGAAGTTTCTGAGAATGCTTCCGTTTAGTTATGGGAAGTTTATCCCGTTTCCAACGAAATCCTCAGAGAGGTCCAAATATCCCCTTGCAGATTCTACAAACAGTGTGTTTGGAAACTGCTCCATCAAAACGAATGTTCAGCTCTCTGAGTTAAAGGCAATCGTCACTGAGAATTTTCTGAGAGTGCTACTGTCTGGTTTTTATATGAAGTTCTTTCCTTTCTTACCATAGGCCTCAAAGCGGTCCCAATCTCCACTTGCAGATTCTCCAAAAAGACTGTTTCCAAACTGCTCTCTCAAAAGGAATCTTCAACTCTGTGAGTTGAATGCAATCATCACAGAGTAGTTTCTGAGAATGCTTCTATGTAGTTTCTAGGAGACGATATTTCCTTTTCCACCACAGCCCCCAAAGCCCTCCAAATGTCCATTTGCAGATCCTAAAAAAAGAGTGTTTCAAAGCTGCGCTATCAAAGGGAAAGTTCAACTCTGCGAGGTGAATGCCAACATCCCAAAGAAGTTTCTGAGAATGCCTCTGTTTAGCTTTTATGTGAAGATTATCCCGTTTCCAACGAAATCTTCAAAGAGGTCCAAATATCCACTTGCGGATCCCCCAGAAAGAGTGTTTCGAAACTGCTGCTTCAAAAGGAATCTTCAACTCTGTGAGTTGAATGCAATCATCACAAAGAAGTTTCTGACAATGCTTCTCTCTCGTTTTTCTGTGAAGATATTTCCTTTTCCACCACAGGCCTGAAAGCGCTCCAAAGGTCCACTTGCAGATTCTACGAAAAGAATGTTTCAAAACTGCTCTATGAACACCAATGTTAAACTCTGTTCCTCGAACACAAACATCACAAAGCAGTTTCTGAGAATGCTTCAGTTTAGTTTTTCTGTGAAGATATTCCCGTTTCCAAAGAAATCTTCAAAGAGGTCCACATATCCACTTACAGATTCTACACAAAGAGAGTTTCAAAACTGCTCAATCAAAGGGAGGGTTCAACTCTGTGACTTGAATGCAATCATCACACAGAAGTTTCTGAGAATGCTTCTCTTTAGTTTTTACGTGAAGATATACCCGTTTCGAACGAAGGCCACCCAGTGGTCCAAATATCCACTTGCAGATTCTACAAAAAGAGTGTTTCAAACCTGAACTATCAAAGGAAGGTTCAACTCTGTGACTTGAATGCAAACAGCACGAAGAAGTTTCTGAGAATGTTTGTGTTTAGTTATGGGAAGTTTATCCCGTTTCCAACGAAATCCTCAGAGAGGTCCAAATATCCACTTGCAGATTCTACCAAAAGTGTGTTTGGAAACTGCTCCATCAAGAGGCATGTTCAGCTCTGTGAGTTAATCTCCATCATCACAAAGTATTTTCTGAGAATGCTTCCGTTTGGTTTTTCTAGGAAGTTCTTTCCTTTACTACCGTAGGCCTCAAAGCAGTCCAAATCTCCATTTGCAGATTCTACAAAAAGAGTGTTTCCAATCTGCTCTATCAATAGGAATGTTCAACTCCGTGAGTGGAATGCAATCATCACAAAGTAGTTTCTCAGAATGCTTCTATGTAGTTTTTAGGTGAAGATATTTCCTTTTCCACCACAGGCCTCAAAGCCCCCCAAATGTCCACTTGCAGATTCTAGAAAAAGAGTGTTTCATAGCTGCTCTTTCAAAAGGAAAGTTCAACTCTGGGAGTTGAATACAAACATCACAAAGTAGTTTCTGAGAATGCTTCTGTCTCGTTTTTATGTGACGATGCTCCCGTTTCCAATGAAATCTTCAAAGAGGTCCACATAGCCACTTGCAGATTCCAAAGAAAGAGAGTTTCAAAACTGCTCCATCACAAGGATTGTTCAACTCTGTGAGTTGAATGCAGTCATCACAGAAAACTTTCTGAGAATGCTTCTGTCTAGGTTTGATGTGAAGATATACCCGTTTCCAACGAAGGCCACGAAGTGGTCCAAATATACACTTGCAGATTCTACTACAAGGGTGTTGCAAACCTGAACTATCAAAGGAAGGTTCAACTCTGTGAGTTGAATGCAAACATCACCAAGAAGTTTCTGAGAATGCTTCCGTTTAGTTATGGGAAGTTTATCCCGTTTCCAACGAAATCCTCAGAGAGGTCCAAATATCCCCTTGCAGATTCTACAAACAGTGTGTTTGGAAACTGCTCCATCAAAACGAATGTTCAGCTCTCTGAGTTAAAGGCAATCGTCACTGAGAATTTTCTGAGAGTGCTACTGTCTGGTTTTTATATGAAGTTCTTTCCTTTCTTACCATAGGCCTCACAGCGGTCCCAATCTCCACTTGCAGATTCTCCAAAAAGACTGTTTCCAAACTGCTCTCTCAAAAGGAATGTTCAACTCTGTGAGTTGAATGCAATCATCACAGAGTAGTTTCTGAGAATGCTTCTATGTAGTTTTTAGGAGAAGATATTTCCTTTTCCACCACAGCCCTCAAAGCCCTCCAAAGGTCCATTTGCAGATCCTAAAAAAAGAGTGTTTCAAAGCTGCGCTATCAAAGGGAAAGTTCAACTCTGCGAGGTGAATGCCAACATCCCAAAGAAGTTTCTGAGAATGCCTCTGTTTAGCTTTTATGTGAAGATTATCCCGTTTCCAACGAAATCTTCAAAGAGGTCCAAATATCCACTTGCGGATCCCCCAGAAAGTGTGTTTCGAAACTGCTGCTTCAAAAGGAATCTTCAACTCTGTGAGTTGAATGCAATCATCACAAAGAAGTTTCTGACAATGCTTCTCTCTCGTTTTTCTGTGAAGATATTTCCTTTTCCACCACAGGCCTGAAAGCGCTCCAAAGGTCCACTTGCAGATTCTACGAAAAGAATGTTTCAAAACTGCTCTATGAACAGCAATGTTAAACTCTGTGGCTCGAACACAAACATCACAAAGCAGTTTCTGAGAATGCTTCAGTTTAGTTTTTCTGTGAAGATATTCCCGTTTCCAAAGAAATCTTCAAAGAGGTCCACATATCCACTTACAGATTCTACACAAAGAGAGTTTCAAAACTGCTCAATCAAAGGGAGGGTTCAACTCTGTGACTTGAATGCAATCATCACACAGAAGTTTCTGAGAATGCTTCTCTTTAGTTTTTACGTGAAGATATACCCGTTTCGAACGAAGGCCACCCAGTGGTCCAAATATCCACTTGCAGATTCTACAAAAAGAGTGTTTCAAACCTGAACTATCAAAGGAAGGTTCAACTCTGTGACTTGAATGCAAACAGCACGAAGAAGTTTCTGAGAATGTTTGTGTTTAGTTATGGGAAGTTTATCCCGTTTCCAACGAAATCCTCAGAGAGGTCCAAATATCCACTTGCAGATTCTACCAAAAGTGTGTTTGGAAACTGCTCCATCAAGAGGCATGTTCAGCTCTGTGAGTTAATCTCCATCATCACAAAGTATTTTCTGAGAATGCTGCCGTTTGGTTTTTACAGGAAGTTCTTTCCTTTACTACCGTAGGCCTCAAAGCAGTCCAAATCTCCATTTGCAGATTCTACAAAAAGAGTGTTTCCAATCTGCTCTACCAATAGGAATGTTCAACTCCGTGAGTGGAATGCAATCATCACAAAGTAGTTTCTCAGAATGCTTCTATGTAGTTTTTAGGTGAAGATATTTCCTTTTCCACCACAGGCCTCAAAGCCCCCCAAATGTCCACTTGCAGATTCTAGAAAAAGAGTGTTTCATAGCTGCTCTTTCAAAAGGAAAGTTCAACTCTGGGAGTTGAATACAAACATCACAAAGTAGTTTCTGAGAATGCTTCTGTCTCGTTTTCATGTGACGATGATCCCGTTTCCAATGAAATCTTCAAAGAGGTCCACATAGCCACTTGCAGATTCCAAAGAAAGAGAGTTTCAAAACTGCTCCATCACAAGGATTGTTCAACTCTGTGAGTTGAATGCAGTCATCACAGAAAACTTTCTGAGAATGCTTCTGTCTAGGTTTGATGTGAAGATATACCCGTTTCCAACGAAGGCCACGAAGTGGTCCAAATATACACTTGCAGATTCTACTAGAAGGGTGTTGCAAACCTGAACTATCAAAGGAAGGTTCAACTCTGTGAGTTGAATGCAAACATCACAAAGAAGTTTCTGAGAATGCTTCCGTTTAGTTATGGGAAGTTTATCCCGTTTCCAACGAAATCCTCAGAGAGGTCCAAATATCCCCTTGCAGATTCTACAAACAGTGTGTTTGGAAACTGCTCCATCAAAACGAATGTTCAGCTCTCTGAGTTAAAGGCAATCGTCACTGAGAATTTTCTGAGAGTGCTACTGTCTGGTTTTTATATGAAGTTCTTTCCTTTCTTACCATAGGCCTCAAAGCGGTCCCAATCTCCACTTGCAGATTCTCCAAAAAGACTGTTTCCAAACTGCTCTCTCAAAAGGAATGTTCAACTCTGTGAGTTGAATGCAATCATCACAGAGTAGTTTCTGAGAATGCTTCTATGTAGTTTTTAGGAGAAGATATTTCCTTTTCCACCACAGCCCCCAAAGCCCTCCAAATGTCCATTTGCAGATCCTAAAAAAAGAGTGTTTCAAAGCTGCGCTATCAAAGGGAAAGTTCAACTCTGCGAGGTGAATGCCAACATCCCAAAGAAGTTTCTGAGAATGCCTCTGTTTAGCTTTTATGTGAAGATTATCCCGTTTCCAACGAAATCTTCAAAGAGGTCCAAATATCCACTTGCGGATCCCCCAGAAAGAGTGTTTCGAAACTGCTGCTTCAAAAGGAATCTTCAACTCTGTGAGTTGAATGCAATCATCACAAAGAAGTTTCTGACAATGCTTCTCTCTCGTTTTTCTGTGAAGATATTTCCTTTTCCACCACAGGCCTGAAAGCGCTCCAAAGGTCCACTTGCAGATTCTACGAAAAGAATGTTTCAAAACTGCTCTATGAACAGCAATGTTAAACTCTGTGGCTCGAACACAAACATCACAAAGCAGTTTCTGAGAATGCTTCAGTTTAGTTTTTCTGTGAAGATATTCCCGTTTCCAAAGAAATCTTCAAAGAGGTCCACATATCCACTTACAGATTCTACACAAAGAGAGTTTCAAAACTGCTCAATCAAAGGGAGGGTTCAACTCTGTGACTTGAATGCAATCATCACACAGAAGTTTCTGAGAATGCTTCTCTTTAGTTTTTACGTGAAGTATACCCGTTTCGAATGAAGGCCACCCAGTGGTCCAAATATCCACTTGCAGATTCTACAAAAAGAGTGTTTCAAACCTGAACTATCAAAGGAAGGTTCAACTCTGTGACTTGAATGCAAACAGCACGAAGAAGTTTCTGAGAATGTTTGTGTTTAGTTATGGGAAGTTTATCCCGTTTCCAACGAAATCCTCAGAGTGGTCCAAATATCCACTTGCAGATTCTACCAAAAGTGTGTTTGGAAACTGCTCCATCAAGAGGCATGTTCAGCTCTGTGAGTTAATCTCCATCATCACAAAGTATTTTCTGAGAATGCTTCCGTTTGGTTTTTCTAGGAAGTTCTTTCCTTTACTACCGTAGGCCTCAAAGCAGTCCAAATCTCCATTTGCAGATTCTACAAAAAGAGTGTTTCCAATCTGCTCTACCAATAGGAATGTTCAACTCCGTGAGTGGAATGCAATCATCACAAAGTAGTTTCTCAGAATGCTTCTATGTAGTTTTTAGGTGAAGATATTTCCTTTTCCACCACAGGCCTCAAAGTCCCCCAAATGTCCACTTGCAGATTCTAGAAAAAGAGTGTTTCATAGCTGCTCTTTCAAAAGGAAAGTTCAACTCTGGGAGTTGAATACAAACATCACAAAGTAGTTTCTGAGAATGCTTCTGTCTCGTTTTTATGTGACGATGCTCCCGTTTCCAATGAAATCTTCAAAGAGGTCCACATAGCCACTTGCAGATTCCAAAGAAAGAGAGTTTCAAAACTGCTCCATCACAAGGATTGTTCAACTCTGTGAGTTGAATGCAGTCATCACAGAAAACTTTCTGAGAATGCTTCTGTCTAGGTTTGATGTGAAGATATACCCGTTTCCAACGAAGGCCACGAAGTGGTCCAAATATACACTTGCAGATTCTACTAGAAGGGTGTTGCAAACCTGAACTATCAAAGGAAGGTTCAACTCTGTGAGTTGAATGCAAACATCACCAAGAAGTTTCTGAGAATGCTTCCGTTTAGTTATGGGAAGTTTATCCCGTTTCCAACGAAATCCTCAGAGAGGTCCAAATATCCCCTTGCAGATTCTACAAACAGTGTGTTTGGAAACTGCTCCATCAAAACGAATGTTCAGCTCTCTGAGTTAAAGGCAATCGTCACTGAGAATTTTCTGAGAGTGCTACTGTCTGGTTTTTATATGAAGTTCTTTCCTTTCTTACCATAGGCCTCACAGCGGTCCCAATCTCCACTTGCAGATTCTCCAAAAAGACTGTTTCCAAACTGCTCTCTCAAAAGGAATCTTCAACTCTGTGAGTTGAATGCAATCATCACAGAGTAGTTTCTGAGAATGCTTCTATGTAGTTTCTAGGAGACGATATTTCCTTTTACACCACAGCCCCCAAAGCCCTCCAAATGTCCATTTGCAGATCCTAAAAAAAGAGTGTTTCAAAGCTGCGCTATCAAAGGGAAAGTTCAACTCTGCGAGGTGAATGCCAACATCCCAAAGAAGTTTCTGAGAATGCCTCTGTTTAGCTTTTATGTGAAGATTATCCCGTTTCCAACGAAATCTTCAAAGAGGTCCAAATATCCACTTGCGGATCCCCCAGAAAGAGTGTTTCGAAACTGCTGCTTCAAAAGGAATCTTCAACTCTGTGAGTTGAATGCAATCATCACAAAGAAGTTTCTGACAATGCTTCTCTCTCGTTTTTCTGTGAAGATATTTCCTTTTCCACCACAGGCCTGAAAGCGCTCCAAAGGTCCACTTGCAGATTCTACGAAAAGAATGTTTCAAAACTGCTCTATGAACAGCAATGTTAAACTCTGTGGCTCGAACACAAACATCACAAAGCAGTTTCTGAGAATGCTTCAGTTTAGTTTTTCTGTGAAGATATTCCCGTTTCCAAAGAAATCTTCAAAGAGGTCCACATATCCACTTACAGATTCTACACAAAGAGAGTTTCAAAACTGCTCAATCAAAGGGAGGGTTCAACTCTGTGACTTGAATGCAATCATCACACAGAAGTTTCTGAGAATGCTTCTCTTTAGTTTTTACGTGAAGATATACCCGTTTCGAACGAAGGCCACCCAGTGGTCCAAATATCCACTTGCAGATTCTACAAAAAGAGTGTTTCAAACCTGAACTATCAAAGGAAGGTTCAACTCTGTGACTTGAATGCAAACAGCACGAAGAAGTTTCTGAGAATGTTTGTGTTTAGTTATGGGAAGTTTATCCCGTTTCCAACGAAATCCTCAGAGAGGTCCAAATATCCACTTGCAGATTCTACCAAAAGTGTGTTTGGAAACTGCTCCATCAAGAGGCATGTTCAGCTCTGTGAGTTAATCTCCATCATCACAAAGTATTTTCTGAGAATGCTTCCGTTTGGTTTTTATAGGAAGTTCTTTCCTTTACTACCGTAGGCCTCAAAGCAGTCCAAATCTCCATTTGCAGATTCTACAAAAAGAGTGTTTCCAATCTGCTCTACCAATAGGAATGTTCAACTCCGTGAGTTGAATGCAATCATCACAAAGTAGTTTCTCAGAATGCTTCTATGTAGTTTTTAGGTGAAGATATTTCCTTTTCCACCACAGGCCTCAAAGTCCCCCAAATGTCCACTTGCAGATTCTAGAAAAAGAGTGTTTCATAGCTGCTCTTTCAAAAGGAAAGTTCAACTCTGGGAGTTGAATACAAACATCACAAAGTAGTTTCTGAGAATGCTTCTGTCTCGTTTTTATGTGACGATGCTCCCGTTTCCAATGAAATCTTCAAAGAGGTCCACATAGCCACTTGCAGATTCCAAAGAAAGAGAGTTTCAAAACTGCTCCATCACAAGGATTGTTCAACTCTGTGAGTTGAATGCAGTCATCACAGAAAACTTTCTGAGAATGCTTCTGTCTAGGTTTGATGTGAAGATATACCCGTTTCCAACGAAGGCCACGAAGTGGTCCAAATATACACTTGCAGATTCTACTACAAGGGTGTTGCAAACCTGAACTATCAAAGGAAGGTTCAACTCTGTGAGTTGAATGCAAACATCACCAAGAAGTTTCTGAGAATGCTTCCGTTTAGTTATGGGAAGTTTATCCCGTTTCCACGGAAATCCTCAGAGAGGTCCAAATATCCCCTTGCAGATTCTACAAACAGTGTGTTTGGAAACTGCTCCATCAAAACGAATGTTCAGCTCTCTGAGTTAAAGGCAATCGTCACTGAGAATTTTCTGAGAGTGCTACTGTCTGGTTTTTATATGAAGTTCTTTCCTTTCTTACCATAGGCCTCACAGCGGTCCCAATCTCCACTTGCAGATTCTCCAAAAAGACTGTTTCCAAACTGCTCTCTCAAAAGGAATGTTCAACTCTGTGAGTTGAATGCAATCATCACAGAGTAGTTTCTGAGAATGCTTCTATGTAGTTTCTAGGAGACGATATTTCCTTTTCCACCACAGCCCCCAAAGCCCTCCAAATGTCCATTTGCAGATCCTAAAAAAAGAGTGTTTCAAAGCTGCGCTATCAAAGGGAAAGTTCAACTCTGCGAGGTGAATGCCAACATCCCAAAGAAGTTTCTGAGAATGCCTCTGTTTAGCTTTTATGTGAAGATTATCCCGTTTCCAACGAAATCTTCAAAGAGGTCCAAATATCCACTTGCGGATCCCCCAGAAAGTGTGTTTCGAAACTGCTGCTTCAAAAGGAATCTTCAACTCTGTGAGTTGAATGCAATCATCACAAAGAAGTTTCTGACAATACTTCTCTCTCCTTTTTCTGTGAAGATATTTCCTTTTCCACCACAGGCCTGAAAGCGCTCCAAAGGTCCACTTGCAGATTCTACGAAAAGAATGTTTCAAAACTGCTCTATGAACAGCAATGTTAAACTCTGTGGCTCGAACACAAACATCACAAAGCAGTTTCTGAGAATGCTTCAGTTTAGTTTTTCTGTGAAGATATTCCCGTTTCCAAAGAAATCTTCAAAGAGGTCCACATATCCACTTACAGATTCTACACAAAGAGAGTTTCAAAACTGCTCAATCAAAGGGAGGGTTCAACTCTGTGACTTGAATGCAATCATCACACAGAAGTTTCTGAGAATGCTTCTCTTTAGTTTTTACGTGAAGATATACCCGTTTCGAACGAAGGCCACCCAGTGGTCCAAATATCCACTTGCAGATTCTACAAAAAGAGTGTTTCAAACCTGAACTATCAAAGGAAGGTTCAACTCTGTGACTTGAATGCAAACAGCACGAAGAAGTTTCTGAGAATGTTTGTGTTTAGTTATGGGAAGTTTATCCCGTTTCCAACGAAATCCTCAGAGAGGTCCAAATATCCACTTGCAGATTCTACCAAAAGTGTGTTTGGAAACTGCTCCATCAAGAGGCATGTTCAGCTCTGTGAGTTAATCTCCATCATCACAAAGTATTTTCTGAGAATGCTTCCGTTTGGTTTTTATAGGAAGTTCTTTCCTTTACTACCGTAGGCCTCAAAGCAGTCCAAATCTCCATTTGCAGATTCTACAAAAAGAGTGTTTCCAATCTGCTCTACCAATAGGAATGTTCAACTCCGTGAGTGGAATGCAATCATCACAAAGTAGTTTCTCAGAATGCTTCTATGTAGTTTTTAGGTGAAGATATTTCCTTTTCCACCACAGGCCTCAAAGCCCCCCAAATGTCCACTTGCAGATTCTAGAAAAAGAGTGTTTCATAGCTGCTCTTTCAAAAGGAAAGTTCAACTCTGGGAGTTGAATACAAACATCACAAAGTAGTTTCTGAGAATGCTTCTGTCTCGTTTTCATGTGACGATGCTCCCGTTTCCAATGAAATCTTCAAAGAGGTCCACATAGCCACTTGCAGATTCCAAAGAAAGAGAGTTTCAAAACTGCTCCATCACAAGGATTGTTCAACTCTGTGAGTTGAATGCAGTCATCACAGAAAACTTTCTGAGAATGCTTCTGTCTAGGTTTGATGTGAAGATATACCCGTTTCCAACGAAGGCCACGAAGTGGTCCAAATATACACTTGCAGATTCTACTAGAAGGGTGTTGCAAACCTGAACTATCAAAGGAAGGTTCAACTCTGTGAGTTGAATGCAAACATCACCAAGAAGTTTCTGAGAATGCTTCCGTTTAGTTATGGGAAGTTTATCCCGTTTCCAACGAAATCCTCAGAGAGGTCCAAATATCCCCTTGCAGATTCTACAAACAGTGTGTTTGGAAACTGCTCCATCAAAACGAATGTTCAGCTCTCTGAGTTAAAGGCAATCGTCACTGAGAATTTTCTGAGAGTGCTACTGTCTGGTTTTTATATGAAGTTCTTTCCTTTCTTACCATAGGCCTCAAAGCGGTCCCAATCTCCACTTGCAGATTCTCCAAAAAGACTGTTTCCAAACAGCTCTCTCAAAAGGAATCTTCAACTCTGTGAGTTGAATCATCACAGAGTAGTTTCTGAGAATGCTTCTATGTAGTTTCTAGGAGACGATATTTCCTTTTCCACCACAGCCCCCAAAGCCCTCCAAATGTCCATTTGCAGATCCTAAAAAAAGAGTGTTTCAAAGCTGCGCTATCAAAGGGAAAGTTCAACTCTGCGAGGTGAATGCCAACATCCCAAAGAAGTTTCTGAGAATGCCTCTGTTTAGCTTTTATGTGAAGATTATCCCGTTTCCAACGAAATCTTCAAAGAGGTCCAAATATCCACTTGCGGATCCCCCAGAAAGAGTGTTTCGAAACTGCTGCTTCAAAAGGAATCTTCAACTCTGTGAGTTGAATGCAATCATCACAAAGAAGTTTCTGACAATGCTTCTCTCTCGTTTTTATGTGAAGATATTTCCTTTTCCACCACAGGCCTGAAAGCGCTCCAAATGTCCACTTGCAGATTCTACGAAAAGAATGTTTCAAAACTGCTCTATGAACAGCAATGTTAAACTCTGTGGCTCGAACACAAACATCACAAAGCAGTTTCTGAGAATGCTTCAGTTTAGTTTTTCTGTGAAGATATTCCCGTTTCCAAAGAAATCTTCAAAGAGGTCCACATATCCACTTACAGATTCTACACAAAGAGAGTTTCAAAACTGCTCAATCAAAGGGAGGGTTCAACTCTGTGACTTGAATGCAATCATCACACAGAAGTTTCTGAGAATGCTTCTCTTTAGTTTTTACGTGAAGATATACCCGTTTCGAACGAAGGCCACCCAGTGGTCCAAATATCCACTTGCAGATTCTACAAAAAGAGTGTTTCAAACCTGAACTATCAAAGGAAGGTTCAACTCTGTGACTTGAATGCAAACAGCACGAAGAAGTTTCTGAGAATGTTTGTGTTTAGTTATGGGAAGTTTATCCCGTTTCCAACGAAATCCTCAGAGAGGTCCAAATATCCACTTGCAGATTCTACCAAAAGTGTGTTTGGAAACTGCTCCATCAAGAGGCATGTTCAGCTCTGTGAGTTAATCTCCATCATCACAAAGTATTTTCTGAGAATGCTTCCGTTTGGTTTTTATAGGAAGTTCTTTCCTTTACTACCGTAGGCCTCAAAGCAGTCCAAATCTCCATTTGCAGATTCTACAAAAAGAGTGTTTCCAATCTGCTCTACCAATAGGAATGTTCAACTCCGTGAGTGGAATGCAATCATCACAAAGTAGTTTCTCAGAATGCTTCTATGTAGTTTTTAGGTGAAGATATTTCCTTTTCCACCACAGGCCTCAAAGCCCCCCAAATGTCCACTTGCAGATTCTAGAAAAAGAGTGTTTCATAGCTGCTCTTTCAAAAGGAAAGTTCAACTCTGGGAGTTGAATACAAACATCACAAAGTAGTTTCTGAGAATGCTTCTGTCTCGTTTTCATGTGACGATGCTCCCGTTTCCAATGAAATCTTCAAAGAGGTCCACATAGCCACTTGCAGATTCCAAAGAAAGAGAGTTTCAAAACTGCTCCATCACAAGGATTGTTCAACTCTGTGAGTTGAATGCAGTCATCACAGAAAACTTTCTGAGAATGCTTCTGTCTAGGTTTGATGTGAAGATATACCCGTTTCCAACGAAGGCCACGAAGTGGTCCAAATATACACTTGCAGATTCTACTAGAAGGGTGTTGCAAACCTGAACTATCAAAGGAAGGTTCAACTCTGTGAGTTGAATGCAAACATCACCAAGAAGTTTCTGAGAATGCTTCCGTTTAGTTATGGGAAGTTTATCCCGTTTCCAACGAAATCCTCAGAGAGGTCCAAATATCCCCTTGCAGATTCTACAAACAGTGTGTTTGGAAACTGCTCCATCAAAACGAATGTTCAGCTCTCTGAGTTAAAGGCAATCGTCACTGAGAATTTTCTGAGAGTGCTACTGTCTGGTTTTTATATGAAGTTCTTTCCTTTCTTACCATAGGCCTCAAAGCGGTCCCAATCTCCACTTGCAGATTCTCCAAAAAGACTGTTTCCAAACTGCTCTCTCAAAAGGAATCTTCAACTCTGTGAGTTGAATGCAATCATCACAGAGTAGTTTCTGAGAATGCTTCTATGTAGTTTCTAGGAGACGATATTTCCTTTTCCACCACAGCCCCCAAAGCCCTCCAAATGTCCATTTGCAGATCCTAAAAAAAGAGTGTTTCAAAGCTGCGCTATCAAAGGGAAAGTTCAACTCTGCGAGGTGAATGCCAACATCCCAAAGAAGTTTCTGAGAATGCCTCTGTTTAGCTTTTATGTGAAGATTATCCCGTTTCCAACGAAATCTTCAAAGAGGTCCAAATATCCACTTGCGGATCCCCCAGAAAGAGTGTTTCGAAACTGCTGCTTCAAAAGGAATCTTCAACTCTGTGAGTTGAATGCAATCATCACAAAGAAGTTTCTGACAATGCTTCTCTCTCGTTTTTCTGTGAAGATATTTCCTTTTCCACCACAGGCCTGAAAGCGCTCCAAAGGTCCACTTGCAGATTCTACGAAAAGAATGTTTCAAAACTGCTCTATGAACAGCAATGTTAAACTCTGTGGCTCGAACACAAACATCACAAAGCAGTTTCTGAGAATGCTTCAGTTTAGTTTTTCTGTGAAGATATTCCCGTTTCCAAAGAAATCTTCAAAGAGGTCCACATATCCACTTACAGATTCTACACAAAGAGAGTTTCAAAACTGCTCAATCAAAGGGAGGGTTCAACTCTGTGACTTGAATGCAATCATCACACAGAAGTTTCTGAGAATGCTTCTCTTTAGTTTTTACGTGAAGATATACCCGTTTCGAACGAAGGCCACCCAGTGGTCCAAATATCCACTTGCAGATTCTACAAAAAGAGTGTTTCAAACCTGAACTATCAAAGGAAGGTTCAACTCTGTGACTTGAATGCAAACAGCACGAAGAAGTTTCTGAGAATGTTTGTGTTTAGTTATGGGAAGTTTATCCCGTTTCCAACGAAATCCTCAGAGAGGTCCAAATATCCACTTGCAGATTCTACCAAAAGTGTGTTTGGAAACTGCTCCATCAAGAGGCATGTTCAGCTCTGTGAGTTAATCTCCATCATCACAAAGTATTTTCTGAGAATGCTGCCGTTTGGTTTTTCTAGGAAGTTCTTTCCTTTACTACCGTAGGCCTCAAAGCAGTCCAAATCTCCATTTGCAGATTCTACAAAAAGAGTGTTTCCAATCTGCTCTACCAATAGGAATGTTCAACTCCGTGAGTTGAATGCAATCATCACAAAGTAGTTTCTCAGAATGCTTCTATGTAGTTTTTAGGTGAAGATATTTCCTTTTCCACCACAGGCCTCAAAGCCCCCCAAATGTCCACTTGCAGATTCTAGAAAAAGAGTGTTTCACAGCTGCTCTTTCAAAAGGAAAGTTCAACTCTGGGAGTTGAATACAAACATCACAAAGTAGTTTCTGAGAATGCTTCTGTCTCGTTTTTATGTGACGATGCTCCCGTTTCCAATGAAATCTTCAAAGAGGTCCACATAGCCACTTGCAGATTCCAAAGAAAGAGAGTTTCAAAACTGCTCCATCACAAGGATTGTTCAACTCTGTGAGTTGAATGCAGTCATCACAGAAAACTTTCTGAGAATGCTTCTGTCTAGGTTTGATGTGAAGATATACCCGTTTCCAACGAAGGCCACGAAGTGGTCCAAATATACACTTGCAGATTCTACTAGAAGGGTGTTGCAAACCTGAACTATCAAAGGAAGGTTCAACTCTGTGAGTTGAATGCAAACATCACCAAGAAGTTTCTGAGAATGCTTCCGTTTAGTTATGGGAAGTTTATCCCGTTTCCAACGAAATCCTCAGAGAGGTCCAAATATCCCCTTGCAGATTCTACAAACAGTGTGTTTGGAAACTGCTCCATCAAAACGAATGTTCAGCTCTCTGAGTTAAAGGCAATCGTCACTGAGAATTTTCTGAGAGTGCTACTGTCTGGTTTTTATATGAAGTTCTTTCCTTTCTTACCATAGGCCTCAAAGCGGTCCCAATCTCCACTTGCAGATTCTCCAAAAAGACTGTTTCCAAACTGCTCTCTCAAAAGGAATCTTCAACTCTGTGAGTTGAATGCAATCATCACAGAGTAGTTTCTGAGAATGCTTCTATGTAGTTTTTAGGAGAAGATATTTCCTTTTCCACCACAGCCCCCAAAGCCCTCCAAATGTCCATTTGCAGATCCTAAAAAAAGAGTGTTTCAAAGCTGCGCTATCAAAGGGAAAGTTCAACTCTGCGAGGTGAATGCCAACATCCCAAAGAAGTTTCTGAGAATGCCTCTGTTTAGCTTTTATGTGAAGATTATCCCGTTTCCAACGAAATCTTCAAAGAGGTCCAAATATCCACTTGCGGATCCCCCAGAAAGAGTGTTTCGAAACTGCTGCTTCAAAAGGAATCTTCAACTCTGTGAGTTGAATGCAATCATCACAAAGAAGTTTCTGACAATGCTTCTCTCTCGTTTTTCTGTGAAGATATTTCCTTTTCCACCACAGGCCTGAAAGCGCTCCAAAGGTCCACTTGCAGATTCTACGAAAAGAATGTTTCAAAACTGCTCTATGAACAGCAATGTTAAACTCTGTGGCTCGAACACAAACATCACAAAGCAGTTTCTGAGAATGCTTCAGTTTAGTTTTTCTGTGAAGATATTCCCGTTTCCAAAGAAATCTTCAAAGAGGTCCACATATCCACTTACAGATTCTACACAAAGAGAGTTTCAAAACTGCTCAATCAAAGGGAGGGTTCAACTCTGTGACTTGAATGCAATCATCACACAGAAGTTTCTGAGAATGCTTCTCTTTAGTTTTTACGTGAAGATATACCCGTTTCGAACGAAGGCCACCCAGTGGTCCAAATATCCACTTGCAGATTCTACAAAAAGAGTGTTTCAAACCTGAACTATCAAAGGAAGGTTCAACTCTGTGACTTGAATGCAAACAGCACGAAGAAGTTTCTGAGAATGTTTGTGTTTAGTTATGGGAAGTTTATCCCGTTTCCAACGAAATCCTCAGAGAGGTCCAAATATCCACTTGCAGATTCTACCAAAAGTGTGTTTGGAAACTGCTCCATCAAGAGGCATGTTCAGCTCTGTGAGTTAATCTCCATCATCACAAAGTATTTTCTGAGAATGCTGCCGTTTGGTTTTTATAGGAAGTTCTTTCCTTTACTACCGTAGGCCTCAAAGCAGTCCAAATCTCCATTTGCAGATTCTACAAAAAGAGTGTTTCCAATCTGCTCTACCAATAGGAATGTTCAACTCCGTGAGTGGAATGCAATCATCACAAAGTAGTTTCTCAGAATGCTTCTATGTAGTTTTTAGGTGAAGATATTTCCTTTTCCACCACAGGCCTCAAAGCCCCCCAAATGTCCACTTGCAGATTCTAGAAAAAGAGTGTTTCATAGCTGCTCTTTCAAAAGGAAAGTTCAACTCTGGGAGTTGAATACAAACATCACAAAGTAGTTTCTGAGAATGCTTCTGTCTCGTTTTCATGTGACGATGCTCCCGTTTCCAATGAAATCTTCAAAGAGGTCCACATAGCCACTTGCAGATTCCAAAGAAAGAGAGTTTCAAAACTGCTCCATCACAAGGATTGTTCAACTCTGTGAGTTGAATGCAGTCATCACAGAAAACTTTCTGAGAATGCTTCTGTCTAGGTTTGATGTGAAGATATACCCGTTTCCAACGAAGGCCACGAAGTGGTCCAAATATACACTTGCAGATTCTACTAGAAGGGTGTTGCAAACCTGAACTATCAAAGGAAGGTTCAACTCTGTGAGTTGAATGCAAACATCACCAAGAAGTTTCTGAGAATGCTTCCGTTTAGTTATGGGAAGTTTATCCCGTTTCCAACGAAATCCTCAGAGAGGTCCAAATATCCCCTTGCAGATTCTACAAACAGTGTGTTTGGAAACTGCTCCATCAAAACGAATGTTCAGCTCTCTGAGTTAAAGGCAATCGTCACTGAGAATTTTCTGAGAGTGCTACTGTCTGGTTTTTATATGAAGTTCTTTCCTTTCTTACCATAGGCCTCAAAGCGGTCCCAATCTCCACTTGCAGATTCTCCAAAAAGACTGTTTCCAAACTGCTCTCTCAAAAGGAATCTTCAACTCTGTGAGTTGAATGCAATCATCACAGAGTAGTTTCTGAGAATGCTTCTATGTAGTTTCTAGGAGACGATATTTCCTTTTCCACCACAGCCCCCAAAGCCCTCCAAATGTCCATTTGCAGATCCTAAAAAAAGAGTGTTTCAAAGCTGCGCTATCAAAGGGAAAGTTCAACTCTGCGAGGTGAATGCCAACATCCCAAAGAAGTTTCTGAGAATGCCTCTGTTTAGCTTTTATGTGAAGATTATCCCGTTTCCAACGAAATCTTCAAAGAGGTCCAAATATCCACTTGCGGATCCCCCAGAAAGAGTGTTTCGAAACTGCTGCTTCAAAAGGAATCTTCAACTCTGTGAGTTGAATGCAATCATCACAAAGAAGTTTCTGACAATGCTTCTCTCTCGTTTTTCTGTGAAGATATTTCCTTTTCCACCACAGGCCTGAAAGCGCTCCAAAGGTCCACTTGCAGATTCTACGAAAAGAATGTTTCAAAACTGCTCTATGAACAGCAATGTTAAACTCTGTGGCTCGAACACAAACATCACAAAGCAGTTTCTGAGAATGCTTCAGTTTAGTTTTTCTGTGAAGATATTCCCGTTTCCAAAGAAATCTTCAAAGAGGTCCACATATCCACTTACAGATTCTACACAAAGAGAGTTTCAAAACTGCTCAATCAAAGGGAGGGTTCAACTCTGTGACTTGAATGCAATCATCACACAGAAGTTTCTGAGAATGCTTCTCTTTAGTTTTTACGTGAAGATATACCCGTTTCGAACGAAGGCCACCCAGTGGTCCAAATATCCACTTGCAGATTCTACAAAAAGAGTGTTTCAAACCTGAACTATCAAAGGAAGGTTCAACTCTGTGACTTGAATGCAAACAGCACGAAGAAGTTTCTGAGAATGTTTGTGTTTAGTTATGGGAAGTTTATCCCGTTTCCAACGAAATCCTCAGAGAGGTCCAAATATCCACTTGCAGATTCTACCAAAAGTGTGTTTGGAAACTGCTCCATCAAGAGGCATGTTCAGCTCTGTGAGTTAATCTCCATCATCACAAAGTATTTTCTGAGAATGCTGCCGTTTGGTTTTTCTAGGAAGTTCTTTCCTTTACTACCGTAGGCCTCAAAGCAGTCCAAATCTCCATTTGCAGATTCTACAAAAAGAGTGTTTCCAATCTGCTCTACCAATAGGAATGTTCAACTCCGTGAGTTGAATGCAATCATCACAAAGTAGTTTCTCAGAATGCTTCTATGTAGTTTTTAGGTGAAGATATTTCCTTTTCCACCACAGGCCTCAAAGCCCCCCAAATGTCCACTTGCAGATTCTAGAAAAAGAGTGTTTCACAGCTGCTCTTTCAAAAGGAAAGTTCAACTCTGGGAGTTGAATACAAACATCACAAAGTAGTTTCTGAGAATGCTTCTGTCTCGTTTTTATGTGACGATGCTCCCGTTTCCAATGAAATCTTCAAAGAGGTCCACATAGCCACTTGCAGATTCCAAAGAAAGAGAGTTTCAAAACTGCTCCATCACAAGGATTGTTCAACTCTGTGAGTTGAATGCAGTCATCACAGAAAACTTTCTGAGAATGCTTCTGTCTAGGTTTGATGTGAAGATATACCCGTTTCCAACGAAGGCCACGAAGTGGTCCAAATATACACTTGCAGATTCTACTAGAAGGGTGTTGCAAACCTGAACTATCAAAGGAAGGTTCAACTCTGTGAGTTGAATGCAAACATCACCAAGAAGTTTCTGAGAATGCTTCCGTTTAGTTATGGGAAGTTTATCCCGTTTCCAACGAAATCCTCAGAGAGGTCCAAATATCCCCTTGCAGATTCTACAAACAGTGTGTTTGGAAACTGCTCCATCAAAACGAATGTTCAGCTCTCTGAGTTAAAGGCAATCGTCACTGAGAATTTTCTGAGAGTGCTACTGTCTGGTTTTTATATGAAGTTCTTTCCTTTCTTACCATAGGCCTCAAAGCGGTCCCAATCTCCACTTGCAGATTCTCCAAAAAGACTGTTTCCAAACTGCTCTCTCAAAAGGAATCTTCAACTCTGTGAGTTGAATGCAATCATCACAGAGTAGTTTCTGAGAATGCTTCTATGTAGTTTTTAGGAGAAGATATTTCCTTTTCCACCACAGCCCCCAAAGCCCTCCAAATGTCCATTTGCAGATCCTAAAAAAAGAGTGTTTCAAAGCTGCGCTATCAAAGGGAAAGTTCAACTCTGCGAGGTGAATGCCAACATCCCAAAGAAGTTTCTGAGAATGCCTCTGTTTAGCTTTTATGTGAAGATTATCCCGTTTCCAACGAAATCTTCAAAGAGGTCCAAATATCCACTTGCGGATCCCCCAGAAAGAGTGTTTCGAAACTGCTGCTTCAAAAGGAATCTTCAACTCTGTGAGTTGAATGCAATCATCACAAAGAAGTTTCTGACAATGCTTCTCTCTCGTTTTTCTGTGAAGATATTTCCTTTTCCACCACAGGCCTGAAAGCGCTCCAAAGGTCCACTTGCAGATTCTACGAAAAGAATGTTTCAAAACTGCTCTATGAACAGCAATGTTAAACTCTGTGGCTCGAACACAAACATCACAAAGCAGTTTCTGAGAATGCTTCAGTTTAGTTTTTCTGTGAAGATATTCCCGTTTCCAAAGAAATCTTCAAAGAGGTCCACATATCCACTTACAGATTCTACACAAAGAGAGTTTCAAAACTGCTCAATCAAAGGGAGGGTTCAACTCTGTGACTTGAATGCAATCATCACACAGAAGTTTCTGAGAATGCTTCTCTTTAGTTTTTACGTGAAGATATACCCGTTTCGAACGAAGGCCACCCAGTGGTCCAAATATCCACTTGCAGATTCTACAAAAAGAGTGTTTCAAACCTGAACTATCAAAGGAAGGTTCAACTCTGTGACTTGAATGCAAACAGCACGAAGAAGTTTCTGAGAATGTTTGTGTTTAGTTATGGGAAGTTTATCCCGTTTCCAACGAAATCCTCAGAGAGGTCCAAATATCCACTTGCAGATTCTACCAAAAGTGTGTTTGGAAACTGCTCCATCAAGAGGCATGTTCAGCTCTGTGAGTTAATCTCCATCATCACAAAGTATTTTCTGAGAATGCTTCCGTTTGGTTTTTATAGGAAGTTCTTTCCTTTACTACCGTAGGCCTCAAAGCAGTCCAAATCTCCATTTGCAGATTCTACAAAAAGAGTGTTTCCAATCTGCTCTACCAATAGGAATGTTCAACTCCGTGAGTGGAATGCAATCATCACAAAGTAGTTTCTCAGAATGCTTCTATGTAGTTTTTAGGTGAAGATATTTCCTTTTCCACCACAGGCCTCAAAGCCCCCCAAATGTCCACTTGCAGATTCTAGAAAAAGAGTGTTTCATAGCTGCTCTTTCAAAAGGAAAGTTCAACTCTGGGAGTTGAATACAAACATCACAAAGTAGTTTCTGAGAATGCTTCTGTCTCGTTTTCATGTGACGATGCTCCCGTTTCCAATGAAATCTTCAAAGAGGTCCACATAGCCACTTGCAGATTCCAAAGAAAGAGAGTTTCAAAACTGCTCCATCACAAGGATTGTTCAACTCTGTGAGTTGAATGCAGTCATCACAGAAAACTTTCTGAGAATGCTTCTGTCTAGGTTTGATGTGAAGATATACCCGTTTCCAACGAAGGCCACGAAGTGGTCCAAATATACACTTGCAGATTCTACTAGAAGGGTGTTGCAAACCTGAACTATCAAAGGAAGGTTCAACTCTGTGAGTTGAATGCAAACATCACCAAGAAGTTTCTGAGAATGCTTCCGTTTAGTTATGGGAAGTTTATCCCGTTTCCAACGAAATCCTCAGAGAGGTCCAAATATCCCCTTGCAGATTCTACAAACAGTGTGTTTGGAAACTGCTCCATCAAAACGAATGTTCAGCTCTCTGAGTTAAAGGCAATCGTCACTGAGAATTTTCTGAGAGTGCTACTGTCTGGTTTTTATATGAAGTTCTTTCCTTTCTTACCATAGGCCTCAAAGCGGTCCCAATCTCCACTTGCAGATTCTCCAAAAAGACTGTTTCCAAACTGCTCTCTCAAAAGGAATGTTCAACTCTGTGAGTTGAATGCAATCATCACAGAGTAGTTTCTGAGAATGCTTCTATGTAGTTTCTAGGAGACGATATTTCCTTTTCCACCACAGCCCCCAAAGCCCTCCAAATGTCCATTTGCAGATCCTAAAAAAAGAGTGTTTCAAAGCTGCGCTATCAAAGGGAAAGTTCAACTCTGCGAGGTGAATGCCAACATCCCAAAGAAGTTTCTGAGAATGCCTCTGTTTAGCTTTTATGTGAAGATTATCCCGTTTCCAACGAAATCTTCAAAGAGGTCCAAATATCCACTTGCGGATCCCCCAGAAAGAGTGTTTCGAAACTGCTGCTTCAAAAGGAATCTTCAACTCTGTGAGTTGAATGCAATCATCACAAAGAAGTTTCTGACAATGCTTCTCTCTCGTTTTTATGTGAAGATATTTCCTTTTCCACCACAGGCCTGAAAGCGCTCCAAAGGTCCACTTGCAGATTCTACGAAAAGAATGTTTCAAAACTGCTCTATGAACAGCAATGTTAAACTCTGTGGCTCGAACACAAACATCACAAAGCAGTTTCTGAGAATGCTTCAGTTTAGTTTTTCTGTGAAGATATTCCCGTTTCCAAAGAAATCTTCAAAGAGGTCCACATATCCACTTACAGATACTACACAAAGAGAGTTTCAAAACTGCTCAATCAAAGGGAGGGTTCAACTCTGTGACTTGAATGCAATCATCACACAGAAGTTTCTGAGAATGCTTCTCTTTAGTTTTTACGTGAAGATATACCCGTTTCGAACGAAGGCCACCCAGTGGTCCAAATATCCACTTGCAGATTCTACAAAAAGAGTGTTTCAAACCTGAACTATCAAAGGAAGGTTCAACTCTGTGACTTGAATGCAAACAGCACGAAGAAGTTTCTGAGAATGTTTGTGTTTAGTTATGGGAAGTTTATCCCGTTTCCAACGAAATCCTCAGAGAGGTCCAAATATCCACTTGCAGATTCTACCAAAAGTGTGTTTGGAAACTGCTCCATCAAGAGGCATGTTCAGCTCTGTGAGTTAATCTCCATCATCACAAAGTATTTTCTGAGAATGCTTCCGTTTGGTTTTTCTAGGAAGTTCTTTCCTTTACTACCGTAGGCCTCAAAGCAGTCCAAATCTCCATTTGCAGATTCTACAAAAAGAGTGTTTCCAATCTGCTCTACCAATAGGAATGTTCAACTCCGTGAGTGGAATGCAATCATCACAAAGTAGTTTCTCAGAATGCTTCTATGTAGTTTTTAGGTGAAGATATTTCCTTTTCCACCACAGGCCTCAAAGCCCCCCAAATGTCCACTTGCAGATTCTAGAAAAAGAGTGTTTCATAGCTGCTCTTTCAAAAGGAAAGTTCAACTCTGGGAGTTGAATACAAACATCACAAAGTAGTTTCTGAGAATGCTTCTGTCTCGTTTTCATGTGACGATGCTCCCGTTTCCAATGAAATCTTCAAAGAGGTCCACATAGCCACTTGCAGATTCCAAAGAAAGAGAGTTTCAAAACTGCTCCATCACAAGGATTGTTCAACTCTGTGAGTTGAATGCAGTCATCACAGAAAACTTTCTGAGAATGCTTCTGTCTAGGTTTGATGTGAAGATATACCCGTTTCCAACGAAGGCCACGAAGTGGTCCAAATATACACTTGCAGATTCTACTAGAAGGGTGTTGCAAACCTGAACTATCAAAGGAAGGTTCAACTCTGTGAGTTGAATGCAAACATCACCAAGAAGTTTCTGAGAATGCTTCCGTTTAGTTATGGGAAGTTTATCCCGTTTCCAACGAAATCCTCAGAGAGGTCCAAATATCCCCTTGCAGATTCTACAAACAGTGTGTTTGGAAACTGCTCCATCAAAACGAATGTTCAGCTCTCTGAGTTAAAGGCAATCGTCACTGAGAATTTTCTGAGAGTGCTACTGTCTGGTTTTTATATGAAGTTCTTTCCTTTCTTACCATAGGCCTCAAAGCGGTCCCAATCTCCACTTGCAGATTCTCCAAAAAGACTGTTTCCAAACTGCTCTCTCAAAAGGAATGTTCAACTCTGTGAGTTGAATGCAATCATCACAGAGTAGTTTCTGAGAATGCTTCTATGTAGTTTCTAGGAGACGATATTTCCTTTTCCACCACAGCCCCCAAAGCCCTCCAAATGTCCATTTGCAGATCCTAAAAAAAGAGTGTTTCAAAGCTGCGCTATCAAAGGGAAAGTTCAACTCTGCGAGGTGAATGCCAACATCCCAAAGAAGTTTCTGAGAATGCCTCTGTTTAGCTTTTATGTGAAGATTATCCCGTTTCCAACGAAATCTTCAAAGAGGTCCAAATATCCACTTGCGGATCCCCCAGAAAGAGTGTTTCGAAACTGCTGCTTCAAAAGGAATCTTCAACTCTGTGAGTTGAATGCAATCATCACAAAGAAGTTTCTGACAATGCTTCTCTCTCGTTTTTATGTGAAGATATTTCCTTTTCCACCACAGGCCTGAAAGCGCTCCAAAGGTCCACTTGCAGATTCTACGAAAAGAATGTTTCAAAACTGCTCTATGAACAGCAATGTTAAACTCTGTGGCTCGAACACAAACATCACAAAGCAGTTTCTGAGAATGCTTCAGTTTAGTTTTTCTGTGAAGATATTCCCGTTTCCAAAGAAATCTTCAAAGAGGTCCACATATCCACTTACAGATTCTACACAAAGAGAGTTTCAAAACTGCTCAATCAAAGGGAGGGTTCAACTCTGTGACTTGAATGCAATCATCACACAGAAGTTTCTGAGAATGCTTCTCTTTAGTTTTTACGTGAAGATATACCCGTTTCGAACGAAGGCCACCCAGTGGTCCAAATATCCACTTGCAGATTCTACAAAAAGAGTGTTTCAAACCTGAACTATCAAAGGAAGGTTCAACTCTGTGACTTGAATGCAAACAGCACGAAGAAGTTTCTGAGAATGTTTGTGTTTAGTTATGGGAAGTTTATCCCGTTTCCAACGAAATCCTCAGAGAGGTCCAAATATCCACTTGCAGATTCTACCAAAAGTGTGTTTGGAAACTGCTCCATCAAGAGGCATGTTCAGCTCTGTGAGTTAATCTCCATCATCACAAAGTATTTTCTGAGAATGCTTCCGTTTGGTTTTTATAGGAAGTTCTTTCCTTTACTACCGTAGGCCTCAAAGCAGTCCAAATCTCCATTTGCAGATTCTACAAAAAGAGTGTTTCCAATCTGCTCTACCAATAGGAATGTTCAACTCCGTGAGTGGAATGCAATCATCACAAAGTAGTTTCTCAGAATGCTTCTATGTAGTTTTTAGGTGAAGATATTTCCTTTTCCACCACAGGCCTCAAAGCCCCCCAAATGTCCACTTGCAGATTCTAGAAAAAGAGTGTTTCATAGCTGCTCTTTCAAAAGGAAAGTTCAACTCTGGGAGTTGAATACAAACATCACAAAGTAGTTTCTGAGAATGCTTCTGTCTCGTTTTCATGTGACGATGCTCCCGTTTCCAATGAAATCTTCAAAGAGGTCCACATAGCCACTTGCAGATTCCAAAGAAAGAGAGTTTCAAAACTGCTCCATCACAAGGATTGTTCAACTCTGTGAGTTGAATGCAGTCATCACAGAAAACTTTCTGAGAATGCTTCTGTCTAGGTTTGATGTGAAGATATACCCGTTTCCAACGAAGGCCACGAAGTGGTCCAAATATACACTTGCAGATTCTACTAGAAGGGTGTTGCAAACCTGAACTATCAAAGGAAGGTTCAACTCTGTGAGTTGAATGCAAACATCACCAAGAAGTTTCTGAGAATGCTTCCGTTTAGTTATGGGAAGTTTATCCCGTTTCCAACGAAATCCTCAGAGAGGTCCAAATATCCCCTTGCAGATTCTACAAACAGTGTGTTTGGAAACTGCTCCATCAAAACGAATGTTCAGCTCTCTGAGTTAAAGGCAATCGTCACTGAGAATTTTCTGAGAGTGCTACTGTCTGGTTTTTATATGAAGTTCTTTCCTTTCTTACCATAGGCCTCAAAGCGGTCCCAATCTCCACTTGCAGATTCTCCAAAAAGACTGTTTCCAAACTGCTCTCTCAAAAGGAATGTTCAACTCTGTGAGTTGAATGCAATCATCACAGAGTAGTTTCTGAGAATGCTTCTATGTAGTTTCTAGGAGACGATATTTCCTTTTCCACCACAGCCTCCAAAGCCCTCCAAATGTCCATTTGCAGATCCTAAAAAAAGAGTGTTTCAAAGCTGCGCTATCAAAGGGAAAGTTCAACTCTGCGAGGTGAATGCCAACATCCCAAAGAAGTTTCTGAGAATGCCTCTGTTTAGCTTTTATGTGAAGATTATCCCGTTTCCAACGAAATCTTCAAAGAGGTCCAAATATCCACTTGCGGATCCCCCAGAAAGAGTGTTTCGAAACTGCTGCTTCAAAAGGAATCTTCAACTCTGTGAGTTGAATGCAATCATCACAAAGAAGTTTCTGACAATGCTTCTCTCTCGTTTTTATGTGAAGATATTTCCTTTTCCACCACAGGCCTGAAAGCGCTCCAAAGGTCCACTTGCAGATTCTACGAAAAGAATGTTTCAAAACTGCTCTATGAACAGCAATGTTAAACTCTGTGGCTCGAACACAAACATCACAAAGCAGTTTCTGAGAATGCTTCAGTTTAGTTTTTCTGTGAAGATATTCCCGTTTCCAAAGAAATCTTCAAAGAGGTCCACATATCCACTTACAGATTCTACACAAAGAGAGTTTCAAAACTGCTCAATCAAAGGGAGGGTTCAACTCTGTGACTTGAATGCAATCATCACACAGAAGTTTCTGAGAATGCTTCTCTTTAGTTTTTACGTGAAGATATACCCGTTTCGAACGAAGGCCACCCAGTGGTCCAAATATCCACTTGCAGATTCTACAAAAAGAGTGTTTCAAACCTGAACTATCAAAGGAAGGTTCAACTCTGTGACTTGAATGCAAACAGCACGAAGAAGTTTCTGAGAATGTTTGTGTTTAGTTATGGGAAGTTTATCCCGTTTCCAACGAAATCCTCAGAGAGGTCCAAATATCCACTTGCAGATTCTACCAAAAGTGTGTTTGGAAACTGCTCCATCAAGAGGCATGTTCAGCTCTGTGAGTTAATCTCCATCATCACAAAGTATTTTCTGAGAATGCTTCCGTTTGGTTTTTCTAGGAAGTTCTTTCCTTTACTACCGTAGGCCTCAAAGCAGTCCAAATCTCCATTTGCAGATTCTACAAAAAGAGTGTTTCCAATCTGCTCTATCAATAGGAATGTTCAACTCCGTGAGTTGAATGCAATCATCACAAAGTAGTTTCTCAGAATGCTTCTATGTAGTTTTTAGGTGAAGATATTTCCTTTTCCACCACAGGCCTCAAAGCCCCCCAAATGTCCACTTGCAGATTCTAGAAAAAGAGTGTTTCATAGCTGCTCTTTCAAAAGGAAAGTTCAACTCTGGGAGTTGAATACAAACATCACAAAGTAGTTTCTGAGAATGCTTCTGTTTCGTTTTTATGTGAAGATGATCCCGTTTCCAATGAAATCTTCAAAGAGGTCCACATAGCCACTTGCAGATTCCAAAGAAAGAGAGTTTCAAAACTGCTCCATCACAAGGATTGTTCAACTCTGTGAGTTGAATGCAGTCATCACAGAAAACTTTCTGAGAATGCTTCTGTCTAGGTTTGATGTGAAGATATACCCGTTTCCAACGAAGGCCACGAAGTGGTCCAAATATACACTTGCAGATTCTACTAGAAGGGTGTTGCAAACCTGAACTATCAAAGGAAGGTTCAACTCTGTGAGTTGAATGCAAACATCACCAAGAAGTTTCTGAGAATGCTTCCGTTTAGTTATGGGAAGTTTATCCCGTTTCCAACGAAATCCTCAGAGAGGTCCAAATATCCCCTTGCAGATTCTACAAACAGTGTGTTTGGAAACTGCTCCATCAAAACGAATGTTCAGCTCTCTGAGTTAAAGGCAATCGTCACTGAGAATTTTCTGAGAGTGCTACTGTCTGGTTTTTATATGAAGTTCTTTCCTTTCTTACCATAGGCCTCAAAGCGGTCCCAATCTCCACTTGCAGATTCTCCAAAAAGACTGTTTCCAAACTGCTCTCTCAAAAGGAATCTTCAACTCTGTGAGTTGAATGCAATCATCACAGAGTAGTTTCTGAGAATGCTTCTATGTAGTTTTTAGGAGGAGATATTTCCTTTTCCACCACAGCCCTCAAAGCCCTCCAAAGGTCCATTTGCAGATCCTAAAAAAAGAGTGTTTCAAAGCTGCGTTATCAAAGGGAAAGTTCAACTCTGCGAGGTGAATGCCAACATCCCAAAGAAGTTTCTGAGAATGCCTCTGTTTAGCTTTGATGTGAAGATTATCCCGTTTCCAACGAAATCTTCAAAGAGGTCCAAATATCCACTTGCGGATCCCCCAGAAAGTGTGTTTCGAAACTGCTGCTTCAAAAGGAATCTTCAACTCTGTGAGTTGAATGCAATCATCACAAAGAAGTTTCTGACAATGCTTCTCTCTCGTTTTTCTGTGAAGATATTTCCTTTTCCACCACAGGCCTGAAAGCGCTCCAAAGGTCCACTTGCAGATTCTACGAAAAGAATGTTTCAAAACTGCTCTATGAACAGCAATGTTAAACTCTGTGGCTCGAACACAAACATCACAAAGCAGTTTCTGAGAATGCTTCAGTTTAGTTTTTCTGTGAAGATATTCCCGTTTCCAAAGAAATCTTCAAAGAGGTCCACATATCCACTTACAGATACTACACAAAGAGAGTTTCAAAACTGCTCAATCAAAGGGAGGGTTCAACTCTGTGACTTGAATGCAATCATCACACAGAAGTTTCTGAGAATGCTTCTCTTTAGTTTTTACGTGAAGATATACCCGTTTCGAACGAAGGCCACCCAGTGGTCCAAATATCCACTTGCAGATTCTACAAAAAGAGTGTTTCAAACCTGAACTATCAAAGGAAGGTTCAACTCTGTGACTTGAATGCAAACAGCACGAAGAAGTTTCTGAGAATGTTTGTGTTTAGTTATGGGAAGTTTATCCCGTTTCCAACGAAATCCTCAGAGAGGTCCAAATATCCACTTGCAGATTCTACCAAAAGTGTGTTTGGAAACTGCTCCATCAAGAGGCATGTTCAGCTCTGTGAGTTAATCTCCATCATCACAAAGTATTTTCTGAGAATTCTTCCGTTTGGTTTTTCTAGGAAGTTCTTTCCTTTACTACCGTAGGCCTCAAAGCAGTCCAAATCTCCATTTGCAGATTCTACAAAAAGAGTGTTTCCAATCTGCTCTACCAATAGGAATGTTCAACTCCGTGAGTGGAATGCAATCATCACAAAGTAGTTTCTCAGAATGCTTCTATGTAGTTTTTAGGTGAAGATATTTCCTTTTCCACCACAGGCCTCAAAGCCCCCCAAATGTCCACTTGCAGATTCTAGAAAAAGAGTGTTTCATAGCTGCTCTTTCAAAAGGAAAGTTCAACTCTGGGAGTTGAATACAAACATCACAAAGTAGTTTCTGAGAATGCTTCTGTCTCGTTTTCATGTGACGATGCTCCCGTTTCCAATGAAATCTTCAAAGAGGTCCACATAGCCACTTGCAGATTCCAAAGAAAGAGAGTTTCAAAACTGCTCCATCACAAGGATTGTTCAACTCTGTGAGTTGAATGCAGTCATCACAGAAAACTTTCTGAGAATGCTTCTGTCTAGGTTTGATGTGAAGATATACCCGTTTCCAACGAAGGCCACGAAGTGGTCCAAATATACACTTGCAGATTCTACTAGAAGGGTGTTGCAAACCTGAACTATCAAAGGAAGGTTCAACTCTGTGAGTTGAATGCAAACATCACCAAGAAGTTTCTGAGAATGCTTCCGTTTAGTTATGGGAAGTTTATCCCGTTTCCAACGAAATCCTCAGAGAGGTCCAAATATCCCCTTGCAGATTCTACAAACAGTGTGTTTGGAAACTGCTCCATCAAAACGAATGTTCAGCTCTCTGAGTTAAAGGCAATCGTCACTGAGAATTTTCTGAGAGTGCTACTGTCTGGTTTTTATATGAAGTTCTTTCCTTTCTTACCATAGGCCTCAAAGCGGTCCCAATCTCCACTTGCAGATTCTCCAAAAAGACTGTTTCCAAACTGCTCTCTCAAAAGGAATGTTCAACTCTGTGAGTTGAATGCAATCATCACAGAGTAGTTTCTGAGAATGCTTCTATGTAGTTTCTAGGAGACGATATTTCCTTTTCCACCACAGCCCCCAAAGCCCTCCAAATGTCCATTTGCAGATCCTAAAAAAAGAGTGTTTCAAAGCTGCGCTATCAAAGGGAAAGTTCAACTCTGCGAGGTGAATGCCAACATCCCAAAGAAGTTTCTGAGAATGCCTCTGTTTAGCTTTTATGTGAAGATTATCCCGTTTCCAACGAAATCTTCAAAGAGGTCCAAATATCCACTTGCGGATCCCCCAGAAAGAGTGTTTCGAAACTGCTGCTTCAAAAGGAATCTTCAACTCTGTGAGTTGAATGCAATCATCACAAAGAAGTTTCTGACAATGCTTCTCTCTCGTTTTTCTGTGAAGATATTTCCTTTTCCACCACAGGCCTGAAAGCGCTCCAAAGGTCCACTTGCAGATTCTACGAAAAGAATGTTTCAAAACTGCTCTATGAACAGCAATGTTAAACTCTGTGGCTCGAACACAAACATCACAAAGCAGTTTCTGAGAATGCTTCAGTTTAGTTTTTCTGTGAAGATATTCCCGTTTCCAAAGAAATCTTCAAAGAGGTCCACATATCCACTTACAGATTCTACACAAAGAGAGTTTCAAAACTGCTCAATCAAAGGGAGGGTTCAACTCTGTGACTTGAATGCAATCATCACACAGAAGTTTCTGAGAATGCTTCTCTTTAGTTTTTACGTGAAGATATACCCGTTTCGAACGAAGGCCACCCAGTGGTCCAAATATCCACTTGCAGATTCTACAAAAAGAGTGTTTCAAACCTGAACTATCAAAGGAAGGTTCAACTCTGTGACTTGAATGCAAACAGCACGAAGAAGTTTCTGAGAATGTTTGTGTTTAGTTATGGGAAGTTTATCCCGTTTCCAACGAAATCCTCAGAGAGGTCCAAATATCCACTTGCAGATTCTACCAAAAGTGTGTTTGGAAACTGCTCCATCAAGAGGCATGTTCAGCTCTGTGAGTTAATCTCCATCATCACAAAGTATTTTCTGAGAATGCTTCCGTTTGGTTTTTATAGGAAGTTCTTTCCTTTACTACCGTAGGCCTCAAAGCAGTCCAAATCTCCATTTGCAGATTCTACAAAAAGAGTGTTTCCAATCTGCTCTATCAATAGGAATGTTCAACTCCGTGAGTTGAATGCAATCATCACAAAGTAGTTTCTCAGAATGCTTCTATGTAGTTTTTAGGTGAAGATATTTCCTTTTCCACCACAGGCCTCAAAGCCCCCCAAATGTCCACTTGCAGATTCTAGAAAAAGAGTGTTTCATAGCTGCTCTTTCAAAAGGAAAGTTCAACTCTGGGAGTTGAATACAAACATCACAAAGTAGTTTCTGAGAATGCTTCTGTTTCGTTTTTATGTGACGATGCTCCCGTTTCCAATGAAATCTTCAAAGAGGTCCACATAGCCACTTGCAGATTCCAAAGAAAGAGAGTTTCAAAACTGCTCCATCACAAGGATTGTTCAACTCTGTGAGTTGAATGCAGTCATCACAGAAAACTTTCTGAGAATGCTTCTGTCTAGGTTTGATGTGAAGATATACCCGTTTCCAACGAAGGCCACGAAGTGGTCCAAATATACACTTGCAGATTCTACTAGAAGGGTGTTGCAAACCTGAACTATCAAAGGAAGGTTCAACTCTGTGAGTTGAATGCAAACATCACCAAGAAGTTTCTGAGAATGCTTCCGTTTAGTTATGGGAAGTTTATCCCGTTTCCAACGAAATCCTCAGAGAGGTCCAAATATCCCCTTGCAGATTCTACAAACAGTGTGTTTGGAAACTGCTCCATCAAAACGAATGTTCAGCTCTCTGAGTTAAAGGCAATCGTCACTGAGAATTTTCTGAGAGTGCTACTGTCTGGTTTTTATATGAAGTTCTTTCCTTTCTTACCATAGGCCTCAAAGCGGTCCCAATCTCCACTTGCAGATTCTCCAAAAAGACTGTTTCCAAACTGCTCTCTCAAAAGGAATCTTCAACTCTGTGAGTTGAATGCAATCATCACAGAGTAGTTTCTGAGAATGCTTCTATGTAGTTTTTAGGAGGAGATATTTCCTTTTCCACCACAGCCCTCAAAGCCCTCCAAAGGTCCATTTGCAGATCCTAAAAAAAGAGTGTTTCAAAGCTGCGTTATCAAAGGGAAAGTTCAACTCTGCGAGGTGAATGCCAACATCCCAAAGAAGTTTCTGAGAATGCCTCTGTTTAGCTTTGATGTGAAGATTATCCCGTTTCCAACGAAATCTTCAAAGAGGTCCAAATATCCACTTGCGGATCCCCCAGAAAGTGTGTTTCGAAACTGCTGCTTCAAAAGGAATCTTCAACTCTGTGAGTTGAATGCAATCATCACAAAGAAGTTTCTGACAATGCTTCTCTCTCGTTTTTCTGTGAAGATATTTCCTTTTCCACCACAGGCCTGAAAGCGCTCCAAAGGTCCACTTGCAGATTCTACGAAAAGAATGTTTCAAAACTGCTCTATGAACAGCAATGTTAAACTCTGTGGCTCGAACACAAACATCACAAAGCAGTTTCTGAGAATGCTTCAGTTTAGTTTTTCTGTGAAGATATTCCCGTTTCCAAAGAAATCTTCAAAGAGGTCCACATATCCACTTACAGATACTACACAAAGAGAGTTTCAAAACTGCTCAATCAAAGGGAGGGTTCAACTCTGTGACTTGAATGCAATCATCACACAGAAGTTTCTGAGAATGCTTCTCTTTAGTTTTTACGTGAAGATATACCCGTTTCGAACGAAGGCCACCCAGTGGTCCAAATATCCACTTGCAGATTCTACAAAAAGAGTGTTTCAAACCTGAACTATCAAAGGAAGGTTCAACTCTGTGACTTGAATGCAAACAGCACGAAGAAGTTTCTGAGAATGTTTGTGTTTAGTTATGGGAAGTTTATCCCGTTTCCAACGAAATCCTCAGAGAGGTCCAAATATCCACTTGCAGATTCTACCAAAAGTGTGTTTGGAAACTGCTCCATCAAGAGGCATGTTCAGCTCTGTGAGTTAATCTCCATCATCACAAAGTATTTTCTGAGAATTCTTCCGTTTGGTTTTTCTAGGAAGTTCTTTCCTTTACTACCGTAGGCCTCAAAGCAGTCCAAATCTCCATTTGCAGATTCTACAAAAAGAGTGTTTCCAATCTGCTCTACCAATAGGAATGTTCAACTCCGTGAGTGGAATGCAATCATCACAAAGTAGTTTCTCAGAATGCTTCTATGTAGTTTTTAGGTGAAGATATTTCCTTTTCCACCACAGGCCTCAAAGCCCCCCAAATGTCCACTTGCAGATTCTAGAAAAAGAGTGTTTCATAGCTGCTCTTTCAAAAGGAAAGTTCAACTCTGGGAGTTGAATACAAACATCACAAAGTAGTTTCTGAGAATGCTTCTGTCTCGTTTTCATGTGACGATGCTCCCGTTTCCAATGAAATCTTCAAAGAGGTCCACATAGCCACTTGCAGATTCCAAAGAAAGAGAGTTTCAAAACTGCTCCATCACAAGGATTGTTCAACTCTGTGAGTTGAATGCAGTCATCACAGAAAACTTTCTGAGAATGCTTCTGTCTAGGTTTGATGTGAAGATATACCCGTTTCCAACGAAGGCCACGAAGTGGTCCAAATATACACTTGCAGATTCTACTAGAAGGGTGTTGCAAACCTGAACTATCAAAGGAAGGTTCAACTCTGTGAGTTGAATGCAAACATCACCAAGAAGTTTCTGAGAATGCTTCCGTTTAGTTATGGGAAGTTTATCCCGTTTCCAACGAAATCCTCAGAGAGGTCCAAATATCCCCTTGCAGATTCTACAAACAGTGTGTTTGGAAACTGCTCCATCAAAACGAATGTTCAGCTCTCTGAGTTAAAGGCAATCGTCACTGAGAATTTTCTGAGAGTGCTACTGTCTGGTTTTTATATGAAGTTCTTTCCTTTCTTACCATAGGCCTCAAAGCGGTCCCAATCTCCACTTGCAGATTCTCCAAAAAGACTGTTTCCAAACTGCTCTCTCAAAAGGAATGTTCAACTCTGTGAGTTGAATGCAATCATCACAGAGTAGTTTCTGAGAATGCTTCTATGTAGTTTCTAGGAGACGATATTTCCTTTTCCACCACAGCCCCCAAAGCCCTCCAAATGTCCATTTGCAGATCCTAAAAAAAGAGTGTTTCAAAGCTGCGCTATCAAAGGGAAAGTTCAACTCTGCGAGGTGAATGCCAACATCCCAAAGAAGTTTCTGAGAATGCCTCTGTTTAGCTTTTATGTGAAGATTATCCCGTTTCCAACGAAATCTTCAAAGAGGTCCAAATATCCACTTGCGGATCCCCCAGAAAGAGTGTTTCGAAACTGCTGCTTCAAAAGGAATCTTCAACTCTGTGAGTTGAATGCAATCATCACAAAGAAGTTTCTGACAATGCTTCTCTCTCGTTTTTCTGTGAAGATATTTCCTTTTCCACCACAGGCCTGAAAGCGCTCCAAAGGTCCACTTGCAGATTCTACGAAAAGAATGTTTCAAAACTGCTCTATGAACAGCAATGTTAAACTCTGTGGCTCGAACACAAACATCACAAAGCAGTTTCTGAGAATGCTTCAGTTTAGTTTTTCTGTGAAGATATTCCCGTTTCCAAAGAAATCTTCAAAGAGGTCCACATATCCACTTACAGATTCTACACAAAGAGAGTTTCAAAACTGCTCAATCAAAGGGAGGGTTCAACTCTGTGACTTGAATGCAATCATCACACAGAAGTTTCTGAGAATGCTTCTCTTTAGTTTTTACGTGAAGATATACCCGTTTCGAACGAAGGCCACCCAGTGGTCCAAATATCCACTTGCAGATTCTACAAAAAGAGTGTTTCAAACCTGAACTATCAAAGGAAGGTTCAACTCTGTGACTTGAATGCAAACAGCACGAAGAAGTTTCTGAGAATGTTTGTGTTTAGTTATGGGAAGTTTATCCCGTTTCCAACGAAATCCTCAGAGAGGTCCAAATATCCACTTGCAGATTCTACCAAAAGTGTGTTTGGAAACTGCTCCATCAAGAGGCATGTTCAGCTCTGTGAGTTAATCTCCATCATCACAAAGTATTTTCTGAGAATGCTTCCGTTTGGTTTTTATAGGAAGTTCTTTCCTTTACTACCGTAGGCCTCAAAGCAGTCCAAATCTCCATTTGCAGATTCTACAAAAAGAGTGTTTCCAATCTGCTCTATCAATAGGAATGTTCAACTCCGTGAGTTGAATGCAATCATCACAAAGTAGTTTCTCAGAATGCTTCTATGTAGTTTTTAGGTGAAGATATTTCCTTTTCCACCACAGGCCTCAAAGCCCCCCAAATGTCCACTTGCAGATTCTAGAAAAAGAGTGTTTCATAGCTGCTCTTTCAAAAGGAAAGTTCAACTCTGGGAGTTGAATACAAACATCACAAAGTAGTTTCTGAGAATGCTTCTGTTTCGTTTTTATGTGACGATGCTCCCGTTTCCAATGAAATCTTCAAAGAGGTCCACATAGCCACTTGCAGATTCCAAAGAAAGAGAGTTTCAAAACTGCTCCATCACAAGGATTGTTCAACTCTGTGAGTTGAATGCAGTCATCACAGAAAACTTTCTGAGAATGCTTCTGTCTAGGTTTGATGTGAAGATATACCCGTTTCCAACGAAGGCCACGAAGTGGTCCAAATATACACTTGCAGATTCTACTAGAAGGGTGTTGCAAACCTGAACTATCAAAGGAAGGTTCAACTCTGTGAGTTGAATGCAAACATCACCAAGAAGTTTCTGAGAATGCTTCCGTTTAGTTATGGGAAGTTTATCCCGTTTCCAACGAAATCCTCAGAGAGGTCCAAATATCCCCTTGCAGATTCTACAAACAGTGTGTTTGGAAACTGCTCCATCAAAACGAATGTTCAGCTCTCTGAGTTAAAGGCAATCGTCACTGAGAATTTTCTGAGAGTGCTACTGTCTGGTTTTTATATGAAGTTCTTTCCTTTCTTACCATAGGCCTCAAAGCGGTCCCAATCTCCACTTGCAGATTCTCCAAAAAGACTGTTTCCAAACTGCTCTCTCAAAAGGAATCTTCAACTCTGTGAGTTGAATGCAATCATCACAGAGTAGTTTCTGAGAATGCTTCTATGTAGTTTTTAGGAGGAGATATTTCCTTTTCCACCACAGCCCTCAAAGCCCTCCAAAGGTCCATTTGCAGATCCTAAAAAAAGAGTGTTTCAAAGCTGCGTTATCAAAGGGAAAGTTCAACTCTGCGAGGTGAATGCCAACATCCCAAAGAAGTTTCTGAGAATGCCTCTGTTTAGCTTTTATGTGAAGATTATCCCGTTTCCAACGAAATCTTCAAAGAGGTCCAAATATCCACTTGCGGATCCCCCAGAAAGAGTGTTTCGAAACTGCTGCTTCAAAAGGAATCTTCAACTCTGTGAGTTGAATGCAATCATCACAAAGAAGTTTCTGACAATGCTTCTCTCTCGTTTTTCTGTGAAGATATTTCCTTTTCCACCACAGGCCTGAAAGCGCTCCAAAGGTCCACTTGCAGATTCTACGAAAAGAATGTTTCAAAACTGCTCTATGAACAGCAATGTTAAACTCTGTGGCTCGAACACAAACATCACAAAGCAGTTTCTGAGAATGCTTCAGTTTAGTTTTTCTGTGAAGATATTCCCGTTTCCAAAGAAATCTTCAAAGAGGTCCACATATCCACTTACAGATACTACACAAAGAGAGTTTCAAAACTGCTCAATCAAAGGGAGGGTTCAACTCTGTGACTTGAATGCAATCATCACACAGAAGTTTCTGAGAATGCTTCTCTTTAGTTTTTACGTGAAGATATACCCGTTTCGAACGAAGGCCACCCAGTGGTCCAAATATCCACTTGCAGATTCTACAAAAAGAGTGTTTCAAACCTGAACTATCAAAGGAAGGTTCAACTCTGTGACTTGAATGCAAACAGCACGAAGAAGTTTCTGAGAATGTTTGTGTTTAGTTATGGGAAGTTTATCCCGTTTCCAACGAAATCCTCAGAGAGGTCCAAATATCCACTTGCAGATTCTACCAAAAGTGTGTTTGGAAACTGCTCCATCAAGAGGCATGTTCAGCTCTGTGAGTTAATCTCCATCATCACAAAGTATTTTCTGAGAATGCTTCCGTTTGGTTTTTATAGGAAGTTCTTTCCTTTACTACCGTAGGCCTCAAAGCAGTCCAAATCTCCATTTGCAGATTCTACAAAAAGAGTGTTTCCAATCTGCTCTACCAATAGGAATGTTCAACTCCGTGAGTTGAATGCAATCATCACAAAGTAGTTTCTCAGAATGCTTCTATGTAGTTTTTAGGTGAAGATATTTCCTTTTCCACCACAGGCCTCAAAGCCCCCCAAATGTCCACTTGCAGATTCTAGAAAAAGAGTGTTTCATAGCTGCTCTTTCAAAAGGAAAGTTCAACTCTGGGAGTTGAATACAAACATCACAAAGTAGTTTCTGAGAATGCTTCTGTCTCGTTTTTATGTGACGATGCTCCCGTTTCCAATGAAATCTTCAAAGAGGTCCACATAGCCACTTGCAGATTCCAAAGAAAGAGAGTTTCAAAACTGCTCCATCACAAGGATTGTTCAACTCTGTGAGTTGAATGCAGTCATCACAGAAAACTTTCTGAGAATGCTTCTGTCTAGGTTTGATGTGAAGATATACCCGTTTCCAACGAAGGCCACGAAGTGGTCCAAATATACACTTGCAGATTCTACTAGAAGGGTGTTGCAAACCTGAACTATCAAAGGAAGGTTCAACTCTGTGAGTTGAATGCAAACATCACCAAGAAGTTTCTGAGAATGCTTCCGTTTAGTTATGGGAAGTTTATCCCGTTTCCAACGAAATCCTCAGAGAGGTCCAAATATCCCCTTGCAGATTCTACAAACAGTGTGTTTGGAAACTGCTCCATCAAAACGAATGTTCAGCTCTCTGAGTTAAAGGCAATCGTCACTGAGAATTTTCTGAGAGTGCTACTGTCTGGTTTTTATATGAAGTTCTTTCCTTTCTTACCATAGGCCTCAAAGCGGTCCCAATCTCCACTTGCAGATTCTCCAAAAAGACTGTTTCCAAACTGCTCTCTCAAAAGGAATGTTCAACTCTGTGAGTTGAATGCAATCATCACAGAGTAGTTTCTGAGAATGCTTCTATGTAGTTTCTAGGAGACGATATTTCCTTTTCCACCACAGCCCCCAAAGCCCTCCAAATGTCCATTTGCAGATCCTAAAAAAAGAGTGTTTCAAAGCTGCGCTATCAAAGGGAAAGTTCAACTCTGCGAGGTGAATGCCAACATCCCAAAGAAGTTTCTGAGAATGCCTCTGTTTAGCTTTTATGTGAAGATTATCCCGTTTCCAACGAAATCTTCAAAGAGGTCCAAATATCCACTTGCGGATCCCCCAGAAAGAGTGTTTCGAAACTGCTGCTTCAAAAGGAATCTTCAACTCTGTGAGTTGAATGCAATCATCACAAAGAAGTTTCTGACAATGCTTCTCTCTCGTTTTTATGTGAAGATATTTCCTTTTCCACCACAGGCCTGAAAGCGCTCCAAAGGTCCACTTGCAGATTCTACGAAAAGAATGTTTCAAAACTGCTCTATGAACAGCAATGTTAAACTCTGTGGCTCGAACACAAACATCACAAAGCAGTTTCTGAGAATGCTTCAGTTTAGTTTTTCTGTGAAGATATTCCCGTTTCCAAAGAAATCTTCAAAGAGGTCCACATATCCACTTACAGATTCTACACAAAGAGAGTTTCAAAACTGCTCAATCAAAGGGAGGGTTCAACTCTGTGACTTGAATGCAATCATCACACAGAAGTTTCTGAGAATGCTTCTCTTTAGTTTTTACGTGAAGATATACCCGTTTCGAACGAAGGCCACCCAGTGGTCCAAATATCCACTTGCAGATTCTACAAAAAGAGTGTTTCAAACCTGAACTATCAAAGGAAGGTTCAACTCTGTGACTTGAATGCAAACAGCACGAAGAAGTTTCTGAGAATGTTTGTGTTTAGTTATGGGAAGTTTATCCCGTTTCCAACGAAATCCTCAGAGAGGTCCAAATATCCACTTGCAGATTCTACCAAAAGTGTGTTTGGAAACTGCTCCATCAAGAGGCATGTTCAGCTCTGTGAGTTAATCTCCATCATCACAAAGTATTTTCTGAGAATGCTTCCGTTTGGTTTTTATAGGAAGTTCTTTCCTTTACTACCGTAGGCCTCAAAGCAGTCCAAATCTCCATTTGCAGATTCTACAAAAAGAGTGTTTCCAATCTGCTCTATCAATAGGAATGTTCAACTCCGTGAGTTGAATGCAATCATCACAAAGTAGTTTCTCAGAATGCTTCTATGTAGTTTTTAGGTGAAGATATTTCCTTTTCCACCACAGGCCTCAAAGCCCCCCAAATGTCCACTTGCAGATTCTAGAAAAAGAGTGTTTCATAGCTGCTCTTTCAAAAGGAAAGTTCAACTCTGGGAGTTGAATACAAACATCACAAAGTAGTTTCTGAGAATGCTTCTGTTTCGTTTTTATGTGACGATGCTCCCGTTTCCAATGAAATCTTCAAAGAGGTCCACATAGCCACTTGCAGATTCCAAAGAAAGAGAGTTTCAAAACTGCTCCATCACAAGGATTGTTCAACTCTGTGAGTTGAATGCAGTCATCACAGAAAACTTTCTGAGAATGCTTCTGTCTAGGTTTGATGTGAAGATATACCCGTTTCCAACGAAGGCCACGAAGTGGTCCAAATATACACTTGCAGATTCTACTAGAAGGGTGTTGCAAACCTGAACTATCAAAGGAAGGTTCAACTCTGTGAGTTGAATGCAAACATCACCAAGAAGTTTCTGAGAATGCTTCCGTTTAGTTATGGGAAGTTTATCCCGTTTCCAACGAAATCCTCAGAGAGGTCCAAATATCCCCTTGCAGATTCTACAAACAGTGTGTTTGGAAACTGCTCCATCAAAACGAATGTTCAGCTCTCTGAGTTAAAGGCAATCGTCACTGAGAATTTTCTGAGAGTGCTACTGTCTGGTTTTTATATGAAGTTCTTTCCTTTCTTACCATAGGCCTCAAAGCGGTCCCAATCTCCACTTGCAGATTCTCCAAAAAGACTGTTTCCAAACTGCTCTCTCAAAAGGAATCTTCAACTCTGTGAGTTGAATGCAATCATCACAGAGTAGTTTCTGAGAATGCTTCTATGTAGTTTTTAGGAGGAGATATTTCCTTTTCCACCACAGCCCTCAAAGCCCTCCAAAGGTCCATTTGCAGATCCTAAAAAAAGAGTGTTTCAAAGCTGCGTTATCAAAGGGAAAGTTCAACTCTGCGAGGTGAATGCCAACATCCCAAAGAAGTTTCTGAGAATGCCTCTGTTTAGCTTTTATGTGAAGATTATCCCGTTTCCAACGAAATCTTCAAAGAGGTCCAAATATCCACTTGCGGATCCCCCAGAAAGTGTGTTTCGAAACTGCTCCTTCAAAAGGAATCTTCAACTCTGTGAGTTGAATGCAATCATCACAAAGAAGTTTCTGACAATGCTTCTCTCTCGTTTTTCTGTGAAGATATTTCCTTTTCCACCACAGGCCTGAAAGCGCTCCAAAGGTCCACTTGCAGATTCTACGAAAAGAATGTTTCAAAACTGCTCTATGAACAGCAATGTTAAACTCTGTGGCTCGAACACAAACATCACAAAGCAGTTTCTGAGAATGCTTCAGTTTAGTTTTTCTGTGAAGATATTCCCGTTTCCAAAGAAATCTTCAAAGAGGTCCACATATCCACTTACAGATACTACACAAAGAGAGTTTCAAAACTGCTCAATCAAAGGGAGGGTTCAACTCTGTGACTTGAATGCAATCATCACACAGAAGTTTCTGAGAATGCTTCTCTTTAGTTTTTACGTGAAGATATACCCGTTTCGAACGAAGGCCACCCAGTGGTCCAAATATCCACTTGCAGATTCTACAAAAAGAGTGTTTCAAACCTGAACTATCAAAGGAAGGTTCAACTCTGTGACTTGAATGCAAACAGCACGAAGAAGTTTCTGAGAATGTTTGTGTTTAGTTATGGGAAGTTTATCCCGTTTCCAACGAAATCCTCAGAGAGGTCCAAATATCCACTTGCAGATTCTACCAAAAGTGTGTTTGGAAACTGCTCCATCAAGAGGCATGTTCAGCTCTGTGAGTTAATCTCCATCATCACAAAGTATTTTCTGAGAATGCTTCCGTTTGGTTTTTATAGGAAGTTCTTTCCTTTACTACCGTAGGCCTCAAAGCAGTCCAAATCTCCATTTGCAGATTCTACAAAAAGAGTGTTTCCAATCTGCTCTACCAATAGGAATGTTCAACTCCGTGAGTGGAATGCAATCATCACAAAGTAGTTTCTCAGAATGCTTCTATGTAGTTTTTAGGTGAAGATATTTCCTTTTCCACCACAGGCCTCAAAGCCCCCCAAATGTCCACTTGCAGATTCTAGAAAAAGAGTGTTTCATAGCTGCTCTTTCAAAAGGAAAGTTCAACTCTGGGAGTTGAATACAAACATCACAAAGTAGTTTCTGAGAATGCTTCTGTCTCGTTTTCATGTGACGATGCTCCCGTTTCCAATGAAATCTTCAAAGAGGTCCACATAGCCACTTGCAGATTCCAAAGAAAGAGAGTTTCAAAACTGCTCCATCACAAGGATTGTTCAACTCTGTGAGTTGAATGCAGTCATCACAGAAAACTTTCTGAGAATGCTTCTGTCTAGGTTTGATGTGAAGATATACCCGTTTCCAACGAAGGCCACGAAGTGGTCCAAATATACACTTGCAGATTCTACTAGAAGGGTGTTGCAAACCTGAACTATCAAAGGAAGGTTCAACTCTGTGAGTTGAATGCAAACATCACCAAGAAGTTTCTGAGAATGCTTCCGTTTAGTTATGGGAAGTTTATCCCGTTTCCAACGAAATCCTCAGAGAGGTCCAAATATCCCCTTGCAGATTCTACAAACAGTGTGTTTGGAAACTGCTCCATCAAAACGAATGTTCAGCTCTCTGAGTTAAAGGCAATCGTCACTGAGAATTTTCTGAGAGTGCTACTGTCTGGTTTTTATATGAAGTTCTTTCCTTTCTTACCATAGGCCTCAAAGCGGTCCCAATCTCCACTTGCAGATTCTCCAAAAAGACTGTTTCCAAACTGCTCTCTCAAAAGGAATCTTCAACTCTGTGAGTTGAATGCAATCATCACAGAGTAGTTTCTGAGAATGCTTCTATGTAGTTTTTAGGAGGAGATATTTCCTTTTCCACCACAGCCCTCAAAGCCCTCCAAAGGTCCATTTGCAGATCCTAAAAAAAGAGTGTTTCAAAGCTGCGTTATCAAAGGGAAAGTTCAACTCTGCGAGGTGAATGCCAACATCCCAAAGAAGTTTCTGAGAATGCCTCTGTTTAGCTTTTATGTGAAGATTATCCCGTTTCCAACGAAATCTTCAAAGAGGTCCAAATATCCACTTGCGGATCCCCCAGAAAGTGTGTTTCGAAACTGCTGCTTCAAAAGGAATCTTCAACTCTGTGAGTTGAATGCAATCATCACAAAGAAGTTTCTGACAATGCTTCTCTCTCGTTTTTCTGTGAAGATATTTCCTTTTCCACCACAGGCCTGAAAGCGCTCCAAAGGTCCACTTGCAGATTCTACGAAAAGAATGTTTCAAAACTGCTCTATGAACAGCAATGTTAAACTCTGTGGCTCGAACACAAACATCACAAAGCAGTTTCTGAGAATGCTTCAGTTTAGTTTTTCTGTGAAGATATTCCCGTTTCCAAAGAAATCTTCAAAGAGGTCCACATATCCACTTACAGATTCTACACAAAGAGAGTTTCAAAACTGCTCAATCAAAGGGAGGGTTCAACTCTGTGACTTGAATGCAATCATCACACAGAAGTTTCTGAGAATGCTTCTCTTTAGTTTTTACGTGAAGATATACCCGTTTCGAACGAAGGCCACCCAGTGGTCCAAATATCCACTTGCAGATTCTACAAAAAGAGTGTTTCAAACCTGAACTATCAAAGGAAGGTTCAACTCTGTGACTTGAATGCAAACAGCACGAAGAAGTTTCTGAGAATGTTTGTGTTTAGTTATGGGAAGTTTATCCCGTTTCCAACGAAATCCTCAGAGAGGTCCAAATATCCACTTGCAGATTCTACCAAAAGTGTGTTTGGAAACTGCTCCATCAAGAGGCATGTTCAGCTCTGTGAGTTAATCTCCATCATCACAAAGTATTTTCTGAGAATGCTGCCGTTTGGTTTTTCTAGGAAGTTCTTTCCTTTACTACCGTAGGCCTCAAAGCAGTCCAAATCTCCATTTGCAGATTCTACAAAAAGAGTGTTTCCAATCTGCTCTACCAATAGGAATGTTCAACTCCGTGAGTTGAATGCAATCATCACAAAGTAGTTTCTCAGAATGCTTCTATGTAGTTTTTAGGTGAAGATATTTCCTTTTCCACCACAGGCCTCAAAGCCCCCCAAATGTCCACTTGCAGATTCTAGAAAAAGAGTGTTTCATAGCTGCTCTTTCAAAAGGAAAGTTCAACTCTGGGAGTTGAATACAAACATCACAAAGTAGTTTCTGAGAATGCTTCTGTCTCGTTTTTATGTGACGATGCTCCCGTTTCCAATGAAATCTTCAAAGAGGTCCACATAGCCACTTGCAGATTCCAAAGAAAGAGAGTTTCAAAACTGCTCCATCACAAGGATTGTTCAACTCTGTGAGTTGAATGCAGTCATCACAGAAAACTTTCTGAGAATGCTTCTGTCTAGGTTTGATGTGAAGATATACCCGTTTCCAACGAAGGCCACGAAGTGGTCCAAATATACACTTGCAGATTCTACTAGAAGGGTGTTGCAAACCTGAACTATCAAAGGAAGGTTCAACTCTGTGAGTTGAATGCAAACATCACCAAGAAGTTTCTGAGAATGCTTCCGTTTAGTTATGGGAAGTTTATCCCGTTTCCAACGAAATCCTCAGAGAGGTCCAAATATCCCCTTGCAGATTCTACAAACAGTGTGTTTGGAAACTGCTCCATCAAAACGAATGTTCAGCTCTCTGAGTTAAAGGCAATCGTCACTGAGAATTTTCTGAGAGTGCTACTGTCTGGTTTTTATATGAAGTTCTTTCCTTTCTTACCATAGGCCTCAAAGCGGTCCCAATCTCCACTTGCAGATTCTCCAAAAAGACTGTTTCCAAACTGCTCTCTCAAAAGGAATGTTCAACTCTGTGAGTTGAATGCAATCATCACAGAGTAGTTTCTGAGAATGCTTCTATGTAGTTTCTAGGAGACGATATTTCCTTTTCCACCACAGCCCCCAAAGCCCTCCAAATGTCCATTTGCAGATCCTAAAAAAAGAGTGTTTCAAAGCTGCGCTATCAAAGGGAAAGTTCAACTCTGCGAGGTGAATGCCAACATCCCAAAGAAGTTTCTGAGAATGCCTCTGTTTAGCTTTTATGTGAAGATTATCCCGTTTCCAACGAAATCTTCAAAGAGGTCCAAATATCCACTTGCGGATCCCCCAGAAAGAGTGTTTCGAAACTGCTGCTTCAAAAGGAATCTTCAACTCTGTGAGTTGAATGCAATCATCACAAAGAAGTTTCTGACAATGCTTCTCTCTCGTTTTTATGTGAAGATATTTCCTTTTCCACCACAGGCCTGAAAGCGCTCCAAAGGTCCACTTGCAGATTCTACGAAAAGAATGTTTCAAAACTGCTCTATGAACAGCAATGTTAAACTCTGTGGCTCGAACACAAACATCACAAAGCAGTTTCTGAGAATGCTTCAGTTTAGTTTTTCTGTGAAGATATTCCCGTTTCCAAAGAAATCTTCAAAGAGGTCCACATATCCACTTACAGATTCTACACAAAGAGAGTTTCAAAACTGCTCAATCAAAGGGAGGGTTCAACTCTGTGACTTGAATGCAATCATCACACAGAAGTTTCTGAGAATGCTTCTCTTTAGTTTTTACGTGAAGTATACCCGTTTCGAACGAAGGCCACCCAGTGGTCCAAATATCCACTTGCAGATTCTACAAAAAGAGTGTTTCAAACCTGAACTATCAAAGGAAGGTTCAACTCTGTGACTTGAATGCAAACAGCACGAAGAAGTTTCTGAGAATGTTTGTGTTTAGTTATGGGAAGTTTATCCCGTTTCCAACGAAATCCTCAGAGAGGTCCAAATATCCACTTGCAGATTCTACCAAAAGTGTGTTTGGAAACTGCTCCATCAAGAGGCATGTTCAGCTCTGTGAGTTAATCTCCATCATCACAAAGTATTTTCTGAGAATGCTGCCGTTTGGTTTTTCTAGGAAGTTCTTTCCTTTACTACCGTAGGCCTCAAAGCAGTCCAAATCTCCATTTGCAGATTCTACAAAAAGAGTGTTTCCAATCTGCTCTACCAATAGGAATGTTCAACTCCGTGAGTTGAATGCAATCATCACAAAGTAGTTTCTCAGAATGCTTCTATGTAGTTTTTAGGTGAAGATATTTCCTTTTCCACCACAGGCCTCAAAGCCCCCCAAATGTCCACTTGCAGATTCTAGAAAAAGAGTGTTTCATAGCTGCTCTTTCAAAAGGAAAGTTCAACTCTGGGAGTTGAATACAAACATCACAAAGTAGTTTCTGAGAATGCTTCTGTCTCGTTTTTATGTGACGATGCTCCCGTTTCCAATGAAATCTTCAAAGAGGTCCACATAGCCACTTGCAGATTCCAAAGAAAGAGAGTTTCAAAACTGCTCCATCACAAGGATTGTTCAACTCTGTGAGTTGAATGCAGTCATCACAGAAAACTTTCTGAGAATGCTTCTGTCTAGGTTTGATGTGAAGATATACCCGTTTCCAACGAAGGCCACGAAGTGGTCCAAATATACACTTGCAGATTCTACTAGAAGGGTGTTGCAAACCTGAACTATCAAAGGAAGGTTCAACTCTGTGAGTTGAATGCAAACATCACCAAGAAGTTTCTGAGAATGCTTCCGTTTAGTTATGGGAAGTTTATCCCGTTTCCAACGAAATCCTCAGAGAGGTCCAAATATCCCCTTGCAGATTCTACAAACAGTGTGTTTGGAAACTGCTCCATCAAAACGAATGTTCAGCTCTCTGAGTTAAAGGCAATCGTCACTGAGAATTTTCTGAGAGTGCTACTGTCTGGTTTTTATATGAAGTTCTTTCCTTTCTTACCATAGGCCTCAAAGCGGTCCCAATCTCCACTTGCAGATTCTCCAAAAAGACTGTTTCCAAACTGCTCTCTCAAAAGGAATGTTCAACTCTGTGAGTTGAATGCAATCATCACAGAGTAGTTTCTGAGAATGCTTCTATGTAGTTTCTAGGAGACGATATTTCCTTTTCCACCACAGCCCCCAAAGCCCTCCAAATGTCCATTTGCAGATCCTAAAAAAAGAGTGTTTCAAAGCTGCGCTATCAAAGGGAAAGTTCAACTCTGCGAGGTGAATGCCAACATCCCAAAGAAGTTTCTGAGAATGCCTCTGTTTAGCTTTTATGTGAAGATTATCCCGTTTCCAACGAAATCTTCAAAGAGGTCCAAATATCCACTTGCGGATCCCCCAGAAAGAGTGTTTCGAAACTGCTGCTTCAAAAGGAATCTTCAACTCTGTGAGTTGAATGCAATCATCACAAAGAAGTTTCTGACAATGCTTCTCTCTCGTTTTTATGTGAAGATATTTCCTTTTCCACCACAGGCCTGAAAGCGCTCCAAAGGTCCACTTGCAGATTCTACGAAAAGAATGTTTCAAAACTGCTCTATGAACAGCAATGTTAAACTCTGTGGCTCGAACACAAACATCACAAAGCAGTTTCTGAGAATGCTTCAGTTTAGTTTTTCTGTGAAGATATTCCCGTTTCCAAAGAAATCTTCAAAGAGGTCCACATATCCACTTACAGATTCTACACAAAGAGAGTTTCAAAACTGCTCAATCAAAGGGAGGGTTCAACTCTGTGACTTGAATGCAATCATCACACAGAAGTTTCTGAGAATGCTTCTCTTTAGTTTTTACGTGAAGATATACCCGTTTCGAACGAAGGCCACCCAGTGGTCCAAATATCCACTTGCAGATTCTACAAAAAGAGTGTTTCAAACCTGAACTATCAAAGGAAGGTTCAACTCTGTGACTTGAATGCAAACAGCACGAAGAAGTTTCTGAGAATGTTTGTGTTTAGTTATGGGAAGTTTATCCCGTTTCCAACGAAATCCTCAGAGAGGTCCAAATATCCACTTGCAGATTCTACCAAAAGTGTGTTTGGAAACTGCTCCATCAAGAGGCATGTTCAGCTCTGTGAGTTAATCTCCATCATCACAAAGTATTTTCTGAGAATGCTTCCGTTTGGTTTTTCTAGGAAGTTCTTTCCTTTACTACCGTAGGCCTCAAAGCAGTCCAAATCTCCATTTGCAGATTCTACAAAAAGAGTGTTTCCAATCTGCTCTACCAATAGGAATGTTCAACTCCGTGAGTTGAATGCAATCATCACAAAGTAGTTTCTCAGAATGCTTCTATGTAGTTTTTAGGTGAAGATATTTCCTTTTCCACCACAGGCCTCAAAGCCCCCCAAATGTCCACTTGCAGATTCTAGAAAAAGAGTGTTTCATAGCTGCTCTTTCAAAAGGAAAGTTCAACTCTGGGAGTTGAATACAAACATCACAAAGTAGTTTCTGAGAATGCTTCTGTCTCGTTTTTATGTGACGATGCTCCCGTTTCCAATGAAATCTTCAAAGAGGTCCACATAGCCACTTGCAGATTCCAAAGAAAGAGAGTTTCAAAACTGCTCCATCACAAGGATTGTTCAACTCTGTGAGTTGAATGCAGTCATCACAGAAAACTTTCTGAGAATGCTTCTGTCTAGGTTTGATGTGAAGATATACCCGTTTCCAACGAAGGCCACGAAGTGGTCCAAATATACACTTGCAGATTCTACTAGAAGGGTGTTGCAAACCTGAACTATCAAAGGAAGGTTCAACTCTGTGAGTTGAATGCAAACATCACAAAGAAGTTTCTGAGAATGCTTCCGTTTAGTTATGGGAAGTTTATCCCATTTCCAACGAAATCCTCAGAGAGGTCCAAATATCCCCTTGCACATTCTACAAACAGTGTGTTTGGAAACTGCTCCATCAAAACGAATGTTCAGCTCTCTGAGTTAAAGGCAATCGTCACTGAGAATTTTCTGAGAGTGCTACTGTCTGGTTTTTATATGAAGTTCTTTCCTTTCTTACCATAGGCCTCAAAGCGGTCCCAATCTCCACTTGCAGATTCTCCAAAAAGACTGTTTCCAAACTGCTCTCTCAAAAGGAATGTTCAACTCTGTGAGTTGAATGCAATCATCACAGAGTAGTTTCTGAGAATGCTTCTATGTAGTTTCTAGGAGACGATATTTCCTTTTCCACCACAGACCCCAAAGCCCTCCAAATGTCCATTTGCAGGTCCTAAAAAAAGAGTGTTTCAAAGCTGCGCTATCAAAGGGAAAGTTCAACTCTGCGAGGTGAATGCCAACATCCCAAAGAAGTTTCTGAGAATGCCTCTGTTTAGCTTTTATGTGAAGATTATCCCGTTTCCAACGAAATCTTCAAAGAGGTCCAAATATCCACTTGCGGATCCCCCAGAAAGAGTGTTTTGAAACTGCTGCTTCAAAAGGAATCTTCAACTCTGTGAGTTGAATGCAATCATCACAAAGAAGTTTCTGACAATGCTTCTCTCTCGTTTTTATGTGAAGATATTTCCTTTTCCACCACAGGCCTGAAAGCGCTCCAAAGGTCCACTTGCAGATTCTACGAAAAGAATGTTTCAAAACTGCTCTATGAACAGCAATGTTAAACTCTGTGGCTCGAACACAAACATCACAAAGCAGTTTCTGAGAATGCTTCAGTTTAGTTTTTCTGTGAAGATATTCCCGTTTCCAAAGAAATCTTCAAAGAGGTCCACATATCCACTTACAGATTCTACACAAAGAGAGTTTCAAAACTGCTCAATCAAAGGGAGGGTTCAACTCTGTGACTTGAATGCAATCATCACACAGAAGTTTCTGAGAATGCTTCTCTTTAGTTTTTACGTGAAGATATACCCGTTTCGAACGAAGGCCACCCAGTGGTCCAAATATCCACTTGCAGATTCTACAAAAAGAGTGTTTCAAACCTGAACTATCAAAGGAAGGTTCAACTCTGTGACTTGAATGCAAACAGCACGAAGAAGTTTCTGAGAATGTTTGTGTTTAGTTATGGGAAGTTTATCCCGTTTCCAACGAAATCCTCAGAGAGGTCCAAATATCCACTTGCAGATTCTACCAAAAGTGTGTTTGGAAACTGCTCCATCAAGAGGCATGTTCAGCTCTGTGAGTTAATCTCCATCATCACAAAGTATTTTCTGAGAATGCTTCCGTTTGGTTTTTCTAGGAAGTTCTTTCCTTTACTACCGTAGGCCTCAAAGCAGTCCAAATCTCCATTTGCAGATTCTACAAAAAGAGTGTTTCCAATCTGCTCTACCAATAGGAATGTTCAACTCCGTGAGTGGAATGCAATCATCACAAAGTAGTTTCTCAGAATGCTTCTATGTAGTTTTTAGGTGAAGATATTTCCTTTTCCACCACAGGCCTCAAAGCCCCCCAAATGTCCACTTGCAGATTCTAGAAAAAGAGTGTTTCATAGCTGCTCTTTCAAAAGGAAAGTTCAACTCTGGGAGTTGAATACAAACATCACAAAGTAGTTTCTGAGAATGCTTCTGTCTCGTTTTCATGTGACGATGCTCCCGTTTCCAATGAAATCTTCAAAGAGGTCCACATAGCCACTTGCAGATTCCAAAGAAAGAGAGTTTCAAAACTGCTCCATCACAAGGATTGTTCAACTCTGTGAGTTGAATGCAGTCATCACAGAAAACTTTCTGAGAATGCTTCTGTCTAGGTTTGATGTGAAGATATACCCGTTTCCAACGAAGGCCACGAAGTGGTCCAAATATACACTTGCAGATTCTACTAGAAGGGTGTTGCAAACCTGAACTATCAAAGGAAGGTTCAACTCTGTGAGTTGAATGCAAACATCACCAAGAAGTTTCTGAGAATGCTTCCGTTTAGTTATGGGAAGTTTATCCCGTTTCCAACGAAATCCTCAGAGAGGTCCAAATATCCCCTTGCAGATTCTACAAACAGTGTGTTTGGAAACTGCTCCATCAAAACGAATGTTCAGCTCTCTGAGTTAAAGGCAATCGTCACTGAGAATTTTCTGAGAGTGCTACTGTCTGGTTTTTATATGAAGTTCTTTCCTTTCTTACCATAGGCCTCAAAGCGGTCCCAATCTCCACTTGCAGATTCTCCAAAAAGACTGTTTCCAAACTGCTCTCTCAAAAGGAATCTTCAACTCTGTGAGTTGAATGCAATCATCACAGAGTAGTTTCTGAGAATGCTTCTATGTAGTTTTTAGGAGGAGATATTTCCTTTTCCACCACAGCCCTCAAAGCCCTCCAAAGGTCCATTTGCAGATCCTAAAAAAAGAGTGTTTCAAAGCTGCGTTATCAAAGGGAAAGTTCAACTCTGCGAGGTGAATGCCAACATCCCAAAGAAGTTTCTGAGAATGCCTCTGTTTAGCTTTTATGTGAAGATTATCCCGTTTCCAACGAAATCTTCAAAGAGGTCCAAATATCCACTTGCGGATCCCCCAGAAAGTGTGTTTCGAAACTGCTGCTTCAAAAGGAATCTTCAACTCTGTGAGTTGAATGCAATCATCACAAAGAAGTTTCTGACAATGCTTCTCTCTCGTTTTTCTGTGAAGATATTTCCTTTTCCACCACAGGCCTGAAAGCGCTCCAAAGGTCCACTTGCAGATTCTACGAAAAGAATGTTTCAAAACTGCTCTATGAACAGCAATGTTAAACTCTGTGGCTCGAACACAAACATCACAAAGCAGTTTCTGAGAATGCTTCAGTTTAGTTTTTCTGTGAAGATATTCCCGTTTCCAAAGAAATCTTCAAAGAGGTCCACATATCCACTTACAGATTCTACACAAAGAGAGTTTCAAAACTGCTCAATCAAAGGGAGGGTTCAACTCTGTGACTTGAATGCAATCATCACACAGAAGTTTCTGAGAATGCTTCTCTTTAGTTTTTACGTGAAGATATACCCGTTTCGAACGAAGGCCACCCAGTGGTCCAAATATCCACTTGCAGATTCTACAAAAAGAGTGTTTCAAACCTGAACTATCAAAGGAAGGTTCAACTCTGTGACTTGAATGCAAACAGCACGAAGAAGTTTCTGAGAATGTTTGTGTTTAGTTATGGGAAGTTTATCCCGTTTCCAACGAAATCCTCAGAGAGGTCCAAATATCCACTTGCAGATTCTACCAAAAGTGTGTTTGGAAACTGCTCCATCAAGAGGCATGTTCAGCTCTGTGAGTTAATCTCCATCATCACAAAGTATTTTCTGAGAATGCTGCCGTTTGGTTTTTCTAGGAAGTTCTTTCCTTTACTACCGTAGGCCTCAAAGCAGTCCAAATCTCCATTTGCAGATTCTACAAAAAGAGTGTTTCCAATCTGCTCTACCAATAGGAATGTTCAACTCCGTGAGTTGAATGCAATCATCACAAAGTAGTTTCTCAGAATGCTTCTATGTAGTTTTTGGTGAAGATATTTCCTTTTCCACCACAGGCCTCAAAGCCCCCCAAATGTCCACTTGCAGATTCTAGAAAAAGAGTGTTTCATAGCTGCTCTTTCAAAAGGAAAGTTCAACTCTGGGAGTTGAATACAAACATCACAAAGTAGTTTCTGAGAATGCTTCTGTCTCGTTTTTATGTGACGATGCTCCCGTTTCCAATGAAATCTTCAAAGAGGTCCACATAGCCACTTGCAGATTCCAAAGAAAGAGAGTTTCAAAACTGCTCCATCACAAGGATTGTTCAACTCTGTGAGTTGAATGCAGTCATCACAGAAAACTTTCTGAGAATGCTTCTGTCTAGGTTTGATGTGAAGATATACCCGTTTCCAACGAAGGCCACGAAGTGGTCCAAATATACACTTGCAGATTCTACTAGAAGGGTGTTGCAAACCTGAACTATCAAAGGAAGGTTCAACTCTGTGAGTTGAATGCAAACATCACCAAGAAGTTTCTGAGAATGCTTCCGTTTAGTTATGGGAAGTTTATCCCGTTTCCAACGAAATCCTCAGAGAGGTCCAAATATCCCCTTGCAGATTCTACAAACAGTGTGTTTGGAAACTGCTCCATCAAAACGAATGTTCAGCTCTCTGAGTTAAAGGCAATCGTCACTGAGAATTTTCTGAGAGTGCTACTGTCTGGTTTTTATATGAAGTTCTTTCCTTTCTTACCATAGGCCTCAAAGCGGTCCCAATCTCCACTTGCAGATTCTCCAAAAAGACTGTTTCCAAACTGCTCTCTCAAAAGGAATCTTCAACTCTGTGAGTTGAATGCAATCATCACAGAGTAGTTTCTGAGAATGCTTCTATGTAGTTTTTAGGAGGAGATATTTCCTTTTCCACCACAGCCCTCAAAGCCCTCCAAAGGTCCATTTGCAGATCCTAAAAAAAGAGTGTTTCAAAGCTGCGCTATCAAAGGGAAAGTTCAACTCTGCGAGGTGAATGCCAACATCCCAAAGAAGTTTCTGAGAATGCCTCTGTTTAGCTTTTATGTGAAGATTATCCCGTTTCCAACGAAATCTTCAAAGAGGTCCAAATATCCACTTGCGGATCCCCCAGAAAGAGTGTTTCGAAACTGCTGCTTCAAAAGGAATCTTCAACTCTGTGAGTTGAATGCAATCATCACAAAGAAGTTTCTGACAATGCTTCTCTCTCGTTTTTCTGTGAAGATATTTCCTTTTCCACCACAGGCCTGAAAGCGCTCCAAAGGTCCACTTGCAGATTCTACGAAAAGAATGTTTCAAAACTGCTCTATGAACAGCAATGTTAAACTCTGTGGCTCGAACACAAACATCACAAAGCAGTTTCTGAGAATGCTTCAGTTTAGTTTTTCTGTGAAGATATTCCCGTTTCCAAAGAAATCTTCAAAGAGGTCCACATATCCACTTACAGATTCTACACAAAGAGAGTTTCAAAACTGCTCAATCAAAGGGAGGGTTCAACTCTGTGACTTGAATGCAATCATCACACAGAAGTTTCTGAGAATGCTTCTCTTTAGTTTTTACGTGAAGATATACCCGTTTCGAACGAAGGCCACCCAGTGGTCCAAATATCCACTTGCAGATTCTACAAAAAGAGTGTTTCAAACCTGAACTATCAAAGGAAGGTTCAACTCTGTGACTTGAATGCAAACAGCACGAAGAAGTTTCTGAGAATGTTTGTGTTTAGTTATGGGAAGTTTATCCCGTTTCCAACGAAATCCTCAGAGAGGTCCAAATATCCACTTGCAGATTCTACCAAAAGTGTGTTTGGAAACTGCTCCATCAAGAGGCATGTTCAGCTCTGTGAGTTAATCTCCATCATCACAAAGTATTTTCTGAGAATGCTGCCGTTTGGTTTTTCTAGGAAGTTCTTTCCTTTACTACCGTAGGCCTCAAAGCAGTCCAAATCTCCATTTGCAGATTCTACAAAAAGAGTGTTTCCAATCTGCTCTACCAATAGGAATGTTCAACTCCGTGAGTGGAATGCAATCATCACAAAGTAGTTTCTCAGAATGCTTCTATGTAGTTTTTAGGTGAAGATATTTCCTTTTCCACCACAGGCCTCAAAGCCCCCCAAATGTCCACTTGCAGATTCTAGAAAAAGAGTGTTTCATAGCTGCTCTTTCAAAAGGAAAGTTCAACTCTGGGAGTTGAATACAAACATCACAAAGTAGTTTCTGAGAATGCTTCTGTCTCGTTTTCATGTGACGATGCTCCCGTTTCCAATGAAATCTTCAAAGAGGTCCACATAGCCACTTGCAGATTCCAAAGAAAGAGAGTTTCAAAACTGCTCCATCACAAGGATTGTTCAACTCTGTGAGTTGAATGCAGTCATCACAGAAAACTTTCTGAGAATGCTTCTGTCTAGGTTTGATGTGAAGATATACCCGTTTCCAACGAAGGCCACGAAGTGGTCCAAATATACACTTGCAGATTCTACTAGAAGGGTGTTGCAAACCTGAACTATCAAAGGAAGGTTCAACTCTGTGAGTTGAATGCAAACATCACCAAGAAGTTTCTGAGAATGCTTCCGTTTAGTTATGGGAAGTTTATCCCGTTTCCAACGAAATCCTCAGAGAGGTCCAAATATCCCCTTGCAGATTCTACAAACAGTGTGTTTGGAAACTGCTCCATCAAAACGAATGTTCAGCTCTCTGAGTTAAAGGCAATCGTCACTGAGAATTTTCTGAGAGTGCTACTGTCTGGTTTTTATATGAAGTTCTTTCCTTTCTTACCATAGGCCTCAAAGCGGTCCCAATCTCCACTTGCAGATTCTCCAAAAAGACTGTTTCCAAACTGCTCTCTCAAAAGGAATCTTCAACTCTGTGAGTTGAATGCAATCATCACAGAGTAGTTTCTGAGAATGCTTCTATGTAGTTTTTAGGAGGAGATATTTCCTTTTCCACCACAGCCCTCAAAGCCCTCCAAAGGTCCATTTGCAGATCCTAAAAAAAGAGTGTTTCAAAGCTGCGCTATCAAAGGGAAAGTTCAACTCTGCGAGGTGAATGCCAACATCCCAAAGAAGTTTCTGAGAATGCCTCTGTTTAGCTTTTATGTGAAGATTATCCCGTTTCCAACGAAATCTTCAAAGAGGTCCAAATATCCACTTGCGGATCCCCCAGAAAGAGTGTTTCGAAACTGCTGCTTCAAAAGGAATCTTCAACTCTGTGAGTTGAATGCAATCATCACAAAGAAGTTTCTGACAATGCTTCTCTCTCGTTTTTCTGTGAAGATATTTCCTTTTCCACCACAGGCCTGAAAGCGCTCCAAAGGTCCACTTGCAGATTCTACGAAAAGAATGTTTCAAAACTGCTCTATGAACAGCAATGTTAAACTCTGTGGCTCGAACACAAACATCACAAAGCAGTTTCTGAGAATGCTTCAGTTTAGTTTTTCTGTGAAGATATTCCCGTTTCCAAAGAAATCTTCAAAGAGGTCCACATATCCACTTACAGATTCTACACAAAGAGAGTTTCAAAACTGCTCAATCAAAGGGAGGGTTCAACTCTGTGACTTGAATGCAATCATCACACAGAAGTTTCTGAGAATGCTTCTCTTTAGTTTTTACGTGAAGATATACCCGTTTCGAACGAAGGCCACCCAGTGGTCCAAATATCCACTTGCAGATTCTACAAAAAGAGTGTTTCAAACCTGAACTATCAAAGGAAGGTTCAACTCTGTGACTTGAATGCAAACAGCACGAAGAAGTTTCTGAGAATGTTTGTGTTTAGTTATGGGAAGTTTATCCCGTTTCCAACGAAATCCTCAGAGAGGTCCAAATATCCACTTGCAGATTCTACCAAAAGTGTGTTTGGAAACTGCTCCATCAAGAGGCATGTTCAGCTCTGTGAGTTAATCTCCATCATCACAAAGTATTTTCTGAGAATGCTTCCGTTTGGTTTTTATAGGAAGTTCTTTCCTTTACTACCGTAGGCCTCAAAGCAGTCCAAATCTCCATTTGCAGATTCTACAAAAAGAGTGTTTCCAATCTGCTCTACCAATAGGAATGTTCAACTCCGTGAGTGGAATGCAATCATCACAAAGTAGTTTCTCAGAATGCTTCTATGTAGTTTTTAGGTGAAGATATTTCCTTTTCCACCACAGGCCTCAAAGCCCCCCAAATGTCCACTTGCAGATTCTAGAAAAAGAGTGTTTCATAGCTGCTCTTTCAAAAGGAAAGTTCAACTCTGGGAGTTGAATACAAACATCACAAAGTAGTTTCTGAGAATGCTTCTGTCTCGTTTTCATGTGACGATGCTCCCGTTTCCAATGAAATCTTCAAAGAGGTCCACATAGCCACTTGCAGATTCCAAAGAAAGAGAGTTTCAAAACTGCTCCATCACAAGGATTGTTCAACTCTGTGAGTTGAATGCAGTCATCACAGAAAACTTTCTGAGAATGCTTCTGTCTAGGTTTGATGTGAAGATATACCCGTTTCCAACGAAGGCCACGAAGTGGTCCAAATATACACTTGCAGATTCTACTAGAAGGGTGTTGCAAACCTGAACTATCAAAGGAAGGTTCAACTCTGTGAGTTGAATGCAAACATCACCAAGAAGTTTCTGAGAATGCTTCCGTTTAGTTATGGGAAGTTTATCCCGTTTCCAACGAAATCCTCAGAGAGGTCCAAATATCCCCTTGCAGATTCTACAAACAGTGTGTTTGGAAACTGCTCCATCAAAACGAATGTTCAGCTCTCTGAGTTAAAGGCAATCGTCACTGAGAATTTTCTGAGAGTGCTACTGTCTGGTTTTTATATGAAGTTCTTTCCTTTCTTACCATAGGCCTCAAAGCGGTCCCAATCTCCACTTGCAGATTCTCCAAAAAGACTGTTTCCAAACTGCTCTCTCAAAAGGAATCTTCAACTCTGTGAGTTGAATGCAATCATCACAGAGTAGTTTCTGAGAATGCTTCTATGTAGTTTTTAGGAGGAGATATTTCCTTTTCCACCACAGCCCTCAAAGCCCTCCAAAGGTCCATTTGCAGATCCTAAAAAAAGAGTGTTTCAAAGCTGCGCTATCAAAGGGAAAGTTCAACTCTGCGAGGTGAATGCCAACATCCCAAAGAAGTTTCTGAGAATGCCTCTGTTTAGCTTTTATGTGAAGATTATCCCGTTTCCAACGAAATCTTCAAAGAGGTCCAAATATCCACTTGCGGATCCCCCAGAAAGAGTGTTTCGAAACTGCTGCTTCAAAAGGAATCTTCAACTCTGTGAGTTGAATGCAATCATCACAAAGAAGTTTCTGACAATGCTTCTCTCTCGTTTTTCTGTGAAGATATTTCCTTTTCCACCACAGGCCTGAAAGCGCTCCAAAGGTCCACTTGCAGATTCTACGAAAAGAATGTTTCAAAACTGCTCTATGAACAGCAATGTTAAACTCTGTGGCTCGAACACAAACATCACAAAGCAGTTTCTGAGAATGCTTCAGTTTAGTTTTTCTGTGAAGATATTCCCGTTTCCAAAGAAATCTTCAAAGAGGTCCACATATCCACTTACAGATTCTACACAAAGAGAGTTTCAAAACTGCTCAATCAAAGGGAGGGTTCAACTCTGTGACTTGAATGCAATCATCACACAGAAGTTTCTGAGAATGCTTCTCTTTAGTTTTTACGTGAAGATATACCCGTTTCGAACGAAGGCCACCCAGTGGTCCAAATATCCACTTGCAGATTCTACAAAAAGAGTGTTTCAAACCTGAACTATCAAAGGAAGGTTCAACTCTGTGACTTGAATGCAAACAGCACGAAGAAGTTTCTGAGAATGTTTGTGTTTAGTTATGGGAAGTTTATCCCGTTTCCAACGAAATCCTCAGAGAGGTCCAAATATCCACTTGCAGATTCTACCAAAAGTGTGTTTGGAAACTGCTCCATCAAGAGGCATGTTCAGCTCTGTGAGTTAATCTCCATCATCACAAAGTATTTTCTGAGAATGCTGCCGTTTGGTTTTTCTAGGAAGTTCTTTCCTTTACTACCGTAGGCCTCAAAGCAGTCCAAATCTCCATTTGCAGATTCTACAAAAAGAGTGTTTCCAATCTGCTCTACCAATAGGAATGTTCAACTCCGTGAGTGGAATGCAATCATCACAAAGTAGTTTCTCAGAATGCTTCTATGTAGTTTTTAGGTGAAGATATTTCCTTTTCCACCACAGGCCTCAAAGCCCCCCAAATGTCCACTTGCAGATTCTAGAAAAAGAGTGTTTCATAGCTGCTCTTTCAAAAGGAAAGTTCAACTCTGGGAGTTGAATACAAACATCACAAAGTAGTTTCTGAGAATGCTTCTGTCTCGTTTTCATGTGACGATGCTCCCGTTTCCAATGAAATCTTCAAAGAGGTCCACATAGCCACTTGCAGATTCCAAAGAAAGAGAGTTTCAAAACTGCTCCATCACAAGGATTGTTCAACTCTGTGAGTTGAATGCAGTCATCACAGAAAACTTTCTGAGAATGCTTCTGTCTAGGTTTGATGTGAAGATATACCCGTTTCCAACGAAGGCCACGAAGTGGTCCAAATATACACTTGCAGATTCTACTAGAAGGGTGTTGCAAACCTGAACTATCAAAGGAAGGTTCAACTCTGTGAGTTGAATGCAAACATCACCAAGAAGTTTCTGAGAATGCTTCCGTTTAGTTATGGGAAGTTTATCCCGTTTCCAACGAAATCCTCAGAGAGGTCCAAATATCCCCTTGCAGATTCTACAAACAGTGTGTTTGGAAACTGCTCCATCAAAACGAATGTTCAGCTCTCTGAGTTAAAGGCAATCGTCACTGAGAATTTTCTGAGAGTGCTACTGTCTGGTTTTTATATGAAGTTCTTTCCTTTCTTACCATAGGCCTCAAAGCGGTCCCAATCTCCACTTGCAGATTCTCCAAAAAGACTGTTTCCAAACTGCTCTCTCAAAAGGAATCTTCAACTCTGTGAGTTGAATGCAATCATCACAGAGTAGTTTCTGAGAATGCTTCTATGTAGTTTTTAGGAGGAGATATTTCCTTTTCCACCACAGCCCTCAAAGCCCTCCAAAGGTCCATTTGCAGATCCTAAAAAAAGAGTGTTTCAAAGCTGCGCTATCAAAGGGAAAGTTCAACTCTGCGAGGTGAATGCCAACATCCCAAAGAAGTTTCTGAGAATGCCTCTGTTTAGCTTTTATGTGAAGATTATCCCGTTTCCAACGAAATCTTCAAAGAGGTCCAAATATCCACTTGCGGATCCCCCAGAAAGAGTGTTTCGAAACTGCTGCTTCAAAAGGAATCTTCAACTCTGTGAGTTGAATGCAATCATCACAAAGAAGTTTCTGACAATGCTTCTCTCTCGTTTTTCTGTGAAGATATTTCCTTTTCCACCACAGGCCTGAAAGCGCTCCAAAGGTCCACTTGCAGATTCTACGAAAAGAATGTTTCAAAACTGCTCTATGAACAGCAATGTTAAACTCTGTGGCTCGAACACAAACATCACAAAGCAGTTTCTGAGAATGCTTCAGTTTAGTTTTTCTGTGAAGATATTCCCGTTTCCAAAGAAATCTTCAAAGAGGTCCACATATCCACTTACAGATTCTACACAAAGAGAGTTTCAAAACTGCTCAATCAAAGGGAGGGTTCAACTCTGTGACTTGAATGCAATCATCACACAGAAGTTTCTGAGAATGCTTCTCTTTAGTTTTTACGTGAAGATATACCCGTTTCGAACGAAGGCCACCCAGTGGTCCAAATATCCACTTGCAGATTCTACAAAAAGAGTGTTTCAAACCTGAACTATCAAAGGAAGGTTCAACTCTGTGACTTGAATGCAAACAGCACGAAGAAGTTTCTGAGAATGTTTGTGTTTAGTTATGGGAAGTTTATCCCGTTTCCAACGAAATCCTCAGAGAGGTCCAAATATCCACTTGCAGATTCTACCAAAAGTGTGTTTGGAAACTGCTCCATCAAGAGGCATGTTCAGCTCTGTGAGTTAATCTCCATCATCACAAAGTATTTTCTGAGAATGCTGCCGTTTGGCTTTTCTAGGAAGTTCTTTCCTTTACTACCGTAGGCCTCAAAGCAGTCCAAATCTCCATTTGCAGATTCTACAAAAAGAGTGTTTCCAATCTGCTCTACCAATAGGAATGTTCAACTCCGTGAGTGGAATGCAATCATCACAAAGTAGTTTCTCAGAATGCTTCTATGTAGTTTTTAGGTGAAGATATTTCCTTTTCCACCACAGGCCTCAAAGCCCCCCAAATGTCCACTTGCAGATTCTAGAAAAAGAGTGTTTCATAGCTGCTCTTTCAAAAGGAAAGTTCAACTCTGGGAGTTGAATACAAACATCACAAAGTAGTTTCTGAGAATGCTTCTGTCTCGTTTTCATGTGACGATGCTCCCGTTTCCAATGAAATCTTCAAAGAGGTCCACATAGCCACTTGCAGATTCCAAAGAAAGAGAGTTTCAAAACTGCTCCATCACAAGGATTGTTCAACTCTGTGAGTTGAATGCAGTCATCACAGAAAACTTTCTGAGAATGCTTCTGTCTAGGTTTGATGTGAAGATATACCCGTTTCCAACGAAGGCCACGAAGTGGTCCAAATATACACTTGCAGATTCTACTAGAAGGGTGTTGCAAACCTGAACTATCAAAGGAAGGTTCAACTCTGTGAGTTGAATGCAAACATCACAAAGAAGTTTCTGAGAATGCTTCTCTTTAGTTTTTACGTGAAGATATACCCGTTTCGAACGAATGCCACCCAGTGGTCCAAATATCCACTTGCAGATTCTACAAAAAGAGTGTTTCAAACCTGAACTATCAAAGGAAGGTTCAACTCTGTGACTTGAATGCAAACAGCACGAAGAAGTTTCTGAGAATGTTTGTGTTTAGTTATGGGAAGTTTATCCCGTTTCCAACGAAATCCTCAGAGAGGTCCAAATATCCACTTGCAGATTCTACCAAAAGTGTGTTTGGAAACTGCTCCATCAAGAGGCATGTTCAGCTCTGTGAGTTAATCTCCATCATCACAAAGTATTTTCTGAGAATGCTGCCGTTTGGTTTTTCTAGGAAGTTCTTTCCTTTACTACCGTAGGCCTCAAAGCAGTCCAAATCTCCATTTGCAGATTCTACAAAAAGAGTGTTTCCAATCTGCTCTACCAATAGGAATGTTCAACTCCGTGAGTTGAATGCAATCATCACAAAGTAGTTTCTCAGAATGCTTCTATGTAGTTTTTGGTGAAGATATTTCCTTTTCCACCACAGGCCTCAAAGCCCCCCAAATGTCCACTTGCAGATTCTAGAAAAAGAGTGTTTCATAGCTGCTCTTTCAAAAGGAAAGTTCAACTCTGGGAGTTGAATACAAACATCACAAAGTAGTTTCTGAGAATGCTTCTGTCTCGTTTTTATGTGACGATGCTCCCGTTTCCAATGAAATCTTCAAAGAGGTCCACATAGCCACTTGCAGATTCCAAAGAAAGAGAGTTTCAAAACTGCTCCATCACAAGGATTGTTCAACTCTGTGAGTTGAATGCAGTCATCACAGAAAACTTTCTGAGAATGCTTCTGTCTAGGTTTGATGTGAAGATATACCCGTTTCCAACGAAGGCCACGAAGTGGTCCAAATATACACTTGCAGATTCTACTAGAAGGGTGTTGCAAACCTGAACTATCAAAGGAAGGTTCAACTCTGTGAGTTGAATGCAAACATCACCAAGAAGTTTCTGAGAATGCTTCCGTTTAGTTATGGGAAGTTTATCCCGTTTCCAACGAAATCCTCAGAGAGGTCCAAATATCCCCTTGCAGATTCTACAAACAGTGTGTTTGGAAACTGCTCCATCAAAACGAATGTTCAGCTCTCTGAGTTAAAGGCAATCGTCACTGAGAATTTTCTGAGAGTGCTACTGTCTGGTTTTTATATGAAGTTCTTTCCTTTCTTACCATAGGCCTCAAAGCGGTCCCAATCTCCACTTGCAGATTCTCCAAAAAGACTGTTTCCAAACTGCTCTCTCAAAAGGAATCTTCAACTCTGTGAGTTGAATGCAATCATCACAGAGTAGTTTCTGAGAATGCTTCTATGTAGTTTTTAGGAGGAGATATTTCCTTTTCCACCACAGCCCTCAAAGCCCTCCAAAGGTCCATTTGCAGATCCTAAAAAAAGAGTGTTTCAAAGCTGCGCTATCAAAGGGAAAGTTCAACTCTGCGAGGTGAATGCCAACATCCCAAAGAAGTTTCTGAGAATGCCTCTGTTTAGCTTTTATGTGAAGATTATCCCGTTTCCAACGAAATCTTCAAAGAGGTCCAAATATCCACTTGCGGATCCCCCAGAAAGAGTGTTTCGAAACTGCTGCTTCAAAAGGAATCTTCAACTCTGTGAGTTGAATGCAATCATCACAAAGAAGTTTCTGACAATGCTTCTCTCTCGTTTTTCTGTGAAGATATTTCCTTTTCCACCACAGGCCTGAAAGCGCTCCAAAGGTCCACTTGCAGATTCTACGAAAAGAATGTTTCAAAACTGCTCTATGAACAGCAATGTTAAACTCTGTGGCTCGAACACAAACATCACAAAGCAGTTTCTGAGAATGCTTCAGTTTAGTTTTTCTGTGAAGATATTCCCGTTTCCAAAGAAATCTTCAAAGAGGTCCACATATCCACTTACAGATTCTACACAAAGAGAGTTTCAAAACTGCTCAATCAAAGGGAGGGTTCAACTCTGTGACTTGAATGCAATCATCACACAGAAGTTTCTGAGAATGCTTCTCTTTAGTTTTTACGTGAAGATATACCCGTTTCGAACGAAGGCCACCCAGTGGTCCAAATATCCACTTGCAGATTCTACAAAAAGAGTGTTTCAAACCTGAACTATCAAAGGAAGGTTCAACTCTGTGACTTGAATGCAAACAGCACGAAGAAGTTTCTGAGAATGTTTGTGTTTAGTTATGGGAAGTTTATCCCGTTTCCAACGAAATCCTCAGAGAGGTCCAAATATCCACTTGCAGATTCTACCAAAAGTGTGTTTGGAAACTGCTCCATCAAGAGGCATGTTCAGCTCTGTGAGTTAATCTCCATCATCACAAAGTATTTTCTGAGAATGCTGCCGTTTGGTTTTTCTAGGAAGTTCTTTCCTTTACTACCGTAGGCCTCAAAGCAGTCCAAATCTCCATTTGCAGATTCTACAAAAAGAGTGTTTCCAATCTGCTCTACCAATAGGAATGTTCAACTCCGTGAGTGGAATGCAATCATCACAAAGTAGTTTCTCAGAATGCTTCTATGTAGTTTTTAGGTGAAGATATTTCCTTTTCCACCACAGGCCTCAAAGCCCCCCAAATGTCCACTTGCAGATTCTAGAAAAAGAGTGTTTCATAGCTGCTCTTTCAAAAGGAAAGTTCAACTCTGGGAGTTGAATACAAACATCACAAAGTAGTTTCTGAGAATGCTTCTGTCTCGTTTTCATGTGACGATGCTCCCGTTTCCAATGAAATCTTCAAAGAGGTCCACATAGCCACTTGCAGATTCCAAAGAAAGAGAGTTTCAAAACTGCTCCATCACAAGGATTGTTCAACTCTGTGAGTTGAATGCAGTCATCACAGAAAACTTTCTGAGAATGCTTCTGTCTAGGTTTGATGTGAAGATATACCCGTTTCCAACGAAGGCCACGAAGTGGTCCAAATATACACTTGCAGATTCTACTAGAAGGGTGTTGCAAACCTGAACTATCAAAGGAAGGTTCAACTCTGTGAGTTGAATGCAAACATCACCAAGAAGTTTCTGAGAATGCTTCCGTTTAGTTATGGGAAGTTTATCCCGTTTCCAACGAAATCCTCAGAGAGGTCCAAATATCCCCTTGCAGATTCTACAAACAGTGTGTTTGGAAACTGCTCCATCAAAACGAATGTTCAGCTCTCTGAGTTAAAGGCAATCGTCACTGAGAATTTTCTGAGAGTGCTACTGTCTGGTTTTTATATGAAGTTCTTTCCTTTCTTACCATAGGCCTCAAAGCGGTCCCAATCTCCACTTGCAGATTCTCCAAAAAGACTGTTTCCAAACTGCTCTCTCAAAAGGAATCTTCAACTCTGTGAGTTGAATGCAATCATCACAGAGTAGTTTCTGAGAATGCTTCTATGTAGTTTTTAGGAGGAGATATTTCCTTTTCCACCACAGCCCTCAAAGCCCTCCAAAGGTCCATTTGCAGATCCTAAAAAAAGAGTGTTTCAAAGCTGCGCTATCAAAGGGAAAGTTCAACTCTGCGAGGTGAATGCCAACATCCCAAAGAAGTTTCTGAGAATGCCTCTGTTTAGCTTTTATGTGAAGATTATCCCGTTTCCAACGAAATCTTCAAAGAGGTCCAAATATCCACTTGCGGATCCCCCAGAAAGAGTGTTTCGAAACTGCTGCTTCAAAAGGAATCTTCAACTCTGTGAGTTGAATGCAATCATCACAAAGAAGTTTCTGACAATGCTTCTCTCTCGTTTTTCTGTGAAGATATTTCCTTTTCCACCACAGGCCTGAAAGCGCTCCAAAGGTCCACTTGCAGATTCTACGAAAAGAATGTTTCAAAACTGCTCTATGAACAGCAATGTTAAACTCTGTGGCTCGAACACAAACATCACAAAGCAGTTTCTGAGAATGCTTCAGTTTAGTTTTTCTGTGAAGATATTCCCGTTTCCAAAGAAATCTTCAAAGAGGTCCACATATCCACTTACAGATTCTACACAAAGAGAGTTTCAAAACTGCTCAATCAAAGGGAGGGTTCAACTCTGTGACTTGAATGCAATCATCACACAGAAGTTTCTGAGAATGCTTCTCTTTAGTTTTTACGTGAAGATATACCCGTTTCGAACGAAGGCCACCCAGTGGTCCAAATATCCACTTGCAGATTCTACAAAAAGAGTGTTTCAAACCTGAACTATCAAAGGAAGGTTCAACTCTGTGACTTGAATGCAAACAGCACGAAGAAGTTTCTGAGAATGTTTGTGTTTAGTTATGGGAAGTTTATCCCGTTTCCAACGAAATCCTCAGAGAGGTCCAAATATCCACTTGCAGATTCTACCAAAAGTGTGTTTGGAAACTGCTCCATCAAGAGGCATGTTCAGCTCTGTGAGTTAATCTCCATCATCACAAAGTATTTTCTGAGAATGCTGCCGTTTGGTTTTTCTAGGAAGTTCTTTCCTTTACTACCGTAGGCCTCAAAGCAGTCCAAATCTCCATTTGCAGATTCTACAAAAAGAGTGTTTCCAATCTGCTCTACCAATAGGAATGTTCAACTCCGTGAGTGGAATGCAATCATCACAAAGTAGTTTCTCAGAATGCTTCTATGTAGTTTTTAGGTGAAGATATTTCCTTTTCCACCACAGGCCTCAAAGCCCCCCAAATGTCCACTTGCAGATTCTAGAAAAAGAGTGTTTCATAGCTGCTCTTTCAAAAGGAAAGTTCAACTCTGGGAGTTGAATACAAACATCACAAAGTAGTTTCTGAGAATGCTTCTGTCTCGTTTTCATGTGACGATGCTCCCGTTTCCAATGAAATCTTCAAAGAGGTCCACATAGCCACTTGCAGATTCCAAAGAAAGAGAGTTTCAAAACTGCTCCATCACAAGGATTGTTCAACTCTGTGAGTTGAATGCAGTCATCACAGAAAACTTTCTGAGAATGCTTCTGTCTAGGTTTGATGTGAAGATATACCCGTTTCCAACGAAGGCCACGAAGTGGTCCAAATATACACTTGCAGATTCTACTAGAAGGGTGTTGCAAACCTGAACTATCAAAGGAAGGTTCAACTCTGTGAGTTGAATGCAAACATCACCAAGAAGTTTCTGAGAATGCTTCCGTTTAGTTATGGGAAGTTTATCCCGTTTCCAACGAAATCCTCAGAGAGGTCCAAATATCCCCTTGCAGATTCTACAAACAGTGTGTTTGGAAACTGCTCCATCAAAACGAATGTTCAGCTCTCTGAGTTAAAGGCAATCGTCACTGAGAATTTTCTGAGAGTGCTACTGTCTGGTTTTTATATGAAGTTCTTTCCTTTCTTACCATAGGCCTCAAAGCGGTCCCAATCTCCACTTGCAGATTCTCCAAAAAGACTGTTTCCAAACTGCTCTCTCAAAAGGAATCTTCAACTCTGTGAGTTGAATGCAATCATCACAGAGTAGTTTCTGAGAATGCTTCTATGTAGTTTTTAGGAGGAGATATTTCCTTTTCCACCACAGCCCTCAAAGCCCTCCAAAGGTCCATTTGCAGATCCTAAAAAAAGAGTGTTTCAAAGCTGCGCTATCAAAGGGAAAGTTCAACTCTGCGAGGTGAATGCCAACATCCCAAAGAAGTTTCTGAGAATGCCTCTGTTTAGCTTTTATGTGAAGATTATCCCGTTTCCAACGAAATCTTCAAAGAGGTCCAAATATCCACTTGCGGATCCCCCAGAAAGAGTGTTTCGAAACTGCTGCTTCAAAAGGAATCTTCAACTCTGTGAGTTGAATGCAATCATCACAAAGAAGTTTCTGACAATGCTTCTCTCTCGTTTTTCTGTGAAGATATTTCCTTTTCCACCACAGGCCTGAAAGCGCTCCAAAGGTCCACTTGCAGATTCTACGAAAAGAATGTTTCAAAACTGCTCTATGAACAGCAATGTTAAACTCTGTGGCTCGAACACAAACATCACAAAGCAGTTTCTGAGAATGCTTCAGTTTAGTTTTTCTGTGAAGATATTCCCGTTTCCAAAGAAATCTTCAAAGAGGTCCACATATCCACTTACAGATTCTACACAAAGAGAGTTTCAAAACTGCTCAATCAAAGGGAGGGTTCAACTCTGTGACTTGAATGCAATCATCACACAGAAGTTTCTGAGAATGCTTCTCTTTAGTTTTTACGTGAAGATATACCCGTTTCGAACGAAGGCCACCCAGTGGTCCAAATATCCACTTGCAGATTCTACAAAAAGAGTGTTTCAAACCTGAACTATCAAAGGAAGGTTCAACTCTGTGACTTGAATGCAAACAGCACGAAGAAGTTTCTGAGAATGTTTGTGTTTAGTTATGGGAAGTTTATCCCGTTTCCAACGAAATCCTCAGAGAGGTCCAAATATCCACTTGCAGATTCTACCAAAAGTGTGTTTGGAAACTGCTCCATCAAGAGGCATGTTCAGCTCTGTGAGTTAATCTCCATCATCACAAAGTATTTTCTGAGAATGCTGCCGTTTGGTTTTTCTAGGAAGTTCTTTCCTTTACTACCGTAGGCCTCAAAGCAGTCCAAATCTCCATTTGCAGATTCTACAAAAAGAGTGTTTCCAATCTGCTCTACCAATAGGAATGTTCAACTCCGTGAGTGGAATGCAATCATCACAAAGTAGTTTCTCAGAATGCTTCTATGTAGTTTTTAGGTGAAGATATTTCCTTTTCCACCACAGGCCTCAAAGCCCCCCAAATGTCCACTTGCAGATTCTAGAAAAAGAGTGTTTCATAGCTGCTCTTTCAAAAGGAAAGTTCAACTCTGGGAGTTGAATACAAACATCACAAAGTAGTTTCTGAGAATGCTTCTGTCTCGTTTTCATGTGACGATGCTCCCGTTTCCAATGAAATCTTCAAAGAGGTCCACATAGCCACTTGCAGATTCCAAAGAAAGAGAGTTTCAAAACTGCTCCATCACAAGGATTGTTCAACTCTGTGAGTTGAATGCAGTCATCACAGAAAACTTTCTGAGAATGCTTCTGTCTAGGTTTGATGTGAAGATATACCCGTTTCCAACGAAGGCCACGAAGTGGTCCAAATATACACTTGCAGATTCTACTAGAAGGGTGTTGCAAACCTGAACTATCAAAGGAAGGTTCAACTCTGTGAGTTGAATGCAAACATCACCAAGAAGTTTCTGAGAATGCTTCCGTTTAGTTATGGGAAGTTTATCCCGTTTCCAACGAAATCCTCAGAGAGGTCCAAATATCCCCTTGCAGATTCTACAAACAGTGTGTTTGGAAACTGCTCCATCAAAACGAATGTTCAGCTCTCTGAGTTAAAGGCAATCGTCACTGAGAATTTTCTGAGAGTGCTACTGTCTGGTTTTTATATGAAGTTCTTTCCTTTCTTACCATAGGCCTCAAAGCGGTCCCAATCTCCACTTGCAGATTCTCCAAAAAGACTGTTTCCAAACTGCTCTCTCAAAAGGAATCTTCAACTCTGTGAGTTGAATGCAATCATCACAGAGTAGTTTCTGAGAATGCTTCTATGTAGTTTTTAGGAGGAGATATTTCCTTTTCCACCACAGCCCTCAAAGCCCTCCAAAGGTCCATTTGCAGATCCTAAAAAAAGAGTGTTTCAAAGCTGCGCTATCAAAGGGAAAGTTCAACTCTGCGAGGTGAATGCCAACATCCCAAAGAAGTTTCTGAGAATGCCTCTGTTTAGCTTTTATGTGAAGATTATCCCGTTTCCAACGAAATCTTCAAAGAGGTCCAAATATCCACTTGCGGATCCCCCAGAAAGAGTGTTTCGAAACTGCTGCTTCAAAAGGAATCTTCAACTCTGTGAGTTGAATGCAATCATCACAAAGAAGTTTCTGACAATGCTTCTCTCTCGTTTTTCTGTGAAGATATTTCCTTTTCCACCACAGGCCTGAAAGCGCTCCAAAGGTCCACTTGCAGATTCTACGAAAAGAATGTTTCAAAACTGCTCTATGAACAGCAATGTTAAACTCTGTGGCTCGAACACAAACATCACAAAGCAGTTTCTGAGAATGCTTCAGTTTAGTTTTTCTGTGAAGATATTCCCGTTTCCAAAGAAATCTTCAAAGAGGTCCACATATCCACTTACAGATTCTACACAAAGAGAGTTTCAAAACTGCTCAATCAAAGGGAGGGTTCAACTCTGTGACTTGAATGCAATCATCACACAGAAGTTTCTGAGAATGCTTCTCTTTAGTTTTTACGTGAAGATATACCCGTTTCGAACGAAGGCCACCCAGTGGTCCAAATATCCACTTGCAGATTCTACAAAAAGAGTGTTTCAAACCTGAACTATCAAAGGAAGGTTCAACTCTGTGACTTGAATGCAAACAGCACGAAGAAGTTTCTGAGAATGTTTGTGTTTAGTTATGGGAAGTTTATCCCGTTTCCAACGAAATCCTCAGAGAGGTCCAAATATCCACTTGCAGATTCTACCAAAAGTGTGTTTGGAAACTGCTCCATCAAGAGGCATGTTCAGCTCTGTGAGTTAATCTCCATCATCACAAAGTATTTTCTGAGAATGCTGCCGTTTGGTTTTTCTAGGAAGTTCTTTCCTTTACTACCGTAGGCCTCAAAGCAGTCCAAATCTCCATTTGCAGATTCTACAAAAAGAGTGTTTCCAATCTGCTCTACCAATAGGAATGTTCAACTCCGTGAGTGGAATGCAATCATCACAAAGTAGTTTCTCAGAATGCTTCTATGTAGTTTTTAGGTGAAGATATTTCCTTTTCCACCACAGGCCTCAAAGCCCCCCAAATGTCCACTTGCAGATTCTAGAAAAAGAGTGTTTCATAGCTGCTCTTTCAAAAGGAAAGTTCAACTCTGGGAGTTGAATACAAACATCACAAAGTAGTTTCTGAGAATGCTTCTGTCTCGTTTTCATGTGACGATGCTCCCGTTTAAAATGAAATCTTCAAAGAGGTCCACATAGCCACTTGCAGATTCCAAAGAAAGAGAGTTTCAAAACTGCTCCATCACAAGGATTGTTCAACTCTGTGAGTTGAATGCAGTCATCACAGAAAACTTTCTGAGAATGCTTCTGTCTAGGTTTGATGTGAAGATATACCCGTTTCCAACGAAGGCCACGAAGTGGTCCAAATATACACTTGCAGATTCTACTAGAAGGGTGTTGCAAACCTGAACTATCAAAGGAAGGTTCAACTCTGTGAGTTGAATGCAAACATCACCAAGAAGTTTCTGAGAATGCTTCCGTTTAGTTATGGGAAGTTTATCCCGTTTCCAACGAAATCCTCAGAGAGGTCCAAATATCCCCTTGCAGATTCTACAAACAGTGTGTTTGGAAACTGCTCCATCAAAACGAATGTTCAGCTCTCTGAGTTAAAGGCAATCGTCACTGAGAATTTTCTGAGAGTGCTACTGTCTGGTTTTTATATGAAGTTCTTTCCTTTCTTACCATAGGCCTCAAAGCGGTCCCAATCTCCACTTGCAGATTCTCCAAAAAGACTGTTTCCAAACTGCTCTCTCAAAAGGAATCTTCAACTCTGTGAGTTGAATGCAATCATCACAGAGTAGTTTCTGAGAATGCTTCTATGTAGTTTCTAGGAGACGATATTTCCTTTTCCACCACAGCCCCCAAAGCCCTCCAAATGTCCATTTGCAGATCCTAAAAAAAGAGTGTTTCAAAGCTGCGCTATCAAAGGGAAAGTTCAACTCTGCGAGGTGAATGCCAACATCCCAAAGAAGTTTCTGAGAATGCCTCTGTTTAGCTTTTATGTGAAGATTATCCCGTTTCCAACGAAATCTTCAAAGAGGTCCAAATATCCACTTGCGGATCCCCCAGAAAGAGTGTTTCGAAACTGCTGCTTCAAAAGGAATCTTCAACTCTGTGAGTTGAATGCAATCATCACAAAGAAGTTTCTGACAATGCTTCTCTCTCGTTTTTCTGTGAAGATATTTCCTTTTCCACCACAGGCCTGAAAGCGCTCCAAAGGTCCACTTGCAGATTCTACGAAAAGAATGTTTCAAAACTGCTCTATGAACAGCAATGTTAAACTCTGTGGCTCGAACACAAACATCACAAAGCAGTTTCTGAGAATGCTTCAGTTTAGTTTTTCTGTGAAGATATTCCCGTTTCCAAAGAAATCTTCAAAGAGGTCCACATATCCACTTACAGATTCTACACAAAGAGAGTTTCAAAACTGCTCAATCAAAGGGAGGGTTCAACTCTGTGACTTGAATGCAATCATCACACAGAAGTTTCTGAGAATGCTTCTCTTTAGTTTTTACGTGAAGATATACCCGTTTCGAACGAAGGCCACCCAGTGGTCCAAATATCCACTTGCAGATTCTACAAAAAGAGTGTTTCAAACCTGAACTATCAAAGGAAGGTTCAACTCTGTGACTTGAATGCAAACAGCACGAAGAAGTTTCTGAGAATGTTTGTGTTTAGTTATGGGAAGTTTATCCCGTTTCCAACGAAATCCTCAGAGAGGTCCAAATATCCACTTGCAGATTCTACCAAAAGTGTGTTTGGAAACTGCTCCATCAAGAGGCATGTTCAGCTCTGTGAGTTAATCTCCATCATCACAAAGTATTTTCTGAGAATGCTGCCGTTTGGTTTTTCTAGGAAGTTCTTTCCTTTACTACCGTAGGCCTCAAAGCAGTCCAAATCTCCATTTGCAGATTCTACAAAAAGAGTGTTTCCAATCTGCTCTACCAATAGGAATGTTCAACTCCGTGAGTGGAATGCAATCATCACAAAGTAGTTTCTCAGAATGCTTCTATGTAGTTTTTAGGTGAAGATATTTCCTTTTCCACCACAGGCCTCAAAGCCCCCCAAATGTCCACTTGCAGATTCTAGAAAAAGAGTGTTTCATAGCTGCTCTTTCAAAAGGAAAGTTCAACTCTGGGAGTTGAATACAAACATCACAAAGTAGTTTCTGAGAATGCTTCTGTCTCGTTTTCATGTGACGATGCTCCCGTTTCCAATGAAATCTTCAAAGAGGTCCACATAGCCACTTGCAGATTCCAAAGAAAGAGAGTTTCAAAACTGCTCCATCACAAGGATTGTTCAACTCTGTGAGTTGAATGCAGTCATCACAGAAAACTTTCTGAGAATGCTTCTGTCTAGGTTTGATGTGAAGATATACCCGTTTCCAACGAAGGCCACGAAGTGGTCCAAATATACACTTGCAGATTCTACTAGAAGGGTGTTGCAAACCTGAACTATCAAAGGAAGGTTCAACTCTGTGAGTTGAATGCAAACATCACCAAGAAGTTTCTGAGAATGCTTCCGTTTAGTTATGGGAAGTTTATCCCGTTTCCAACGAAATCCTCAGAGAGGTCCAAATATCCCCTTGCAGATTCTACAAACAGTGTGTTTGGAAACTGCTCCATCAAAACGAATGTTCAGCTCTCTGAGTTAAAGGCAATCGTCACTGAGAATTTTCTGAGAGTGCTACTGTCTGGTTTTTATATGAAGTTCTTTCCTTTCTTACCATAGGCCTCAAAGCGGTCCCAATCTCCACTTGCAGATTCTCCAAAAAGACTGTTTCCAAACTGCTCTCTCAAAAGGAATGTTCAACTCTGTGAGTTGAATGCAATCATCACAGAGTAGTTTCTGAGAATGCTTCTATGTAGTTTTTAGGAGGAGATATTTCCTTTTCCACCACAGCCCTCAAAGCCCTCCAAAGGTCCATTTGCAGATCCTAAAAAAAGAGTGTTTCAAAGCTGCGCTATCAAAGGGAAAGTTCAACTCTGCGAGGTGAATGCCAACATCCCAAAGAAGTTTCTGAGAATGCCTCTGTTTAGCTTTTATGTGAAGATTATCCCGTTTCCAACGAAATCTTCAAAGAGGTCCAAATATCCACTTGCGGATCCCCCAGAAAGAGTGTTTCGAAACTGCTGCTTCAAAAGGAATCTTCAACTCTGTGAGTTGAATGCAATCATCACAAAGAAGTTTCTGACAATGCTTCTCTCTCGTTTTTCTGTGAAGATATTTCCTTTTCCACCACAGGCCTGAAAGCGCTCCAAAGGTCCACTTGCAGATTCTACGAAAAGAATGTTTCAAAACTGCTCTATGAACAGCAATGTTAAACTCTGTGGCTCGAACACAAACATCACAAAGCAGTTTCTGAGAATGCTTCAGTTTAGTTTTTCTGTGAAGATATTCCCGTTTCCAAAGAAATCTTCAAAGAGGTCCACATATCCACTTACAGATTCTACACAAAGAGAGTTTCAAAACTGCTCAATCAAAGGGAGGGTTCAACTCTGTGACTTGAATGCAATCATCACACAGAAGTTTCTGAGAATGCTTCTCTTTAGTTTTTACGTGAAGATATACCCGTTTCGAACGAAGGCCACCCAGTGGTCCAAATATCCACTTGCAGATTCTACAAAAAGAGTGTTTCAAACCTGAACTATCAAAGGAAGGTTCAACTCTGTGACTTGAATGCAAACAGCACGAAGAAGTTTCTGAGAATGTTTGTGTTTAGTTATGGGAAGTTTATCCCGTTTCCAACGAAATCCTCAGAGAGGTCCAAATATCCACTTGCAGATTCTACCAAAAGTGTGTTTGGAAACTGCTCCATCAAGAGGCATGTTCAGCTCTGTGAGTTAATCTCCATCATCACAAAGTATTTTCTGAGAATGCTTCCGTTTGGTTTTTCTAGGAAGTTCTTTCCTTTACTACCGTAGGCCTCAAAGCAGTCCAAATCTCCATTTGCAGATTCTACAAAAAGAGTGTTTCCAATCTGCTCTACCAATAGGAATGTTCAACTCCGTGAGTGGAATGCAATCATCACAAAGTAGTTTCTCAGAATGCTTCTATGTAGTTTTTAGGTGAAGATATTTCCTTTTCCACCACAGGCCTCAAAGCCCCCCAAATGTCCACTTGCAGATTCTAGAAAAAGAGTGTTTCATAGCTGCTCTTTCAAAAGGAAAGTTCAACTCTGGGAGTTGAATACAAACATCACAAAGTAGTTTCTGAGAATGCTTCTGTCTCGTTTTCATGTGACGATGCTCCCGTTTCCAATGAAATCTTCAAAGAGGTCCACATAGCCACTTGCAGATTCCAAAGAAAGAGAGTTTCAAAACTGCTCCATCACAAGGATTGTTCAACTCTGTGAGTTGAATGCAGTCATCACAGAAAACTTTCTGAGAATGCTTCTGTCTAGGTTTGATGTGAAGATATACCCGTTTCCAACGAAGGCCACGAAGTGGTCCAAATATACACTTGCAGATTCTACTAGAAGGGTGTTGCAAACCTGAACTATCAAAGGAAGGTTCAACTCTGTGAGTTGAATGCAAACATCACCAAGAAGTTTCTGAGAATGCTTCCGTTTAGTTATGGGAAGTTTATCCCGTTTCCAACGAAATCCTCAGAGAGGTCCAAATATCCCCTTGCAGATTCTACAAACAGTGTGTTTGGAAACTGCTCCATCAAAACGAATGTTCAGCTCTCTGAGTTAAAGGCAATCGTCACTGAGAATTTTCTGAGAGTGCTACTGTCTGGTTTTTATATGAAGTTCTTTCCTTTCTTACCATAGGCCTCAAAGCGGTCCCAATCTCCACTTGCAGATTCTCCAAAAAGACTGTTTCCAAACTGCTCTCTCAAAAGGAATCTTCAACTCTGTGAGTTGAATGCAATCATCACAGAGTAGTTTCTGAGAATGCTTCTATGTAGTTTTTAGGAGGAGATATTTCCTTTTCCACCACAGCCCTCAAAGCCCTCCAAAGGTCCATTTGCAGATCCTAAAAAAAGAGTGTTTCAAAGCTGCGCTATCAAAGGGAAAGTTCAACTCTGCGAGGTGAATGCCAACATCCCAAAGAAGTTTCTGAGAATGCCTCTGTTTAGCTTTTATGTGAAGATTATCCCGTTTCCAACGAAATCTTCAAAGAGGTCCAAATATCCACTTGCGGATCCCCCAGAAAGAGTGTTTCGAAACTGCTGCTTCAAAAGGAATCTTCAACTCTGTGAGTTGAATGCAATCATCACAAAGAAGTTTCTGACAATGCTTCTCTCTCGTTTTTCTGTGAAGATATTTCCTTTTCCACCACAGGCCTGAAAGCGCTCCAAAGGTCCACTTGCAGATTCTACGAAAAGAATGTTTCAAAACTGCTCTATGAACAGCAATGTTAAACTCTGTGGCTCGAACACAAACATCACAAAGCAGTTTCTGAGAATGCTTCAGTTTAGTTTTTCTGTGAAGATATTCCCGTTTCCAAAGAAATCTTCAAAGAGGTCCACATATCCACTTACAGATTCTACACAAAGAGAGTTTCAAAACTGCTCAATCAAAGGGAGGGTTCAACTCTGTGACTTGAATGCAATCATCACACAGAAGTTTCTGAGAATGCTTCTCTTTAGTTTTTACGTGAAGATATACCCGTTTCGAACGAAGGCCACCCAGTGGTCCAAATATCCACTTGCAGATTCTACAAAAAGAGTGTTTCAAACCTGAACTATCAAAGGAAGGTTCAACTCTGTGACTTGAATGCAAACAGCACGAAGAAGTTTCTGAGAATGTTTGTGTTTAGTTATGGGAAGTTTATCCCGTTTCCAACGAAATCCTCAGAGAGGTCCAAATATCCACTTGCAGATTCTACCAAAAGTGTGTTTGGAAACTGCTCCATCAAGAGGCATGTTCAGCTCTGTGAGTTAATCTCCATCATCACAAAGTATTTTCTGAGAATGCTGCCGTTTGGTTTTTCTAGGAAGTTCTTTCCTTTACTACCGTAGGCCTCAAAGCAGTCCAAATCTCCATTTGCAGATTCTACAAAAAGAGTGTTTCCAATCTGCTCTACCAATAGGAATGTTCAACTCCGTGAGTGGAATGCAATCATCACAAAGTAGTTTCTCAGAATGCTTCTATGTAGTTTTTAGGTGAAGATATTTCCTTTTCCACCACAGGCCTCAAAGCCCCCCAAATGTCCACTTGCAGATTCTAGAAAAAGAGTGTTTCATAGCTGCTCTTTCAAAAGGAAAGTTCAACTCTGGGAGTTGAATACAAACATCACAAAGTAGTTTCTGAGAATGCTTCTGTCTCGTTTTCATGTGACGATGCTCCCGTTTAAAATGAAATCTTCAAAGAGGTCCACATAGCCACTTGCAGATTCCAAAGAAAGAGAGTTTCAAAACTGCTCCATCACAAGGATTGTTCAACTCTGTGAGTTGAATGCAGTCATCACAGAAAACTTTCTGAGAATGCTTCTGTCTAGGTTTGATGTGAAGATATACCCGTTTCCAACGAAGGCCACGAAGTGGTCCAAATATACACTTGCAGATTCTACTAGAAGGGTGTTGCAAACCTGAACTATCAAAGGAAGGTTCAACTCTGTGAGTTGAATGCAAACATCACCAAGAAGTTTCTGAGAATGCTTCCGTTTAGTTATGGGAAGTTTATCCCGTTTCCAACGAAATCCTCAGAGAGGTCCAAATATCCCCTTGCAGATTCTACAAACAGTGTGTTTGGAAACTGCTCCATCAAAACGAATGTTCAGCTCTCTGAGTTAAAGGCAATCGTCACTGAGAATTTTCTGAGAGTGCTACTGTCTGGTTTTTATATGAAGTTCTTTCCTTTCTTACCATAGGCCTCAAAGCGGTCCCAATCTCCACTTGCAGATTCTCCAAAAAGACTGTTTCCAAACTGCTCTCTCAAAAGGAATCTTCAACTCTGTGAGTTGAATGCAATCATCACAGAGTAGTTTCTGAGAATGCTTCTATGTAGTTTCTAGGAGACGATATTTCCTTTTCCACCACAGCCCCCAAAGCCCTCCAAATGTCCATTTGCAGATCCTAAAAAAAGAGTGTTTCAAAGCTGCGCTATCAAAGGGAAAGTTCAACTCTGCGAGGTGAATGCCAACATCCCAAAGAAGTTTCTGAGAATGCCTCTGTTTAGCTTTTATGTGAAGATTATCCCGTTTCCAACGAAATCTTCAAAGAGGTCCAAATATCCACTTGCGGATCCCCCAGAAAGAGTGTTTCGAAACTGCTGCTTCAAAAGGAATCTTCAACTCTGTGAGTTGAATGCAATCATCACAAAGAAGTTTCTGACAATGCTTCTCTCTCGTTTTTCTGTGAAGATATTTCCTTTTCCACCACAGGCCTGAAAGCGCTCCAAAGGTCCACTTGCAGATTCTACGAAAAGAATGTTTCAAAACTGCTCTATGAACAGCAATGTTAAACTCTGTGGCTCGAACACAAACATCACAAAGCAGTTTCTGAGAATGCTTCAGTTTAGTTTTTCTGTGAAGATATTCCCGTTTCCAAAGAAATCTTCAAAGAGGTCCACATATCCACTTACAGATTCTACACAAAGAGAGTTTCAAAACTGCTCAATCAAAGGGAGGGTTCAACTCTGTGACTTGAATGCAATCATCACACAGAAGTTTCTGAGAATGCTTCTCTTTAGTTTTTACGTGAAGATATACCCGTTTCGAACGAAGGCCACCCAGTGGTCCAAATATCCACTTGCAGATTCTACAAAAAGAGTGTTTCAAACCTGAACTATCAAAGGAAGGTTCAACTCTGTGACTTGAATGCAAACAGCACGAAGAAGTTTCTGAGAATGTTTGTGTTTAGTTATGGGAAGTTTATCCCGTTTCCAACGAAATCCTCAGAGAGGTCCAAATATCCACTTGCAGATTCTACCAAAAGTGTGTTTGGAAACTGCTCCATCAAGAGGCATGTTCAGCTCTGTGAGTTAATCTCCATCATCACAAAGTATTTTCTGAGAATGCTGCCGTTTGGTTTTTCTAGGAAGTTCTTTCCTTTACTACCGTAGGCCTCAAAGCAGTCCAAATCTCCATTTGCAGATTCTACAAAAAGAGTGTTTCCAATCTGCTCTACCAATAGGAATGTTCAACTCCGTGAGTGGAATGCAATCATCACAAAGTAGTTTCTCAGAATGCTTCTATGTAGTTTTTAGGTGAAGATATTTCCTTTTCCACCACAGGCCTCAAAGCCCCCCAAATGTCCACTTGCAGATTCTAGAAAAAGAGTGTTTCATAGCTGCTCTTTCAAAAGGAAAGTTCAACTCTGGGAGTTGAATACAAACATCACAAAGTAGTTTCTGAGAATGCTTCTGTCTCGTTTTCATGTGACGATGCTCCCGTTTCCAATGAAATCTTCAAAGAGGTCCACATAGCCACTTGCAGATTCCAAAGAAAGAGAGTTTCAAAACTGCTCCATCACAAGGATTGTTCAACTCTGTGAGTTGAATGCAGTCATCACAGAAAACTTTCTGAGAATGCTTCTGTCTAGGTTTGATGTGAAGATATACCCGTTTCCAACGAAGGCCACGAAGTGGTCCAAATATACACTTGCAGATTCTACTAGAAGGGTGTTGCAAACCTGAACTATCAAAGGAAGGTTCAACTCTGTGAGTTGAATGCAAACATCACCAAGAAGTTTCTGAGAATGCTTCCGTTTAGTTATGGGAAGTTTATCCCGTTTCCAACGAAATCCTCAGAGAGGTCCAAATATCCCCTTGCAGATTCTACAAACAGTGTGTTTGGAAACTGCTCCATCAAAACGAATGTTCAGCTCTCTGAGTTAAAGGCAATCGTCACTGAGAATTTTCTGAGAGTGCTACTGTCTGGTTTTTATATGAAGTTCTTTCCTTTCTTACCATAGGCCTCAAAGCGGTCCCAATCTCCACTTGCAGATTCTCCAAAAAGACTGTTTCCAAACTGCTCTCTCAAAAGGAATGTTCAACTCTGTGAGTTGAATGCAATCATCACAGAGTAGTTTCTGAGAATGCTTCTATGTAGTTTTTAGGAGGAGATATTTCCTTTTCCACCACAGCCCTCAAAGCCCTCCAAAGGTCCATTTGCAGATCCTAAAAAAAGAGTGTTTCAAAGCTGCGCTATCAAAGGGAAAGTTCAACTCTGCGAGGTGAATGCCAACATCCCAAAGAAGTTTCTGAGAATGCCTCTGTTTAGCTTTTATGTGAAGATTATCCCGTTTCCAACGAAATCTTCAAAGAGGTCCAAATATCCACTTGCGGATCCCCCAGAAAGAGTGTTTCGAAACTGCTGCTTCAAAAGGAATCTTCAACTCTGTGAGTTGAATGCAATCATCACAAAGAAGTTTCTGACAATGCTTCTCTCTCGTTTTTCTGTGAAGATATTTCCTTTTCCACCACAGGCCTGAAAGCGCTCCAAAGGTCCACTTGCAGATTCTACGAAAAGAATGTTTCAAAACTGCTCTATGAACAGCAATGTTAAACTCTGTGGCTCGAACACAAACATCACAAAGCAGTTTCTGAGAATGCTTCAGTTTAGTTTTTCTGTGAAGATATTCCCGTTTCCAAAGAAATCTTCAAAGAGGTCCACATATCCACTTACAGATTCTACACAAAGAGAGTTTCAAAACTGCTCAATCAAAGGGAGGGTTCAACTCTGTGACTTGAATGCAATCATCACACAGAAGTTTCTGAGAATGCTTCTCTTTAGTTTTTACGTGAAGATATACCCGTTTCGAACGAAGGCCACCCAGTGGTCCAAATATCCACTTGCAGATTCTACAAAAAGAGTGTTTCAAACCTGAACTATCAAAGGAAGGTTCAACTCTGTGACTTGAATGCAAACAGCACGAAGAAGTTTCTGAGAATGTTTGTGTTTAGTTATGGGAAGTTTATCCCGTTTCCAACGAAATCCTCAGAGAGGTCCAAATATCCACTTGCAGATTCTACCAAAAGTGTGTTTGGAAACTGCTCCATCAAGAGGCATGTTCAGCTCTGTGAGTTAATCTCCATCATCACAAAGTATTTTCTGAGAATGCTTCCGTTTGGTTTTTCTAGGAAGTTCTTTCCTTTACTACCGTAGGCCTCAAAGCAGTCCAAATCTCCATTTGCAGATTCTACAAAAAGAGTGTTTCCAATCTGCTCTACCAATAGGAATGTTCAACTCCGTGAGTGGAATGCAATCATCACAAAGTAGTTTCTCAGAATGCTTCTATGTAGTTTTTAGGTGAAGATATTTCCTTTTCCACCACAGGCCTCAAAGCCCCCCAAATGTCCACTTGCAGATTCTAGAAAAAGAGTGTTTCATAGCTGCTCTTTCAAAAGGAAAGTTCAACTCTGGGAGTTGAATACAAACATCACAAAGTAGTTTCTGAGAATGCTTCTGTCTCGTTTTCATGTGACGATGCTCCCGTTTCCAATGAAATCTTCAAAGAGGTCCACATAGCCACTTGCAGATTCCAAAGAAAGAGAGTTTCAAAACTGCTCCATCACAAGGATTGTTCAACTCTGTGAGTTGAATGCAGTCATCACAGAAAACTTTCTGAGAATGCTTCTGTCTAGGTTTGATGTGAAGATATACCCGTTTCCAACGAAGGCCACGAAGTGGTCCAAATATACACTTGCAGATTCTACTAGAAGGGTGTTGCAAACCTGAACTATCAAAGGAAGGTTCAACTCTGTGAGTTGAATGCAAACATCACCAAGAAGTTTCTGAGAATGCTTCCGTTTAGTTATGGGAAGTTTATCCCGTTTCCAACGAAATCCTCAGAGAGGTCCAAATATCCCCTTGCAGATTCTACAAACAGTGTGTTTGGAAACTGCTCCATCAAAACGAATGTTCAGCTCTCTGAGTTAAAGGCAATCGTCACTGAGAATTTTCTGAGAGTGCTACTGTCTGGTTTTTATATGAAGTTCTTTCCTTTCTTACCATAGGCCTCAAAGCGGTCCCAATCTCCACTTGCAGATTCTCCAAAAAGACTGTTTCCAAACTGCTCTCTCAAAAGGAATCTTCAACTCTGTGAGTTGAATGCAATCATCACAGAGTAGTTTCTGAGAATGCTTCTATGTAGTTTCTAGGAGACGATATTTCCTTTTCCACCACAGCCCCCAAAGCCCTCCAAATGTCCATTTGCAGATCCTAAAAAAAGAGTGTTTCAAAGCTGCGCTATCAAAGGGAAAGTTCAACTCTGCGAGGTGAATGCCAACATCCCAAAGAAGTTTCTGAGAATGCCTCTGTTTAGCTTTTATGTGAAGATTATCCCGTTTCCAACGAAATCTTCAAAGAGGTCCAAATATCCACTTGCGGATCCCCCAGAAAGAGTGTTTCGAAACTGCTGCTTCAAAAGGAATCTTCAACTCTGTGAGTTGAATGCAATCATCACAAAGAAGTTTCTGACAATGCTTCTCTCTCGTTTTTCTGTGAAGATATTTCCTTTTCCACCACAGGCCTGAAAGCGCTCCAAAGGTCCACTTGCAGATTCTACGAAAAGAATGTTTCAAAACTGCTCTATGAACAGCAATGTTAAACTCTGTGGCTCGAACACAAACATCACAAAGCAGTTTCTGAGAATGCTTCAGTTTAGTTTTTCTGTGAAGATATTCCCGTTTCCAAAGAAATCTTCAAAGAGGTCCACATATCCACTTACAGATTCTACACAAAGAGAGTTTCAAAACTGCTCAATCAAAGGGAGGGTTCAACTCTGTGACTTGAATGCAATCATCACACAGAAGTTTCTGAGAATGCTTCTCTTTAGTTTTTACGTGAAGATATACCCGTTTCGAACGAAGGCCACCCAGTGGTCCAAATATCCACTTGCAGATTCTACAAAAAGAGTGTTTCAAACCTGAACTATCAAAGGAAGGTTCAACTCTGTGACTTGAATGCAAACAGCACGAAGAAGTTTCTGAGAATGTTTGTGTTTAGTTATGGGAAGTTTATCCCGTTTCCAACGAAATCCTCAGAGAGGTCCAAATATCCACTTGCAGATTCTACCAAAAGTGTGTTTGGAAACTGCTCCATCAAGAGGCATGTTCAGCTCTGTGAGTTAATCTCCATCATCACAAAGTATTTTCTGAGAATGCTGCCGTTTGGTTTTTCTAGGAAGTTCTTTCCTTTACTACCGTAGGCCTCAAAGCAGTCCAAATCTCCATTTGCAGATTCTACAAAAAGAGTGTTTCCAATCTGCTCTACCAATAGGAATGTTCAACTCCGTGAGTGGAATGCAATCATCACAAAGTAGTTTCTCAGAATGCTTCTATGTAGTTTTTAGGTGAAGATATTTCCTTTTCCACCACAGGCCTCAAAGCCCCCCAAATGTCCACTTGCAGATTCTAGAAAAAGAGTGTTTCATAGCTGCTCTTTCAAAAGGAAAGTTCAACTCTGGGAGTTGAATACAAACATCACAAAGTAGTTTCTGAGAATGCTTCTGTCTCGTTTTCATGTGACGATGCTCCCGTTTCCAATGAAATCTTCAAAGAGGTCCACATAGCCACTTGCAGATTCCAAAGAAAGAGAGTTTCAAAACTGCTCCATCACAAGGATTGTTCAACTCTGTGAGTTGAATGCAGTCATCACAGAAAACTTTCTGAGAATGCTTCTGTCTAGGTTTGATGTGAAGATATACCCGTTTCCAACGAAGGCCACGAAGTGGTCCAAATATACACTTGCAGATTCTACTAGAAGGGTGTTGCAAACCTGAACTATCAAAGGAAGGTTCAACTCTGTGAGTTGAATGCAAACATCACCAAGAAGTTTCTGAGAATGCTTCCGTTTAGTTATGGGAAGTTTATCCCGTTTCCAACGAAATCCTCAGAGAGGTCCAAATATCCCCTTGCAGATTCTACAAACAGTGTGTTTGGAAACTGCTCCATCAAAACGAATGTTCAGCTCTCTGAGTTAAAGGCAATCGTCACTGAGAATTTTCTGAGAGTGCTACTGTCTGGTTTTTATATGAAGTTCTTTCCTTTCTTACCATAGGCCTCAAAGCGGTCCCAATCTCCACTTGCAGATTCTCCAAAAAGACTGTTTCCAAACTGCTCTCTCAAAAGGAATCTTCAACTCTGTGAGTTGAATGCAATCATCACAGAGTAGTTTCTGAGAATGCTTCTATGTAGTTTCTAGGAGACGATATTTCCTTTTCCACCACAGCCCCCAAAGCCCTCCAAATGTCCATTTGCAGATCCTAAAAAAAGAGTGTTTCAAAGCTGCGCTATCAAAGGGAAAGTTCAACTCTGCGAGGTGAATGCCAACATCCCAAAGAAGTTTCTGAGAATGCCTCTGTTTAGCTTTTATGTGAAGATTATCCCGTTTCCAACGAAATCTTCAAAGAGGTCCAAATATCCACTTGCGGATCCCCCAGAAAGAGTGTTTCGAAACTGCTGCTTCAAAAGGAATCTTCAACTCTGTGAGTTGAATGCAATCATCACAAAGAAGTTTCTGACAATGCTTCTCTCTCGTTTTTATGTGAAGATATTTCCTTTTCCACCACAGGCCTGAAAGCGCTCCAAAGGTCCACTTGCAGATTCTACGAAAAGAATGTTTCAAAACTGCTCTATGAACAGCAATGTTAAACTCTGTGGCTCGAACACAAACATCACAAAGCAGTTTCTGAGAATGCTTCAGTTTAGTTTTTCTGTGAAGATATTCCCGTTTCCAAAGAAATCTTCAAAGAGGTCCACATATCCACTTACAGATTCTACACAAAGAGAGTTTCAAAACTGCTCAATCAAAGGGAGGGTTCAACTCTGTGACTTGAATGCAATCATCACACAGAAGTTTCTGAGAATGCTTCTCTTTAGTTTTTACGTGAAGATATACCCGTTTCGAACGAAGGCCACCCAGTGGTCCAAATATCCACTTGCAGATTCTACAAAAAGAGTGTTTCAAACCTGAACTATCAAAGGAAGGTTCAACTCTGTGACTTGAATGCAAACAGCACGAAGAAGTTTCTGAGAATGTTTGTGTTTAGTTATGGGAAGTTTATCCCGTTTCCAACGAAATCCTCAGAGAGGTCCAAATATCCACTTGCAGATTCTACCAAAAGTGTGTTTGGAAACTGCTCCATCAAGAGGCATGTTCAGCTCTGTGAGTTAATCTCCATCATCACAAAGTATTTTCTGAGAATGCTGCCGTTTGGTTTTTCTAGGAAGTTCTTTCCTTTACTACCGTAGGCCTCAAAGCAGTCCAAATCTCCATTTGCAGATTCTACAAAAAGAGTGTTTCCAATCTGCTCTACCAATAGGAATGTTCAACTCCGTGAGTGGAATGCAATCATCACAAAGTAGTTTCTCAGAATGCTTCTATGTAGTTTTTAGGTGAAGATATTTCCTTTTCCACCACAGGCCTCAAAGCCCCCCAAATGTCCACTTGCAGATTCTAGAAAAAGAGTGTTTCATAGCTGCTCTTTCAAAAGGAAAGTTCAACTCTGGGAGTTGAATACAAACATCACAAAGTAGTTTCTGAGAATGCTTCTGTCTCGTTTTCATGTGACGATGCTCCCGTTTCCAATGAAATCTTCAAAGAGGTCCACATAGCCACTTGCAGATTCCAAAGAAAGAGAGTTTCAAAACTGCTCCATCACAAGGATTGTTCAACTCTGTGAGTTGAATGCAGTCATCACAGAAAACTTTCTGAGAATGCTTCTGTCTAGGTTTGATGTGAAGATATACCCGTTTCCATTGAAGGCCACGAAGTGGTCCAAATATACACTTGCAGATTCTACTAGAAGGGTGTTGCAAACCTGAACTATCAAAGGAAGGTTCAACTCTGTGAGTTGAATGCAAACATCACCAAGAAGTTTCTGAGAATGCTTCCGTTTAGTTATGGGAAGTTTATCCCGTTTCCAACGAAATCCTCAGAGAGGTCCAAATATCCCCTTGCAGATTCTACAAACAGTGTGTTTGGAAACTGCTCCATCAAAACGAATGTTCAGCTCTCTGAGTTAAAGGCAATCGTCACTGAGAATTTTCTGAGAGTGCTACTGTCTGGTTTTTATATGAAGTTCTTTCCTTTCTTACCATAGGCCTCAAAGCGGTCCCAATCTCCACTTGCAGATTCTCCAAAAAGACTGTTTCCAAACTGCTCTCTCAAAAGGAATGTTCAACTCTGTGAGTTGAATGCAATCATCACAGAGTAGTTTCTGAGAATGCTTCTATGTAGTTTCTAGGAGACGATATTTCCTTTTCCACCACAGCCCCCAAAGCCCTCCAAATGTCCATTTGCAGATCCTAAAAAAAGAGTGTTTCAAAGCTGCGCTATCAAAGGGAAAGTTCAACTCTGCGAGGTGAATGCCAACATCCCAAAGAAGTTTCTGAGAATGCCTCTGTTTAGCTTTTATGTGAAGATTATCCCGTTTCCAACGAAATCTTCAAAGAGGTCCAAATATCCACTTGCGGATCCCCCAGAAAGAGTGTTTCGAAACTGCTGCTTCAAAAGGAATCTTCAACTCTGTGAGTTGAATGCAATCATCACAAAGAAGTTTCTGACAATGCTTCTCTCTCGTTTTTATGTGAAGATATTTCCTTTTCCACCACAGGCCTGAAAGCGCTCCAAAGGTCCACTTGCAGATTCTACGAAAAGAATGTTTCAAAACTGCTCTATGAACAGCAATGTTAAACTCTGTGGCTCGAACACAAACATCACAAAGCAGTTTCTGAGAATGCTTCAGTTTAGTTTTTCTGTGAAGATATTCCCGTTTCCAAAGAAATCTTCAAAGAGGTCCACATATCCACTTACAGATTCTACACAAAGAGAGTTTCAAAACTGCTCAATCAAAGGGAGGGTTCAACTCTGTGACTTGAATGCAATCATCACACAGAAGTTTCTGAGAATGCTTCTCTTTAGTTTTTACGTGAAGATATACCCGTTTCGAACGAAGGCCACCCAGTGGTCCAAATATCCACTTGCAGATTCTACAAAAAGAGTGTTTCAAACCTGAACTATCAAAGGAAGGTTCAACTCTGTGACTTGAATGCAAACAGCACGAAGAAGTTTCTGAGAATGTTTGTGTTTAGTTATGGGAAGTTTATCCCGTTTCCAACGAAATCCTCAGAGAGGTCCAAATATCCACTTGCAGATTCTACCAAAAGTGTGTTTGGAAACTGCTCCATCAAGAGGCATGTTCAGCTCTGTGAGTTAATCTCCATCATCACAAAGTATTTTCTGAGAATGCTTCCGTTTGGTTTTTATAGGAAGTTCTTTCCTTTACTACCGTAGGCCTCAAAGCAGTCCAAATCTCCATTTGCAGATTCTACAAAAAGAGTGTTTCCAATCTGCTCTACCAATAGGAATGTTCAACTCCGTGAGTGGAATGCAATCATCACAAAGTAGTTTCTCAGAATGCTTCTATGTAGTTTTTAGGTGAAGATATTTCCTTTTCCACCACAGGCCTCAAAGCCCCCCAAATGTCCACTTGCAGATTCTAGAAAAAGAGTGTTTCATAGCTGCTCTTTCAAAAGGAAAGTTCAACTCTGGGAGTTGAATACAAACATCACAAAGTAGTTTCTGAGAATGCTTCTGTCTCGTTTTCATGTGACGATGCTCCCGTTTCCAATGAAATCTTCAAAGAGGTCCACATAGCCACTTGCAGATTCCAAAGAAAGAGAGTTTCAAAACTGCTCCATCACAAGGATTGTTCAACTCTGTGAGTTGAATGCAGTCATCACAGAAAGCTTTCTGAGAATGCTTCTGTCTAGGTTTGATGTGAAGATATACCCGTTTCCAACGAAGGCCACGAAGTGGTCCAAATATACACTTGCAGATTCTACTACAAGGGTGTTGCAAACCTGAACTATCAAAGGAAGGTTCAACTCTGTGAGTTGAATGCAAACATCACAAAGAAGTTTCTGAGAATGCTTCCGTTTAGTTATGGGAAGTTTATCCCGTTTCCAACGAAATCCTCAGAGAGGTCCAAATATCCCCTTGCAGATTCTACAAACAGTGTGTTTGGAAACTGCTCCATCAAAACGAATGTTCAGCTCTCTGAGTTAAAGGCAATCGTCACTGAGAATTTTCTGAGAGTGCTACTGTCTGGTTTTTATATGAAGTTCTTTCCTTTCTTACCATAGGCCTCACAGCGGTCCCAATCTCCACTTGCAGATTCTCCAAAAAGACTGTTTCCAAACTGCTCTCTCAAAAGGAATGTTCAACTCTGTGAGTTGAATGCAATCATCACAGAGTAGTTTCTGAGAATGCTTCTATGTAGTTTTTAGGAGAAGATATTTCCTTTTCCACCACAGCCCTCAAAGCCCTCCAAAGGTCCATTTGCAGATCCTAAAAAAAGAGTGTTTCAAAGCTGCGCTATCAAAGGGAAAGTTCAACTCTGCGAGGTGAATGCCAACATCCCAAAGAAGTTTCTGAGAATGCCTCTGTTTAGCTTTTATGTGAAGATTATCCCGTTTCCAACGAAATCTTCAAAGAGGTCCAAATATCCACTTGCGGATCCCCCAGAAAGTGTGTTTCGAAACTGCTGCTTCAAAAGGAATCTTCAACTCTGTGAGTTGAATGCAATCATCACAAAGAAGTTTCTGACAATGCTTCTCTCTCGTTTTTCTGTGAAGATATTTCCTTTTCCACCACAGGCCTGAAAGCGCTCCAAAGGTCCACTTGCAGATTCTACGAAAAGAATGTTTCAAAACTGCTCTATGAACAGCAATGTTAAACTCTGTGGCTCGAACACAAACATCACAAAGCAGTTTCTGAGAATGCTTCAGTTTAGTTTTTCTGTGAAGATATTCCCGTTTCCAAAGAAATCTTCAAAGAGGTCCACATATCCACTTACAGATTCTACACAAAGAGAGTTTCAAAACTGCTCAATCAAAGGGAGGGTTCAACTCTGTGACTTGAATGCAATCATCACACAGAAGTTTCTGAGAATGCTTCTCTTTAGTTTTTACGTGAAGATATACCCGTTTCGAACGAAGGCCACCCAGTGGTCCAAATATCCACTTGCAGATTCTACAAAAAGAGTGTTTCAAACCTGAACTATCAAAGGAAGGTTCAACTCTGTGACTTGAATGCAAACAGCACGAAGAAGTTTCTGAGAATGTTTGTGTTTAGTTATGGGAAGTTTATCCCGTTTCCAACGAAATCCTCAGAGAGGTCCAAATATCCACTTGCAGATTCTACCAAAAGTGTGTTTGGAAACTGCTCCATCAAGAGGCATGTTCAGCTCTGTGAGTTAATCTCCATCATCACAAAGTATTTTCTGAGAATGCTGCCGTTTGGTTTTTACAGGAAGTTCTTTCCTTTACTACCGTAGGCCTCAAAGCAGTCCAAATCTCCATTTGCAGATTCTACAAAAAGAGTGTTTCCAATCTGCTCTACCAATAGGAATGTTCAACTCCGTGAGTGGAATGCAATCATCACAAAGTAGTTTCTCAGAATGCTTCTATGTAGTTTTTAGGTGAAGATATTTCCTTTTCCACCACAGGCCTCAAAGCCCCCCAAATGTCCACTTGCAGATTCTAGAAAAAGAGTGTTTCATAGCTGCTCTTTCAAAAGGAAAGTTCAACTCTGGGAGTTGAATACAAACATCACAAAGTAGTTTCTGAGAATGCTTCTGTCTCGTTTTCATGTGACGATGATCCCGTTTCCAATGAAATCTTCAAAGAGGTCCACATAGCCACTTGCAGATTCCAAAGAAAGAGAGTTTCAAAACTGCTCCATCACAAGGATTGTTCAACTCTGTGAGTTGAATGCAGTCATCACAGAAAACTTTCTGAGAATGCTTCTGTCTAGGTTTGATGTGAAGATATACCCGTTTCCAACGAAGGCCACGAAGTGGTCCAAATATACACTTGCAGATTCTACTAGAAGGGTGTTGCAAACCTGAACTATCAAAGGAAGGTTCAACTCTGTGAGTTGAATGCAAACATCACAAAGAAGTTTCTGAGAATGCTTCCGTTTAGTTATGGGAAGTTTATCCCGTTTCCAACGAAATCCTCAGAGAGGTCCAAATATCCCCTTGCAGATTCTACAAACAGTGTGTTTGGAAACTGCTCCATCAAAACGAATGTTCAGCTCTCTGAGTTAAAGGCAATCGTCACTGAGAATTTTCTGAGAGTGCTACTGTCTGGTTTTTATATGAAGTTCTTTCCTTTCTTACCATAGGCCTCAAAGCGGTCCCAATCTCCACTTGCAGATTCTCCAAAAAGACTGTTTCCAAACTGCTCTCTCAAAAGGAATGTTCAACTCTGTGAGTTGAATGCAATCATCACAGAGTAGTTTCTGAGAATGCTTCTATGTAGTTTTTAGGAGAAGATATTTCCTTTTCCACCACAGCCCCCAAAGCCCTCCAAATGTCCATTTGCAGATCCTAAAAAAAGAGTGTTTCAAAGCTGCGCTATCAAAGGGAAAGTTCAACTCTGCGAGGTGAATGCCAACATCCCAAAGAAGTTTCTGAGAATGCCTCTGTTTAGCTTTTATGTGAAGATTATCCCGTTTCCAACGAAATCTTCAAAGAGGTCCAAATATCCACTTGCGGATCCCCCAGAAAGAGTGTTTCGAAACTGCTGCTTCAAAAGGAATCTTCAACTCTGTGAGTTGAATGCAATCATCACAAAGAAGTTTCTGACAATGCTTCTCTCTCGTTTTTCTGTGAAGATATTTCCTTTTCCACCACAGGCCTGAAAGCGCTCCAAAGGTCCACTTGCAGATTCTACGAAAAGAATGTTTCAAAACTGCTCTATGAACAGCAATGTTAAACTCTGTGGCTCGAACACAAACATCACAAAGCAGTTTCTGAGAATGCTTCAGTTTAGTTTTTCTGTGAAGATATTCCCGTTTCCAAAGAAATCTTCAAAGAGGTCCACATATCCACTTACAGATTCTACACAAAGAGAGTTTCAAAACTGCTCAATCAAAGGGAGGGTTCAACTCTGTGACTTGAATGCAATCATCACACAGAAGTTTCTGAGAATGCTTCTCTTTAGTTTTTACGTGAAGTATACCCGTTTCGAATGAAGGCCACCCAGTGGTCCAAATATCCACTTGCAGATTCTACAAAAAGAGTGTTTCAAACCTGAACTATCAAAGGAAGGTTCAACTCTGTGACTTGAATGCAAACAGCACGAAGAAGTTTCTGAGAATGTTTGTGTTTAGTTATGGGAAGTTTATCCCGTTTCCAACGAAATCCTCAGAGTGGTCCAAATATCCACTTGCAGATTCTACCAAAAGTGTGTTTGGAAACTGCTCCATCAAGAGGCATGTTCAGCTCTGTGAGTTAATCTCCATCATCACAAAGTATTTTCTGAGAATGCTTCCGTTTGGTTTTTCTAGGAAGTTCTTTCCTTTACTACCGTAGGCCTCAAAGCAGTCCAAATCTCCATTTGCAGATTCTACAAAAAGAGTGTTTCCAATCTGCTCTACCAATAGGAATGTTCAACTCCGTGAGTGGAATGCAATCATCACAAAGTAGTTTCTCAGAATGCTTCTATGTAGTTTTTAGGTGAAGATATTTCCTTTTCCACCACAGGCCTCAAAGTCCCCCAAATGTCCACTTGCAGATTCTAGAAAAAGAGTGTTTCATAGCTGCTCTTTCAAAAGGAAAGTTCAACTCTGGGAGTTGAATACAAACATCACAAAGTAGTTTCTGAGAATGCTTCTGTCTCGTTTTTATGTGACGATGCTCCCGTTTCCAATGAAATCTTCAAAGAGGTCCACATAGCCACTTGCAGATTCCAAAGAAAGAGAGTTTCAAAACTGCTCCATCACAAGGATTGTTCAACTCTGTGAGTTGAATGCAGTCATCACAGAAAACTTTCTGAGAATGCTTCTGTCTAGGTTTGATGTGAAGATATACCCGTTTCCAACGAAGGCCACGAAGTGGTCCAAATATACACTTGCAGATTCTACTAGAAGGGTGTTGCAAACCTGAACTATCAAAGGAAGGTTCAACTCTGTGAGTTGAATGCAAACATCACCAAGAAGTTTCTGAGAATGCTTCCGTTTAGTTATGGGAAGTTTATCCCGTTTCCAACGAAATCCTCAGAGAGGTCCAAATATCCCCTTGCAGATTCTACAAACAGTGTGTTTGGAAACTGCTCCATCAAAACGAATGTTCAGCTCTCTGAGTTAAAGGCAATCGTCACTGAGAATTTTCTGAGAGTGCTACTGTCTGGTTTTTATATGAAGTTCTTTCCTTTCTTACCATAGGCCTCACAGCGGTCCCAATCTCCACTTGCAGATTCTCCAAAAAGACTGTTTCCAAACTGCTCTCTCAAAAGGAATCTTCAACTCTGTGAGTTGAATGCAATCATCACAGAGTAGTTTCTGAGAATGCTTCTATGTAGTTTCTAGGAGACGATATTTCCTTTTCCACCACAGCCCCCAAAGCCCTCCAAATGTCCATTTGCAGATCCTAAAAAAAGAGTGTTTCAAAGCTGCGCTATCAAAGGGAAAGTTCAACTCTGCGAGGTGAATGCCAACATCCCAAAGAAGTTTCTGAGAATGCCTCTGTTTAGCTTTTATGTGAAGATTATCCCGTTTCCAACGAAATCTTCAAAGAGGTCCAAATATCCACTTGCGGATCCCCCAGAAAGAGTGTTTCGAAACTGCTGCTTCAAAAGGAATCTTCAACTCTGTGAGTTGAATGCAATCATCACAAAGAAGTTTCTGACAATGCTTCTCTCTCGTTTTTCTGTGAAGATATTTCCTTTTCCACCACAGGCCTGAAAGCGCTCCAAAGGTCCACTTGCAGATTCTACGAAAAGAATGTTTCAAAACTGCTCTATGAACAGCAATGTTAAACTCTGTGGCTCGAACACAAACATCACAAAGCAGTTTCTGAGAATGCTTCAGTTTAGTTTTTCTGTGAAGATATTCCCGTTTCCAAAGAAATCTTCAAAGAGGTCCACATATCCACTTACAGATTCTACACAAAGAGAGTTTCAAAACTGCTCAATCAAAGGGAGGGTTCAACTCTGTGACTTGAATGCAATCATCACACAGAAGTTTCTGAGAATGCTTCTCTTTAGTTTTTACGTGAAGTATACCCGTTTCGAATGAAGGCCACCCAGTGGTCCAAATATCCACTTGCAGATTCTACAAAAAGAGTGTTTCAAACCTGAACTATCAAAGGAAGGTTCAACTCTGTGACTTGAATGCAAACAGCACGAAGAAGTTTCTGAGAATGTTTGTGTTTAGTTATGGGAAGTTTATCCCGTTTCCAACGAAATCCTCAGAGTGGTCCAAATATCCACTTGCAGATTCTACCAAAAGTGTGTTTGGAAACTGCTCCATCAAGAGGCATGTTCAGCTCTGTGAGTTAATCTCCATCATCACAAAGTATTTTCTGAGAATGCTTCCGTTTGGTTTTTCTAGGAAGTTCTTTCCTTTACTACCGTAGGCCTCAAAGCAGTCCAAATCTCCATTTGCAGATTCTACAAAAAGAGTGTTTCCAATCTGCTCTACCAATAGGAATGTTCAACTCCGTGAGTGGAATGCAATCATCACAAAGTAGTTTCTCAGAATGCTTCTATGTAGTTTTTAGGTGAAGATATTTCCTTTTCCACCACAGGCCTCAAAGTCCCCCAAATGTCCACTTGCAGATTCTAGAAAAAGAGTGTTTCATAGCTGCTCTTTCAAAAGGAAAGTTCAACTCTGGGAGTTGAATACAAACATCACAAAGTAGTTTCTGAGAATGCTTCTGTCTCGTTTTTATGTGACGATGCTCCCGTTTCCAATGAAATCTTCAAAGAGGTCCACATAGCCACTTGCAGATTCCAAAGAAAGAGAGTTTCAAAACTGCTCCATCACAAGGATTGTTCAACTCTGTGAGTTGAATGCAGTCATCACAGAAAACTTTCTGAGAATGCTTCTGTCTAGGTTTGATGTGAAGATATACCCGTTTCCAACGAAGGCCACGAAGTGGTCCAAATATACACTTGCAGATTCTACTAGAAGGGTGTTGCAAACCTGAACTATCAAAGGAAGGTTCAACTCTGTGAGTTGAATGCAAACATCACCAAGAAGTTTCTGAGAATGCTTCCGTTTAGTTATGGGAAGTTTATCCCGTTTCCAACGAAATCCTCAGAGAGGTCCAAATATCCCCTTGCAGATTCTACAAACAGTGTGTTTGGAAACTGCTCCATCAAAACGAATGTTCAGCTCTCTGAGTTAAAGGCAATCGTCACTGAGAATTTTCTGAGAGTGCTACTGTCTGGTTTTTATATGAAGTTCTTTCCTTTCTTACCATAGGCCTCACAGCGGTCCCAATCTCCACTTGCAGATTCTCCAAAAAGACTGTTTCCAAACTGCTCTCTCAAAAGGAATCTTCAACTCTGTGAGTTGAATGCAATCATCACAGAGTAGTTTCTGAGAATGCTTCTATGTAGTTTCTAGGAGACGATATTTCCTTTTACACCACAGCCCCCAAAGCCCTCCAAATGTCCATTTGCAGATCCTAAAAAAAGAGTGTTTCAAAGCTGCGCTATCAAAGGGAAAGTTCAACTCTGCGAGGTGAATGCCAACATCCCAAAGAAGTTTCTGAGAATGCCTCTGTTTAGCTTTTATGTGAAGATTATCCCGTTTCCAACGAAATCTTCAAAGAGGTCCAAATATCCACTTGCGGATCCCCCAGAAAGAGTGTTTCGAAACTGCTGCTTCAAAAGGAATCTTCAACTCTGTGAGTTGAATGCAATCATCACAAAGAAGTTTCTGACAATGCTTCTCTCTCGTTTTTCTGTGAAGATATTTCCTTTTCCACCACAGGCCTGAAAGCGCTCCAAAGGTCCACTTGCAGATTCTACGAAAAGAATGTTTCAAAACTGCTCTATGAACAGCAATGTTAAACTCTGTGGCTCGAACACAAACATCACAAAGCAGTTTCTGAGAATGCTTCAGTTTAGTTTTTCTGTGAAGATATTCCCGTTTCCAAAGAAATCTTCAAAGAGGTCCACATATCCACTTACAGATTCTACACAAAGAGAGTTTCAAAACTGCTCAATCAAAGGGAGGGTTCAACTCTGTGACTTGAATGCAATCATCACACAGAAGTTTCTGAGAATGCTTCTCTTTAGTTTTTACGTGAAGATATACCCGTTTCGAACGAAGGCCACCCAGTGGTCCAAATATCCACTTGCAGATTCTACAAAAAGAGTGTTTCAAACCTGAACTATCAAAGGAAGGTTCAACTCTGTGACTTGAATGCAAACAGCACGAAGAAGTTTCTGAGAATGTTTGTGTTTAGTTATGGGAAGTTTATCCCGTTTCCAACGAAATCCTCAGAGAGGTCCAAATATCCACTTGCAGATTCTACCAAAAGTGTGTTTGGAAACTGCTCCATCAAGAGGCATGTTCAGCTCTGTGAGTTAATCTCCATCATCACAAAGTATTTTCTGAGAATGCTTCCGTTTGGTTTTTCTAGGAAGTTCTTTCCTTTACTACCGTAGGCCTCAAAGCAGTCCAAATCTCCATTTGCAGATTCTACAAAAAGAGTGTTTCCAATCTGCTCTACCAATAGGAATGTTCAACTCCGTGAGTTGAATGCAATCATCACAAAGTAGTTTCTCAGAATGCTTCTATGTAGTTTTTAGGTGAAGATATTTCCTTTTCCACCACAGGCCTCAAAGTCCCCCAAATGTCCACTTGCAGATTCTAGAAAAAGAGTGTTTCATAGCTGCTCTTTCAAAAGGAAAGTTCAACTCTGGGAGTTGAATACAAACATCACAAAGTAGTTTCTGAGAATGCTTCTGTCTCGTTTTTATGTGACGATGCTCCCGTTTCCAATGAAATCTTCAAAGAGGTCCACATAGCCACTTGCAGATTCCAAAGAAAGAGAGTTTCAAAACTGCTCCATCACAAGGATTGTTCAACTCTGTGAGTTGAATGCAGTCATCACAGAAAACTTTCTGAGAATGCTTCTGTCTAGGTTTGATGTGAAGATATACCCGTTTCCAACGAAGGCCACGAAGTGGTCCAAATATACACTTGCAGATTCTACTACAAGGGTGTTGCAAACCTGAACTATCAAAGGAAGGTTCAACTCTGTGAGTTGAATGCAAACATCACCAAGAAGTTTCTGAGAATGCTTCCGTTTAGTTATGGGAAGTTTATCCCGTTTCCACGGAAATCCTCAGAGAGGTCCAAATATCCCCTTGCAGATTCTACAAACAGTGTGTTTGGAAACTGCTCCATCAAAACGAATGTTCAGCTCTCTGAGTTAAAGGCAATCGTCACTGAGAATTTTCTGAGAGTGCTACTGTCTGGTTTTTATATGAAGTTCTTTCCTTTCTTACCATAGGCCTCACAGCGGTCCCAATCTCCACTTGCAGATTCTCCAAAAAGACTGTTTCCAAACTGCTCTCTCAAAAGGAATGTTCAACTCTGTGAGTTGAATGCAATCATCACAGAGTAGTTTCTGAGAATGCTTCTATGTAGTTTCTAGGAGACGATATTTCCTTTTCCACCACAGCCCCCAAAGCCCTCCAAATGTCCATTTGCAGATCCTAAAAAAAGAGTGTTTCAAAGCTGCGCTATCAAAGGGAAAGTTCAACTCTGCGAGGTGAATGCCAACATCCCAAAGAAGTTTCTGAGAATGCCTCTGTTTAGCTTTTATGTGAAGATTATCCCGTTTCCAACGAAATCTTCAAAGAGGTCCAAATATCCACTTGCGGATCCCCCAGAAAGTGTGTTTCGAAACTGCTGCTTCAAAAGGAATCTTCAACTCTGTGAGTTGAATGCAATCATCACAAAGAAGTTTCTGACAATACTTCTCTCTCCTTTTTCTGTGAAGATATTTCCTTTTCCACCACAGGCCTGAAAGCGCTCCAAAGGTCCACTTGCAGATTCTACGAAAAGAATGTTTCAAAACTGCTCTATGAACAGCAATGTTAAACTCTGTGGCTCGAACACAAACATCACAAAGCAGTTTCTGAGAATGCTTCAGTTTAGTTTTTCTGTGAAGATATTCCCGTTTCCAAAGAAATCTTCAAAGAGGTCCACATATCCACTTACAGATTCTACACAAAGAGAGTTTCAAAACTGCTCAATCAAAGGGAGGGTTCAACTCTGTGACTTGAATGCAATCATCACACAGAAGTTTCTGAGAATGCTTCTCTTTAGTTTTTACGTGAAGATATACCCGTTTCGAACGAAGGCCACCCAGTGGTCCAAATATCCACTTGCAGATTCTACAAAAAGAGTGTTTCAAACCTGAACTATCAAAGGAAGGTTCAACTCTGTGACTTGAATGCAAACAGCACGAAGAAGTTTCTGAGAATGTTTGTGTTTAGTTATGGGAAGTTTATCCCGTTTCCAACGAAATCCTCAGAGAGGTCCAAATATCCACTTGCAGATTCTACCAAAAGTGTGTTTGGAAACTGCTCCATCAAGAGGCATGTTCAGCTCTGTGAGTTAATCTCCATCATCACAAAGTATTTTCTGAGAATGCTTCCGTTTGGTTTTTATAGGAAGTTCTTTCCTTTACTACCGTAGGCCTCAAAGCAGTCCAAATCTCCATTTGCAGATTCTACAAAAAGAGTGTTTCCAATCTGCTCTACCAATAGGAATGTTCAACTCCGTGAGTGGAATGCAATCATCACAAAGTAGTTTCTCAGAATGCTTCTATGTAGTTTTTAGGTGAAGATATTTCCTTTTCCACCACAGGCCTCAAAGCCCCCCAAATGTCCACTTGCAGATTCTAGAAAAAGAGTGTTTCATAGCTGCTCTTTCAAAAGGAAAGTTCAACTCTGGGAGTTGAATACAAACATCACAAAGTAGTTTCTGAGAATGCTTCTGTCTCGTTTTCATGTGACGATGCTCCCGTTTCCAATGAAATCTTCAAAGAGGTCCACATAGCCACTTGCAGATTCCAAAGAAAGAGAGTTTCAAAACTGCTCCATCACAAGGATTGTTCAACTCTGTGAGTTGAATGCAGTCATCACAGAAAACTTTCTGAGAATGCTTCTGTCTAGGTTTGATGTGAAGATATACCCGTTTCCAACGAAGGCCACGAAGTGGTCCAAATATACACTTGCAGATTCTACTAGAAGGGTGTTGCAAACCTGAACTATCAAAGGAAGGTTCAACTCTGTGAGTTGAATGCAAACATCACCAAGAAGTTTCTGAGAATGCTTCCGTTTAGTTATGGGAAGTTTATCCCGTTTCCAACGAAATCCTCAGAGAGGTCCAAATATCCCCTTGCAGATTCTACAAACAGTGTGTTTGGAAACTGCTCCATCAAAACGAATGTTCAGCTCTCTGAGTTAAAGGCAATCGTCACTGAGAATTTTCTGAGAGTGCTACTGTCTGGTTTTTATATGAAGTTCTTTCCTTTCTTACCATAGGCCTCAAAGCGGTCCCAATCTCCACTTGCAGATTCTCCAAAAAGACTGTTTCCAAACTGCTCTCTCAAAAGGAATCTTCAACTCTGTGAGTTGAATGCAATCATCACAGAGTAGTTTCTGAGAATGCTTCTATGTAGTTTCTAGGAGACGATATTTCCTTTTCCACCACAGCCCCCAAAGCCCTCCAAATGTCCATTTGCAGATCCTAAAAAAAGAGTGTTTCAAAGCTGCGCTATCAAAGGGAAAGTTCAACTCTGCGAGGTGAATGCCAACATCCCAAAGAAGTTTCTGAGAATGCCTCTGTTTAGCTTTTATGTGAAGATTATCCCGTTTCCAACGAAATCTTCAAAGAGGTCCAAATATCCACTTGCGGATCCCCCAGAAAGAGTGTTTCGAAACTGCTGCTTCAAAAGGAATCTTCAACTCTGTGAGTTGAATGCAATCATCACAAAGAAGTTTCTGACAATGCTTCTCTCTCGTTTTTATGTGAAGATATTTCCTTTTCCACCACAGGCCTGAAAGCGCTCCAAAGGTCCACTTGCAGATTCTACGAAAAGAATGTTTCAAAACTGCTCTATGAACAGCAATGTTAAACTCTGTGGCTCGAACACAAACATCACAAAGCAGTTTCTGAGAATGCTTCAGTTTAGTTTTTCTGTGAAGATATTCCCGTTTCCAAAGAAATCTTCAAAGAGGTCCACATATCCACTTACAGATTCTACACAAAGAGAGTTTCAAAACTGCTCAATCAAAGGGAGGGTTCAACTCTGTGACTTGAATGCAATCATCACACAGAAGTTTCTGAGAATGCTTCTCTTTAGTTTTTACGTGAAGATATACCCGTTTCGAACGAAGGCCACCCAGTGGTCCAAATATCCACTTGCAGATTCTACAAAAAGAGTGTTTCAAACCTGAACTATCAAAGGAAGGTTCAACTCTGTGACTTGAATGCAAACAGCACGAAGAAGTTTCTGAGAATGTTTGTGTTTAGTTATGGGAAGTTTATCCCGTTTCCAACGAAATCCTCAGAGAGGTCCAAATATCCACTTGCAGATTCTACCAAAAGTGTGTTTGGAAACTGCTCCATCAAGAGGCATGTTCAGCTCTGTGAGTTAATCTCCATCATCACAAAGTATTTTCTGAGAATGCTTCCGTTTGGTTTTTATAGGAAGTTCTTTCCTTTACTACCGTAGGCCTCAAAGCAGTCCAAATCTCCATTTGCAGATTCTACAAAAAGAGTGTTTCCAATCTGCTCTACCAATAGGAATGTTCAACTCCGTGAGTGGAATGCAATCATCACAAAGTAGTTTCTCAGAATGCTTCTATGTAGTTTTTAGGTGAAGATATTTCCTTTTCCACCACAGGCCTCAAAGCCCCCCAAATGTCCACTTGCAGATTCTAGAAAAAGAGTGTTTCATAGCTGCTCTTTCAAAAGGAAAGTTCAACTCTGGGAGTTGAATACAAACATCACAAAGTAGTTTCTGAGAATGCTTCTGTCTCGTTTTCATGTGACGATGCTCCCGTTTCCAATGAAATCTTCAAAGAGGTCCACATAGCCACTTGCAGATTCCAAAGAAAGAGAGTTTCAAAACTGCTCCATCACAAGGATTGTTCAACTCTGTGAGTTGAATGCAGTCATCACAGAAAACTTTCTGAGAATGCTTCTGTCTAGGTTTGATGTGAAGATATACCCGTTTCCAACGAAGGCCACGAAGTGGTCCAAATATACACTTGCAGATTCTACTAGAAGGGTGTTGCAAACCTGAACTATCAAAGGAAGGTTCAACTCTGTGAGTTGAATGCAAACATCACCAAGAAGTTTCTGAGAATGCTTCCGTTTAGTTATGGGAAGTTTATCCCGTTTCCAACGAAATCCTCAGAGAGGTCCAAATATCCCCTTGCAGATTCTACAAACAGTGTGTTTGGAAACTGCTCCATCAAAACGAATGTTCAGCTCTCTGAGTTAAAGGCAATCGTCACTGAGAATTTTCTGAGAGTGCTACTGTCTGGTTTTTATATGAAGTTCTTTCCTTTCTTACCATAGGCCTCAAAGCGGTCCCAATCTCCACTTGCAGATTCTCCAAAAAGACTGTTTCCAAACTGCTCTCTCAAAAGGAATCTTCAACTCTGTGAGTTGAATGCAATCATCACAGAGTAGTTTCTGAGAATGCTTCTATGTAGTTTCTAGGAGACGATATTTCCTTTTCCACCACAGCCCCCAAAGCCCTCCAAATGTCCATTTGCAGATCCTAAAAAAAGAGTGTTTCAAAGCTGCGCTATCAAAGGGAAAGTTCAACTCTGCGAGGTGAATGCCAACATCCCAAAGAAGTTTCTGAGAATGCCTCTGTTTAGCTTTTATGTGAAGATTATCCCGTTTCCAACGAAATCTTCAAAGAGGTCCAAATATCCACTTGCGGATCCCCCAGAAAGAGTGTTTCGAAACTGCTGCTTCAAAAGGAATCTTCAACTCTGTGAGTTGAATGCAATCATCACAAAGAAGTTTCTGACAATGCTTCTCTCTCGTTTTTCTGTGAAGATATTTCCTTTTCCACCACAGGCCTGAAAGCGCTCCAAAGGTCCACTTGCAGATTCTACGAAAAGAATGTTTCAAAACTGCTCTATGAACAGCAATGTTAAACTCTGTGGCTCGAACACAAACATCACAAAGCAGTTTCTGAGAATGCTTCAGTTTAGTTTTTCTGTGAAGATATTCCCGTTTCCAAAGAAATCTTCAAAGAGGTCCACATATCCACTTACAGATTCTACACAAAGAGAGTTTCAAAACTGCTCAATCAAAGGGAGGGTTCAACTCTGTGACTTGAATGCAATCATCACACAGAAGTTTCTGAGAATGCTTCTCTTTAGTTTTTACGTGAAGATATACCCGTTTCGAACGAAGGCCACCCAGTGGTCCAAATATCCACTTGCAGATTCTACAAAAAGAGTGTTTCAAACCTGAACTATCAAAGGAAGGTTCAACTCTGTGACTTGAATGCAAACAGCACGAAGAAGTTTCTGAGAATGTTTGTGTTTAGTTATGGGAAGTTTATCCCGTTTCCAACGAAATCCTCAGAGAGGTCCAAATATCCACTTGCAGATTCTACCAAAAGTGTGTTTGGAAACTGCTCCATCAAGAGGCATGTTCAGCTCTGTGAGTTAATCTCCATCATCACAAAGTATTTTCTGAGAATGCTGCCGTTTGGTTTTTCTAGGAAGTTCTTTCCTTTACTACCGTAGGCCTCAAAGCAGTCCAAATCTCCATTTGCAGATTCTACAAAAAGAGTGTTTCCAATCTGCTCTACCAATAGGAATGTTCAACTCCGTGAGTTGAATGCAATCATCACAAAGTAGTTTCTCAGAATGCTTCTATGTAGTTTTTAGGTGAAGATATTTCCTTTTCCACCACAGGCCTCAAAGCCCCCCAAATGTCCACTTGCAGATTCTAGAAAAAGAGTGTTTCACAGCTGCTCTTTCAAAAGGAAAGTTCAACTCTGGGAGTTGAATACAAACATCACAAAGTAGTTTCTGAGAATGCTTCTGTCTCGTTTTTATGTGACGATGCTCCCGTTTCCAATGAAATCTTCAAAGAGGTCCACATAGCCACTTGCAGATTCCAAAGAAAGAGAGTTTCAAAACTGCTCCATCACAAGGATTGTTCAACTCTGTGAGTTGAATGCAGTCATCACAGAAAACTTTCTGAGAATGCTTCTGTCTAGGTTTGATGTGAAGATATACCCGTTTCCAACGAAGGCCACGAAGTGGTCCAAATATACACTTGCAGATTCTACTAGAAGGGTGTTGCAAACCTGAACTATCAAAGGAAGGTTCAACTCTGTGAGTTGAATGCAAACATCACCAAGAAGTTTCTGAGAATGCTTCCGTTTAGTTATGGGAAGTTTATCCCGTTTCCAACGAAATCCTCAGAGAGGTCCAAATATCCCCTTGCAGATTCTACAAACAGTGTGTTTGGAAACTGCTCCATCAAAACGAATGTTCAGCTCTCTGAGTTAAAGGCAATCGTCACTGAGAATTTTCTGAGAGTGCTACTGTCTGGTTTTTATATGAAGTTCTTTCCTTTCTTACCATAGGCCTCAAAGCGGTCCCAATCTCCACTTGCAGATTCTCCAAAAAGACTGTTTCCAAACTGCTCTCTCAAAAGGAATGTTCAACTCTGTGAGTTGAATGCAATCATCACAGAGTAGTTTCTGAGAATGCTTCTATGTAGTTTCTAGGAGACGATATTTCCTTTTCCACCACAGCCCCCAAAGCCCTCCAAATGTCCATTTGCAGATCCTAAAAAAAGAGTGTTTCAAAGCTGCGCTATCAAAGGGAAAGTTCAACTCTGCGAGGTGAATGCCAACATCCCAAAGAAGTTTCTGAGAATGCCTCTGTTTAGCTTTTATGTGAAGATTATCCCGTTTCCAACGAAATCTTCAAAGAGGTCCAAATATCCACTTGCGGATCCCCCAGAAAGAGTGTTTCGAAACTGCTGCTTCAAAAGGAATCTTCAACTCTGTGAGTTGAATGCAATCATCACAAAGAAGTTTCTGACAATGCTTCTCTCTCGTTTTTCTGTGAAGATATTTCCTTTTCCACCACAGGCCTGAAAGCGCTCCAAAGGTCCACTTGCAGATTCTACGAAAAGAATGTTTCAAAACTGCTCTATGAACAGCAATGTTAAACTCTGTGGCTCGAACACAAACATCACAAAGCAGTTTCTGAGAATGCTTCAGTTTAGTTTTTCTGTGAAGATATTCCCGTTTCCAAAGAAATCTTCAAAGAGGTCCACATATCCACTTACAGATTCTACACAAAGAGAGTTTCAAAACTGCTCAATCAAAGGGAGGGTTCAACTCTGTGACTTGAATGCAATCATCACACAGAAGTTTCTGAGAATGCTTCTCTTTAGTTTTTACGTGAAGATATACCCGTTTCGAACGAAGGCCACCCAGTGGTCCAAATATCCACTTGCAGATTCTACAAAAAGAGTGTTTCAAACCTGAACTATCAAAGGAAGGTTCAACTCTGTGACTTGAATGCAAACAGCACGAAGAAGTTTCTGAGAATGTTTGTGTTTAGTTATGGGAAGTTTATCCCGTTTCCAACGAAATCCTCAGAGAGGTCCAAATATCCACTTGCAGATTCTACCAAAAGTGTGTTTGGAAACTGCTCCATCAAGAGGCATGTTCAGCTCTGTGAGTTAATCTCCATCATCACAAAGTATTTTCTGAGAATGCTTCCGTTTGGTTTTTCTAGGAAGTTCTTTCCTTTACTACCGTAGGCCTCAAAGCAGTCCAAATCTCCATTTGCAGATTCTACAAAAAGAGTGTTTCCAATCTGCTCTACCAATAGGAATGTTCAACTCCGTGAGTGGAATGCAATCATCACAAAGTAGTTTCTCAGAATGCTTCTATGTAGTTTTTAGGTGAAGATATTTCCTTTTCCACCACAGGCCTCAAAGCCCCCCAAATGTCCACTTGCAGATTCTAGAAAAAGAGTGTTTCATAGCTGCTCTTTCAAAAGGAAAGTTCAACTCTGGGAGTTGAATACAAACATCACAAAGTAGTTTCTGAGAATGCTTCTGTCTCGTTTTCATGTGACGATGCTCCCGTTTCCAATGAAATCTTCAAAGAGGTCCACATAGCCACTTGCAGATTCCAAAGAAAGAGAGTTTCAAAACTGCTCCATCACAAGGATTGTTCAACTCTGTGAGTTGAATGCAGTCATCACAGAAAACTTTCTGAGAATGCTTCTGTCTAGGTTTGATGTGAAGATATACCCGTTTCCAACGAAGGCCACGAAGTGGTCCAAATATACACTTGCAGATTCTACTAGAAGGGTGTTGCAAACCTGAACTATCAAAGGAAGGTTCAACTCTGTGAGTTGAATGCAAACATCACCAAGAAGTTTCTGAGAATGCTTCCGTTTAGTTATGGGAAGTTTATCCCGTTTCCAACGAAATCCTCAGAGAGGTCCAAATATCCCCTTGCAGATTCTACAAACAGTGTGTTTGGAAACTGCTCCATCAAAACGAATGTTCAGCTCTCTGAGTTAAAGGCAATCGTCACTGAGAATTTTCTGAGAGTGCTACTGTCTGGTTTTTATATGAAGTTCTTTCCTTTCTTACCATAGGCCTCAAAGCGGTCCCAATCTCCACTTGCAGATTCTCCAAAAAGACTGTTTCCAAACTGCTCTCTCAAAAGGAATGTTCAACTCTGTGAGTTGAATGCAATCATCACAGAGTAGTTTCTGAGAATGCTTCTATGTAGTTTCTAGGAGACGATATTTCCTTTTCCACCACAGCCCCCAAAGCCCTCCAAATGTCCATTTGCAGATCCTAAAAAAAGAGTGTTTCAAAGCTGCGCTATCAAAGGGAAAGTTCAACTCTGCGAGGTGAATGCCAACATCCCAAAGAAGTTTCTGAGAATGCCTCTGTTTAGCTTTTATGTGAAGATTATCCCGTTTCCAACGAAATCTTCAAAGAGGTCCAAATATCCACTTGCGGATCCCCCAGAAAGAGTGTTTCGAAACTGCTGCTTCAAAAGGAATCTTCAACTCTGTGAGTTGAATGCAATCATCACAAAGAAGTTTCTGACAATGCTTCTCTCTCGTTTTTATGTGAAGATATTTCCTTTTCCACCACAGGCCTGAAAGCGCTCCAAAGGTCCACTTGCAGATTCTACGAAAAGAATGTTTCAAAACTGCTCTATGAACAGCAATGTTAAACTCTGTGGCTCGAACACAAACATCACAAAGCAGTTTCTGAGAATGCTTCAGTTTAGTTTTTCTGTGAAGATATTCCCGTTTCCAAAGAAATCTTCAAAGAGGTCCACATATCCACTTACAGATTCTACACAAAGAGAGTTTCAAAACTGCTCAATCAAAGGGAGGGTTCAACTCTGTGACTTGAATGCAATCATCACACAGAAGTTTCTGAGAATGCTTCTCTTTAGTTTTTACGTGAAGATATACCCGTTTCGAACGAAGGCCACCCAGTGGTCCAAATATCCACTTGCAGATTCTACAAAAAGAGTGTTTCAAACCTGAACTATCAAAGGAAGGTTCAACTCTGTGACTTGAATGCAAACAGCACGAAGAAGTTTCTGAGAATGTTTGTGTTTAGTTATGGGAAGTTTATCCCGTTTCCAACGAAATCCTCAGAGAGGTCCAAATATCCACTTGCAGATTCTACCAAAAGTGTGTTTGGAAACTGCTCCATCAAGAGGCATGTTCAGCTCTGTGAGTTAATCTCCATCATCACAAAGTATTTTCTGAGAATGCTTCCGTTTGGTTTTTATAGGAAGTTCTTTCCTTTACTACCGTAGGCCTCAAAGCAGTCCAAATCTCCATTTGCAGATTCTACAAAAAGAGTGTTTCCAATCTGCTCTACCAATAGGAATGTTCAACTCCGTGAGTGGAATGCAATCATCACAAAGTAGTTTCTCAGAATGCTTCTATGTAGTTTTTAGGTGAAGATATTTCCTTTTCCACCACAGGCCTCAAAGCCCCCCAAATGTCCACTTGCAGATTCTAGAAAAAGAGTGTTTCATAGCTGCTCTTTCAAAAGGAAAGTTCAACTCTGGGAGTTGAATACAAACATCACAAAGTAGTTTCTGAGAATGCTTCTGTCTCGTTTTCATGTGACGATGCTCCCGTTTCCAATGAAATCTTCAAAGAGGTCCACATAGCCACTTGCAGATTCCAAAGAAAGAGAGTTTCAAAACTGCTCCATCACAAGGATTGTTCAACTCTGTGAGTTGAATGCAGTCATCACAGAAAACTTTCTGAGAATGCTTCTGTCTAGGTTTGATGTGAAGATATACCCGTTTCCAACGAAGGCCACGAAGTGGTCCAAATATACACTTGCAGATTCTACTAGAAGGGTGTTGCAAACCTGAACTATCAAAGGAAGGTTCAACTCTGTGAGTTGAATGCAAACATCACCAAGAAGTTTCTGAGAATGCTTCCGTTTAGTTATGGGAAGTTTATCCCGTTTCCAACGAAATCCTCAGAGAGGTCCAAATATCCCCTTGCAGATTCTACAAACAGTGTGTTTGGAAACTGCTCCATCAAAACGAATGTTCAGCTCTCTGAGTTAAAGGCAATCGTCACTGAGAATTTTCTGAGAGTGCTACTGTCTGGTTTTTATATGAAGTTCTTTCCTTTCTTACCATAGGCCTCAAAGCGGTCCCAATCTCCACTTGCAGATTCTCCAAAAAGACTGTTTCCAAACTGCTCTCTCAAAAGGAATGTTCAACTCTGTGAGTTGAATGCAATCATCACAGAGTAGTTTCTGAGAATGCTTCTATGTAGTTTCTAGGAGACGATATTTCCTTTTCCACCACAGCCCCCAAAGCCCTCCAAATGTCCATTTGCAGATCCTAAAAAAAGAGTGTTTCAAAGCTGCGCTATCAAAGGGAAAGTTCAACTCTGCGAGGTGAATGCCAACATCCCAAAGAAGTTTCTGAGAATGCCTCTGTTTAGCTTTTATGTGAAGATTATCCCGTTTCCAACGAAATCTTCAAAGAGGTCCAAATATCCACTTGCGGATCCCCCAGAAAGAGTGTTTCGAAACTGCTGCTTCAAAAGGAATCTTCAACTCTGTGAGTTGAATGCAATCATCACAAAGAAGTTTCTGACAATGCTTCTCTCTCGTTTTTATGTGAAGATATTTCCTTTTCCACCACAGGCCTGAAAGCGCTCCAAAGGTCCACTTGCAGATTCTACGAAAAGAATGTTTCAAAACTGCTCTATGAACAGCAATGTTAAACTCTGTGGCTCGAACACAAACATCACAAAGCAGTTTCTGAGAATGCTTCAGTTTAGTTTTTCTGTGAAGATATTCCCGTTTCCAAAGAAATCTTCAAAGAGGTCCACATATCCACTTACAGATTCTACACAAAGAGAGTTTCAAAACTGCTCAATCAAAGGGAGGGTTCAACTCTGTGACTTGAATGCAATCATCACACAGAAGTTTCTGAGAATGCTTCTCTTTAGTTTTTACGTGAAGATATACCCGTTTCGAACGAAGGCCACCCAGTGGTCCAAATATCCACTTGCAGATTCTACAAAAAGAGTGTTTCAAACCTGAACTATCAAAGGAAGGTTCAACTCTGTGACTTGAATGCAAACAGCACGAAGAAGTTTCTGAGAATGTTTGTGTTTAGTTATGGGAAGTTTATCCCGTTTCCAACGAAATCCTCAGAGAGGTCCAAATATCCACTTGCAGATTCTACCAAAAGTGTGTTTGGAAACTGCTCCATCAAGAGGCATGTTCAGCTCTGTGAGTTAATCTCCATCATCACAAAGTATTTTCTGAGAATGCTTCCGTTTGGTTTTTCTAGGAAGTTCTTTCCTTTACTACCGTAGGCCTCAAAGCAGTCCAAATCTCCATTTGCAGATTCTACAAAAAGAGTGTTTCCAATCTGCTCTATCAATAGGAATGTTCAACTCCGTGAGTTGAATGCAATCATCACAAAGTAGTTTCTCAGAATGCTTCTATGTAGTTTTTAGGTGAAGATATTTCCTTTTCCACCACAGGCCTCAAAGCCCCCCAAATGTCCACTTGCAGATTCTAGAAAAAGAGTGTTTCATAGCTGCTCTTTCAAAAGGAAAGTTCAACTCTGGGAGTTGAATACAAACATCACAAAGTAGTTTCTGAGAATGCTTCTGTTTCGTTTTTATGTGAAGATGATCCCGTTTCCAATGAAATCTTCAAAGAGGTCCACATAGCCACTTGCAGATTCCAAAGAAAGAGAGTTTCAAAACTGCTCCATCACAAGGATTGTTCAACTCTGTGAGTTGAATGCAGTCATCACAGAAAACTTTCTGAGAATGCTTCTGTCTAGGTTTGATGTGAAGATATACCCGTTTCCAACGAAGGCCACGAAGTGGTCCAAATATACACTTGCAGATTCTACTAGAAGGGTGTTGCAAACCTGAACTATCAAAGGAAGGTTCAACTCTGTGAGTTGAATGCAAACATCACCAAGAAGTTTCTGAGAATGCTTCCGTTTAGTTATGGGAAGTTTATCCCGTTTCCAACGAAATCCTCAGAGAGGTCCAAATATCCCCTTGCAGATTCTACAAACAGTGTGTTTGGAAACTGCTCCATCAAAACGAATGTTCAGCTCTCTGAGTTAAAGGCAATCGTCACTGAGAATTTTCTGAGAGTGCTACTGTCTGGTTTTTATATGAAGTTCTTTCCTTTCTTACCATAGGCCTCAAAGCGGTCCCAATCTCCACTTGCAGATTCTCCAAAAAGACTGTTTCCAAACTGCTCTCTCAAAAGGAATCTTCAACTCTGTGAGTTGAATGCAATCATCACAGAGTAGTTTCTGAGAATGCTTCTATGTAGTTTTTAGGAGGAGATATTTCCTTTTCCACCACAGCCCTCAAAGCCCTCCAAAGGTCCATTTGCAGATCCTAAAAAAAGAGTGTTTCAAAGCTGCGTTATCAAAGGGAAAGTTCAACTCTGCGAGGTGAATGCCAACATCCCAAAGAAGTTTCTGAGAATGCCTCTGTTTAGCTTTGATGTGAAGATTATCCCGTTTCCAACGAAATCTTCAAAGAGGTCCAAATATCCACTTGCGGATCCCCCAGAAAGTGTGTTTCGAAACTGCTGCTTCAAAAGGAATCTTCAACTCTGTGAGTTGAATGCAATCATCACAAAGAAGTTTCTGACAATGCTTCTCTCTCGTTTTTCTGTGAAGATATTTCCTTTTCCACCACAGGCCTGAAAGCGCTCCAAAGGTCCACTTGCAGATTCTACGAAAAGAATGTTTCAAAACTGCTCTATGAACAGCAATGTTAAACTCTGTGGCTCGAACACAAACATCACAAAGCAGTTTCTGAGAATGCTTCAGTTTAGTTTTTCTGTGAAGATATTCCCGTTTCCAAAGAAATCTTCAAAGAGGTCCACATATCCACTTACAGATACTACACAAAGAGAGTTTCAAAACTGCTCAATCAAAGGGAGGGTTCAACTCTGTGACTTGAATGCAATCATCACACAGAAGTTTCTGAGAATGCTTCTCTTTAGTTTTTACGTGAAGATATACCCGTTTCGAACGAAGGCCACCCAGTGGTCCAAATATCCACTTGCAGATTCTACAAAAAGAGTGTTTCAAACCTGAACTATCAAAGGAAGGTTCAACTCTGTGACTTGAATGCAAACAGCACGAAGAAGTTTCTGAGAATGTTTGTGTTTAGTTATGGGAAGTTTATCCCGTTTCCAACGAAATCCTCAGAGAGGTCCAAATATCCACTTGCAGATTCTACCAAAAGTGTGTTTGGAAACTGCTCCATCAAGAGGCATGTTCAGCTCTGTGAGTTAATCTCCATCATCACAAAGTATTTTCTGAGAATTCTTCCGTTTGGTTTTTCTAGGAAGTTCTTTCCTTTACTACCGTAGGCCTCAAAGCAGTCCAAATCTCCATTTGCAGATTCTACAAAAAGAGTGTTTCCAATCTGCTCTACCAATAGGAATGTTCAACTCCGTGAGTGGAATGCAATCATCACAAAGTAGTTTCTCAGAATGCTTCTATGTAGTTTTTAGGTGAAGATATTTCCTTTTCCACCACAGGCCTCAAAGCCCCCCAAATGTCCACTTGCAGATTCTAGAAAAAGAGTGTTTCATAGCTGCTCTTTCAAAAGGAAAGTTCAACTCTGGGAGTTGAATACAAACATCACAAAGTAGTTTCTGAGAATGCTTCTGTCTCGTTTTCATGTGACGATGCTCCCGTTTCCAATGAAATCTTCAAAGAGGTCCACATAGCCACTTGCAGATTCCAAAGAAAGAGAGTTTCAAAACTGCTCCATCACAAGGATTGTTCAACTCTGTGAGTTGAATGCAGTCATCACAGAAAACTTTCTGAGAATGCTTCTGTCTAGGTTTGATGTGAAGATATACCCGTTTCCAACGAAGGCCACGAAGTGGTCCAAATATACACTTGCAGATTCTACTAGAAGGGTGTTGCAAACCTGAACTATCAAAGGAAGGTTCAACTCTGTGAGTTGAATGCAAACATCACCAAGAAGTTTCTGAGAATGCTTCCGTTTAGTTATGGGAAGTTTATCCCGTTTCCAACGAAATCCTCAGAGAGGTCCAAATATCCCCTTGCAGATTCTACAAACAGTGTGTTTGGAAACTGCTCCATCAAAACGAATGTTCAGCTCTCTGAGTTAAAGGCAATCGTCACTGAGAATTTTCTGAGAGTGCTACTGTCTGGTTTTTATATGAAGTTCTTTCCTTTCTTACCATAGGCCTCAAAGCGGTCCCAATCTCCACTTGCAGATTCTCCAAAAAGACTGTTTCCAAACTGCTCTCTCAAAAGGAATGTTCAACTCTGTGAGTTGAATGCAATCATCACAGAGTAGTTTCTGAGAATGCTTCTATGTAGTTTCTAGGAGACGATATTTCCTTTTCCACCACAGCCCCCAAAGCCCTCCAAATGTCCATTTGCAGATCCTAAAAAAAGAGTGTTTCAAAGCTGCGCTATCAAAGGGAAAGTTCAACTCTGCGAGGTGAATGCCAACATCCCAAAGAAGTTTCTGAGAATGCCTCTGTTTAGCTTTTATGTGAAGATTATCCCGTTTCCAACGAAATCTTCAAAGAGGTCCAAATATCCACTTGCGGATCCCCCAGAAAGAGTGTTTCGAAACTGCTGCTTCAAAAGGAATCTTCAACTCTGTGAGTTGAATGCAATCATCACAAAGAAGTTTCTGACAATGCTTCTCTCTCGTTTTTCTGTGAAGATATTTCCTTTTCCACCACAGGCCTGAAAGCGCTCCAAAGGTCCACTTGCAGATTCTACGAAAAGAATGTTTCAAAACTGCTCTATGAACAGCAATGTTAAACTCTGTGGCTCGAACACAAACATCACAAAGCAGTTTCTGAGAATGCTTCAGTTTAGTTTTTCTGTGAAGATATTCCCGTTTCCAAAGAAATCTTCAAAGAGGTCCACATATCCACTTACAGATTCTACACAAAGAGAGTTTCAAAACTGCTCAATCAAAGGGAGGGTTCAACTCTGTGACTTGAATGCAATCATCACACAGAAGTTTCTGAGAATGCTTCTCTTTAGTTTTTACGTGAAGATATACCCGTTTCGAACGAAGGCCACCCAGTGGTCCAAATATCCACTTGCAGATTCTACAAAAAGAGTGTTTCAAACCTGAACTATCAAAGGAAGGTTCAACTCTGTGACTTGAATGCAAACAGCACGAAGAAGTTTCTGAGAATGTTTGTGTTTAGTTATGGGAAGTTTATCCCGTTTCCAACGAAATCCTCAGAGAGGTCCAAATATCCACTTGCAGATTCTACCAAAAGTGTGTTTGGAAACTGCTCCATCAAGAGGCATGTTCAGCTCTGTGAGTTAATCTCCATCATCACAAAGTATTTTCTGAGAATGCTTCCGTTTGGTTTTTATAGGAAGTTCTTTCCTTTACTACCGTAGGCCTCAAAGCAGTCCAAATCTCCATTTGCAGATTCTACAAAAAGAGTGTTTCCAATCTGCTCTATCAATAGGAATGTTCAACTCCGTGAGTTGAATGCAATCATCACAAAGTAGTTTCTCAGAATGCTTCTATGTAGTTTTTAGGTGAAGATATTTCCTTTTCCACCACAGGCCTCAAAGCCCCCCAAATGTCCACTTGCAGATTCTAGAAAAAGAGTGTTTCATAGCTGCTCTTTCAAAAGGAAAGTTCAACTCTGGGAGTTGAATACAAACATCACAAAGTAGTTTCTGAGAATGCTTCTGTTTCGTTTTTATGTGACGATGCTCCCGTTTCCAATGAAATCTTCAAAGAGGTCCACATAGCCACTTGCAGATTCCAAAGAAAGAGAGTTTCAAAACTGCTCCATCACAAGGATTGTTCAACTCTGTGAGTTGAATGCAGTCATCACAGAAAACTTTCTGAGAATGCTTCTGTCTAGGTTTGATGTGAAGATATACCCGTTTCCAACGAAGGCCACGAAGTGGTCCAAATATACACTTGCAGATTCTACTAGAAGGGTGTTGCAAACCTGAACTATCAAAGGAAGGTTCAACTCTGTGAGTTGAATGCAAACATCACCAAGAAGTTTCTGAGAATGCTTCCGTTTAGTTATGGGAAGTTTATCCCGTTTCCAACGAAATCCTCAGAGAGGTCCAAATATCCCCTTGCAGATTCTACAAACAGTGTGTTTGGAAACTGCTCCATCAAAACGAATGTTCAGCTCTCTGAGTTAAAGGCAATCGTCACTGAGAATTTTCTGAGAGTGCTACTGTCTGGTTTTTATATGAAGTTCTTTCCTTTCTTACCATAGGCCTCAAAGCGGTCCCAATCTCCACTTGCAGATTCTCCAAAAAGACTGTTTCCAAACTGCTCTCTCAAAAGGAATCTTCAACTCTGTGAGTTGAATGCAATCATCACAGAGTAGTTTCTGAGAATGCTTCTATGTAGTTTTTAGGAGGAGATATTTCCTTTTCCACCACAGCCCTCAAAGCCCTCCAAAGGTCCATTTGCAGATCCTAAAAAAAGAGTGTTTCAAAGCTGCGTTATCAAAGGGAAAGTTCAACTCTGCGAGGTGAATGCCAACATCCCAAAGAAGTTTCTGAGAATGCCTCTGTTTAGCTTTTATGTGAAGATTATCCCGTTTCCAACGAAATCTTCAAAGAGGTCCAAATATCCACTTGCGGATCCCCCAGAAAGAGTGTTTCGAAACTGCTCCTTCAAAAGGAATCTTCAACTCTGTGAGTTGAATGCAATCATCACAAAGAAGTTTCTGACAATGCTTCTCTCTCGTTTTTCTGTGAAGATATTTCCTTTTCCACCACAGGCCTGAAAGCGCTCCAAAGGTCCACTTGCAGATTCTACGAAAAGAATGTTTCAAAACTGCTCTATGAACAGCAATGTTAAACTCTGTGGCTCGAACACAAACATCACAAAGCAGTTTCTGAGAATGCTTCAGTTTAGTTTTTCTGTGAAGATATTCCCGTTTCCAAAGAAATCTTCAAAGAGGTCCACATATCCACTTACAGATACTACACAAAGAGAGTTTCAAAACTGCTCAATCAAAGGGAGGGTTCAACTCTGTGACTTGAATGCAATCATCACACAGAAGTTTCTGAGAATGCTTCTCTTTAGTTTTTACGTGAAGATATACCCGTTTCGAACGAAGGCCACCCAGTGGTCCAAATATCCACTTGCAGATTCTACAAAAAGAGTGTTTCAAACCTGAACTATCAAAGGAAGGTTCAACTCTGTGACTTGAATGCAAACAGCACGAAGAAGTTTCTGAGAATGTTTGTGTTTAGTTATGGGAAGTTTATCCCGTTTCCAACGAAATCCTCAGAGAGGTCCAAATATCCACTTGCAGATTCTACCAAAAGTGTGTTTGGAAACTGCTCCATCAAGAGGCATGTTCAGCTCTGTGAGTTAATCTCCATCATCACAAAGTATTTTCTGAGAATGCTTCCGTTTGGTTTTTATAGGAAGTTCTTTCCTTTACTACCGTAGGCCTCAAAGCAGTCCAAATCTCCATTTGCAGATTCTACAAAAAGAGTGTTTCCAATCTGCTCTACCAATAGGAATGTTCAACTCCGTGAGTTGAATGCAATCATCACAAAGTAGTTTCTCAGAATGCTTCTATGTAGTTTTTAGGTGAAGATATTTCCTTTTCCACCACAGGCCTCAAAGCCCCCCAAATGTCCACTTGCAGATTCTAGAAAAAGAGTGTTTCATAGCTGCTCTTTCAAAAGGAAAGTTCAACTCTGGGAGTTGAATACAAACATCACAAAGTAGTTTCTGAGAATGCTTCTGTCTCGTTTTTATGTGACGATGCTCCCGTTTCCAATGAAATCTTCAAAGAGGTCCACATAGCCACTTGCAGATTCCAAAGAAAGAGAGTTTCAAAACTGCTCCATCACAAGGATTGTTCAACTCTGTGAGTTGAATGCAGTCATCACAGAAAACTTTCTGAGAATGCTTCTGTCTAGGTTTGATGTGAAGATATACCCGTTTCCAACGAAGGCCACGAAGTGGTCCAAATATACACTTGCAGATTCTACTAGAAGGGTGTTGCAAACCTGAACTATCAAAGGAAGGTTCAACTCTGTGAGTTGAATGCAAACATCACCAAGAAGTTTCTGAGAATGCTTCCGTTTAGTTATGGGAAGTTTATCCCGTTTCCAACGAAATCCTCAGAGAGGTCCAAATATCCCCTTGCAGATTCTACAAACAGTGTGTTTGGAAACTGCTCCATCAAAACGAATGTTCAGCTCTCTGAGTTAAAGGCAATCGTCACTGAGAATTTTCTGAGAGTGCTACTGTCTGGTTTTTATATGAAGTTCTTTCCTTTCTTACCATAGGCCTCAAAGCGGTCCCAATCTCCACTTGCAGATTCTCCAAAAAGACTGTTTCCAAACTGCTCTCTCAAAAGGAATGTTCAACTCTGTGAGTTGAATGCAATCATCACAGAGTAGTTTCTGAGAATGCTTCTATGTAGTTTCTAGGAGACGATATTTCCTTTTCCACCACAGCCCCCAAAGCCCTCCAAATGTCCATTTGCAGATCCTAAAAAAAGAGTGTTTCAAAGCTGCGCTATCAAAGGGAAAGTTCAACTCTGCGAGGTGAATGCCAACATCCCAAAGAAGTTTCTGAGAATGCCTCTGTTTAGCTTTTATGTGAAGATTATCCCGTTTCCAACGAAATCTTCAAAGAGGTCCAAATATCCACTTGCGGATCCCCCAGAAAGAGTGTTTCGAAACTGCTGCTTCAAAAGGAATCTTCAACTCTGTGAGTTGAATGCAATCATCACAAAGAAGTTTCTGACAATGCTTCTCTCTCGTTTTTATGTGAAGATATTTCCTTTTCCACCACAGGCCTGAAAGCGCTCCAAAGGTCCACTTGCAGATTCTACGAAAAGAATGTTTCAAAACTGCTCTATGAACAGCAATGTTAAACTCTGTGGCTCGAACACAAACATCACAAAGCAGTTTCTGAGAATGCTTCAGTTTAGTTTTTCTGTGAAGATATTCCCGTTTCCAAAGAAATCTTCAAAGAGGTCCACATATCCACTTACAGATTCTACACAAAGAGAGTTTCAAAACTGCTCAATCAAAGGGAGGGTTCAACTCTGTGACTTGAATGCAATCATCACACAGAAGTTTCTGAGAATGCTTCTCTTTAGTTTTTACGTGAAGATATACCCGTTTCGAACGAAGGCCACCCAGTGGTCCAAATATCCACTTGCAGATTCTACAAAAAGAGTGTTTCAAACCTGAACTATCAAAGGAAGGTTCAACTCTGTGACTTGAATGCAAACAGCACGAAGAAGTTTCTGAGAATGTTTGTGTTTAGTTATGGGAAGTTTATCCCGTTTCCAACGAAATCCTCAGAGAGGTCCAAATATCCACTTGCAGATTCTACCAAAAGTGTGTTTGGAAACTGCTCCATCAAGAGGCATGTTCAGCTCTGTGAGTTAATCTCCATCATCACAAAGTATTTTCTGAGAATGCTTCCGTTTGGTTTTTATAGGAAGTTCTTTCCTTTACTACCGTAGGCCTCAAAGCAGTCCAAATCTCCATTTGCAGATTCTACAAAAAGAGTGTTTCCAATCTGCTCTATCAATAGGAATGTTCAACTCCGTGAGTTGAATGCAATCATCACAAAGTAGTTTCTCAGAATGCTTCTATGTAGTTTTTAGGTGAAGATATTTCCTTTTCCACCACAGGCCTCAAAGCCCCCCAAATGTCCACTTGCAGATTCTAGAAAAAGAGTGTTTCATAGCTGCTCTTTCAAAAGGAAAGTTCAACTCTGGGAGTTGAATACAAACATCACAAAGTAGTTTCTGAGAATGCTTCTGTTTCGTTTTTATGTGACGATGCTCCCGTTTCCAATGAAATCTTCAAAGAGGTCCACATAGCCACTTGCAGATTCCAAAGAAAGAGAGTTTCAAAACTGCTCCATCACAAGGATTGTTCAACTCTGTGAGTTGAATGCAGTCATCACAGAAAACTTTCTGAGAATGCTTCTGTCTAGGTTTGATGTGAAGATATACCCGTTTCCAACGAAGGCCACGAAGTGGTCCAAATATACACTTGCAGATTCTACTAGAAGGGTGTTGCAAACCTGAACTATCAAAGGAAGGTTCAACTCTGTGAGTTGAATGCAAACATCACCAAGAAGTTTCTGAGAATGCTTCCGTTTAGTTATGGGAAGTTTATCCCGTTTCCAACGAAATCCTCAGAGAGGTCCAAATATCCCCTTGCAGATTCTACAAACAGTGTGTTTGGAAACTGCTCCATCAAAACGAATGTTCAGCTCTCTGAGTTAAAGGCAATCGTCACTGAGAATTTTCTGAGAGTGCTACTGTCTGGTTTTTATATGAAGTTCTTTCCTTTCTTACCATAGGCCTCAAAGCGGTCCCAATCTCCACTTGCAGATTCTCCAAAAAGACTGTTTCCAAACTGCTCTCTCAAAAGGAATCTTCAACTCTGTGAGTTGAATGCAATCATCACAGAGTAGTTTCTGAGAATGCTTCTATGTAGTTTTTAGGAGGAGATATTTCCTTTTCCACCACAGCCCTCAAAGCCCTCCAAAGGTCCATTTGCAGATCCTAAAAAAAGAGTGTTTCAAAGCTGCGTTATCAAAGGGAAAGTTCAACTCTGCGAGGTGAATGCCAACATCCCAAAGAAGTTTCTGAGAATGCCTCTGTTTAGCTTTTATGTGAAGATTATCCCGTTTCCAACGAAATCTTCAAAGAGGTCCAAATATCCACTTGCGGATCCCCCAGAAAGTGTGTTTCGAAACTGCTCCTTCAAAAGGAATCTTCAACTCTGTGAGTTGAATGCAATCATCACAAAGAAGTTTCTGACAATGCTTCTCTCTCGTTTTTCTGTGAAGATATTTCCTTTTCCACCACAGGCCTGAAAGCGCTCCAAAGGTCCACTTGCAGATTCTACGAAAAGAATGTTTCAAAACTGCTCTATGAACAGCAATGTTAAACTCTGTGGCTCGAACACAAACATCACAAAGCAGTTTCTGAGAATGCTTCAGTTTAGTTTTTCTGTGAAGATATTCCCGTTTCCAAAGAAATCTTCAAAGAGGTCCACATATCCACTTACAGATACTACACAAAGAGAGTTTCAAAACTGCTCAATCAAAGGGAGGGTTCAACTCTGTGACTTGAATGCAATCATCACACAGAAGTTTCTGAGAATGCTTCTCTTTAGTTTTTACGTGAAGATATACCCGTTTCGAACGAAGGCCACCCAGTGGTCCAAATATCCACTTGCAGATTCTACAAAAAGAGTGTTTCAAACCTGAACTATCAAAGGAAGGTTCAACTCTGTGACTTGAATGCAAACAGCACGAAGAAGTTTCTGAGAATGTTTGTGTTTAGTTATGGGAAGTTTATCCCGTTTCCAACGAAATCCTCAGAGAGGTCCAAATATCCACTTGCAGATTCTACCAAAAGTGTGTTTGGAAACTGCTCCATCAAGAGGCATGTTCAGCTCTGTGAGTTAATCTCCATCATCACAAAGTATTTTCTGAGAATGCTGCCGTTTGGTTTTTCTAGGAAGTTCTTTCCTTTACTACCGTAGGCCTCAAAGCAGTCCAAATCTCCATTTGCAGATTCTACAAAAAGAGTGTTTCCAATCTGCTCTACCAATAGGAATGTTCAACTCCGTGAGTGGAATGCAATCATCACAAAGTAGTTTCTCAGAATGCTTCTATGTAGTTTTTAGGTGAAGATATTTCCTTTTCCACCACAGGCCTCAAAGCCCCCCAAATGTCCACTTGCAGATTCTAGAAAAAGAGTGTTTCATAGCTGCTCTTTCAAAAGGAAAGTTCAACTCTGGGAGTTGAATACAAACATCACAAAGTAGTTTCTGAGAATGCTTCTGTCTCGTTTTCATGTGACGATGCTCCCGTTTCCAATGAAATCTTCAAAGAGGTCCACATAGCCACTTGCAGATTCCAAAGAAAGAGAGTTTCAAAACTGCTCCATCACAAGGATTGTTCAACTCTGTGAGTTGAATGCAGTCATCACAGAAAACTTTCTGAGAATGCTTCTGTCTAGGTTTGATGTGAAGATATACCCGTTTCCAACGAAGGCCACGAAGTGGTCCAAATATACACTTGCAGATTCTACTAGAAGGGTGTTGCAAACCTGAACTATCAAAGGAAGGTTCAACTCTGTGAGTTGAATGCAAACATCACCAAGAAGTTTCTGAGAATGCTTCCGTTTAGTTATGTATGGGAAGTTTATCCCGTTTCCAACGAAATCCTCAGAGAGGTCCAAATATCCCCTTGCAGATTCTACAAACAGTGTGTTTGGAAACTGCTCCATCAAAACGAATGTTCAGCTCTCTGAGTTAAAGGCAATCGTCACTGAGAATTTTCTGAGAGTGCTACTGTCTGGTTTTTATATGAAGTTCTTTCCTTTCTTACCATAGGCCTCAAAGCGGTCCCAATCTCCACTTGCAGATTCTCCAAAAAGACTGTTTCCAAACTGCTCTCTCAAAAGGAATCTTCAACTCTGTGAGTTGAATGCAATCATCACAGAGTAGTTTCTGAGAATGCTTCTATGTAGTTTTTAGGAGGAGATATTTCCTTTTCCACCACAGCCCTCAAAGCCCTCCAAAGGTCCATTTGCAGATCCTAAAAAAAGAGTGTTTCAAAGCTGCGTTATCAAAGGGAAAGTTCAACTCTGCGAGGTGAATGCCAACATCCCAAAGAAGTTTCTGAGAATGCCTCTGTTTAGCTTTTATGTGAAGATTATCCCGTTTCCAACGAAATCTTCAAAGAGGTCCAAATATCCACTTGCGGATCCCCCAGAAAGTGTGTTTCGAAACTGCTGCTTCAAAAGGAATCTTCAACTCTGTGAGTTGAATGCAATCATCACAAAGAAGTTTCTGACAATGCTTCTCTCTCGTTTTTCTGTGAAGATATTTCCTTTTCCACCACAGGCCTGAAAGCGCTCCAAAGGTCCACTTGCAGATTCTACGAAAAGAATGTTTCAAAACTGCTCTATGAACAGCAATGTTAAACTCTGTGGCTCGAACACAAACATCACAAAGCAGTTTCTGAGAATGCTTCAGTTTAGTTTTTCTGTGAAGATATTCCCGTTTCCAAAGAAATCTTCAAAGAGGTCCACATATCCACTTACAGATTCTACACAAAGAGAGTTTCAAAACTGCTCAATCAAAGGGAGGGTTCAACTCTGTGACTTGAATGCAATCATCACACAGAAGTTTCTGAGAATGCTTCTCTTTAGTTTTTACGTGAAGATATACCCGTTTCGAACGAAGGCCACCCAGTGGTCCAAATATCCACTTGCAGATTCTACAAAAAGAGTGTTTCAAACCTGAACTATCAAAGGAAGGTTCAACTCTGTGACTTGAATGCAAACAGCACGAAGAAGTTTCTGAGAATGTTTGTGTTTAGTTATGGGAAGTTTATCCCGTTTCCAACGAAATCCTCAGAGAGGTCCAAATATCCACTTGCAGATTCTACCAAAAGTGTGTTTGGAAACTGCTCCATCAAGAGGCATGTTCAGCTCTGTGAGTTAATCTCCATCATCACAAAGTATTTTCTGAGAATGCTGCCGTTTGGTTTTTCTAGGAAGTTCTTTCCTTTACTACCGTAGGCCTCAAAGCAGTCCAAATCTCCATTTGCAGATTCTACAAAAAGAGTGTTTCCAATCTGCTCTACCAATAGGAATGTTCAACTCCGTGAGTTGAATGCAATCATCACAAAGTAGTTTCTCAGAATGCTTCTATGTAGTTTTTAGGTGAAGATATTTCCTTTTCCACCACAGGCCTCAAAGCCCCCCAAATGTCCACTTGCAGATTCTAGAAAAAGAGTGTTTCATAGCTGCTCTTTCAAAAGGAAAGTTCAACTCTGGGAGTTGAATACAAACATCACAAAGTAGTTTCTGAGAATGCTTCTGTCTCGTTTTTATGTGACGATGCTCCCTTTTCCAATGAAATCTTCAAAGAGGTCCACATAGCCACTTGCAGATTCCAAAGAAAGAGAGTTTCAAAACTGCTCCATCACAAGGATTGTTCAACTCTGTGAGTTGAATGCAGTCATCACAGAAAACTTTCTGAGAATGCTTCTGTCTAGGTTTGATGTGAAGATATACCCGTTTCCAACGAAGGCCACGAAGTGGTCCAAATATACACTTGCAGATTCTACTAGAAGGGTGTTGCAAACCTGAACTATCAAAGGAAGGTTCAACTCTGTGAGTTGAATGCAAACATCACCAAGAAGTTTCTGAGAATGCTTCCGTTTAGTTATGGGAAGTTTATCCCGTTTCCAACGAAATCCTCAGAGAGGTCCAAATATCCCCTTGCAGATTCTACAAACAGTGTGTTTGGAAACTGCTCCATCAAAACGAATGTTCAGCTCTCTGAGTTAAAGGCAATCGTCACTGAGAATTTTCTGAGAGTGCTACTGTCTGGTTTTTATATGAAGTTCTTTCCTTTCTTACCATAGGCCTCAAAGCGGTCCCAATCTCCACTTGCAGATTCTCCAAAAAGACTGTTTCCAAACTGCTCTCTCAAAAGGAATGTTCAACTCTGTGAGTTGAATGCAATCATCACAGAGTAGTTTCTGAGAATGCTTCTATGTAGTTTCTAGGAGACGATATTTCCTTTTCCACCACAGCCCCCAAAGCCCTCCAAATGTCCATTTGCAGATCCTAAAAAAAGAGTGTTTCAAAGCTGCGCTATCAAAGGGAAAGTTCAACTCTGCGAGGTGAATGCCAACATCCCAAAGAAGTTTCTGAGAATGCCTCTGTTTAGCTTTTATGTGAAGATTATCCCGTTTCCAACGAAATCTTCAAAGAGGTCCAAATATCCACTTGCGGATCCCCCAGAAAGAGTGTTTCGAAACTGCTGCTTCAAAAGGAATCTTCAACTCTGTGAGTTGAATGCAATCATCACAAAGAAGTTTCTGACAATGCTTCTCTCTCGTTTTTCTGTGAAGATATTTCCTTTTCCACCACAGGCCTGAAAGCGCTCCAAAGGTCCACTTGCAGATTCTACGAAAAGAATGTTTCAAAACTGCTCTATGAACAGCAATGTTAAACTCTGTGGCTCGAACACAAACATCACAAAGCAGTTTCTGAGAATGCTTCAGTTTAGTTTTTCTGTGAAGATATTCCCGTTTCCAAAGAAATCTTCAAAGAGGTCCACATATCCACTTACAGATTCTACACAAAGAGAGTTTCAAAACTGCTCAATCAAAGGGAGGGTTCAACTCTGTGACTTGAATGCAATCATCACACAGAAGTTTCTGAGAATGCTTCTCTTTAGTTTTTACGTGAAGTATACCCGTTTCGAACGAAGGCCACCCAGTGGTCCAAATATCCACTTGCAGATTCTACAAAAAGAGTGTTTCAAACCTGAACTATCAAAGGAAGGTTCAACTCTGTGACTTGAATGCAAACAGCACGAAGAAGTTTCTGAGAATGTTTGTGTTTAGTTATGGGAAGTTTATCCCGTTTCCAACGAAATCCTCAGAGAGGTCCAAATATCCACTTGCAGATTCTACCAAAAGTGTGTTTGGAAACTGCTCCATCAAGAGGCATGTTCAGCTCTGTGAGTTAATCTCCATCATCACAAAGTATTTTCTGAGAATGCTGCCGTTTGGTTTTTCTAGGAAGTTCTTTCCTTTACTACCGTAGGCCTCAAAGCAGTCCAAATCTCCATTTGCAGATTCTACAAAAAGAGTGTTTCCAATCTGCTCTACCAATAGGAATGTTCAACTCCGTGAGTTGAATGCAATCATCACAAAGTAGTTTCTCAGAATGCTTCTATGTAGTTTTTAGGTGAAGATATTTCCTTTTCCACCACAGGCCTCAAAGCCCCCCAAATGTCCACTTGCAGATTCTAGAAAAAGAGTGTTTCATAGCTGCTCTTTCAAAAGGAAAGTTCAACTCTGGGAGTTGAATACAAACATCACAAAGTAGTTTCTGAGAATGCTTCTGTCTCGTTTTTATGTGACGATGCTCCCGTTTCCAATGAAATCTTCAAAGAGGTCCACATAGCCACTTGCAGATTCCAAAGAAAGAGAGTTTCAAAACTGCTCCATCACAAGGATTGTTCAACTCTGTGAGTTGAATGCAGTCATCACAGAAAACTTTCTGAGAATGCTTCTGTCTAGGTTTGATGTGAAGATATACCCGTTTCCAACGAAGGCCACGAAGTGGTCCAAATATACACTTGCAGATTCTACTAGAAGGGTGTTGCAAACCTGAACTATCAAAGGAAGGTTCAACTCTGTGAGTTGAATGCAAACATCACCAAGAAGTTTCTGAGAATGCTTCCGTTTAGTTATGGGAAGTTTATCCCGTTTCCAACGAAATCCTCAGAGAGGTCCAAATATCCCCTTGCAGATTCTACAAACAGTGTGTTTGGAAACTGCTCCATCAAAACGAATGTTCAGCTCTCTGAGTTAAAGGCAATCGTCACTGAGAATTTTCTGAGAGTGCTACTGTCTGGTTTTTATATGAAGTTCTTTCCTTTCTTACCATAGGCCTCAAAGCGGTCCCAATCTCCACTTGCAGATTCTCCAAAAAGACTGTTTCCAAACTGCTCTCTCAAAAGGAATGTTCAACTCTGTGAGTTGAATGCAATCATCACAGAGTAGTTTCTGAGAATGCTTCTATGTAGTTTCTAGGAGACGATATTTCCTTTTCCACCACAGCCCCCAAAGCCCTCCAAATGTCCATTTGCAGATCCTAAAAAAAGAGTGTTTCAAAGCTGCGCTATCAAAGGGAAAGTTCAACTCTGCGAGGTGAATGCCAACATCCCAAAGAAGTTTCTGAGAATGCCTCTGTTTAGCTTTTATGTGAAGATTATCCCGTTTCCAACGAAATCTTCAAAGAGGTCCAAATATCCACTTGCGGATCCCCCAGAAAGAGTGTTTTGAAACTGCTGCTTCAAAAGGAATCTTCAACTCTGTGAGTTGAATGCAATCATCACAAAGAAGTTTCTGACAATGCTTCTCTCTCGTTTTTATGTGAAGATATTTCCTTTTCCACCACAGGCCTGAAAGCGCTCCAAAGGTCCACTTGCAGATTCTACGAAAAGAATGTTTCAAAACTGCTCTATGAACAGCAATGTTAAACTCTGTGGCTCGAACACAAACATCACAAAGCAGTTTCTGAGAATGCTTCAGTTTAGTTTTTCTGTGAAGATATTCCCGTTTCCAAAGAAATCTTCAAAGAGGTCCACATATCCACTTACAGATTCTACACAAAGAGAGTTTCAAAACTGCTCAATCAAAGGGAGGGTTCAACTCTGTGACTTGAATGCAATCATCACACAGAAGTTTCTGAGAATGCTTCTCTTTAGTTTTTACGTGAAGTATACCCGTTTCGAACGAAGGCCACCCAGTGGTCCAAATATCCACTTGCAGATTCTACAAAAAGAGTGTTTCAAACCTGAACTATCAAAGGAAGGTTCAACTCTGTGACTTGAATGCAAACAGCACGAAGAAGTTTCTGAGAATGTTTGTGTTTAGTTATGGGAAGTTTATCCCGTTTCCAACGAAATCCTCAGAGAGGTCCAAATATCCACTTGCAGATTCTACCAAAAGTGTGTTTGGAAACTGCTCCATCAAGAGGCATGTTCAGCTCTGTGAGTTAATCTCCATCATCACAAAGTATTTTCTGAGAATGCTTCCGTTTGGTTTTTCTAGGAAGTTCTTTCCTTTACTACCGTAGGCCTCAAAGCAGTCCAAATCTCCATTTGCAGATTCTACAAAAAGAGTGTTTCCAATCTGCTCTACCAATAGGAATGTTCAACTCCGTGAGTGGAATGCAATCATCACAAAGTAGTTTCTCAGAATGCTTCTATGTAGTTTTTAGGTGAAGATATTTCCTTTTCCACCACAGGCCTCAAAGCCCCCCAAATGTCCACTTGCAGATTCTAGAAAAAGAGTGTTTCATAGCTGCTCTTTCAAAAGGAAAGTTCAACTCTGGGAGTTGAATACAAACATCACAAAGTAGTTTCTGAGAATGCTTCTGTCTCGTTTTCATGTGACGATGCTCCCGTTTCCAATGAAATCTTCAAAGAGGTCCACATAGCCACTTGCAGATTCCAAAGAAAGAGAGTTTCAAAACTGCTCCATCACAAGGATTGTTCAACTCTGTGAGTTGAATGCAGTCATCACAGAAAACTTTCTGAGAATGCTTCTGTCTAGGTTTGATGTGAAGATATACCCGTTTCCAACGAAGGCCACGAAGTGGTCCAAATATACACTTGCAGATTCTACTAGAAGGGTGTTGCAAACCTGAACTATCAAAGGAAGGTTCAACTCTGTGAGTTGAATGCAAACATCACCAAGAAGTTTCTGAGAATGCTTCCGTTTAGTTATGGGAAGTTTATCCCGTTTCCAACGAAATCCTCAGAGAGGTCCAAATATCCCCTTGCAGATTCTACAAACAGTGTGTTTGGAAACTGCTCCATCAAAACGAATGTTCAGCTCTCTGAGTTAAAGGCAATCGTCACTGAGAATTTTCTGAGAGTGCTACTGTCTGGTTTTTATATGAAGTTCTTTCCTTTCTTACCATAGGCCTCAAAGCGGTCCCAATCTCCACTTGCAGATTCTCCAAAAAGACTGTTTCCAAACTGCTCTCTCAAAAGGAATCTTCAACTCTGTGAGTTGAATGCAATCATCACAGAGTAGTTTCTGAGAATGCTTCTATGTAGTTTTTAGGAGGAGATATTTCCTTTTCCACCACAGCCCTCAAAGCCCTCCAAAGGTCCATTTGCAGATCCTAAAAAAAGAGTGTTTCAAAGCTGCGTTATCAAAGGGAAAGTTCAACTCTGCGAGGTGAATGCCAACATCCCAAAGAAGTTTCTGAGAATGCCTCTGTTTAGCTTTTATGTGAAGATTATCCCGTTTCCAACGAAATCTTCAAAGAGGTCCAAATATCCACTTGCGGATCCCCCAGAAAGTGTGTTTCGAAACTGCTGCTTCAAAAGGAATCTTCAACTCTGTGAGTTGAATGCAATCATCACAAAGAAGTTTCTGACAATGCTTCTCTCTCGTTTTTCTGTGAAGATATTTCCTTTTCCACCACAGGCCTGAAAGCGCTCCAAAGGTCCACTTGCAGATTCTACGAAAAGAATGTTTCAAAACTGCTCTATGAACAGCAATGTTAAACTCTGTGGCTCGAACACAAACATCACAAAGCAGTTTCTGAGAATGCTTCAGTTTAGTTTTTCTGTGAAGATATTCCCGTTTCCAAAGAAATCTTCAAAGAGGTCCACATATCCACTTACAGATTCTACACAAAGAGAGTTTCAAAACTGCTCAATCAAAGGGAGGGTTCAACTCTGTGACTTGAATGCAATCATCACACAGAAGTTTCTGAGAATGCTTCTCTTTAGTTTTTACGTGAAGATATACCCGTTTCGAACGAAGGCCACCCAGTGGTCCAAATATCCACTTGCAGATTCTACAAAAAGAGTGTTTCAAACCTGAACTATCAAAGGAAGGTTCAACTCTGTGACTTGAATGCAAACAGCACGAAGAAGTTTCTGAGAATGTTTGTGTTTAGTTATGGGAAGTTTATCCCGTTTCCAACGAAATCCTCAGAGAGGTCCAAATATCCACTTGCAGATTCTACCAAAAGTGTGTTTGGAAACTGCTCCATCAAGAGGCATGTTCAGCTCTGTGAGTTAATCTCCATCATCACAAAGTATTTTCTGAGAATGCTTCCGTTTGGTTTTTCTAGGAAGTTCTTTCCTTTACTACCGTAGGCCTCAAAGCAGTCCAAATCTCCATTTGCAGATTCTACAAAAAGAGTGTTTCCAATCTGCTCTACCAATAGGAATGTTCAACTCCGTGAGTTGAATGCAATCATCACAAAGTAGTTTCTCAGAATGCTTCTATGTAGTTTTTGGTGAAGATATTTCCTTTTCCACCACAGGCCTCAAAGCCCCCCAAATGTCCACTTGCAGATTCTAGAAAAAGAGTGTTTCATAGCTGCTCTTTCAAAAGGAAAGTTCAACTCTGGGAGTTGAATACAAACATCACAAAGTAGTTTCTGAGAATGCTTCTGTCTCGTTTTTATGTGACGATGCTCCCGTTTCCAATGAAATCTTCAAAGAGGTCCACATAGCCACTTGCAGATTCCAAAGAAAGAGAGTTTCAAAACTGCTCCATCACAAGGATTGTTCAACTCTGTGAGTTGAATGTAGTCATCACAGAAAACTTTCTGAGAATGCTTCTGTCTAGGTTTGATGTGAAGATATACCCGTTTCCAACGAAGGCCACGAAGTGGTCCAAATATACACTTGCAGATTCTACTAGAAGGGTGTTGCAAACCTGAACTATCAAAGGAAGGTTCAACTCTGTGAGTTGAATGCAAACATCACCAAGAAGTTTCTGAGAATGCTTCCGTTTAGTTATGGGAAGTTTATCCCGTTTCCAACGAAATCCTCAGAGAGGTCCAAATATCCCCTTGCAGATTCTACAAACAGTGTGTTTGGAAACTGCTCCATCAAAACGAATGTTCAGCTCTCTGAGTTAAAGGCAATCGTCACTGAGAATTTTCTGAGAGTGCTACTGTCTGGTTTTTATATGAAGTTCTTTCCTTTCTTACCATAGGCCTCAAAGCGGTCCCAATCTCCACTTGCAGATTCTCCAAAAAGACTGTTTCCAAACTGCTCTCTCAAAAGGAATCTTCAACTCTGTGAGTTGAATGCAATCATCACAGAGTAGTTTCTGAGAATGCTTCTATGTAGTTTTTAGGAGGAGATATTTCCTTTTCCACCACAGCCCTCAAAGCCCTCCAAAGGTCCATTTGCAGATCCTAAAAAAAGAGTGTTTCAAAGCTGCGCTATCAAAGGGAAAGTTCAACTCTGCGAGGTGAATGCCAACATCCCAAAGAAGTTTCTGAGAATGCCTCTGTTTAGCTTTTATGTGAAGATTATCCCGTTTCCAACGAAATCTTCAAAGAGGTCCAAATATCCACTTGCGGATCCCCCAGAAAGAGTGTTTCGAAACTGCTGCTTCAAAAGGAATCTTCAACTCTGTGAGTTGAATGCAATCATCACAAAGAAGTTTCTGACAATGCTTCTCTCTCGTTTTTCTGTGAAGATATTTCCTTTTCCACCACAGGCCTGAAAGCGCTCCAAAGGTCCACTTGCAGATTCTACGAAAAGAATGTTTCAAAACTGCTCTATGAACAGCAATGTTAAACTCTGTGGCTCGAACACAAACATCACAAAGCAGTTTCTGAGAATGCTTCAGTTTAGTTTTTCTGTGAAGATATTCCCGTTTCCAAAGAAATCTTCAAAGAGGTCCACATATCCACTTACAGATTCTACACAAAGAGAGTTTCAAAACTGCTCAATCAAAGGGAGGGTTCAACTCTGTGACTTGAATGCAATCATCACACAGAAGTTTCTGAGAATGCTTCTCTTTAGTTTTTACGTGAAGATATACCCGTTTCGAACGAAGGCCACCCAGTGGTCCAAATATCCACTTGCAGATTCTACAAAAAGAGTGTTTCAAACCTGAACTATCAAAGGAAGGTTCAACTCTGTGACTTGAATGCAAACAGCACGAAGAAGTTTCTGAGAATGTTTGTGTTTAGTTATGGGAAGTTTATCCCGTTTCCAACGAAATCCTCAGAGAGGTCCAAATATCCACTTGCAGATTCTACCAAAAGTGTGTTTGGAAACTGCTCCATCAAGAGGCATGTTCAGCTCTGTGAGTTAATCTCCATCATCACAAAGTATTTTCTGAGAATGCTGCCGTTTGGTTTTTCTAGGAAGTTCTTTCCTTTACTACCGTAGGCCTCAAAGCAGTCCAAATCTCCATTTGCAGATTCTACAAAAAGAGTGTTTCCAATCTGCTCTACCAATAGGAATGTTCAACTCCGTGAGTGGAATGCAATCATCACAAAGTAGTTTCTCAGAATGCTTCTATGTAGTTTTTAGGTGAAGATATTTCCTTTTCCACCACAGGCCTCAAAGCCCCCCAAATGTCCACTTGCAGATTCTAGAAAAAGAGTGTTTCATAGCTGCTCTTTCAAAAGGAAAGTTCAACTCTGGGAGTTGAATACAAACATCACAAAGTAGTTTCTGAGAATGCTTCTGTCTCGTTTTCATGTGACGATGCTCCCGTTTCCAATGAAATCTTCAAAGAGGTCCACATAGCCACTTGCAGATTCCAAAGAAAGAGAGTTTCAAAACTGCTCCATCACAAGGATTGTTCAACTCTGTGAGTTGAATGCAGTCATCACAGAAAACTTTCTGAGAATGCTTCTGTCTAGGTTTGATGTGAAGATATACCCGTTTCCAACGAAGGCCACGAAGTGGTCCAAATATACACTTGCAGATTCTACTAGAAGGGTGTTGCAAACCTGAACTATCAAAGGAAGGTTCAACTCTGTGAGTTGAATGCAAACATCACCAAGAAGTTTCTGAGAATGCTTCCGTTTAGTTATGGGAAGTTTATCCCGTTTCCAACGAAATCCTCAGAGAGGTCCAAATATCCCCTTGCAGATTCTACAAACAGTGTGTTTGGAAACTGCTCCATCAAAACGAATGTTCAGCTCTCTGAGTTAAAGGCAATCGTCACTGAGAATTTTCTGAGAGTGCTACTGTCTGGTTTTTATATGAAGTTCTTTCCTTTCTTACCATAGGCCTCAAAGCGGTCCCAATCTCCACTTGCAGATTCTCCAAAAAGACTGTTTCCAAACTGCTCTCTCAAAAGGAATCTTCAACTCTGTGAGTTGAATGCAATCATCACAGAGTAGTTTCTGAGAATGCTTCTATGTAGTTTTTAGGAGGAGATATTTCCTTTTCCACCACAGCCCTCAAAGCCCTCCAAAGGTCCATTTGCAGATCCTAAAAAAAGAGTGTTTCAAAGCTGCGCTATCAAAGGGAAAGTTCAACTCTGCGAGGTGAATGCCAACATCCCAAAGAAGTTTCTGAGAATGCCTCTGTTTAGCTTTTATGTGAAGATTATCCCGTTTCCAACGAAATCTTCAAAGAGGTCCAAATATCCACTTGCGGATCCCCCAGAAAGAGTGTTTCGAAACTGCTGCTTCAAAAGGAATCTTCAACTCTGTGAGTTGAATGCAATCATCACAAAGAAGTTTCTGACAATGCTTCTCTCTCGTTTTTCTGTGAAGATATTTCCTTTTCCACCACAGGCCTGAAAGCGCTCCAAAGGTCCACTTGCAGATTCTACGAAAAGAATGTTTCAAAACTGCTCTATGAACAGCAATGTTAAACTCTGTGGCTCGAACACAAACATCACAAAGCAGTTTCTGAGAATGCTTCAGTTTAGTTTTTCTGTGAAGATATTCCCGTTTCCAAAGAAATCTTCAAAGAGGTCCACATATCCACTTACAGATTCTACACAAAGAGAGTTTCAAAACTGCTCAATCAAAGGGAGGGTTCAACTCTGTGACTTGAATGCAATCATCACACAGAAGTTTCTGAGAATGCTTCTCTTTAGTTTTTACGTGAAGATATACCCGTTTCGAACGAAGGCCACCCAGTGGTCCAAATATCCACTTGCAGATTCTACAAAAAGAGTGTTTCAAACCTGAACTATCAAAGGAAGGTTCAACTCTGTGACTTGAATGCAAACAGCACGAAGAAGTTTCTGAGAATGTTTGTGTTTAGTTATGGGAAGTTTATCCCGTTTCCAACGAAATCCTCAGAGAGGTCCAAATATCCACTTGCAGATTCTACCAAAAGTGTGTTTGGAAACTGCTCCATCAAGAGGCATGTTCAGCTCTGTGAGTTAATCTCCATCATCACAAAGTATTTTCTGAGAATGCTTCCGTTTGGTTTTTATAGGAAGTTCTTTCCTTTACTACCGTAGGCCTCAAAGCAGTCCAAATCTCCATTTGCAGATTCTACAAAAAGAGTGTTTCCAATCTGCTCTACCAATAGGAATGTTCAACTCCGTGAGTGGAATGCAATCATCACAAAGTAGTTTCTCAGAATGCTTCTATGTAGTTTTTAGGTGAAGATATTTCCTTTTCCACCACAGGCCTCAAAGCCCCCCAAATGTCCACTTGCAGATTCTAGAAAAAGAGTGTTTCATAGCTGCTCTTTCAAAAGGAAAGTTCAACTCTGGGAGTTGAATACAAACATCACAAAGTAGTTTCTGAGAATGCTTCTGTCTCGTTTTCATGTGACGATGCTCCCGTTTCCAATGAAATCTTCAAAGAGGTCCACATAGCCACTTGCAGATTCCAAAGAAAGAGAGTTTCAAAACTGCTCCATCACAAGGATTGTTCAACTCTGTGAGTTGAATGCAGTCATCACAGAAAACTTTCTGAGAATGCTTCTGTCTAGGTTTGATGTGAAGATATACCCGGTTCCAACGAAGGCCACGAAGTGGTCCAAATATACACTTGCAGATTCTACTAGAAGGGTGTTGCAAACCTGAACTATCAAAGGAAGGTTCAACTCTGTGAGTTGAATGCAAACATCACCAAGAAGTTTCTGAGAATGCTTCCGTTTAGTTATGGGAAGTTTATCCCGTTTCCAACGAAATCCTCAGAGAGGTCCAAATATCCCCTTGCAGATTCTACAAACAGTGTGTTTGGAAACTGCTCCATCAAAACGAATGTTCAGCTCTCTGAGTTAAAGGCAATCGTCACTGAGAATTTTCTGAGAGTGCTACTGTCTGGTTTTTATATGAAGTTCTTTCCTTTCTTACCATAGGCCTCAAAGCGGTCCCAATCTCCACTTGCAGATTCTCCAAAAAGACTGTTTCCAAACTGCTCTCTCAAAAGGAATCTTCAACTCTGTGAGTTGAATGCAATCATCACAGAGTAGTTTCTGAGAATGCTTCTATGTAGTTTTTAGGAGGAGATATTTCCTTTTCCACCACAGCCCTCAAAGCCCTCCAAAGGTCCATTTGCAGATCCTAAAAAAAGAGTGTTTCAAAGCTGCGCTATCAAAGGGAAAGTTCAACTCTGCGAGGTGAATGCCAACATCCCAAAGAAGTTTCTGAGAATGCCTCTGTTTAGCTTTTATGTGAAGATTATCCCGTTTCCAACGAAATCTTCAAAGAGGTCCAAATATCCACTTGCGGATCCCCCAGAAAGAGTGTTTCGAAACTGCTGCTTCAAAAGGAATCTTCAACTCTGTGAGTTGAATGCAATCATCACAAAGAAGTTTCTGACAATGCTTCTCTCTCGTTTTTCTGTGAAGATATTTCCTTTTCCACCACAGGCCTGAAAGCGCTCCAAAGGTCCACTTGCAGATTCTACGAAAAGAATGTTTCAAAACTGCTCTATGAACAGCAATGTTAAACTCTGTGGCTCGAACACAAACATCACAAAGCAGTTTCTGAGAATGCTTCAGTTTAGTTTTTCTGTGAAGATATTCCCGTTTCCAAAGAAATCTTCAAAGAGGTCCACATATCCACTTACAGATTCTACACAAAGAGAGTTTCAAAACTGCTCAATCAAAGGGAGGGTTCAACTCTGTGACTTGAATGCAATCATCACACAGAAGTTTCTGAGAATGCTTCTCTTTAGTTTTTACGTGAAGATATACCCGTTTCGAACGAAGGCCACCCAGTGGTCCAAATATCCACTTGCAGATTCTACAAAAAGAGTGTTTCAAACCTGAACTATCAAAGGAAGGTTCAACTCTGTGACTTGAATGCAAACAGCACGAAGAAGTTTCTGAGAATGTTTGTGTTTAGTTATGGGAAGTTTATCCCGTTTCCAACGAAATCCTCAGAGAGGTCCAAATATCCACTTGCAGATTCTACCAAAAGTGTGTTTGGAAACTGCTCCATCAAGAGGCATGTTCAGCTCTGTGAGTTAATCTCCATCATCACAAAGTATTTTCTGAGAATGCTGCCGTTTGGTTTTTCTAGGAAGTTCTTTCCTTTACTACCGTAGGCCTCAAAGCAGTCCAAATCTCCATTTGCAGATTCTACAAAAAGAGTGTTTCCAATCTGCTCTACCAATAGGAATGTTCAACTCCGTGAGTGGAATGCAATCATCACAAAGTAGTTTCTCAGAATGCTTCTATGTAGTTTTTAGGTGAAGATATTTCCTTTTCCACCACAGGCCTCAAAGCCCCCCAAATGTCCACTTGCAGATTCTAGAAAAAGAGTGTTTCATAGCTGCTCTTTCAAAAGGAAAGTTCAACTCTGGGAGTTGAATACAAACATCACAAAGTAGTTTCTGAGAATGCTTCTGTCTCGTTTTCATGTGACGATGCTCCCGTTTCCAATGAAATCTTCAAAGAGGTCCACATAGCCACTTGCAGATTCCAAAGAAAGAGAGTTTCAAAACTGCTCCATCACAAGGATTGTTCAACTCTGTGAGTTGAATGCAGTCATCACAGAAAACTTTCTGAGAATGCTTCTGTCTAGGTTTGATGTGAAGATATACCCGTTTCCAACGAAGGCCACGAAGTGGTCCAAATATACACTTGCAGATTCTACTAGAAGGGTGTTGCAAACCTGAACTATCAAAGGAAGGTTCAACTCTGTGAGTTGAATGCAAACATCACCAAGAAGTTTCTGAGAATGCTTCCGTTTAGTTATGGGAAGTTTATCCCGTTTCCAACGAAATCCTCAGAGAGGTCCAAATATCCCCTTGCAGATTCTACAAACAGTGTGTTTGGAAACTGCTCCATCAAAACGAATGTTCAGCTCTCTGAGTTAAAGGCAATCGTCACTGAGAATTTTCTGAGAGTGCTACTGTCTGGTTTTTATATGAAGTTCTTTCCTTTCTTACCATAGGCCTCAAAGCGGTCCCAATCTCCACTTGCAGATTCTCCAAAAAGACTGTTTCCAAACTGCTCTCTCAAAAGGAATCTTCAACTCTGTGAGTTGAATGCAATCATCACAGAGTAGTTTCTGAGAATGCTTCTATGTAGTTTTTAGGAGGAGATATTTCCTTTTCCACCACAGCCCTCAAAGCCCTCCAAAGGTCCATTTGCAGATCCTAAAAAAAGAGTGTTTCAAAGCTGCGCTATCAAAGGGAAAGTTCAACTCTGCGAGGTGAATGCCAACATCCCAAAGAAGTTTCTGAGAATGCCTCTGTTTAGCTTTTATGTGAAGATTATCCCGTTTCCAACGAAATCTTCAAAGAGGTCCAAATATCCACTTGCGGATCCCCCAGAAAGAGTGTTTCGAAACTGCTGCTTCAAAAGGAATCTTCAACTCTGTGAGTTGAATGCAATCATCACAAAGAAGTTTCTGACAATGCTTCTCTCTCGTTTTTCTGTGAAGATATTTCCTTTTCCACCACAGGCCTGAAAGCGCTCCAAAGGTCCACTTGCAGATTCTACGAAAAGAATGTTTCAAAACTGCTCTATGAACAGCAATGTTAAACTCTGTGGCTCGAACACAAACATCACAAAGCAGTTTCTGAGAATGCTTCAGTTTAGTTTTTCTGTGAAGATATTCCCGTTTCCAAAGAAATCTTCAAAGAGGTCCACATATCCACTTACAGATTCTACACAAAGAGAGTTTCAAAACTGCTCAATCAAAGGGAGGGTTCAACTCTGTGACTTGAATGCAATCATCACACAGAAGTTTCTGAGAATGCTTCTCTTTAGTTTTTACGTGAAGATATACCCGTTTCGAACGAAGGCCACCCAGTGGTCCAAATATCCACTTGCAGATTCTACAAAAAGAGTGTTTCAAACCTGAACTATCAAAGGAAGGTTCAACTCTGTGACTTGAATGCAAACAGCACGAAGAAGTTTCTGAGAATGTTTGTGTTTAGTTATGGGAAGTTTATCCCGTTTCCAACGAAATCCTCAGAGAGGTCCAAATATCCACTTGCAGATTCTACCAAAAGTGTGTTTGGAAACTGCTCCATCAAGAGGCATGTTCAGCTCTGTGAGTTAATCTCCATCATCACAAAGTATTTTCTGAGAATGCTGCCGTTTGGCTTTTCTAGGAAGTTCTTTCCTTTACTACCGTAGGCCTCAAAGCAGTCCAAATCTCCATTTGCAGATTCTACAAAAAGAGTGTTTCCAATCTGCTCTACCAATAGGAATGTTCAACTCCGTGAGTGGAATGCAATCATCACAAAGTAGTTTCTCAGAATGCTTCTATGTAGTTTTTAGGTGAAGATATTTCCTTTTCCACCACAGGCCTCAAAGCCCCCCAAATGTCCACTTGCAGATTCTAGAAAAAGAGTGTTTCATAGCTGCTCTTTCAAAAGGAAAGTTCAACTCTGGGAGTTGAATACAAACATCACAAAGTAGTTTCTGAGAATGCTTCTGTCTCGTTTTCATGTGACGATGCTCCCGTTTCCAATGAAATCTTCAAAGAGGTCCACATAGCCACTTGCAGATTCCAAAGAAAGAGAGTTTCAAAACTGCTCCATCACAAGGATTGTTCAACTCTGTGAGTTGAATGCAGTCATCACAGAAAACTTTCTGAGAATGCTTCTGTCTAGGTTTGATGTGAAGATATACCCGTTTCCAACGAAGGCCACGAAGTGGTCCAAATATACACTTGCAGATTCTACTAGAAGGGTGTTGCAAACCTGAACTATCAAAGGAAGGTTCAACTCTGTGAGTTGAATGCAAACATCACAAAGAAGTTTCTGAGAATGCTTCTCTTTAGTTTTTACGTGAAGATATACCCGTTTCGAACGAAGGCCACCCAGTGGTCCAAATATCCACTTGCAGATTCTACAAAAAGAGTGTTTCAAACCTGAACTATCAAAGGAAGGTTCAACTCTGTGACTTGAATGCAAACAGCACGAAGAAGTTTCTGAGAATGTTTGTGTTTAGTTATGGGAAGTTTATCCCGTTTCCAACGAAATCCTCAGAGAGGTCCAAATATCCACTTGCAGATTCTACCAAAAGTGTGTTTGGAAACTGCTCCATCAAGAGGCATGTTCAGCTCTGTGAGTTAATCTCCATCATCACAAAGTATTTTCTGAGAATGCTGCCGTTTGGTTTTTCTAGGAAGTTCTTTCCTTTACTACCGTAGGCCTCAAAGCAGTCCAAATCTCCATTTGCAGATTCTACAAAAAGAGTGTTTCCAATCTGCTCTACCAATAGGAATGTTCAACTCCGTGAGTTGAATGCAATCATCACAAAGTAGTTTCTCAGAATGCTTCTATGTAGTTTTTGGTGAAGATATTTCCTTTTCCACCACAGGCCTCAAAGCCCCCCAAATGTCCACTTGCAGATTCTAGAAAAAGAGTGTTTCATAGCTGCTCTTTCAAAAGGAAAGTTCAACTCTGGGAGTTGAATACAAACATCACAAAGTAGTTTCTGAGAATGCTTCTGTCTCGTTTTTATGTGACGATGCTCCCGTTTCCAATGAAATCTTCAAAGAGGTCCACATAGCCACTTGCAGATTCCAAAGAAAGAGAGTTTCAAAACTGCTCCATCACAAGGATTGTTCAACTCTGTGAGTTGAATGCAGTCATCACAGAAAACTTTCTGAGAATGCTTCTGTCTAGGTTTGATGTGAAGATATACCCGTTTCCAACGAAGGCCACGAAGTGGTCCAAATATACACTTGCAGATTCTACTAGAAGGGTGTTGCAAACCTGAACTATCAAAGGAAGGTTCAACTCTGTGAGTTGAATGCAAACATCACCAAGAAGTTTCTGAGAATGCTTCCGTTTAGTTATGGGAAGTTTATCCCGTTTCCAACGAAATCCTCAGAGAGGTCCAAATATCCCCTTGCAGATTCTACAAACAGTGTGTTTGGAAACTGCTCCATCAAAACGAATGTTCAGCTCTCTGAGTTAAAGGCAATCGTCACTGAGAATTTTCTGAGAGTGCTACTGTCTGGTTTTTATATGAAGTTCTTTCCTTTCTTACCATAGGCCTCAAAGCGGTCCCAATCTCCACTTGCAGATTCTCCAAAAAGACTGTTTCCAAACTGCTCTCTCAAAAGGAATCTTCAACTCTGTGAGTTGAATGCAATCATCACAGAGTAGTTTCTGAGAATGCTTCTATGTAGTTTTTAGGAGGAGATATTTCCTTTTCCACCACAGCCCTCAAAGCCCTCCAAAGGTCCATTTGCAGATCCTAAAAAAAGAGTGTTTCAAAGCTGCGCTATCAAAGGGAAAGTTCAACTCTGCGAGGTGAATGCCAACATCCCAAAGAAGTTTCTGAGAATGCCTCTGTTTAGCTTTTATGTGAAGATTATCCCGTTTCCAACGAAATCTTCAAAGAGGTCCAAATATCCACTTGCGGATCCCCCAGAAAGAGTGTTTCGAAACTGCTGCTTCAAAAGGAATCTTCAACTCTGTGAGTTGAATGCAATCATCACAAAGAAGTTTCTGACAATGCTTCTCTCTCGTTTTTCTGTGAAGATATTTCCTTTTCCACCACAGGCCTGAAAGCGCTCCAAAGGTCCACTTGCAGATTCTACGAAAAGAATGTTTCAAAACTGCTCTATGAACAGCAATGTTAAACTCTGTGGCTCGAACACAAACATCACAAAGCAGTTTCTGAGAATGCTTCAGTTTAGTTTTTCTGTGAAGATATTCCCGTTTCCAAAGAAATCTTCAAAGAGGTCCACATATCCACTTACAGATTCTACACAAAGAGAGTTTCAAAACTGCTCAATCAAAGGGAGGGTTCAACTCTGTGACTTGAATGCAATCATCACACAGAAGTTTCTGAGAATGCTTCTCTTTAGTTTTTACGTGAAGATATACCCGTTTCGAACGAAGGCCACCCAGTGGTCCAAATATCCACTTGCAGATTCTACAAAAAGAGTGTTTCAAACCTGAACTATCAAAGGAAGGTTCAACTCTGTGACTTGAATGCAAACAGCACGAAGAAGTTTCTGAGAATGTTTGTGTTTAGTTATGGGAAGTTTATCCCGTTTCCAACGAAATCCTCAGAGAGGTCCAAATATCCACTTGCAGATTCTACCAAAAGTGTGTTTGGAAACTGCTCCATCAAGAGGCATGTTCAGCTCTGTGAGTTAATCTCCATCATCACAAAGTATTTTCTGAGAATGCTGCCGTTTGGTTTTTCTAGGAAGTTCTTTCCTTTACTACCGTAGGCCTCAAAGCAGTCCAAATCTCCATTTGCAGATTCTACAAAAAGAGTGTTTCCAATCTGCTCTACCAATAGGAATGTTCAACTCCGTGAGTGGAATGCAATCATCACAAAGTAGTTTCTCAGAATGCTTCTATGTAGTTTTTAGGTGAAGATATTTCCTTTTCCACCACAGGCCTCAAAGCCCCCCAAATGTCCACTTGCAGATTCTAGAAAAAGAGTGTTTCATAGCTGCTCTTTCAAAAGGAAAGTTCAACTCTGGGAGTTGAATACAAACATCACAAAGTAGTTTCTGAGAATGCTTCTGTCTCGTTTTCATGTGACGATGCTCCCGTTTCCAATGAAATCTTCAAAGAGGTCCACATAGCCACTTGCAGATTCCAAAGAAAGAGAGTTTCAAAACTGCTCCATCACAAGGATTGTTCAACTCTGTGAGTTGAATGCAGTCATCACAGAAAACTTTCTGAGAATGCTTCTGTCTAGGTTTGATGTGAAGATATACCCGTTTCCAACGAAGGCCACGAAGTGGTCCAAATATACACTTGCAGATTCTACTAGAAGGGTGTTGCAAACCTGAACTATCAAAGGAAGGTTCAACTCTGTGAGTTGAATGCAAACATCACCAAGAAGTTTCTGAGAATGCTTCCGTTTAGTTATGGGAAGTTTATCCCGTTTCCAACGAAATCCTCAGAGAGGTCCAAATATCCCCTTGCAGATTCTACAAACAGTGTGTTTGGAAACTGCTCCATCAAAACGAATGTTCAGCTCTCTGAGTTAAAGGCAATCGTCACTGAGAATTTTCTGAGAGTGCTACTGTCTGGTTTTTATATGAAGTTCTTTCCTTTCTTACCATAGGCCTCAAAGCGGTCCCAATCTCCACTTGCAGATTCTCCAAAAAGACTGTTTCCAAACTGCTCTCTCAAAAGGAATCTTCAACTCTGTGAGTTGAATGCAATCATCACAGAGTAGTTTCTGAGAATGCTTCTATGTAGTTTTTAGGAGGAGATATTTCCTTTTCCACCACAGCCCTCAAAGCCCTCCAAAGGTCCATTTGCAGATCCTAAAAAAAGAGTGTTTCAAAGCTGCGCTATCAAAGGGAAAGTTCAACTCTGCGAGGTGAATGCCAACATCCCAAAGAAGTTTCTGAGAATGCCTCTGTTTAGCTTTTATGTGAAGATTATCCCGTTTCCAACGAAATCTTCAAAGAGGTCCAAATATCCACTTGCGGATCCCCCAGAAAGAGTGTTTCGAAACTGCTGCTTCAAAAGGAATCTTCAACTCTGTGAGTTGAATGCAATCATCACAAAGAAGTTTCTGACAATGCTTCTCTCTCGTTTTTCTGTGAAGATATTTCCTTTTCCACCACAGGCCTGAAAGCGCTCCAAAGGTCCACTTGCAGATTCTACGAAAAGAATGTTTCAAAACTGCTCTATGAACAGCAATGTTAAACTCTGTGGCTCGAACACAAACATCACAAAGCAGTTTCTGAGAATGCTTCAGTTTAGTTTTTCTGTGAAGATATTCCCGTTTCCAAAGAAATCTTCAAAGAGGTCCACATATCCACTTACAGATTCTACACAAAGAGAGTTTCAAAACTGCTCAATCAAAGGGAGGGTTCAACTCTGTGACTTGAATGCAATCATCACACAGAAGTTTCTGAGAATGCTTCTCTTTAGTTTTTACGTGAAGATATACCCGTTTCGAACGAAGGCCACCCAGTGGTCCAAATATCCACTTGCAGATTCTACAAAAAGAGTGTTTCAAACCTGAACTATCAAAGGAAGGTTCAACTCTGTGACTTGAATGCAAACAGCACGAAGAAGTTTCTGAGAATGTTTGTGTTTAGTTATGGGAAGTTTATCCCGTTTCCAACGAAATCCTCAGAGAGGTCCAAATATCCACTTGCAGATTCTACCAAAAGTGTGTTTGGAAACTGCTCCATCAAGAGGCATGTTCAGCTCTGTGAGTTAATCTCCATCATCACAAAGTATTTTCTGAGAATGCTGCCGTTTGGTTTTTCTAGGAAGTTCTTTCCTTTACTACCGTAGGCCTCAAAGCAGTCCAAATCTCCATTTGCAGATTCTACAAAAAGAGTGTTTCCAATCTGCTCTACCAATAGGAATGTTCAACTCCGTGAGTGGAATGCAATCATCACAAAGTAGTTTCTCAGAATGCTTCTATGTAGTTTTTAGGTGAAGATATTTCCTTTTCCACCACAGGCCTCAAAGCCCCCCAAATGTCCACTTGCAGATTCTAGAAAAAGAGTGTTTCATAGCTGCTCTTTCAAAAGGAAAGTTCAACTCTGGGAGTTGAATACAAACATCACAAAGTAGTTTCTGAGAATGCTTCTGTCTCGTTTTCATGTGACGATGCTCCCGTTTCCAATGAAATCTTCAAAGAGGTCCACATAGCCACTTGCAGATTCCAAAGAAAGAGAGTTTCAAAACTGCTCCATCACAAGGATTGTTCAACTCTGTGAGTTGAATGCAGTCATCACAGAAAACTTTCTGAGAATGCTTCTGTCTAGGTTTGATGTGAAGATATACCCGTTTCCAACGAAGGCCACGAAGTGGTCCAAATATACACTTGCAGATTCTACTAGAAGGGTGTTGCAAACCTGAACTATCAAAGGAAGGTTCAACTCTGTGAGTTGAATGCAAACATCACCAAGAAGTTTCTGAGAATGCTTCCGTTTAGTTATGGGAAGTTTATCCCGTTTCCAACGAAATCCTCAGAGAGGTCCAAATATCCCCTTGCAGATTCTACAAACAGTGTGTTTGGAAACTGCTCCATCAAAACGAATGTTCAGCTCTCTGAGTTAAAGGCAATCGTCACTGAGAATTTTCTGAGAGTGCTACTGTCTGGTTTTTATATGAAGTTCTTTCCTTTCTTACCATAGGCCTCAAAGCGGTCCCAATCTCCACTTGCAGATTCTCCAAAAAGACTGTTTCCAAACTGCTCTCTCAAAAGGAATCTTCAACTCTGTGAGTTGAATGCAATCATCACAGAGTAGTTTCTGAGAATGCTTCTATGTAGTTTTTAGGAGGAGATATTTCCTTTTCCACCACAGCCCTCAAAGCCCTCCAAAGGTCCATTTGCAGATCCTAAAAAAAGAGTGTTTCAAAGCTGCGCTATCAAAGGGAAAGTTCAACTCTGCGAGGTGAATGCCAACATCCCAAAGAAGTTTCTGAGAATGCCTCTGTTTAGCTTTTATGTGAAGATTATCCCGTTTCCAACGAAATCTTCAAAGAGGTCCAAATATCCACTTGCGGATCCCCCAGAAAGAGTGTTTCGAAACTGCTGCTTCAAAAGGAATCTTCAACTCTGTGAGTTGAATGCAATCATCACAAAGAAGTTTCTGACAATGCTTCTCTCTCGTTTTTCTGTGAAGATATTTCCTTTTCCACCACAGGCCTGAAAGCGCTCCAAAGGTCCACTTGCAGATTCTACGAAAAGAATGTTTCAAAACTGCTCTATGAACAGCAATGTTAAACTCTGTGGCTCGAACACAAACATCACAAAGCAGTTTCTGAGAATGCTTCAGTTTAGTTTTTCTGTGAAGATATTCCCGTTTCCAAAGAAATCTTCAAAGAGGTCCACATATCCACTTACAGATTCTACACAAAGAGAGTTTCAAAACTGCTCAATCAAAGGGAGGGTTCAACTCTGTGACTTGAATGCAATCATCACACAGAAGTTTCTGAGAATGCTTCTCTTTAGTTTTTACGTGAAGATATACCCGTTTCGAACGAAGGCCACCCAGTGGTCCAAATATCCACTTGCAGATTCTACAAAAAGAGTGTTTCAAACCTGAACTATCAAAGGAAGGTTCAACTCTGTGACTTGAATGCAAACAGCACGAAGAAGTTTCTGAGAATGTTTGTGTTTAGTTATGGGAAGTTTATCCCGTTTCCAACGAAATCCTCAGAGAGGTCCAAATATCCACTTGCAGATTCTACCAAAAGTGTGTTTGGAAACTGCTCCATCAAGAGGCATGTTCAGCTCTGTGAGTTAATCTCCATCATCACAAAGTATTTTCTGAGAATGCTGCCGTTTGGTTTTTCTAGGAAGTTCTTTCCTTTACTACCGTAGGCCTCAAAGCAGTCCAAATCTCCATTTGCAGATTCTACAAAAAGAGTGTTTCCAATCTGCTCTACCAATAGGAATGTTCAACTCCGTGAGTGGAATGCAATCATCACAAAGTAGTTTCTCAGAATGCTTCTATGTAGTTTTTAGGTGAAGATATTTCCTTTTCCACCACAGGCCTCAAAGCCCCCCAAATGTCCACTTGCAGATTCTAGAAAAAGAGTGTTTCATAGCTGCTCTTTCAAAAGGAAAGTTCAACTCTGGGAGTTGAATACAAACATCACAAAGTAGTTTCTGAGAATGCTTCTGTCTCGTTTTCATGTGACGATGCTCCCGTTTCCAATGAAATCTTCAAAGAGGTCCACATAGCCACTTGCAGATTCCAAAGAAAGAGAGTTTCAAAACTGCTCCATCACAAGGATTGTTCAACTCTGTGAGTTGAATGCAGTCATCACAGAAAACTTTCTGAGAATGCTTCTGTCTAGGTTTGATGTGAAGATATACCCGTTTCCAACGAAGGCCACGAAGTGGTCCAAATATACACTTGCAGATTCTACTAGAAGGGTGTTGCAAACCTGAACTATCAAAGGAAGGTTCAACTCTGTGAGTTGAATGCAAACATCACCAAGAAGTTTCTGAGAATGCTTCCGTTTAGTTATGGGAAGTTTATCCCGTTTCCAACGAAATCCTCAGAGAGGTCCAAATATCCCCTTGCAGATTCTACAAACAGTGTGTTTGGAAACTGCTCCATCAAAACGAATGTTCAGCTCTCTGAGTTAAAGGCAATCGTCACTGAGAATTTTCTGAGAGTGCTACTGTCTGGTTTTTATATGAAGTTCTTTCCTTTCTTACCATAGGCCTCAAAGCGGTCCCAATCTCCACTTGCAGATTCTCCAAAAAGACTGTTTCCAAACTGCTCTCTCAAAAGGAATCTTCAACTCTGTGAGTTGAATGCAATCATCACAGAGTAGTTTCTGAGAATGCTTCTATGTAGTTTTTAGGAGGAGATATTTCCTTTTCCACCACAGCCCTCAAAGCCCTCCAAAGGTCCATTTGCAGATCCTAAAAAAAGAGTGTTTCAAAGCTGCGCTATCAAAGGGAAAGTTCAACTCTGCGAGGTGAATGCCAACATCCCAAAGAAGTTTCTGAGAATGCCTCTGTTTAGCTTTTATGTGAAGATTATCCCGTTTCCAACGAAATCTTCAAAGAGGTCCAAATATCCACTTGCGGATCCCCCAGAAAGAGTGTTTCGAAACTGCTGCTTCAAAAGGAATCTTCAACTCTGTGAGTTGAATGCAATCATCACAAAGAAGTTTCTGACAATGCTTCTCTCTCGTTTTTCTGTGAAGATATTTCCTTTTCCACCACAGGCCTGAAAGCGCTCCAAAGGTCCACTTGCAGATTCTACGAAAAGAATGTTTCAAAACTGCTCTATGAACAGCAATGTTAAACTCTGTGGCTCGAACACAAACATCACAAAGCAGTTTCTGAGAATGCTTCAGTTTAGTTTTTCTGTGAAGATATTCCCGTTTCCAAAGAAATCTTCAAAGAGGTCCACATATCCACTTACAGATTCTACACAAAGAGAGTTTCAAAACTGCTCAATCAAAGGGAGGGTTCAACTCTGTGACTTGAATGCAATCATCACACAGAAGTTTCTGAGAATGCTTCTCTTTAGTTTTTACGTGAAGATATACCCGTTTCGAACGAAGGCCACCCAGTGGTCCAAATATCCACTTGCAGATTCTACAAAAAGAGTGTTTCAAACCTGAACTATCAAAGGAAGGTTCAACTCTGTGACTTGAATGCAAACAGCACGAAGAAGTTTCTGAGAATGTTTGTGTTTAGTTATGGGAAGTTTATCCCGTTTCCAACGAAATCCTCAGAGAGGTCCAAATATCCACTTGCAGATTCTACCAAAAGTGTGTTTGGAAACTGCTCCATCAAGAGGCATGTTCAGCTCTGTGAGTTAATCTCCATCATCACAAAGTATTTTCTGAGAATGCTGCCGTTTGGTTTTTCTAGGAAGTTCTTTCCTTTACTACCGTAGGCCTCAAAGCAGTCCAAATCTCCATTTGCAGATTCTACAAAAAGAGTGTTTCCAATCTGCTCTACCAATAGGAATGTTCAACTCCGTGAGTGGAATGCAATCATCACAAAGTAGTTTCTCAGAATGCTTCTATGTAGTTTTTAGGTGAAGATATTTCCTTTTCCACCACAGGCCTCAAAGCCCCCCAAATGTCCACTTGCAGATTCTAGAAAAAGAGTGTTTCATAGCTGCTCTTTCAAAAGGAAAGTTCAACTCTGGGAGTTGAATACAAACATCACAAAGTAGTTTCTGAGAATGCTTCTGTCTCGTTTTCATGTGACGATGCTCCCGTTTCCAATGAAATCTTCAAAGAGGTCCACATAGCCACTTGCAGATTCCAAAGAAAGAGAGTTTCAAAACTGCTCCATCACAAGGATTGTTCAACTCTGTGAGTTGAATGCAGTCATCACAGAAAACTTTCTGAGAATGCTTCTGTCTAGGTTTGATGTGAAGATATACCCGTTTCCAACGAAGGCCACGAAGTGGTCCAAATATACACTTGCAGATTCTACTAGAAGGGTGTTGCAAACCTGAACTATCAAAGGAAGGTTCAACTCTGTGAGTTGAATGCAAACATCACCAAGAAGTTTCTGAGAATGCTTCCGTTTAGTTATGGGAAGTTTATCCCGTTTCCAACGAAATCCTCAGAGAGGTCCAAATATCCCCTTGCAGATTCTACAAACAGTGTGTTTGGAAACTGCTCCATCAAAACGAATGTTCAGCTCTCTGAGTTAAAGGCAATCGTCACTGAGAATTTTCTGAGAGTGCTACTGTCTGGTTTTTATATGAAGTTCTTTCCTTTCTTACCATAGGCCTCAAAGCGGTCCCAATCTCCACTTGCAGATTCTCCAAAAAGACTGTTTCCAAACTGCTCTCTCAAAAGGAATCTTCAACTCTGTGAGTTGAATGCAATCATCACAGAGTAGTTTCTGAGAATGCTTCTATGTAGTTTTTAGGAGGAGATATTTCCTTTTCCACCACAGCCCTCAAAGCCCTCCAAAGGTCCATTTGCAGATCCTAAAAAAAGAGTGTTTCAAAGCTGCGCTATCAAAGGGAAAGTTCAACTCTGCGAGGTGAATGCCAACATCCCAAAGAAGTTTCTGAGAATGCCTCTGTTTAGCTTTTATGTGAAGATTATCCCGTTTCCAACGAAATCTTCAAAGAGGTCCAAATATCCACTTGCGGATCCCCCAGAAAGAGTGTTTCGAAACTGCTGCTTCAAAAGGAATCTTCAACTCTGTGAGTTGAATGCAATCATCACAAAGAAGTTTCTGACAATGCTTCTCTCTCGTTTTTCTGTGAAGATATTTCCTTTTCCACCACAGGCCTGAAAGCGCTCCAAAGGTCCACTTGCAGATTCTACGAAAAGAATGTTTCAAAACTGCTCTATGAACAGCAATGTTAAACTCTGTGGCTCGAACACAAACATCACAAAGCAGTTTCTGAGAATGCTTCAGTTTAGTTTTTCTGTGAAGATATTCCCGTTTCCAAAGAAATCTTCAAAGAGGTCCACATATCCACTTACAGATTCTACACAAAGAGAGTTTCAAAACTGCTCAATCAAAGGGAGGGTTCAACTCTGTGACTTGAATGCAATCATCACACAGAAGTTTCTGAGAATGCTTCTCTTTAGTTTTTACGTGAAGATATACCCGTTTCGAACGAAGGCCACCCAGTGGTCCAAATATCCACTTGCAGATTCTACAAAAAGAGTGTTTCAAACCTGAACTATCAAAGGAAGGTTCAACTCTGTGACTTGAATGCAAACAGCACGAAGAAGTTTCTGAGAATGTTTGTGTTTAGTTATGGGAAGTTTATCCCGTTTCCAACGAAATCCTCAGAGAGGTCCAAATATCCACTTGCAGATTCTACCAAAAGTGTGTTTGGAAACTGCTCCATCAAGAGGCATGTTCAGCTCTGTGAGTTAATCTCCATCATCACAAAGTATTTTCTGAGAATGCTGCCGTTTGGTTTTTCTAGGAAGTTCTTTCCTTTACTACCGTAGGCCTCAAAGCAGTCCAAATCTCCATTTGCAGATTCTACAAAAAGAGTGTTTCCAATCTGCTCTACCAATAGGAATGTTCAACTCCGTGAGTGGAATGCAATCATCACAAAGTAGTTTCTCAGAATGCTTCTATGTAGTTTTTAGGTGAAGATATTTCCTTTTCCACCACAGGCCTCAAAGCCCCCCAAATGTCCACTTGCAGATTCTAGAAAAAGAGTGTTTCATAGCTGCTCTTTCAAAAGGAAAGTTCAACTCTGGGAGTTGAATACAAACATCACAAAGTAGTTTCTGAGAATGCTTCTGTCTCGTTTTCATGTGACGATGCTCCCGTTTAAAATGAAATCTTCAAAGAGGTCCACATAGCCACTTGCAGATTCCAAAGAAAGAGAGTTTCAAAACTGCTCCATCACAAGGATTGTTCAACTCTGTGAGTTGAATGCAGTCATCACAGAAAACTTTCTGAGAATGCTTCTGTCTAGGTTTGATGTGAAGATATACCCGTTTCCAACGAAGGCCACGAAGTGGTCCAAATATACACTTGCAGATTCTACTAGAAGGGTGTTGCAAACCTGAACTATCAAAGGAAGGTTCAACTCTGTGAGTTGAATGCAAACATCACCAAGAAGTTTCTGAGAATGCTTCCGTTTAGTTATGGGAAGTTTATCCCGTTTCCAACGAAATCCTCAGAGAGGTCCAAATATCCCCTTGCAGATTCTACAAACAGTGTGTTTGGAAACTGCTCCATCAAAACGAATGTTCAGCTCTCTGAGTTAAAGGCAATCGTCACTGAGAATTTTCTGAGAGTGCTACTGTCTGGTTTTTATATGAAGTTCTTTCCTTTCTTACCATAGGCCTCAAAGCGGTCCCAATCTCCACTTGCAGATTCTCCAAAAAGACTGTTTCCAAACTGCTCTCTCAAAAGGAATCTTCAACTCTGTGAGTTGAATGCAATCATCACAGAGTAGTTTCTGAGAATGCTTCTATGTAGTTTCTAGGAGACGATATTTCCTTTTCCACCACAGCCCCCAAAGCCCTCCAAATGTCCATTTGCAGATCCTAAAAAAAGAGTGTTTCAAAGCTGCGCTATCAAAGGGAAAGTTCAACTCTGCGAGGTGAATGCCAACATCCCAAAGAAGTTTCTGAGAATGCCTCTGTTTAGCTTTTATGTGAAGATTATCCCGTTTCCAACGAAATCTTCAAAGAGGTCCAAATATCCACTTGCGGATCCCCCAGAAAGAGTGTTTCGAAACTGCTGCTTCAAAAGGAATCTTCAACTCTGTGAGTTGAATGCAATCATCACAAAGAAGTTTCTGACAATGCTTCTCTCTCGTTTTTCTGTGAAGATATTTCCTTTTCCACCACAGGCCTGAAAGCGCTCCAAAGGTCCACTTGCAGATTCTACGAAAAGAATGTTTCAAAACTGCTCTATGAACAGCAATGTTAAACTCTGTGGCTCGAACACAAACATCACAAAGCAGTTTCTGAGAATGCTTCAGTTTAGTTTTTCTGTGAAGATATTCCCGTTTCCAAAGAAATCTTCAAAGAGGTCCACATATCCACTTACAGATTCTACACAAAGAGAGTTTCAAAACTGCTCAATCAAAGGGAGGGTTCAACTCTGTGACTTGAATGCAATCATCACACAGAAGTTTCTGAGAATGCTTCTCTTTAGTTTTTACGTGAAGATATACCCGTTTCGAACGAAGGCCACCCAGTGGTCCAAATATCCACTTGCAGATTCTACAAAAAGAGTGTTTCAAACCTGAACTATCAAAGGAAGGTTCAACTCTGTGACTTGAATGCAAACAGCACGAAGAAGTTTCTGAGAATGTTTGTGTTTAGTTATGGGAAGTTTATCCCGTTTCCAACGAAATCCTCAGAGAGGTCCAAATATCCACTTGCAGATTCTACCAAAAGTGTGTTTGGAAACTGCTCCATCAAGAGGCATGTTCAGCTCTGTGAGTTAATCTCCATCATCACAAAGTATTTTCTGAGAATGCTGCCGTTTGGTTTTTCTAGGAAGTTCTTTCCTTTACTACCGTAGGCCTCAAAGCAGTCCAAATCTCCATTTGCAGATTCTACAAAAAGAGTGTTTCCAATCTGCTCTACCAATAGGAATGTTCAACTCCGTGAGTGGAATGCAATCATCACAAAGTAGTTTCTCAGAATGCTTCTATGTAGTTTTTAGGTGAAGATATTTCCTTTTCCACCACAGGCCTCAAAGCCCCCCAAATGTCCACTTGCAGATTCTAGAAAAAGAGTGTTTCATAGCTGCTCTTTCAAAAGGAAAGTTCAACTCTGGGAGTTGAATACAAACATCACAAAGTAGTTTCTGAGAATGCTTCTGTCTCGTTTTCATGTGACGATGCTCCCGTTTCCAATGAAATCTTCAAAGAGGTCCACATAGCCACTTGCAGATTCCAAAGAAAGAGAGTTTCAAAACTGCTCCATCACAAGGATTGTTCAACTCTGTGAGTTGAATGCAGTCATCACAGAAAACTTTCTGAGAATGCTTCTGTCTAGGTTTGATGTGAAGATATACCCGTTTCCAACGAAGGCCACGAAGTGGTCCAAATATACACTTGCAGATTCTACTAGAAGGGTGTTGCAAACCTGAACTATCAAAGGAAGGTTCAACTCTGTGAGTTGAATGCAAACATCACCAAGAAGTTTCTGAGAATGCTTCCGTTTAGTTATGGGAAGTTTATCCCGTTTCCAACGAAATCCTCAGAGAGGTCCAAATATCCCCTTGCAGATTCTACAAACAGTGTGTTTGGAAACTGCTCCATCAAAACGAATGTTCAGCTCTCTGAGTTAAAGGCAATCGTCACTGAGAATTTTCTGAGAGTGCTACTGTCTGGTTTTTATATGAAGTTCTTTCCTTTCTTACCATAGGCCTCAAAGCGGTCCCAATCTCCACTTGCAGATTCTCCAAAAAGACTGTTTCCAAACTGCTCTCTCAAAAGGAATGTTCAACTCTGTGAGTTGAATGCAATCATCACAGAGTAGTTTCTGAGAATGCTTCTATGTAGTTTTTAGGAGGAGATATTTCCTTTTCCACCACAGCCCTCAAAGCCCTCCAAAGGTCCATTTGCAGATCCTAAAAAAAGAGTGTTTCAAAGCTGCGCTATCAAAGGGAAAGTTCAACTCTGCGAGGTGAATGCCAACATCCCAAAGAAGTTTCTGAGAATGCCTCTGTTTAGCTTTTATGTGAAGATTATCCCGTTTCCAACGAAATCTTCAAAGAGGTCCAAATATCCACTTGCGGATCCCCCAGAAAGAGTGTTTCGAAACTGCTGCTTCAAAAGGAATCTTCAACTCTGTGAGTTGAATGCAATCATCACAAAGAAGTTTCTGACAATGCTTCTCTCTCGTTTTTCTGTGAAGATATTTCCTTTTCCACCACAGGCCTGAAAGCGCTCCAAAGGTCCACTTGCAGATTCTACGAAAAGAATGTTTCAAAACTGCTCTATGAACAGCAATGTTAAACTCTGTGGCTCGAACACAAACATCACAAAGCAGTTTCTGAGAATGCTTCAGTTTAGTTTTTCTGTGAAGATATTCCCGTTTCCAAAGAAATCTTCAAAGAGGTCCACATATCCACTTACAGATTCTACACAAAGAGAGTTTCAAAACTGCTCAATCAAAGGGAGGGTTCAACTCTGTGACTTGAATGCAATCATCACACAGAAGTTTCTGAGAATGCTTCTCTTTAGTTTTTACGTGAAGATATACCCGTTTCGAACGAAGGCCACCCAGTGGTCCAAATATCCACTTGCAGATTCTACAAAAAGAGTGTTTCAAACCTGAACTATCAAAGGAAGGTTCAACTCTGTGACTTGAATGCAAACAGCACGAAGAAGTTTCTGAGAATGTTTGTGTTTAGTTATGGGAAGTTTATCCCGTTTCCAACGAAATCCTCAGAGAGGTCCAAATATCCACTTGCAGATTCTACCAAAAGTGTGTTTGGAAACTGCTCCATCAAGAGGCATGTTCAGCTCTGTGAGTTAATCTCCATCATCACAAAGTATTTTCTGAGAATGCTGCCGTTTGGTTTTTCTAGGAAGTTCTTTCCTTTACTACCGTAGGCCTCAAAGCAGTCCAAATCTCCATTTGCAGATTCTACAAAAAGAGTGTTTCCAATCTGCTCTACCAATAGGAATGTTCAACTCCGTGAGTGGAATGCAATCATCACAAAGTAGTTTCTCAGAATGCTTCTATGTAGTTTTTAGGTGAAGATATTTCCTTTTCCACCACAGGCCTCAAAGCCCCCCAAATGTCCACTTGCAGATTCTAGAAAAAGAGTGTTTCATAGCTGCTCTTTCAAAAGGAAAGTTCAACTCTGGGAGTTGAATACAAACATCACAAAGTAGTTTCTGAGAATGCTTCTGTCTCGTTTTCATGTGACGATGCTCCCGTTTCCAATGAAATCTTCAAAGAGGTCCACATAGCCACTTGCAGATTCCAAAGAAAGAGAGTTTCAAAACTGCTCCATCACAAGGATTGTTCAACTCTGTGAGTTGAATGCAGTCATCACAGAAAACTTTCTGAGAATGCTTCTGTCTAGGTTTGATGTGAAGATATACCCGTTTCCAACGAAGGCCACGAAGTGGTCCAAATATACACTTGCAGATTCTACTAGAAGGGTGTTGCAAACCTGAACTATCAAAGGAAGGTTCAACTCTGTGAGTTGAATGCAAACATCACCAAGAAGTTTCTGAGAATGCTTCCGTTTAGTTATGGGAAGTTTATCCCGTTTCCAACGAAATCCTCAGAGAGGTCCAAATATCCCCTTGCAGATTCTACAAACAGTGTGTTTGGAAACTGCTCCATCAAAACGAATGTTCAGCTCTCTGAGTTAAAGGCAATCGTCACTGAGAATTTTCTGAGAGTGCTACTGTCTGGTTTTTATATGAAGTTCTTTCCTTTCTTACCATAGGCCTCAAAGCGGTCCCAATCTCCACTTGCAGATTCTCCAAAAAGACTGTTTCCAAACTGCTCTCTCAAAAGGAATCTTCAACTCTGTGAGTTGAATGCAATCATCACAGAGTAGTTTCTGAGAATGCTTCTATGTAGTTTCTAGGAGACGATATTTCCTTTTCCACCACAGCCCCCAAAGCCCTCCAAATGTCCATTTGCAGATCCTAAAAAAAGAGTGTTTCAAAGCTGCGCTATCAAAGGGAAAGTTCAACTCTGCGAGGTGAATGCCAACATCCCAAAGAAGTTTCTGAGAATGCCTCTGTTTAGCTTTTATGTGAAGATTATCCCGTTTCCAACGAAATCTTCAAAGAGGTCCAAATATCCACTTGCGGATCCCCCAGAAAGAGTGTTTCGAAACTGCTGCTTCAAAAGGAATCTTCAACTCTGTGAGTTGAATGCAATCATCACAAAGAAGTTTCTGACAATGCTTCTCTCTCGTTTTTCTGTGAAGATATTTCCTTTTCCACCACAGGCCTGAAAGCGCTCCAAAGGTCCACTTGCAGATTCTACGAAAAGAATGTTTCAAAACTGCTCTATGAACAGCAATGTTAAACTCTGTGGCTCGAACACAAACATCACAAAGCAGTTTCTGAGAATGCTTCAGTTTAGTTTTTCTGTGAAGATATTCCCGTTTCCAAAGAAATCTTCAAAGAGGTCCACATATCCACTTACAGATTCTACACAAAGAGAGTTTCAAAACTGCTCAATCAAAGGGAGGGTTCAACTCTGTGACTTGAATGCAATCATCACACAGAAGTTTCTGAGAATGCTTCTCTTTAGTTTTTACGTGAAGATATACCCGTTTCGAACGAAGGCCACCCAGTGGTCCAAATATCCACTTGCAGATTCTACAAAAAGAGTGTTTCAAACCTGAACTATCAAAGGAAGGTTCAACTCTGTGACTTGAATGCAAACAGCACGAAGAAGTTTCTGAGAATGTTTGTGTTTAGTTATGGGAAGTTTATCCCGTTTCCAACGAAATCCTCAGAGAGGTCCAAATATCCACTTGCAGATTCTACCAAAAGTGTGTTTGGAAACTGCTCCATCAAGAGGCATGTTCAGCTCTGTGAGTTAATCTCCATCATCACAAAGTATTTTCTGAGAATGCTGCCGTTTGGTTTTTCTAGGAAGTTCTTTCCTTTACTACCGTAGGCCTCAAAGCAGTCCAAATCTCCATTTGCAGATTCTACAAAAAGAGTGTTTCCAATCTGCTCTACCAATAGGAATGTTCAACTCCGTGAGTGGAATGCAATCATCACAAAGTAGTTTCTCAGAATGCTTCTATGTAGTTTTTAGGTGAAGATATTTCCTTTTCCACCACAGGCCTCAAAGCCCCCCAAATGTCCACTTGCAGATTCTAGAAAAAGAGTGTTTCATAGCTGCTCTTTCAAAAGGAAAGTTCAACTCTGGGAGTTGAATACAAACATCACAAAGTAGTTTCTGAGAATGCTTCTGTCTCGTTTTCATGTGACGATGCTCCCGTTTCCAATGAAATCTTCAAAGAGGTCCACATAGCCACTTGCAGATTCCAAAGAAAGAGAGTTTCAAAACTGCTCCATCACAAGGATTGTTCAACTCTGTGAGTTGAATGCAGTCATCACAGAAAACTTTCTGAGAATGCTTCTGTCTAGGTTTGATGTGAAGATATACCCGTTTCCAACGAAGGCCACGAAGTGGTCCAAATATACACTTGCAGATTCTACTAGAAGGGTGTTGCAAACCTGAACTATCAAAGGAAGGTTCAACTCTGTGAGTTGAATGCAAACATCACCAAGAAGTTTCTGAGAATGCTTCCGTTTAGTTATGGGAAGTTTATCCCGTTTCCAACGAAATCCTCAGAGAGGTCCAAATATCCCCTTGCAGATTCTACAAACAGTGTGTTTGGAAACTGCTCCATCAAAACGAATGTTCAGCTCTCTGAGTTAAAGGCAATCGTCACTGAGAATTTTCTGAGAGTGCTACTGTCTGGTTTTTATATGAAGTTCTTTCCTTTCTTACCATAGGCCTCAAAGCGGTCCCAATCTCCACTTGCAGATTCTCCAAAAAGACTGTTTCCAAACTGCTCTCTCAAAAGGAATCTTCAACTCTGTGAGTTGAATGCAATCATCACAGAGTAGTTTCTGAGAATGCTTCTATGTAGTTTCTAGGAGACGATATTTCCTTTTCCACCACAGCCCCCAAAGCCCTCCAAATGTCCATTTGCAGATCCTAAAAAAAGAGTGTTTCAAAGCTGCGCTATCAAAGGGAAAGTTCAACTCTGCGAGGTGAATGCCAACATCCCAAAGAAGTTTCTGAGAATGCCTCTGTTTAGCTTTTATGTGAAGATTATCCCGTTTCCAACGAAATCTTCAAAGAGGTCCAAATATCCACTTGCGGATCCCCCAGAAAGAGTGTTTCGAAACTGCTGCTTCAAAAGGAATCTTCAACTCTGTGAGTTGAATGCAATCATCACAAAGAAGTTTCTGACAATGCTTCTCTCTCGTTTTTATGTGAAGATATTTCCTTTTCCACCACAGGCCTGAAAGCGCTCCAAAGGTCCACTTGCAGATTCTACGAAAAGAATGTTTCAAAACTGCTCTATGAACAGCAATGTTAAACTCTGTGGCTCGAACACAAACATCACAAAGCAGTTTCTGAGAATGCTTCAGTTTAGTTTTTCTGTGAAGATATTCCCGTTTCCAAAGAAATCTTCAAAGAGGTCCACATATCCACTTACAGATTCTACACAAAGAGAGTTTCAAAACTGCTCAATCAAAGGGAGGGTTCAACTCTGTGACTTGAATGCAATCATCACACAGAAGTTTCTGAGAATGCTTCTCTTTAGTTTTTACGTGAAGATATACCCGTTTCGAACGAAGGCCACCCAGTGGTCCAAATATCCACTTGCAGATTCTACAAAAAGAGTGTTTCAAACCTGAACTATCAAAGGAAGGTTCAACTCTGTGACTTGAATGCAAACAGCACGAAGAAGTTTCTGAGAATGTTTGTGTTTAGTTATGGGAAGTTTATCCCGTTTCCAACGAAATCCTCAGAGAGGTCCAAATATCCACTTGCAGATTCTACCAAAAGTGTGTTTGGAAACTGCTCCATCAAGAGGCATGTTCAGCTCTGTGAGTTAATCTCCATCATCACAAAGTATTTTCTGAGAATGCTGCCGTTTGGTTTTTCTAGGAAGTTCTTTCCTTTACTACCGTAGGCCTCAAAGCAGTCCAAATCTCCATTTGCAGATTCTACAAAAAGAGTGTTTCCAATCTGCTCTACCAATAGGAATGTTCAACTCCGTGAGTGGAATGCAATCATCACAAAGTAGTTTCTCAGAATGCTTCTATGTAGTTTTTAGGTGAAGATATTTCCTTTTCCACCACAGGCCTCAAAGCCCCCCAAATGTCCACTTGCAGATTCTAGAAAAAGAGTGTTTCATAGCTGCTCTTTCAAAAGGAAAGTTCAACTCTGGGAGTTGAATACAAACATCACAAAGTAGTTTCTGAGAATGCTTCTGTCTCGTTTTCATGTGACGATGCTCCCGTTTCCAATGAAATCTTCAAAGAGGTCCACATAGCCACTTGCAGATTCCAAAGAAAGAGAGTTTCAAAACTGCTCCATCACAAGGATTGTTCAACTCTGTGAGTTGAATGCAGTCATCACAGAAAACTTTCTGAGAATGCTTCTGTCTAGGTTTGATGTGAAGATATACCCGTTTCCATTGAAGGCCACGAAGTGGTCCAAATATACACTTGCAGATTCTACTAGAAGGGTGTTGCAAACCTGAACTATCAAAGGAAGGTTCAACTCTGTGAGTTGAATGCAAACATCACCAAGAAGTTTCTGAGAATGCTTCCGTTTAGTTATGGGAAGTTTATCCCGTTTCCAACGAAATCCTCAGAGAGGTCCAAATATCCCCTTGCAGATTCTACAAACAGTGTGTTTGGAAACTGCTCCATCAAAACGAATGTTCAGCTCTCTGAGTTAAAGGCAATCGTCACTGAGAATTTTCTGAGAGTGCTACTGTCTGGTTTTTATATGAAGTTCTTTCCTTTCTTACCATAGGCCTCAAAGCGGTCCCAATCTCCACTTGCAGATTCTCCAAAAAGACTGTTTCCAAACTGCTCTCTCAAAAGGAATCTTCAACTCTGTGAGTTGAATGCAATCATCACAGAGTAGTTTCTGAGAATGCTTCTATGTAGTTTCTAGGAGACGATATTTCCTTTTCCACCACAGCCCCCAGAGCCCTCCAAATGTCCATTTGCAGATCCTAAAAAAAGAGTGTTTCAAAGCTGCGCTATCAAAGGGAAAGTTCAACTCTGCGAGGTGAATGCCAACATCCCAAAGAAGTTTCTGAGAATGCCTCTGTTTAGCTTTTATGTGAAGATTATCCCGTTTCCAACGAAATCTTCAAAGAGGTCCAAATATCCACTTGCGGATCCCCCAGAAAGAGTGTTTCGAAACTGCTGCTTCAAAAGGAATCTTCAACTCTGTGAGTTGAATGCAATCATCACAAAGAAGTTTCTGACAATGCTTCTCTCTCGTTTTTATGTGAAGATATTTCCTTTTCCACCACAGGCCTGAAAGCGCTCCAAAGGTCCACTTGCAGATTCTACGAAAAGAATGTTTCAAAACTGCTCTATGAACAGCAATGTTAAACTCTGTGGCTCGAACACAAACATCACAAAGCAGTTTCTGAGAATGCTTCAGTTTAGTTTTTCTGTGAAGATATTCCCGTTTCCAAAGAAATCTTCAAAGAGGTCCACATATCCACTTACAGATTCTACACAAAGAGAGTTTCAAAACTGCTCAATCAAAGGGAGGGTTCAACTCTGTGACTTGAATGCAATCATCACACAGAAGTTTCTGAGAATGCTTCTCTTTAGTTTTTACGTGAAGATATACCCGTTTCGAACGAAGGCCACCCAGTGGTCCAAATATCCACTTGCAGATTCTACAAAAAGAGTGTTTCAAACCTGAACTATCAAAGGAAGGTTCAACTCTGTGACTTGAATGCAAACAGCACGAAGAAGTTTCTGAGAATGTTTGTGTTTAGTTATGGGAAGTTTATCCCGTTTCCAACGAAATCCTCAGAGAGGTCCAAATATCCACTTGCAGATTCTACCAAAAGTGTGTTTGGAAACTGCTCCATCAAGAGGCATGTTCAGCTCTGTGAGTTAATCTCCATCATCACAAAGTATTTTCTGAGAATGCTTCCGTTTGGTTTTTATAGGAAGTTCTTTCCTTTACTACCGTAGGCCTCAAAGCAGTCCAAATCTCCATTTGCAGATTCTACAAAAAGAGTGTTTCCAATCTGCTCTACCAATAGGAATGTTCAACTCCGTGAGTGGAATGCAATCATCACAAAGTAGTTTCTCAGAATGCTTCTATGTAGTTTTTAGGTGAAGATATTTCCTTTTCCACCACAGGCCTCAAAGCCCCCCAAATGTCCACTTGCAGATTCTAGAAAAAGAGTGTTTCATAGCTGCTCTTTCAAAAGGAAAGTTCAACTCTGGGAGTTGAATACAAACATCACAAAGTAGTTTCTGAGAATGCTTCTGTCTCGTTTTCATGTGACGATGCTCCCGTTTCCAATGAAATCTTCAAAGAGGTCCACATAGCCACTTGCAGATTCCAAAGAAAGAGAGTTTCAAAACTGCTCCATCACAAGGATTGTTCAACTCTGTGAGTTGAATGCAGTCATCACAGAAAGCTTTCTGAGAATGCTTCTGTCTAGGTTTGATGTGAAGATATACCCGTTTCCAACGAAGGCCACGAAGTGGTCCAAATATACACTTGCAGATTCTACTAGAAGGGTGTTGCAAACCTGAACTATCAAAGGAAGGTTCAACTCTGTGAGTTGAATGCAAACATCACCAAGAAGTTTCTGAGAATGCTTCCGTTTAGTTATGGGAAGTTTATCCCGTTTCCAACGAAATCCTCAGAGAGGTCCAAATATCCCCTTGCAGATTCTACAAACAGTGTGTTTGGAAACTGCTCCATCAAAACGAATGTTCAGCTCTCTGAGTTAAAGGCAATCGTCACTGAGAATTTTCTGAGAGTGCTACTGTCTGGTTTTTATATGAAGTTCTTTCCTTTCTTACCATAGGCCTCAAAGCGGTCCCAATCTCCACTTGCAGATTGTCCAAAAAGACTGTTTCCAAACTGCTCTCTCAAAAGGAATCTTCAACTCTGTGAGTTGAATGCAATCATCACAGAGTAGTTTCTGAGAATGCTTCTATGTGGTTTTTAGGAGGAGATATTTCCTTTTCCACCACAGCCCTCAAAGCCCTCCAAAGGTCCATTTGCAGATCCTAAAAAAAGAGTGTTTCAAGGCTGCGTTATCAAAGGGAAAGTTCAACTCTGCGAGGTGAATGCCAACATCCCAAAGAAGTTTCTGAGAATGCCTCTGTTTAGCTTTTATGTGAAGATTATCCCGTTTCCAACGAAATCTTCAAAGAGGTCCAAATATCCACTTGCGGATCCCCCAGAAAGTGTGTTTCGAAACTGCTGCTTCAAAAGGAATCTTCAACTCTGTGAGTTGAATGCAATCATCACAAAGAAGTTTCTGACAATGCTTCTCTCTCGTTTTTCTGTGAAGATATTTCCTTTTCCACCACAGGCCTGAAAGCGCTCCAAAGGTCCACTTGCAGATTCTACGAAAAGAATGTTTCAAAACTGCTCTATGAACAGCAATGTTAAACTCTGTGGCTCGAACACAAACATCACAAAGCAGTTTCTGAGAATGCTTCAGTTTAGTTTTTCTGTGAAGATATTCCCGTTTCCAAAGAAATCTTCAAAGAGGTCCACATATCCACTTACAGATTCTACACAAAGAGAGTTTCAAAACTGCTCAATCAAAGGGAGGGTTCAACTCTGTGACTTGAATGCAATCATCACACAGAAGTTTCTGAGAATGCTTCTCTTTAGTTTTTACGTGAAGATATACCCGTTTCGAACGAAGGCCACCCAGTGGTCCAAATATCCACTTGCAGATTCTACAAAAAGAGTGTTTCAAACCTGAACTATCAAAGGAAGGTTCAACTCTGTGACTTGAATGCAAACAGCACGAAGAAGTTTCTGAGAATGTTTGTGTTTAGTTATGGGAAGTTTATCCCGTTTCCAACGAAATCCTCAGAGAGGTCCAAATATCCACTTGCAGATTCTACCAAAAGTGTGTTTGGAAACTGCTCCATCAAGAGGCATGTTCAGCTCTGTGAGTTAATCTCCATCATCACAAAGTATTTTCTGAGAATGCTTCCGTTTGGTTTTTCTAGGAAGTTCTTTCCTTTACTACCGTAGGCCTCAAAGCAGTCCAAATCTCCATTTGCAGATTCTACAAAAAGAGTGTTTCCAATCTGCTCTACCAATAGGAATGTTCAACTCCGTGAGTGGAATGCAATCATCACAAAGTAGTTTCTCAGAATGCTTCTATGTAGTTTTTAGGTGAAGATATTTCCTTTTCCACCACAGGCCTCAAAGCCCCCCAAATGTCCACTTGCAGATTCTAGAAAAAGAGTGTTTCATAGCTGCTCTTTCAAAAGGAAAGTTCAACTCTGGGAGTTGAATACAAACATCACAAAGTAGTTTCTGAGAATGCTTCTGTCTCGTTTTCATGTGACGATGCTCCCGTTTCCAATGAAATCTTCAAAGAGGTCCACATAGCCACTTGCAGATTCCAAAGAAAGAGAGTTTCAAAACTGCTCCATCACAAGGATTGTTCAACTCTGTGAGTTGAATGCAGTCATCACAGAAAACTTTTTGAGAATGCTTCTGTCTAGGTTTGATGTGAAGATATACCCGTTTCCAACGAAGGCCACGAAGTGGTCCAAATATACACTTGCAGATTCTACTAGAAGGGTGTTGCAAACCTGAACTATCAAAGGAAGGTTCAACTCTGTGAGTTGAATGCAAACATCACCAAGAAGTTTCTGAGAATGCTTCCGTTTAGTTATGGGAAGTTTATCCCGTTTCCAACGAAATCCTCAGAGAGGTCCAAATATCCCCTTGCAGATTCTACAAACAGTGTGTTTGGAAACTGCTCCATCAAAACGAATGTTCAGCTCTCTGAGTTAAAGGCAATCGTCACTGAGAATTTTCTGAGAGTGCTACTGTCTGGTTTTTATATGAAGTTCTTTCCTTTCTTACCATAGGCCTCAAAGCGGTCCCAATCTCCACTTGCAGATTCTCCAAAAAGACTGTTTCCAAACTGCTCTCTGAAAAGGAATGTTCAACTCTGTGAGTTGAATGCAATCATCACAGAGTAGTTTCTGAGAATGCTTCTATGTAGTTTCTAGGAGACGATATTTCCTTTTCCACCACAGCCCCCAAAGCCCTCCAAATGTCCGTTTGCAGATCCTAAAAAAAGAGTGTTTCAAAGCTGCGCTATCAAAGGGAAAGTTCAACTCTGCGAGGTGAATGCCAACATCCCAAAGAAGTTTCTGAGAATGCCTCTGTTTAGCTTTTATGTGAAGATTATCCCGTTTCCAACGAAATCTTCAAAGAGGTCCAAATATCCACTTGCGGATCCCCCAGAAAGAGTGTTTCGAAACTGCTGCTTCAAAAGGAATCTTCAACTCTGTGAGTTGAATGCAATCATCACAAAGAAGTTTCTGACAATGCTTCTCTCTCGTTTTTCTGTGAAGATATTTCCTTTTCCACCACAGGCCTGAAAGCGCTCCAAAGGTCCACTTGCAGATTCTACGAAAAGAATGTTTCAAAACTGCTCTATGAACAGCAATGTTAAACTCTGTGGCTCGAACACAAACATCACAAAGCAGTTTCTGAGAATGCTTCAGTTTAGTTTTTCTGTGAAGATATTCCCGTTTCCAAAGAAATCTTCAAAGAGGTCCACATATCCACTTACAGATTCTACACAAAGAGAGTTTCAAAACTGCTCAATCAAAGGGAGGGTTCAACTCTGTGACTTGAATGCAATCATCACACAGAAGTTTCTGAGAATGCTTCTCTTTAGTTTTTACGTGAAGTATACCCGTTTCGAACGAAGGCCACCCAGTGGTCCAAATATCCACTTGCAGATTCTACAAAAAGAGTGTTTCAAACCTGAACTATCAAAGGAAGGTTCAACTCTGTGACTTGAATGCAAACAGCACGAAGAAGTTTCTGAGAATGTTTGTGTTTAGTTATGGGAAGTTTATCCCGTTTCCAACGAAATCCTCAGAGAGGTCCAAATATCCACTTGCAGATTCTACCAAAAGTGTGTTTGGAAACTGCTCCATCAAGAGGCATGTTCAGCTCTGTGAGTTAATCTCCATCATCACAAAGTATTTTCTGAGAATGCTGCCGTTTGGTTTTTATAGGAAGTTCTTTCCTTTACTACCGTAGGCCTCAAAGCAGTCCAAATCTCCATTTGCAGATTCTACAAAAAGAGTGTTTCCAATCTGCTCTATCAATAGGAATGTTCAACTCCGTGAGTTGAATGCAATCATCACAAAGTAGTTTCTCAGAATGCTTCTATGTAGTTTTTAGGTGAAGATATTTCCTTTTCCACCACAGGCCTCAAAGCCCCCCAAATGTCCACTTGCAGATTCTAGAAAAAGAGTGTTTCATAGCTGCTCTTTCAAAAGGAAAGTTCAACTCTGGGAGTTGAATACAAACATCACAAAGTAGTTTCTGAGAATGCTTCTGTTTCGTTTTTATGTGACGATGCTCCCGTTTCCAATGAAATCTTCAAAGAGGTCCACATAGCCACTTGCAGATTCCAAAGAAAGAGAGTTTCAAAACTGCTCCATCACAAGGATTGTTCAACTCTGTGAGTTGAATGCAGTCATCACAGAAAACTTTCTGAGAATGCTTCTGTCTAGGTTTGATGTGAAGATATACCCTTTTCCAACGAAGGCCACGAAGTGGTCCAAATATACACTTGCAGATTCTACTAGAAGGGTGTTGCAAACCTGAACTATCAAAGGAAGGTTCAACTCTGTGAGTTGAATGCAAACATCACCAAGAAGTTTCTGAGAATGCTTCTGTTTAGTTATGGGAAGTTTATCCCGTTTCCAACGAAATCCTCAGAGAGGTCCAAATATCCCCTTGCAGATTCTACAAACAGTGTGTTTGGAAACTGCTCCATCAAAACGAATGTTCAGCTCTCTGAGTTAAAGGCAATCGTCACTGAGAATTTTCTGAGAGTGCTACTGTCTGGTTTTTATATGAAGTTCTTTCCTTTCTTACCATAGGCCTCAAAGCGGTCCCAATCTCCACTTGCAGATTCTCCAAAAAGACTGTTTCCAAACTGCTCTCTCAAAAGGAATCTTCAACTCTGTGAGTTGAATGCAATCATCACAGAGTAGTTTCTGAGAATGCTTCTATGTAGTTTCTAGGAGACGATATTTCCTTTTCCACCACAGCCCCCAAAGCCCTCCAAATGTCCATTTGCAGATCCTAAAAAAAGAGTGTTTCAAAGCTGCGCTATCAAAGGGAAAGTTCAACTCTGCGAGGTGAATGCCAACATCCCAAAGAAGTTTCTGAGAATGCCTCTGTTTAGCTTTTATGTGAAGATTATCCCGTTTCCAACGAAATCTTCAAAGAGGTCCAAATATCCACTTGCGGATCCCCCAGAAAGAGTGTTTCGAAACTGCTGCTTCAAAAGGAATCTTCAACTCTGTGAGTTGAATGCAATCATCACAAAGAAGTTTCTGACAATGCTTCTCTCTCGTTTTTATGTGAAGATATTTCCTTTTCCACCACAGGCCTGAAAGCGCTCCAAAGGTCCACTTGCAGATTCTACGAAAAGAATGTTTCAAAACTGCTCTATGAACAGCAATGTTAAACTCTGTGGCTCGAACACAAACATCACAAAGCAGTTTCTGAGAATGCTTCAGTTTAGTTTTTCTGTGAAGATATTCCCGTTTCCAAAGAAATCTTCAAAGAGGTCCACATATCCACTTACAGATTCTACACAAAGAGAGTTTCAAAACTGCTCAATCAAAGGGAGGGTTCAACTCTGTGACTTGAATGCAATCATCACACAGAAGTTTCTGAGAATGCTTCTCTTTAGTTTTTACGTGAAGATATACCCGTTTCGAACGAAGGCCACCCAGTGGTCCAAATATCCACTTGCAGATTCTACAAAAAGAGTGTTTCAAACCTGAACTATCAAAGGAAGGTTCAACTCTGTGACTTGAATGCAAACAGCACGAAGAAGTTTCTGAGAATGTTTGTGTTTAGTTATGGGAAGTTTATCCCGTTTCCAACGAAATCCTCAGAGAGGTCCAAATATCCACTTGCAGATTCTACCAAAAGTGTGTTTGGAAACTGCTCCATCAAGAGGCATGTTCAGCTCTGTGAGTTAATCTCCATCATCACAAAGTATTTTCTGAGAATGCTGCCGTTTGGTTTTTCTAGGAAGTTCTTTCCTTTACTACCGTAGGCCTCAAAGCAGTCCAAATCTCCATTTGCAGATTCTACAAAAAGAGTGTTTCCAATCTGCTCTACCAATAGGAATGTTCAACTCCGTGAGTGGAATGCAATCATCACAAAGTAGTTTCTCAGAATGCTTCTATGTAGTTTTTAGGTGAAGATATTTCCTTTTCCACCACAGGCCTCAAAGCCCCCCAAATGTCCACTTGCAGATTCTAGAAAAAGAGTGTTTCATAGCTGCTCTTTCAAAAGGAAAGTTCAACTCTGGGAGTTGAATACAAACATCACAAAGTAGTTTCTGAGAATGCTTCTGTCTCGTTTTTATGTGACGATGCTCCCGTTTCCAATGAAATCTTCAAAGAGGTCCACATAGCCACTTGCAGATTCCAAAGAAAGAGAGTTTCAAAACTGCTCCATCACAAGGATTGTTCAACTCTGTGAGTTGAATGCAGTCATCACAGAAAACTTTCTGAGAATGCTTCTGTCTAGGTTTGATGTGAAGATATACCCGTTTCCAACGAAGGCCACGAAGTGGTCCAAATATACACTTGCAGATTCTACTAGAAGGGTGTTGCAAACCTGAACTATCAAAGGAAGGTTCAACTCTGTGAGTTGAATGCAAACATCACCAAGAAGTTTCTGAGAATGCTTCCGTTTAGTTATGGGAAGTTTATCCCGTTTCCAACGAAATCCTCAGAGAGGTCCAAATATCCCCTTGCAGATTCTACAAACAGTGTGTTTGGAAACTGCTCCATCAAAACGAATGTTCAGCTCTCTGAGTTAAAGGCAATCGTCACTGAGAATTTTCTGAGAGTGCTACTGTCTGGTTTTTATATGAAGTTCTTTCCTTTCTTACCATAGGCCTCAAAGCGGTCCCAATCTCCACTTGCAGATTCTCCAAAAAGACTGTTTCCAAACTGCTCTCTCAAAAGGAATGTTCAACTCTGTGAGTTGAATGCAATCATCACAGAGTAGTTTCTGAGAATGCTTCTATGTAGTTTCTAGGAGACGATATTTCCTTTTCCACCACAGCCCCCAAAGCCCTCCAAATGTCCGTTTGCAGATCCTAAAAAAAGAGTGTTTCAAAGCTGCGCTATCAAAGGGAAAGTTCAACTCTGCGAGGTGAATGCCAACATCCCAAAGAAGTTTCTGAGAATGCCTCTGTTTAGCTTTTATGTGAAGATTATCCCGTTTCCAACGAAATCTTCAAAGAGGTCCAAATATCCACTTGCGGATCCCCCAGAAAGAGTGTTTCGAAACTGCTGCTTCAAAAGGAATCTTCAACTCTGTGAGTTGAATGCAATCATCACAAAGAAGTTTCTGACAATGCTTCTCTCTCGTTTTTCTGTGAAGATATTTCCTTTTCCACCACAGGCCTGAAAGCGCTCCAAAGGTCCACTTGCAGATTCTACGAAAAGAATGTTTCAAAACTGCTCTATGAACAGCAATGTTAAACTCTGTGGCTCGAACACAAACATCACAAAGCAGTTTCTGAGAATGCTTCAGTTTAGTTTTTCTGTGAAGATATTCCCGTTTCCAAAGAAATCTTCAAAGAGGTCCACATATCCACTTACAGATTCTACACAAAGAGAGTTTCAAAACTGCTCAATCAAAGGGAGGGTTCAACTCTGTGACTTGAATGCAATCATCACACAGAAGTTTCTGAGAATGCTTCTCTTTAGTTTTTACGTGAAGTATACCCGTTTCGAACGAAGGCCACCCAGTGGTCCAAATATCCACTTGCAGATTCTACAAAAAGAGTGTTTCAAACCTGAACTATCAAAGGAAGGTTCAACTCTGTGACTTGAATGCAAACAGCACGAAGAAGTTTCTGAGAATGTTTGTGTTTAGTTATGGGAAGTTTATCCCGTTTCCAACGAAATCCTCAGAGAGGTCCAAATATCCACTTGCAGATTCTACCAAAAGTGTGTTTGGAAACTGCTCCATCAAGAGGCATGTTCAGCTCTGTGAGTTAATCTCCATCATCACAAAGTATTTTCTGAGAATGCTGCCGTTTGGTTTTTATAGGAAGTTCTTTCCTTTACTACCGTAGGCCTCAAAGCAGTCCAAATCTCCATTTGCAGATTCTACAAAAAGAGTGTTTCCAATCTGCTCTATCAATAGGAATGTTCAACTCCGTGAGTTGAATGCAATCATCACAAAGTAGTTTCTCAGAATGCTTCTATGTAGTTTTTAGGTGAAGATATTTCCTTTTCCACCACAGGCCTCAAAGCCCCCCAAATGTCCACTTGCAGATTCTAGAAAAAGAGTGTTTCATAGCTGCTCTTTCAAAAGGAAAGTTCAACTCTGGGAGTTGAATACAAACATCACAAAGTAGTTTCTGAGAATGCTTCTGTTTCGTTTTTATGTGACGATGCTCCCGTTTCCAATGAAATCTTCAAAGAGGTCCACATAGCCACTTGCAGATTCCAAAGAAAGAGAGTTTCAAAACTGCTCCATCACAAGGATTGTTCAACTCTGTGAGTTGAATGCAGTCATCACAGAAAACTTTCTGAGAATGCTTCTGTCTAGGTTTGATGTGAAGATATACCCGGTTCCAACGAAGGCCACGAAGTGGTCCAAATATACACTTGCAGATTCTACTAGAAGGGTGTTGCAAACCTGAACTATCAAAGGAAGGTTCAACTCTGTGAGTTGAATGCAAACATCACCAAGAAGTTTCTGAGAATGCTTCCGTTTAGTTATGGGAAGTTTATCCCGTTTCCAACGAAATCCTCAGAGAGGTCCAAATATCCCCTTGCAGATTCTACAAACAGTGTGTTTGGAAACTGCTCCATCAAAACGAATGTTCAGCTCTCTGAGTTAAAGGCAATCGTCACTGAGAATTTTCTGAGAGTGCTACTGTCTGGTTTTTATATGAAGTTCTTTCCTTTCTTACCATAGGCCTCAAAGCGGTCCCAATCTCCACTTGCAGATTCTCCAAAAAGACTGTTTCCAAACTGCTCTCTCAAAAGGAATCTTCAACTCTGTGAGTTGAATGCAATCATCACAGAGTAGTTTCTGAGAATGCTTCTATGTAGTTTCTAGGAGACGATATTTCCTTTTCCACCACAGCCCCCAAAGCCCTCCAAATGTCCATTTGCAGATCCTAAAAAAAGAGTGTTTCAAAGCTGCGCTATCAAAGGGAAAGTTCAACTCTGCGAGGTGAATGCCAACATCCCAAAGAAGTTTCTGAGAATGCCTCTGTTTAGCTTTTATGTGAAGATTATCCCGTTTCCAACGAAATCTTCAAAGAGGTCCAAATATCCACTTGCGGATCCCCCAGAAAGAGTGTTTCGAAACTGCTGCTTCAAAAGGAATCTTCAACTCTGTGAGTTGAATGCAATCATCACAAAGAAGTTTCTGACAATGCTTCTCTCTCGTTTTTATGTGAAGATATTTCCTTTTCCACCACAGGCCTGAAAGCGCTCCAAAGGTCCACTTGCAGATTCTACGAAAAGAATGTTTCAAAACTGCTCTATGAACAGCAATGTTAAACTCTGTGGCTCGAACACAAACATCACAAAGCAGTTTCTGAGAATGCTTCAGTTTAGTTTTTCTGTGAAGATATTCCCGTTTCCAAAGAAATCTTCAAAGAGGTCCACATATCCACTTACAGATTCTACACAAAGAGAGTTTCAAAACTGCTCAATCAAAGGGAGGGTTCAACTCTGTGACTTGAATGCAATCATCACACAGAAGTTTCTGAGAATGCTTCTCTTTAGTTTTTACGTGAAGATATACCCGTTTCGAACGAAGGCCACCCAGTGGTCCAAATATCCACTTGCAGATTCTACAAAAAGAGTGTTTCAAACCTGAACTATCAAAGGAAGGTTCAACTCTGTGACTTGAATGCAAACAGCACGAAGAAGTTTCTGAGAATGTTTGTGTTTAGTTATGGGAAGTTTATCCCGTTTCCAACGAAATCCTCAGAGAGGTCCAAATATCCACTTGCAGATTCTACCAAAAGTGTGTTTGGAAACTGCTCCATCAAGAGGCATGTTCAGCTCTGTGAGTTAATCTCCATCATCACAAAGTATTTTCTGAGAATGCTGCCGTTTGGTTTTTCTAGGAAGTTCTTTCCTTTACTACCGTAGGCCTCAAAGCAGTCCAAATCTCCATTTGCAGATTCTACAAAAAGAGTGTTTCCAATCTGCTCTACCAATAGGAATGTTCAACTCCGTGAGTGGAATGCAATCATCACAAAGTAGTTTCTCAGAATGCTTCTATGTAGTTTTTAGGTGAAGATATTTCCTTTTCCACCACAGGCCTCAAAGCCCCCCAAATGTCCACTTGCAGATTCTAGAAAAAGAGTGTTTCATAGCTGCTCTTTCAAAAGGAAAGTTCAACTCTGGGAGTTGAATACAAACATCACAAAGTAGTTTCTGAGAATGCTTCTGTCTCGTTTTCATGTGACGATGCTCCCGTTTCCAATGAAATCTTCAAAGAGGTCCACATAGCCACTTGCAGATTCCAAAGAAAGAGAGTTTCAAAACTGCTCCATCACAAGGATTGTTCAACTCTGTGAGTTGAATGCAGTCATCACAGAAAGCTTTCTGAGAATGCTTCTGTCTAGGTTTGATGTGAAGATATACCCGTTTCCAACGAAGGCCACGAAGTGGTCCAAATATACACTTGCAGATTCTACTAGAAGGGTGTTGCAAACCTGAACTATCAAAGGAAGGTTCAACTCTGTGAGTTGAATGCAAACATCACCAAGAAGTTTCTGAGAATGCTTCTGTTTAGTTATGGGAAGTTTATCCCGTTTCCAACGAAATCCTCAGAGAGGTCCAAATATCCCCTTGCAGATTCTACAAACAGTGTGTTTGGAAACTGCTCCATCAAAACGAATGTTCAGCTCTCTGAGTTAAAGGCAATCGTCACTGAGAATTTTCTGAGAGTGCTACTGTCTGGTTTTTATATGAAGTTCTTTCCTTTCTTACCATAGGCCTCAAAGCGGTCCCAATCTCCACTTGCAGATTCTCCAAAAAGACTGTTTCCAAACTGCTCTCTCAAAAGGAATCTTCAACTCTGTGAGTTGAATGCAATCATCACAGAGTAGTTTCTGAGAATGCTTCTATGTAGTTTCTAGGAGACGATATTTCCTTTTCCACCACAGCCCCCAAAGCCCTCCAAATGTCCATTTGCAGATCCTAAAAAAAGAGTGTTTCAAAGCTGCGCTATCAAAGGGAAAGTTCAACTCTGCGAGGTGAATGCCAACATCCCAAAGAAGTTTCTGAGAATGCCTCTGTTTAGCTTTTATGTGAAGATTATCCCGTTTCCAACGAAATCTTCAAAGAGGTCCAAATATCCACTTGCGGATCCCCCAGAAAGAGTGTTTCGAAACTGCTGCTTCAAAAGGAATCTTCAACTCTGTGAGTTGAATGCAATCATCACAAAGAAGTTTCTGACAATGCTTCTCTCTCGTTTTTCTGTGAAGATATTTCCTTTTCCACCACAGGCCTGAAAGCGCTCCAAAGGTCCACTTGCAGATTCTACGAAAAGAATGTTTCAAAACTGCTCTATGAACAGCAATGTTAAACTCTGTGGCTCGAACACAAACATCACAAAGCAGTTTCTGAGAATGCTTCAGTTTAGTTTTTCTGTGAAGATATTCCCGTTTCCAAAGAAATCTTCAAAGAGGTCCACATATCCACTTACAGATTCTACACAAAGAGAGTTTCAAAACTGCTCAATCAAAGGGAGGGTTCAACTCTGTGACTTGAATGCAATCATCACACAGAAGTTTCTGAGAATGCTTCTCTTTAGTTTTTACGTGAAGATATACCCGTTTCGAACGAAGGCCACCCAGTGGTCCAAATATCCACTTGCAGATTCTACAAAAAGAGTGTTTCAAACCTGAACTATCAAAGGAAGGTTCAACTCTGTGACTTGAATGCAAACAGCACGAAGAAGTTTCTGAGAATGTTTGTGTTTAGTTATGGGAAGTTTATCCCGTTTCCAACGAAATCCTCAGAGAGGTCCAAATATCCACTTGCAGATTCTACCAAAAGTGTGTTTGGAAACTGCTCCATCAAGAGGCATGTTCAGCTCTGTGAGTTAATCTCCATCATCACAAAGTATTTTCTGAGAATGCTTCCGTTTGGTTTTTATAGGAAGTTCTTTCCTTTACTACCGTAGGCCTCAAAGCAGTCCAAATCTCCATTTGCAGATTCTACAAAAAGAGTGTTTCCAATCTGCTCTACCAATAGGAATGTTCAACTCCGTGAGTGGAATGCAATCATCACAAAGTAGTTTCTCAGAATGCTTCTATGTAGTTTTTAGGTGAAGATATTTCCTTTTCCACCACAGGCCTCAAAGCCCCCCAAATGTCCACTTGCAGATTCTAGAAAAAGAGTGTTTCATAGCTGCTCTTTCAAAAGGAAAGTTCAACTCTGGGAGTTGAATACAAACATCACAAAGTAGTTTCTGAGAATGCTTCTGTCTCGTTTTCATGTGACGATGCTCCCGTTTCCAATGAAATCTTCAAAGAGGTCCACATAGCCACTTGCAGATTCCAAAGAAAGAGAGTTTCAAAACTGCTCCATCACAAGGATTGTTCAACTCTGTGAGTTGAATGCAGTCATCACAGAAAACTTTCTGAGAATGCTTCTGTCTAGGTTTGATGTGAAGATATACCCGTTTCCAACGAAGGCCACGAAGTGGTCCAAATATACACTTGCAGATTCTACTAGAAGGGTGTTGCAAACCTGAACTATCAAAGGAAGGTTCAACTCTGTGAGTTGAATGCAAACATCACCAAGAAGTTTCTGAGAATGCTTCCGTTTAGTTATGGGAAGTTTATCCCGTTTCCAACGAAATCCTCAGAGAGGTCCAAATATCCCCTTGCAGATTCTACAAACAGTGTGTTTGGAAACTGCTCCATCAAAACGAATGTTCAGCTCTCTGAGTTAAAGGCAATCGTCACTGAGAATTTTCTGAGAGTGCTACTGTCTGGTTTTTATATGAAGTTCTTTCCTTTCTTACCATAGGCCTCAAAGCGGTCCCAATCTCCACTTGCAGATTCTCCAAAAAGACTGTTTCCAAACTGCTCTCTCAAAAGGAATCTTCAACTCTGTGAGTTGAATGCAATCATCACAGAGTAGTTTCTGAGAATGCTTCTATGTAGTTTTTAGGAGGAGATATTTCCTTTTCCACCACAGCCCTCAAAGCCCTCCAAAGGTCCATTTGCAGATCCTAAAAAAAGAGTGTTTCAAAGCTGCGTTATCAAAGGGAAAGTTCAACTCTGCGAGGTGAATGCCAACATCCCAAAGAAGTTTCTGAGAATGCCTCTGTTTAGCTTTTATGTGAAGATTATCCCGTTTCCAACGAAATCTTCAAAGAGGTCCAAATATCCACTTGCGGATCCCCCAGAAAGTGTGTTTCGAAACTGCTGCTTCAAAAGGAATCTTCAACTCTGTGAGTTGAATGCAATCATCACAAAGAAGTTTCTGACAATGCTTCTCTCTCGTTTTTCTGTGAAGATATTTCCTTTTCCACCACAGGCCTGAAAGCGCTCCAAAGGTCCACTTGCAGATTCTACGAAAAGAATGTTTCAAAACTGCTCTATGAACAGCAATGTTAAACTCTGTGGCTCGAACACAAACATCACAAAGCAGTTTCTGAGAATGCTTCAGTTTAGTTTTTCTGTGAAGATATTCCCGTTTCCAAAGAAATCTTCAAAGAGGTCCACATATCCACTTACAGATTCTACACAAAGAGAGTTTCAAAACTGCTCAATCAAAGGGAGGGTTCAACTCTGTGACTTGAATGCAATCATCACACAGAAGTTTCTGAGAATGCTTCTCTTTAGTTTTTACGTGAAGATATACCCGTTTCGAACGAAGGCCACCCAGTGGTCCAAATATCCACTTGCAGATTCTACAAAAAGAGTGTTTCAAACCTGAACTATCAAAGGAAGGTTCAACTCTGTGACTTGAATGCAAACAGCACGAAGAAGTTTCTGAGAATGTTTGTGTTTAGTTATGGGAAGTTTATCCCGTTTCCAACGAAATCCTCAGAGAGGTCCAAATATCCACTTGCAGATTCTACCAAAAGTGTGTTTGGAAACTGCTCCATCAAGAGGCATGTTCAGCTCTGTGAGTTAATCTCCATCATCACAAAGTATTTTCTGAGAATGCTTCCGTTTGGTTTTTATAGGAAGTTCTTTCCTTTACTACCGTAGGCCTCAAAGCAGTCCAAATCTCCATTTGCAGATTCTACAAAAAGAGTGTTTCCAATCTGCTCTACCAATAGGAATGTTCAACTCCGTGAGTGGAATGCAATCATCACAAAGTAGTTTCTCAGAATGCTTCTATGTAGTTTTTAGGTGAAGATATTTCCTTTTCCACCACAGGCCTCAAAGCCCCCCAAATGTCCACTTGCAGATTCTAGAAAAAGAGTGTTTCATAGCTGCTCTTTCAAAAGGAAAGTTCAACTCTGGGAGTTGAATACAAACATCACAAAGTAGTTTCTGAGAATGCTTCTGTCTCGTTTTTATGTGACGATGCTCCCGTTTCCAATGAAATCTTCAAAGAGGTCCACATAGCCACTTGCAGATTCCAAAGAAAGAGAGTTTCAAAACTGCTCCATCACAAGGATTGTTCAACTCTGTGAGTTGAATGCAGTCATCACAGAAAACTTTCTGAGAATGCTTCTGTCTAGGTTTGATGTGAAGATATACCCGTTTCCAACGAAGGCCACGAAGTGGTCCAAATATACACTTGCAGATTCTACTAGAAGGGTGTTGCAAACCTGAACTATCAAAGGAAGGTTCAACTCTGTGAGTTGAATGCAAACATCACCAAGAAGTTTCTGAGAATGCTTCCGTTTAGTTATGGGAAGTTTATCCCGTTTCCAACGAAATCCTCAGAGAGGTCCAAATATCCCCTTGCAGATTCTACAAACAGTGTGTTTGGAAACTGCTCCATCAAAACGAATGTTCAGCTCTCTGAGTTAAAGGCAATCGTCACTGAGAATTTTCTGAGAGTGCTACTGTCTGGTTTTTATATGAAGTTCTTTCCTTTCTTACCATAGGCCTCAAAGCGGTCCCAATCTCCACTTGCAGATTCTCCAAAAAGACTGTTTCCAAACTGCTCTCTCAAAAGGAATGTTCAACTCTGTGAGTTGAATGCAATCATCACAGAGTAGTTTTTGAGAATGCTTCTATGTAGTTTCTAGGAGACGATATTTCCTTTTCCACCACAGCCCCCAAAGCCCTCCAAATGTCCGTTTGCAGATCCTAAAAAAAGAGTGTTTCAAAGCTGCGCTATCAAAGGGAAAGTTCAACTCTGCGAGGTGAATGCCAACATCCCAAAGAAGTTTCTGAGAATGCCTCTGTTTAGCTTTTATGTGAAGATTATCCCGTTTCCAACGAAATCTTCAAAGAGGTCCAAATATCCACTTGCGGATCCCCCAGAAAGAGTGTTTCGAAACTGCTGCTTCAAAAGGAATCTTCAACTCTGTGAGTTGAATGCAATCATCACAAAGAAGTTTCTGACAATGCTTCTCTCTCGTTTTTCTGTGAAGATATTTCCTTTTCCACCACAGGCCTGAAAGCGCTCCAAAGGTCCACTTGCAGATTCTACGAAAAGAATGTTTCAAAACTGCTCTATGAACAGCAATGTTAAACTCTGTGGCTCGAACACAAACATCACAAAGCAGTTTCTGAGAATGCTTCAGTTTAGTTTTTCTGTGAAGATATTCCCGTTTCCAAAGAAATCTTCAAAGAGGTCCACATATCCACTTACAGATTCTACACAAAGAGAGTTTCAAAACTGCTCAATCAAAGGGAGGGTTCAACTCTGTGACTTGAATGCAATCATCACACAGAAGTTTCTGAGAATGCTTCTCTTTAGTTTTTACGTGAAGTATACCCGTTTCGAACGAAGGCCACCCAGTGGTCCAAATATCCACTTGCAGATTCTACAAAAAGAGTGTTTCAAACCTGAACTATCAAAGGAAGGTTCAACTCTGTGACTTGAATGCAAACAGCACGAAGAAGTTTCTGAGAATGTTTGTGTTTAGTTATGGGAAGTTTATCCCGTTTCCAACGAAATCCTCAGAGAGGTCCAAATATCCACTTGCAGATTCTACCAAAAGTGTGTTTGGAAACTGCTCCATCAAGAGGCATGTTCAGCTCTGTGAGTTAATCTCCATCATCACAAAGTATTTTCTGAGAATGCTGCCGTTTGGTTTTTATAGGAAGTTCTTTCCTTTACTACCGTAGGCCTCAAAGCAGTCCAAATCTCCATTTGCAGATTCTACAAAAAGAGTGTTTCCAATCTGCTCTACCAATAGGAATGTTCAACTCCGTGAGTTGAATGCAATCATCACAAAGTAGTTTCTCAGAATGCTTCTATGTAGTTTTTAGGTGAAGATATTTCCTTTTCCACCACAGGCCTCAAAGCCCCCCAAATGTCCACTTGCAGATTCTAGAAAAAGAGTGTTTCATAGCTGCTCTTTCAAAAGGAAAGTTCAACTCTGGGAGTTGAATACAAACATCACAAAGTAGTTTCTGAGAATGCTTCTGTCTCGTTTTTATGTGACGATGCTCCCGTTTCCAATGAAATCTTCAAAGAGGTCCACATAGCCACTTGCAGATTCCAAAGAAAGAGAGTTTCAAAACTGCTCCATCACAAGGATTGTTCAACTCTGTGAGTTGAATGCAGTCATCACAGAAAACTTTCTGAGAATGCTTCTGTCTAGGTTTGATGTGAAGATATACCCGTTTCCAACGAAGGCCACGAAGTGGTCCAAATATACACTTGCAGATTCTACTAGAAGGGTGTTGCAAACCTGAACTATCAAAGGAAGGTTCAACTCTGTGAGTTGAATGCAAACATCACCAAGAAGTTTCTGAGAATGCTTCCGTTTAGTTATGGGAAGTTTATCCCGTTTCCAACGAAATCCTCAGAGAGGTCCAAATATCCCCTTGCAGATTCTACAAACAGTGTGTTTGGAAACTGCTCCATCAAAACGAATGTTCAGCTCTCTGAGTTAAAGGCAATCGTCACTGAGAATTTTCTGAGAGTGCTACTGTCTGGTTTTTATATGAAGTTCTTTCCTTTCTTACCATAGGCCTCAAAGCGGTCCCAATCTCCACTTGCAGATTCTCCAAAAAGACTGTTTCCAAACTGCTCTCTCAAAAGGAATGTTCAACTCTGTGAGTTGAATGCAATCATCACAGAGTAGTTTCTGAGAATGCTTCTATGTAGTTTCTAGGAGACGATATTTCCTTTTCCACCACAGCCCCCAAAGCCCTCCAAATGTCCATTTGCAGATCCTAAAAAAAGAGTGTTTCAAAGCTGCGCTATCAAAGGGAAAGTTCAACTCTGCGAGGTGAATGCCAACATCCCAAAGAAGTTTCTGAGAATGCCTCTGTTTAGCTTTTATGTGAAGATTATCCCGTTTCCAACGAAATCTTCAAAGAGGTCCAAATATCCACTTGCGGATCCCCCAGAAAGAGTGTTTCGAAACTGCTGCTTCAAAAGGAATCTTCAACTCTGTGAGTTGAATGCAATCATCACAAAGAAGTTTCTGACAATGCTTCTCTCTCGTTTTTATGTGAAGATATTTCCTTTTCCACCACAGGCCTGAAAGCGCTCCAAAGGTCCACTTGCAGATTCTACGAAAAGAATGTTTCAAAACTGCTCTATGAACAGCAATGTTAAACTCTGTGGCTCGAACACAAACATCACAAAGCAGTTTCTGAGAATGCTTCAGTTTAGTTTTTCTGTGAAGATATTCCCGTTTCCAAAGAAATCTTCAAAGAGGTCCACATATCCACTTACAGATTCTACACAAAGAGAGTTTCAAAACTGCTCAATCAAAGGGAGGGTTCAACTCTGTGACTTGAATGCAATCATCACACAGAAGTTTCTGAGAATGCTTCTCTTTAGTTTTTACGTGAAGATATACCCGTTTCGAACGAAGGCCACCCAGTGGTCCAAATATCCACTTGCAGATTCTACAAAAAGAGTGTTTCAAACCTGAACTATCAAAGGAAGGTTCAACTCTGTGACTTGAATGCAAACAGCACGAAGAAGTTTCTGAGAATGTTTGTGTTTAGTTATGGGAAGTTTATCCCGTTTCCAACGAAATCCTCAGAGAGGTCCAAATATCCACTTGCAGATTCTACCAAAAGTGTGTTTGGAAACTGCTCCATCAAGAGGCATGTTCAGCTCTGTGAGTTAATCTCCATCATCACAAAGTATTTTCTGAGAATGCTTCCGTTTGGTTTTTATAGGAAGTTCTTTCCTTTACTACCGTAGGCCTCAAAGCAGTCCAAATCTCCATTTGCAGATTCTACAAAAAGAGTGTTTCCAATCTGCTCTACCAATAGGAATGTTCAACTCCGTGAGTTGAATGCAATCATCACAAAGTAGTTTCTCAGAATGCTTCTATGTAGTTTTTAGGTGAAGATATTTCCTTTTCCACCACAGGCCTCAAAGCCCCCCAAATGTCCACTTGCAGATTCTAGAAAAAGAGTGTTTCATAGCTGCTCTTTCAAAAGGAAAGTTCAACTCTGGGAGTTGAATACAAACATCACAAAGTAGTTTCTGAGAATGCTTCTGTCTCGTTTTTATGTGACGATGCTCCCGTTTCCAATGAAATCTTCAAAGAGGTCCACATAGCCACTTGCAGATTCCAAAGAAAGAGAGTTTCAAAACTGCTCCATCACAAGGATTGTTCAACTCTGTGAGTTGAATGCAGTCATCACAGAAAACTTTCTGAGAATGCTTCTGTCTAGGTTTGATGTGAAGATATACCCTTTTCCAACGAAGGCCACGAAGTGGTCCAAATATACACTTGCAGATTCTACTAGAAGGGTGTTGCAAACCTGAACTATCAAAGGAAGGTTCAACTCTGTGAGTTGAATGCAAACATCACCAAGAAGTTTCTGAGAATGCTTCCGTTTAGTTATGGGAAGTTTATCCCGTTTCCAACGAAATCCTCAGAGAGGTCCAAATATCCCCTTGCAGATTCTACAAACAGTGTGTTTGGAAACTGCTCCATCAAAACGAATGTTCAGCTCTCTGAGTTAAAGGCAATCGTCACTGAGAATTTTCTGAGAGTGCTACTGTCTGGTTTTTATATGAAGTTCTTTCCTTTCTTACCATAGGCCTCAAAGCGGTCCCAATCTCCACTTGCAGATTCTCCAAAAAGACTGTTTCCAAACTGCTCTCTCAAAAGGAATCTTCAACTCTGTGAGTTGAATGCAATCATCACAGAGTAGTTTCTGAGAATGCTTCTATGTAGTTTCTAGGAGACGATATTTCCTTTTCCACCACAGCCCCCAAAGCCCTCCAAATGTCCATTTGCAGATCCTAAAAAAAGAGTGTTTCAAAGCTGCGCTATCAAAGGGAAAGTTCAACTCTGCGAGGTGAATGCCAACATCCCAAAGAAGTTTCTGAGAATGCCTCTGTTTAGCTTTTATGTGAAGATTATCCCGTTTCCAACGAAATCTTCAAAGAGGTCCAAATATCCACTTGCGGATCCCCCAGAAAGAGTGTTTCGAAACTGCTGCTTCAAAAGGAATCTTCAACTCTGTGAGTTGAATGCAATCATCACAAAGAAGTTTCTGACAATGCTTCTCTCTCGTTTTTCTGTGAAGATATTTCCTTTTCCACCACAGGCCTGAAAGCGCTCCAAAGGTCCACTTGCAGATTCTACGAAAAGAATGTTTCAAAACTGCTCTATGAACAGCAATGTTAAACTCTGTGGCTCGAACACAAACATCACAAAGCAGTTTCTGAGAATGCTTCAGTTTAGTTTTTCTGTGAAGATATTCCCGTTTCCAAAGAAATCTTCAAAGAGGTCCACATATCCACTTACAGATTCTACACAAAGAGAGTTTCAAAACTGCTCAATCAAAGGGAGGGTTCAACTCTGTGACTTGAATGCAATCATCACACAGAAGTTTCTGAGAATGCTTCTCTTTAGTTTTTACGTGAAGTATACCCGTTTCGAACGAAGGCCACCCAGTGGTCCAAATATCCACTTGCAGATTCTACAAAAAGAGTGTTTCAAACCTGAACTATCAAAGGAAGGTTCAACTCTGTGACTTGAATGCAAACAGCACGAAGAAGTTTCTGAGAATGTTTGTGTTTAGTTATGGGAAGTTTATCCCGTTTCCAACGAAATCCTCAGAGAGGTCCAAATATCCACTTGCAGATTCTACCAAAAGTGTGTTTGGAAACTGCTCCATCAAGAGGCATGTTCAGCTCTGTGAGTTAATCTCCATCATCACAAAGTATTTTCTGAGAATGCTGCCGTTTGGTTTTTATAGGAAGTTCTTTCCTTTACTACCGTAGGCCTCAAAGCAGTCCAAATCTCCATTTGCAGATTCTACAAAAAGAGTGTTGCCAATCTGCTCTACCAATAGGAATGTTCAACTCCGTGAGTGGAATGCAATCATCACAAAGTAGTTTCTCAGAATGCTTCTATGTAGTTTTTAGGTGAAGATATTTCCTTTTCCACCACAGGCCTCAAAGCCCCCCAAATGTCCACTTGCAGATTCTAGAAAAAGAGTGTTTCATAGCTGCTCTTTCAAAAGGAAAGTTCAACTCTGGGAGTTGAATGCAAACATCACAAAGTAGTTTCTGAGAATGCTTCTGTCTCGTTTTTATGTGACGATGCTCCCGTTTCTAATGAAATCTTCAAAGAGGTCCACATAGCCACTTGCAGATTCCAAAGAAAGAGAGTTTCAAAACTGCTCCATCACAAGGATTGTTCAACTCTGTGAGTTGAATGCAGTCATCACAGAAAACTTTCTGAGAATGCTTCTGTCTAGGTTTGATGTGAAGATATACCCGTTTCCAACGAAGGCCACGAAGTGGTCCAAATATACACTTGCAGATTCTACTAGAAGGGTGTTGCAAACCTGAACTATCAAAGGAAGGTTCAACTCTGTGAGTTGAATGCAAACATCACCAAGAAGTTTCTGAGAATGCTTCCGTTTAGTTATGGGAAGTTTATCCCGTTTCCAACGAAATCCTCAGAGAGGTCCAAATATCCCCTTGCAGATTCTACAAACAGTGTGTTTGGAAACTGCTCCATCAAAACGAATGTTCAGCTCTCTGAGTTAAAGGCAATCGTCACTGAGAATTTTCTGAGAGTGCTACTGTCTGGTTTTTATATGAAGTTCTTTCCTTTCTTACCATAGGCCTCAAAGCGGTCCCAATCTCCACTTGCAGATTCTCCAAAAAGACTGTTTCCAAACTGCTCTCTCAAAAGGAATGTTCAACTCTGTGAGTTGAATGCAATCATCACAGAGTAGTTTTTGAGAATGCTTCTATGTAGTTTCTAGGAGACGATATTTCCTTTTCCACCACAGCCCCCAAAGCCCTCCAAATGTCCGTTTGCAGATCCTAAAAAAAGAGTGTTTCAAAGCTGCGCTATCAAAGGGAAAGTTCAACTCTGCGAGGTGAATGCCAACATCCCAAAGAAGTTTCTGAGAATGCCTCTGTTTAGCTTTTATGTGAAGGTTATCCCGTTTCCAACGAAATCTTCAAAGAGGTCCAAATATCCACTTGCGGATCCCCCAGAAAGAGTGTTTCGAAACTGCTGCTTCAAAAGGAATCTTCAACTCTGTGAGTTGAATGCAATCATCACAAAGAAGTTTCTGACAATGCTTCTCTCTCGTTTTTCTGTGAAGATATTTCCTTTTCCACCACAGGCCTGAAAGCGCTCCAAAGGTCCACTTGCAGATTCTACGAAAAGAATGTTTCAAAACTGCTCTATGAACAGCAATGTTAAACTCTGTGGCTCGAACACAAACATCACAAAGCAGTTTCTGAGAATGCTTCAGTTTAGTTTTTCTGTGAAGATATTCCCGTTTCCAAAGAAATCTTCAAAGAGGTCCACATATCCACTTACAGATTCTACACAAAGAGAGTTTCAAAACTGCTCAATCAAAGGGAGGGTTCAACTCTGTGACTTGAATGCAATCATCACACAGAAGTTTCTGAGAATGCTTCTCTTTAGTTTTTACGTGAAGTATACCCGTTTCGAACGAAGGCCACCCAGTGGTCCAAATATCCACTTGCAGATTCTACAAAAAGAGTGTTTCAAACCTGAACTATCAAAGGAAGGTTCAACTCTGTGACTTGAATGCAAACAGCACGAAGAAGTTTCTGAGAATGTTTGTGTTTAGTTATGGGAAGTTTATCCCGTTTCCAACGAAATCCTCAGAGAGGTCCAAATATCCACTTGCAGATTCTACCAAAAGTGTGTTTGGAAACTGCTCCATCAAGAGGCATGTTCAGCTCTGTGAGTTAATCTCCATCATCACAAAGTATTTTCTGAGAATGCTGCCGTTTGGTTTTTATAGGAAGTTCTTTCCTTTACTACCGTAGGCCTCAAAGCAGTCCAAATCTCCATTTGCAGATTCTACAAAAAGAGTGTTTCCAATCTGCTCTACCAATAGGAATGTTCAACTCCGTGAGTTGAATGCAATCATCACAAAGTAGTTTCTCAGAATGCTTCTATGTAGTTTTTAGGTGAAGATATTTCCTTTTCCACCACAGGCCTCAAAGCCCCCCAAATGTCCACTTGCAGATTCTAGAAAAAGAGTGTTTCATAGCTGCTCTTTCAAAAGGAAAGTTCAACTCTGGGAGTTGAATACAAACATCACAAAGTAGTTTCTGAGAATGCTTCTGTCTCGTTTTTATGTGACGATGCTCCCGTTTCCAATGAAATCTTCAAAGAGGTCCACATAGCCACTTGCAGATTCCAAAGAAAGAGAGTTTCAAAACTGCTCCATCACAAGGATTGTTCAACTCTGTGAGTTGAATGCAGTCATCACAGAAAACTTTCTGAGAATGCTTCTGTCTAGGTTTGATGTGAAGATATACCCGTTTCCAACGAAGGCCACGAAGTGGTCCAAATATACACTTGCAGATTCTACTAGAAGGGTGTTGCAAACCTGAACTATCAAAGGAAGGTTCAACTCTGTGAGTTGAATGCAAACATCACCAAGAAGTTTCTGAGAATGCTTCCGTTTAGTTATGGGAAGTTTATCCCGTTTCCAACGAAATCCTCAGAGAGGTCCAAATATCCCCTTGCAGATTCTACAAACAGTGTGTTTGGAAACTGCTCCATCAAAACGAATGTTCAGCTCTCTGAGTTAAAGGCAATCGTCACTGAGAATTTTCTGAGAGTGCTACTGTCTGGTTTTTATATGAAGTTCTTTCCTTTCTTACCATAGGCCTCAAAGCGGTCCCAATCTCCACTTGCAGATTCTCCAAAAAGACTGTTTCCAAACTGCTCTCTCAAAAGGAATGTTCAACTCTGTGAGTTGAATGCAATCATCACAGAGTAGTTTCTGAGAATGCTTCTATGTAGTTTCTAGGAGACGATATTTCCTTTTCCACCACAGCCCCCAAAGCCCTCCAAATGTCCATTTGCAGATCCTAAAAAAAGAGTGTTTCAAAGCTGCGCTATCAAAGGGAAAGTTCAACTCTGCGAGGTGAATGCCAACATCCCAAAGAAGTTTCTGAGAATGCCTCTGTTTAGCTTTTATGTGAAGATTATCCCGTTTCCAACGAAATCTTCAAAGAGGTCCAAATATCCACTTGCGGATCCCCCAGAAAGAGTGTTTCGAAACTGCTGCTTCAAAAGGAATCTTCAACTCTGTGAGTTGAATGCAATCATCACAAAGAAGTTTCTGACAATGCTTCTCTCTCGTTTTTCTGTGAAGATATTTCCTTTTCCACCACAGGCCTGAAAGCGCTCCAAAGGTCCACTTGCAGATTCTACGAAAAGAATGTTTCAAAACTGCTCTATGAACAGCAATGTTAAACTCTGTGGCTCGAACACAAACATCACAAAGCAGTTTCTGAGAATGCTTCAGTTTAGTTTTTCTGTGAAGATATTCCCGTTTCCAAAGAAATCTTCAAAGAGGTCCACATATCCACTTACAGATTCTACACAAAGAGAGTTTCAAAACTGCTCAATCAAAGGGAGGGTTCAACTCTGTGACTTGAATGCAATCATCACACAGAAGTTTCTGAGAATGCTTCTCTTTAGTTTTTACGTGAAGATATACCCGTTTCGAACGAAGGCCACCCAGTGGTCCAAATATCCACTTGCAGATTCTACAAAAAGAGTGTTTCAAACCTGAACTATCAAAGGAAGGTTCAACTCTGTGACTTGAATGCAAACAGCACGAAGAAGTTTCTGAGAATGTTTGTGTTTAGTTATGGGAAGTTTATCCCGTTTCCAACGAAATCCTCAGAGAGGTCCAAATATCCACTTGCAGATTCTACCAAAAGTGTGTTTGGAAACTGCTCCATCAAGAGGCATGTTCAGCTCTGTGAGTTAATCTCCATCATCACAAAGTATTTTCTGAGAATGCTTCCGTTTGGTTTTTATAGGAAGTTCTTTCCTTTACTACCGTAGGCCTCAAAGCAGTCCAAATCTCCATTTGCAGATTCTACAAAAAGAGTGTTTCCAATCTGCTCTACCAATAGGAATGTTCAACTCCGTGAGTGGAATGCAATCATCACAAAGTAGTTTCTCAGAATGCTTCTATGTAGTTTTTAGGTGAAGATATTTCCTTTTCCACCACAGGCCTCAAAGCCCCCCAAATGTCCACTTGCAGATTCTAGAAAAAGAGTGTTTCATAGCTGCTCTTTCAAAAGGAAAGTTCAACTCTGGGAGTTGAATACAAACATCACAAAGTAGTTTCTGAGAATGCTTCTGTCTCGTTTTTATGTGACGATGCTCCCGTTTCCAATGAAATCTTCAAAGAGGTCCACATAGCCACTTGCAGATTCCAAAGAAAGAGAGTTTCAAAACTGCTCCATCACAAGGATTGTTCAACTCTGTGAGTTGAATGCAGTCATCACAGAAAACTTTCTGAGAATGCTTCTGTCTAGGTTTGATGTGAAGATATACCCGTTTCCAACGAAGGCCACGAAGTGGTCCAAATATACACTTGCAGATTCTACTAGAAGGGTGTTGCAAACCTGAACTATCAAAGGAAGGTTCAACTCTGTGAGTTGAATGCAAACATCACCAAGAAGTTTCTGAGAATGCTTCCGTTTAGTTATGGGAAGTTTATCCCGTTTCCAACGAAATCCTCAGAGAGGTCCAAATATCCCCTTGCAGATTCTACAAACAGTGTGTTTGGAAACTGCTCCATCAAAACGAATGTTCAGCTCTCTGAGTTAAAGGCAATCGTCACTGAGAATTTTCTGAGAGTGCTACTGTCTGGTTTTTATATGAAGTTCTTTCCTTTCTTACCATAGGCCTCAAAGCGGTCCCAATCTCCACTTGCAGATTCTCCAAAAAGACTGTTTCCAAACTGCTCTCTCAAAAGGAATGTTCAACTCTGTGAGTTGAATGCAATCATCACAGAGTAGTTTCTGAGAATGCTTCTATGTAGTTTCTAGGAGACGATATTTCCTTTTCCACCACAGCCCCCAAAGCCCTCCAAATGTCCATTTGCAGATCCTAAAAAAAGAGTGTTTCAAAGCTGCGCTATCAAAGGGAAAGTTCAACTCTGCGAGGTGAATGCCAACATCCCAAAGAAGTTTCTGAGAATGCCTCTGTTTAGCTTTTATGTGAAGATTATCCCGTTTCCAACGAAATCTTCAAAGAGGTCCAAATATCCACTTGCGGATCCCCCAGAAAGAGTGTTTCGAAACTGCTGCTTCAAAAGGAATCTTCAACTCTGTGAGTTGAATGCAATCATCACAAAGAAGTTTCTGACAATGCTTCTCTCTCGTTTTTATGTGAAGATATTTCCTTTTCCACCACAGGCCTGAAAGCGCTCCAAAGGTCCACTTGCAGATTCTACGAAAAGAATGTTTCAAAACTGCTCTATGAACAGCAATGTTAAACTCTGTGGCTCGAACACAAACATCACAAAGCAGTTTCTGAGAATGCTTCAGTTTAGTTTTTCTGTGAAGATATTCCCGTTTCCAAAGAAATCTTCAAAGAGGTCCACATATCCACTTACAGATTCTACACAAAGAGAGTTTCAAAACTGCTCAATCAAAGGGAGGGTTCAACTCTGTGACTTGAATGCAATCATCACACAGAAGTTTCTGAGAATGCTTCTCTTTAGTTTTTACGTGAAGATATACCCGTTTCGAACGAAGGCCACCCAGTGGTCCAAATATCCACTTGCAGATTCTACAAAAAGAGTGTTTCAAACCTGAACTATCAAAGGAAGGTTCAACTCTGTGAGTTGAATGCAAACAGCACGAAGAAGTTTCTGAGAATGTTTGTGTTTCGTTATGGGAAGTTTATCCCGTTTCCAACGAAATCCTCAGAGAGGTCCAAATATCCACTTGCAGATTCTACCAAAAGTGTGTTTGGAAACTGCTCCATCAAGAGGCATGTTCAGCTCTGTGAGTTAATCTCCATCATCACAAAGTATTTTCTGAGAATGCTTCCGTTTGGTTTTTATAGGAAGTTCTTTCCTTTACTACCGTAGGCCTCAAAGCAGTCCAAATCTCCATTTGCAGATTCTACAAAAAGAGTGTTTCCAATCTGCTCTACCAATAGGAATGTTCAACTCCGTGAGTTGAATGCAATCATCACAAAGTAGTTTCTCAGAATGCTTCTATGTAGTTTTTAGGTGAAGATATTTCCTTTTCCACCACAGGCCTCAAAGCCCCCCAAATGTCCACTTGCAGATTCTAGAAAAAGAGTGTTTCATAGCTGCTCTTTCAAAAGGAAAGTTCAACTCTGGGAGTTGAATACAAACATCACAAAGTAGTTTCTGAGAATGCTTCTGTCTCGTTTTTATGTGACGATGCTCCCGTTTCCAATGAAATCTTCAAAGAGGTCCACATAGCCACTTGCAGATTCCAAAGAAAGAGAGTTTCAAAACTGCTCCATCACAAGGATTGTTCAACTCTGTGAGTTGAATGCAGTCATCACAGAAAACTTTCTGAGAATGCTTCTGTCTAGGTTTGATGTGAAGATATACCCTTTTCCAACGAAGGCCACGAAGTGGTCCAAATATACACTTGCAGATTCTACTAGAAGGGTGTTGCAAACCTGAACTATCAAAGGAAGGTTCAACTCTGTGAGTTGAATGCAAACATCACCAAGAAGTTTCTGAGAATGCTTCCGTTTAGTTATGGGAAGTTTATCCCGTTTCCAACGAAATCCTCAGAGAGGTCCAAATATCCCCTTGCAGATTCTACAAACAGTGTGTTTGGAAACTGCTCCATCAAAACGAATGTTCAGCTCTCTGAGTTAAAGGCAATCGTCACTGAGAATTTTCTGAGAGTGCTACTGTCTGGTTTTTATATGAAGTTCTTTCCTTTCTTACCATAGGCCTCAAAGCGGTCCCAATCTCCACTTGCAGATTCTCCAAAAAGACTGTTTCCAAACTGCTCTCTCAAAAGGAATCTTCAACTCTGTGAGTTGAATGCAATCATCACAGAGTAGTTTCTGAGAATGCTTCTATGTAGTTTCTAGGAGACGATATTTCCTTTTCCACCACAGCCCCCAAAGCCCTCCAAATGTCCATTTGCAGATCCTAAAAAAAGAGTGTTTCAAAGCTGCGCTATCAAAGGGAAAGTTCAACTCTGCGAGGTGAATGCCAACATCCCAAAGAAGTTTCTGAGAATGCCTCTGTTTAGCTTTTATGTGAAGATTATCCCGTTTCCAACGAAATCTTCAAAGAGGTCCAAATATCCACTTGCGGATCCCCCAGAAAGAGTGTTTCGAAACTGCTGCTTCAAAAGGAATCTTCAACTCTGTGAGTTGAATGCAATCATCACAAAGAAGTTTCTGACAATGCTTCTCTCTCGTTTTTCTGTGAAGATATTTCCTTTTCCACCACAGGCCTGAAAGCGCTCCAAAGGTCCACTTGCAGATTCTACGAAAAGAATGTTTCAAAACTGCTCTATGAACAGCAATGTTAAACTCTGTGGCTCGAACACAAACATCACAAAGCAGTTTCTGAGAATGCTTCAGTTTAGTTTTTCTGTGAAGATATTCCCGTTTCCAAAGAAATCTTCAAAGAGGTCCACATATCCACTTACAGATTCTACACAAAGAGAGTTTCAAAACTGCTCAATCAAAGGGAGGGTTCAACTCTGTGACTTGAATGCAATCATCACACAGAAGTTTCTGAGAATGCTTCTCTTTAGTTTTTACGTGAAGTATACCCGTTTCGAACGAAGGCCACCCAGTGGTCCAAATATCCACTTGCAGATTCTACAAAAAGAGTGTTTCAAACCTGAACTATCAAAGGAAGGTTCAACTCTGTGACTTGAATGCAAACAGCACGAAGAAGTTTCTGAGAATGTTTGTGTTTAGTTATGGGAAGTTTATCCCGTTTCCAACGAAATCCTCAGAGAGGTCCAAATATCCACTTGCAGATTCTACCAAAAGTGTGTTTGGAAACTGCTCCATCAAGAGGCATGTTCAGCTCTGTGAGTTAATCTCCATCATCACAAAGTATTTTCTGAGAATGCTGCCGTTTGGTTTTTATAGGAAGTTCTTTCCTTTACTACCGTAGGCCTCAAAGCAGTCCAAATCTCCATTTGCAGATTCTACAAAAAGAGTGTTTCCAATCTGCTCTACCAATAGGAATGTTCAACTCCGTGAGTTGAATGCAATCATCACAAAGTAGTTTCTCAGAATGCTTCTATGTAGTTTTTAGGTGAAGATATTTCCTTTTCCACCACAGGCCTCAAAGCCCCCCAAATGTCCACTTGCAGATTCTAGAAAAAGAGTGTTTCATAGCTGCTCTTTCAAAAGGAAAGTTCAACTCTGGGAGTTGAATACAAACATCACAAAGTAGTTTCTGAGAATGCTTCTGTCTCGTTTTTATGTGACGATGCTCCCGTTTCCAATGAAATCTTCAAAGAGGTCCACATAGCCACTTGCAGATTCCAAAGAAAGAGAGTTTCAAAACTGCTCCATCACAAGGATTGTTCAACTCTGTGAGTTGAATGCAGTCATCACAGAAAACTTTCTGAGAATGCTTCTGTCTAGGTTTGATGTGAAGATATACCCGTTTCCAACGAAGGCCACGAAGTGGTCCAAATATACACTTGCAGATTCTACTAGAAGGGTGTTGCAAACCTGAACTATCAAAGGAAGGTTCAACTCTGTGAGTTGAATGCAAACATCACCAAGAAGTTTCTGAGAATGCTTCCGTTTAGTTATGGGAAGTTTATCCCGTTTCCAACGAAATCCTCAGAGAGGTCCAAATATCCCCTTGCAGATTCTACAAACAGTGTGTTTGGAAACTGCTCCATCAAAACGAATGTTCAGCTCTCTGAGTTAAAGGCAATCGTCACTGAGAATTTTCTGAGAGTGCTACTGTCTGGTTTTTATATGAAGTTCTTTCCTTTCTTACCATAGGCCTCAAAGCGGTCCCAATCTCCACTTGCAGATTCTCCAAAAAGACTGTTTCCAAACTGCTCTCTCAAAAGGAATCTTCAACTCTGTGAGTTGAATGCAATCATCACAGAGTAGTTTCTGAGAATGCTTCTATGTAGTTTCTAGGAGACGATATTTCCTTTTCCACCACAGCCCCCAAAGCCCTCCAAATGTCCGTTTGCAGATCCTAAAAAAAGAGTGTTTCAAAGCTGCGCTATCAAAGGGAAAGTTCAACTCTGCGAGGTGAATGCCAACATCCCAAAGAAGTTTCTGAGAATGCCTCTGTTTAGCTTTTATGTGAAGATTATCCCGTTTCCAACGAAATCTTCAAAGAGGTCCAAATATCCACTTGCGGATCCCCCAGAAAGAGTGTTTCGAAACTGCTGCTTCAAAAGGAATCTTCAACTCTGTGAGTTGAATGCAATCATCACAAAGAAGTTTCTGACAATGCTTCTCTCTCGTTTTTCTGTGAAGATATTTCCTTTTCCACCACAGGCCTGAAAGCGCTCCAAAGGTCCACTTGCAGATTCTACGAAAAGAATGTTTCAAAACTGCTCTATGAACAGCAATGTTAAACTCTGTGGCTCGAACACAAACATCACAAAGCAGTTTCTGAGAATGCTTCAGTTTAGTTTTTCTGTGAAGATATTCCCGTTTCCAAAGAAATCTTCAAAGAGGTCCACATATCCACTTACAGATTCTACACAAAGAGAGTTTCAAAACTGCTCAATCAAAGGGAGGGTTCAACTCTGTGACTTGAATGCAATCATCACACAGAAGTTTCTGAGAATGCTTCTCTTTAGTTTTTACGTGAAGATATACCCGTTTCGAACGAAGGCCACCCAGTGGTCCAAATATCCACTTGCAGATTCTACAAAAAGAGTGTTTCAAACCTGAACTATCAAAGGAAGGTTCAACTCTGTGAGTTGAATGCAAACAGCACGAAGAAGTTTCTGAGAATGTTTGTGTTTAGTTATGGGAAGTTTATCCCGTTTCCAACGAAATCCTCAGAGAGGTCCAAATATCCACTTGCAGATTCTACCAAAAGTGTGTTTGGAAACTGCTCCATCAAGAGGCATGTTCAGCTCTGTGAGTTAATCTCCATCATCACAAAGTATTTTCTGAGAATGCTTCCGTTTGGTTTTTCTAGGAAGTTCTTTCCTTTACTACCGTAGGCCTCAAAGCAGTCCAAATCTCCATTTGCAGATTCTACAAAAAGAGTGTTTCCAATCTGCTCTACCAATAGGAATGTTCAACTCCGTGAGTGGAATGCAATCATCACAAAGTAGTTTCTCAGAATGCTTCTATGTAGTTTTTAGGTGAAGATATTTCCTTTTCCACCACAGGCCTCAAAGCCCCCCAAATGTCCACTTGCAGATTCTAGAAAAAGAGTGTTTCATAGCTGCTCTTTCAAAAGGAAAGTTCAACTCTGGGAGTTGAATACAAACATCACAAAGTAGTTTCTGAGAATGCTTCTGTCTCGTTTTTATGTGACGATGATCCCGTTTCCAATGAAGTCTTCAAAGAGGTCCACATAGCCACTTGCAGATTCCAAAGAAAGAGAGTTTCAAAACTGCTCCATCACAAGGATTGTTCAACTCTGTGAGTTGAATGCAGTCATCACAGAAAACTTTCTGAGAATGCTTCTGTCTAGGTTTGATGTGAAGATATACCCGTTTCCAACGAAGGCCACGAAGTGGTCCAAATATACACTTGCAGATTCTACTAGAAGGGTGTTGCAAACCTGAACTATCAAAGGAAGGTTCAACTCTGTGGGTTGAATGCAAACATCACAAAGAAGTTTCTGAGAATGCTTCCGTTTAGTTATGGGAAGTTTATCCCGTTTCCAACGAAATCCTCAGAGAGGTCCAAATATCCCCTTGCAGATTCTACAAACAGTGTGTTTGGAAACTGCTCCATCAAAACGAATGTTCAGCTCTCTGAGTTAAAGGCAATCGTCACTGAGAATTTTCTGAGAGTGCTACTGTCTGGTTTTTATATGAAGTTCTTTCCTTTCTTACCATAGGCCTCAAAGCGGTCCCAATCTCCACTTGCAGATTCTCCAAAAAGACTGTTTCCAAACTGCTCTCTCAAAAGGAATGTTCAACTCTGTGAGTTGAATGCAATCATCACAGAGTAGTTTCTGAGAATGCTTCTATGTAGTTTCTAGGAGACGATATTTCCTTTTCCACCACAGCCCCCAAAGCCCTCCAAATGTCCATTTGCAGATCCTAAAAAAAGAGTGTTTCAAAGCTGCGCTATCAAAGGGAAAGTTCAACTCTGCGAGGTGAATGCCAACATCCCAAAGAAGTTTCTGAGAATGCCTCTGTTTAGCTTTTATGTGAAGATTATCCCGTTTCCAACGAAATCTTCAAAGAGGTCCAAATATCCACTTGCGGATCCCCCAGAAAGAGTGTTTCGAAACTGCTGCTTCAAAAGGAATCTTCAACTCTGTGAGTTGAATGCAATCATCACAAAGAAGTTTCTGACAATGCTTCTCTCTCGTTTTTCTGTGAAGATATTTCCTTTTCCACCACAGGCCTGAAAGCGCTCCAAAGGTCCACTTGCAGATTCTACGAAAAGAATGTTTCAAAACTGCTCTATGAACAGCAATGTTAAACTCTGTGGCTCGAACACAAACATCACAAAGCAGTTTCTGAGAATGCTTCAGTTTAGTTTTTCTGTGAAGATATTCCCGTTTCCAAAGAAATCTTCAAAGAGGTCCACATATCCACTTACAGATTCTACACAAAGAGAGTTTCAAAACTGCTCAATCAAAGGGAGGGTTCAACTCTGTGACTTGAATGCAATCATCACACAGAAGTTTCTGAGAATGCTTCTCTTTAGTTTTTACGTGAAGATATACCCGTTTCGAACGAAGGCCACCCAGTGGTCCAAATATCCACTTGCAGATTCTACAAAAAGAGTGTTTCAAACCTGAACTATCAAAGGAAGGTTCAACTCTGTGAGTTGAATGCAAACAGCACGAAGAAGTTTCTGAGAATGTTTGTGTTTAGTTATGGGAAGTTTATCCCGTTTCCAACGAAATCCTCAGAGAGGTCCAAATATCCACTTGCAGATTCTACCAAAAGTGTGTTTGGAAACTGCTCCATCAAGAGGCATGTTCAGCTCTGTGAGTTAATCTCCATCATCACAAAGTATTTTCTGAGAATGCTTCCGTTTGGTTTTTATAGGAAGTTCTTTCCTTTACTACCGTAGGCCTCAAAGCAGTCCAAATCTCCATTTGCAGATTCTACAAAAAGAGTGTTTCCAATCTGCTCTACCAATAGGAATGTTCAACTCCGTGAGTTGAATGCAATCATCACAAAGTAGTTTCTCAGAATGCTTCTATGTAGTTTTTAGGTGAAGATATTTCCTTTTCCACCACAGGCCTCAAAGCCCCCCAAATGTCCACTTGCAGATTCTAGAAAAAGAGTGTTTCATAGCTGCTCTTTCAAAAGGAAAGTTCAACTCTGGGAGTTGAATACAAACATCACAAAGTAGTTTCTGAGAATGCTTCTGTCTCGTTTTTATGTGACGATGCTCCCGTTTCCAATGAAATCTTCAAAGAGGTCCACATAGCCACTTGCAGATTCCAAAGAAAGAGAGTTTCAAAACTGCTCCATCACAAGGATTGTTCAACTCTGTGAGTTGAATGCAGTCATCACAGAAAACTTTCTGAGAATGCTTCTGTCTAGGTTTGATGTGAAGATATACCCTTTTCCAACGAAGGCCACGAAGTGGTCCAAATATACACTTGCAGATTCTACTAGAAGGGTGTTGCAAACCTGAACTATCAAAGGAAGGTTCAACTCTGTGAGTTGAATGCAAACATCACCAAGAAGTTTCTGAGAATGCTTCCGTTTAGTTATGGGAAGTTTATCCCGTTTCCAACGAAATCCTCAGAGAGGTCCAAATATCCCCTTGCAGATTCTACAAACAGTGTGTTTGGAAACTGCTCCATCAAAACGAATGTTCAGCTCTCTGAGTTAAAGGCAATCGTCACTGAGAATTTTCTGAGAGTGCTACTGTCTGGTTTTTATATGAAGTTCTTTCCTTTCTTACCATAGGCCTCAAAGCGGTCCCAATCTCCACTTGCAGATTCTCCAAAAAGACTGTTTCCAAACTGCTCTCTCAAAAGGAATCTTCAACTCTGTGAGTTGAATGCAATCATCACAGAGTAGTTTCTGAGAATGCTTCTATGTAGTTTCTAGGAGACGATATTTCCTTTTCCACCACAGCCCCCAAAGCCCTCCAAATGTCCATTTGCAGATCCTAAAAAAAGAGTGTTTCAAAGCTGCGCTATCAAAGGGAAAGTTCAACTCTGCGAGGTGAATGCCAACATCCCAAAGAAGTTTCTGAGAATGCCTCTGTTTAGCTTTTATGTGAAGATTATCCCGTTTCCAACGAAATCTTCAAAGAGGTCCAAATATCCACTTGCGGATCCCCCAGAAAGAGTGTTTCGAAACTGCTGCTTCAAAAGGAATCTTCAACTCTGTGAGTTGAATGCAATCATCACAAAGAAGTTTCTGACAATGCTTCTCTCTCGTTTTTCTGTGAAGATATTTCCTTTTCCACCACAGGCCTGAAAGCGCTCCAAAGGTCCACTTGCAGATTCTACGAAAAGAATGTTTCAAAACTGCTCTATGAACAGCAATGTTAAACTCTGTGGCTCGAACACAAACATCACAAAGCAGTTTCTGAGAATGCTTCAGTTTAGTTTTTCTGTGAAGATATTCCCGTTTCCAAAGAAATCTTCAAAGAGGTCCACATATCCACTTACAGATTCTACACAAAGAGAGTTTCAAAACTGCTCAATCAAAGGGAGGGTTCAACTCTGTGACTTGAATGCAATCATCACACAGAAGTTTCTGAGAATGCTTCTCTTTAGTTTTTACGTGAAGTATACCCGTTTCGAACGAAGGCCACCCAGTGGTCCAAATATCCACTTGCAGATTCTACAAAAAGAGTGTTTCAAACCTGAACTATCAAAGGAAGGTTCAACTCTGTGACTTGAATGCAAACAGCACGAAGAAGTTTCTGAGAATGTTTGTGTTTAGTTATGGGAAGTTTATCCCGTTTCCAACGAAATCCTCAGAGAGGTCCAAATATCCACTTGCAGATTCTACCAAAAGTGTGTTTGGAAACTGCTCCATCAAGAGGCATGTTCAGCTCTGTGAGTTAATCTCCATCATCACAAAGTATTTTCTGAGAATGCTTCCGTTTGGTTTTTCTAGGAAGTTCTTTCCTTTACTACCGTAGGCCTCAAAGCAGTCCAAATCTCCATTTGCAGATTCTACAAAAAGAGTGTTTCCAATCTGCTCTACCAATAGGAATGTTCAACTCCGTGAGTGGAATGCAATCATCACAAAGTAGTTTCTCAGAATGCTTCTATGTAGTTTTTAGGTGAAGATATTTCCTTTTCCACCACAGGCCTCAAAGCCCCCCAAATGTCCACTTGCAGATTCTAGAAAAAGAGTGTTTCATAGCTGCTCTTTCAAAAGGAAAGTTCAACTCTGGGAGTTGAATACAAACATCACAAAGTAGTTTCTGAGAATGCTTCTGTCTCGTTTTTATGTGACGATGATCCCGTTTCCAATGAAGTCTTCAAAGAGGTCCACATAGCCACTTGCAGATTCCAAAGAAAGAGAGTTTCAAAACTGCTCCATCACAAGGATTGTTCAACTCTGTGAGTTGAATGCAGTCATCACAGAAAACTTTCTGAGAATGCTTCTGTCTAGGTTTGATGTGAAGATATACCCGTTTCCAACGAAGGCCACGAAGTGGTCCAAATATACACTTGCAGATTCTACTAGAAGGGTGTTGCAAACCTGAACTATCAAAGGAAGGTTCAACTCTGTGGGTTGAATGCAAACATCACAAAGAAGTTTCTGAGAATGCTTCCGTTTAGTTATGGGAAGTTTATCCCGTTTCCAACGAAATCCTCAGAGAGGTCCAAATATCCCCTTGCAGATTCTACAAACAGTGTGTTTGGAAACTGCTCCATCAAAACGAATGTTCAGCTCTCTGAGTTAAAGGCAATCGTCACTGAGAATTTTCTGAGAGTGCTACTGTCTGGTTTTTATATGAAGTTCTTTCCTTTCTTACCATAGGCCTCAAAGCGGTCCCAATCTCCACTTGCAGATTCTCCAAAAAGACTGTTTCCAAACTGCTCTCTCAAAAGGAATGTTCAACTCTGTGAGTTGAATGCAATCATCACAGAGTAGTTTCTGAGAATGCTTCTATGTAGTTTCTAGGAGACGATATTTCCTTTTCCACCACAGCCCCCAAAGCCCTCCAAATGTCCATTTGCAGATCCTAAAAAAAGAGTGTTTCAAAGCTGCGCTATCAAAGGGAAAGTTCAACTCTGCGAGGTGAATGCCAACATCCCAAAGAAGTTTCTGAGAATGCCTCTGTTTAGCTTTTATGTGAAGATTATCCCGTTTCCAACGAAATCTTCAAAGAGGTCCAAATATCCACTTGCGGATCCCCCAGAAAGAGTGTTTCGAAACTGCTGCTTCAAAAGGAATCTTCAACTCTGTGAGTTGAATGCAATCATCACAAAGAAGTTTCTGACAATGCTTCTCTCTCGTTTTTCTGTGAAGATATTTCCTTTTCCACCACAGGCCTGAAAGCGCTCCAAAGGTCCACTTGCAGATTCTACGAAAAGAATGTTTCAAAACTGCTCTATGAACAGCAATGTTAAACTCTGTGGCTCGAACACAAACATCACAAAGCAGTTTCTGAGAATGCTTCAGTTTAGTTTTTCTGTGAAGATATTCCCGTTTCCAAAGAAATCTTCAAAGAGGTCCACATATCCACTTACAGATTCTACACAAAGAGAGTTTCAAAACTGCTCAATCAAAGGGAGGGTTCAACTCTGTGACTTGAATGCAATCATCACACAGAAGTTTCTGAGAATGCTTCTCTTTAGTTTTTACGTGAAGATATACCCGTTTCGAACGAAGGCCACCCAGTGGTCCAAATATCCACTTGCAGATTCTACAAAAAGAGTGTTTCAAACCTGAACTATCAAAGGAAGGTTCAACTCTGTGAGTTGAATGCAAACAGCACGAAGAAGTTTCTGAGAATGTTTGTGTTTAGTTATGGGAAGTTTATCCCGTTTCCAACGAAATCCTCAGAGAGGTCCAAATATCCACTTGCAGATTCTACCAAAAGTGTGTTTGGAAACTGCTCCATCAAGAGGCATGTTCAGCTCTGTGAGTTAATCTCCATCATCACAAAGTATTTTCTGAGAATGCTTCCGTTTGGTTTTTATAGGAAGTTCTTTCCTTTACTACCGTAGGCCTCAAAGCAGTCCAAATCTCCATTTGCAGATTCTACAAAAAGAGTGTTTCCAATCTGCTCTACCAATAGGAATGTTCAACTCCGTGAGTTGAATGCAATCATCACAAAGTAGTTTCTCAGAATGCTTCTATGTAGTTTTTAGGTGAAGATATTTCCTTTTCCACCACAGGCCTCAAAGCCCCCCAAATGTCCACTTGCAGATTCTAGAAAAAGAGTGTTTCATAGCTGCTCTTTCAAAAGGAAAGTTCAACTCTGGGAGTTGAATACAAACATCACAAAGTAGTTTCTGAGAATGCTTCTGTCTCGTTTTTATGTGACGATGCTCCCGTTTCCAATGAAATCTTCAAAGAGGTCCACATAGCCACTTGCAGATTCCAAAGAAAGAGAGTTTCAAAACTGCTCCATCACAAGGATTGTTCAACTCTGTGAGTTGAATGCAGTCATCACAGAAAACTTTCTGAGAATGCTTCTGTCTAGGTTTGATGTGAAGATATACCCTTTTCCAACGAAGGCCACGAAGTGGTCCAAATATACACTTGCAGATTCTACTAGAAGGGTGTTGCAAACCTGAACTATCAAAGGAAGGTTCAACTCTGTGAGTTGAATGCAAACATCACCAAGAAGTTTCTGAGAATGCTTCCGTTTAGTTATGGGAAGTTTATCCCGTTTCCAACGAAATCCTCAGAGAGGTCCAAATATCCCCTTGCAGATTCTACAAACAGTGTGTTTGGAAACTGCTCCATCAAAACGAATGTTCAGCTCTCTGAGTTAAAGGCAATCGTCACTGAGAATTTTCTGAGAGTGCTACTGTCTGGTTTTTATATGAAGTTCTTTCCTTTCTTACCATAGGCCTCAAAGCGGTCCCAATCTCCACTTGCAGATTCTCCAAAAAGACTGTTTCCAAACTGCTCTCTCAAAAGGAATCTTCAACTCTGTGAGTTGAATGCAATCATCACAGAGTAGTTTCTGAGAATGCTTCTATGTAGTTTCTAGGAGACGATATTTCCTTTTCCACCACAGCCCCCAAAGCCCTCCAAATGTCCATTTGCAGATCCTAAAAAAAGAGTGTTTCAAAGCTGCGCTATCAAAGGGAAAGTTCAACTCTGCGAGGTGAATGCCAACATCCCAAAGAAGTTTCTGAGAATGCCTCTGTTTAGCTTTTATGTGAAGATTATCCCGTTTCCAACGAAATCTTCAAAGAGGTCCAAATATCCACTTGCGGATCCCCCAGAAAGAGTGTTTCGAAACTGCTGCTTCAAAAGGAATCTTCAACTCTGTGAGTTGAATGCAATCATCACAAAGAAGTTTCTGACAATGCTTCTCTCTCGTTTTTCTGTGAAGATATTTCCTTTTCCACCACAGGCCTGAAAGCGCTCCAAAGGTCCACTTGCAGATTCTACGAAAAGAATGTTTAAAAACTGCTCTATGAACAGCAATGTTAAACTCTGTGGCTCGAACACAAACATCACAAAGCAGTTTCTGAGAATGCTTCAGTTTAGTTTTTCTGTGAAGATATTCCCGTTTCCAAAGAAATCTTCAAAGAGGTCCACATATCCACTTACAGATTCTACACAAAGAGAGTTTCAAAACTGCTCAATCAAAGGGAGGGTTCAACTCTGTGACTTGAATGCAATCATCACACAGAAGTTTCTGAGAATGCTTCTCTTTAGTTTTTACGTGAAGTATACCCGTTTCGAACGAAGGCCACCCAGTGGTCCAAATATCCACTTGCAGATTCTACAAAAAGAGTGTTTCAAACCTGAACTATCAAAGGAAGGTTCAACTCTGTGACTTGAATGCAAACAGCACGAAGAAGTTTCTGAGAATGTTTGTGTTTAGTTATGGGAAGTTTATCCCGTTTCCAACGAAATCCTCAGAGAGGTCCAAATATCCACTTGCAGATTCTACCAAAAGTGTGTTTGGAAACTGCTCCATCAAGAGGCATGTTCAGCTCTGTGAGTTAATCTCCATCATCACAAAGTATTTTCTGAGAATGCTTCCGTTTGGTTTTTCTAGGAAGTTCTTTCCTTTACTACCGTAGGCCTCAAAGCAGTCCAAATCTCCATTTGCAGATTCTACAAAAAGAGTGTTTCCAATCTGCTCTACCAATAGGAATGTTCAACTCCGTGAGTTGAATGCAATCATCACAAAGTAGTTTCTCAGAATGCTTCTATGTAGTTTTTAGGTGAAGATATTTCCTTTTCCACCACAGGCCTCAAAGCCCCCCAAATGTCCACTTGCAGATTCTAGAAAAAGAGTGTTTCATAGCTGCTCTTTCAAAAGGAAAGTTCAACTCTGGGAGTTGAATACAAACATCACAAAGTAGTTTCTGAGAATGCTTCTGTCTCGTTTTTATGTGACGATGCTCCCGTTTCCAATGAAATCTTCAAAGAGGTCCACATAGCCACTTGCAGATTCCAAAGAAAGAGAGTTTCAAAACTGCTCCATCACAAGGATTGTTCAACTCTGTGAGTTGAATGCAGTCATCACAGAAAACTTTCTGAGAATGCTTCTGTCTAGGTTTGATGTGAAGATATACCCGTTTCCAACGAAGGCCACGAAGTGGTCCAAATATACACTTGCAGATTCTACTAGAAGGGTGTTGCAAACCTGAACTATCAAAGGAAGGTTCAACTCTGTGAGTTGAATGCAAACATCACCAAGAAGTTTCTGAGAATGCTTCCGTTTAGTTATGGGAAGTTTATCCCGTTTCCAACGAAATCCTCAGAGAGGTCCAAATATCCCCTTGCAGATTCTACAAACAGTGTGTTTGGAAACTGCTCCATCAAAACGAATGTTCAGCTCTCTGAGTTAAAGGCAATCGTCACTGAGAATTTTCTGAGAGTGCTACTGTCTGGTTTTTATATGAAGTTCTTTCCTTTCTTACCATAGGCCTCAAAGCGGTCCCAATCTCCACTTGCAGATTCTCCAAAAAGACTGTTTCCAAACTGCTCTCTCAAAAGGAATCTTCAACTCTGTGAGTTGAATGCAATCATCACAGAGTAGTTTCTGAGAATGCTTCTATGTAGTTTCTAGGAGACGATATTTCCTTTTCCACCACAGCCCCCAAAGCCCTCCAAATGTCCGTTTGCAGATCCTAAAAAAAGAGTGTTTCAAAGCTGCGCTATCAAAGGGAAAGTTCAACTCTGCGAGGTGAATGCCAACATCCCAAAGAAGTTTCTGAGAATGCCTCTGTTTAGCTTTTATGTGAAGATTATCCCGTTTCCAACGAAATCTTCAAAGAGGTCCAAATATCCACTTGCGGATCCCCCAGAAAGAGTGTTTCGAAACTGCTGCTTCAAAAGGAATCTTCAACTCTGTGAGTTGAATGCAATCATCACAAAGAAGTTTCTGACAATGCTTCTCTCTCGTTTTTCTGTGAAGATATTTCCTTTTCCACCACAGGCCTGAAAGCGCTCCAAAGGTCCACTTGCAGATTCTACGAAAAGAATGTTTCAAAACTGCTCTATGAACAGCAATGTTAAACTCTGTGGCTCGAACACAAACATCACAAAGCAGTTTCTGAGAATGCTTCAGTTTAGTTTTTCTGTGAAGATATTCCCGTTTCCAAAGAAATCTTCAAAGAGGTCCACATATCCACTTACAGATTCTACACAAAGAGAGTTTCAAAACTGCTCAATCAAAGGGAGGGTTCAACTCTGTGACTTGAATGCAATCATCACACAGAAGTTTCTGAGAATGCTTCTCTTTAGTTTTTACGTGAAGATATACCCGTTTCGAACGAAGGCCACCCAGTGGTCCAAATATCCACTTGCAGATTCTACAAAAAGAGTGTTTCAAACCTGAACTATCAAAGGAAGGTTCAACTCTGTGACTTGAATGCAAACAGCACGAAGAAGTTTCTGAGAATGTTTGTGTTTAGTTATGGGAAGTTTATCCCGTTTCCAACGAAATCCTCAGAGAGGTCCAAATATCCACTTGCAGATTCTACCAAAAGTGTGTTTGGAAACTGCTCCATCAAGAGGCATGTTCAGCTCTGTGAGTTAATCTCCATCATCACAAAGTATTTTCTGAGAATGCTTCCGTTTGGTTTTTATAGGAAGTTCTTTCCTTCACTACCGTAGGCCTCAAAGCAGTCCAAATCTCCATTTGCAGATTCTACAAAAAGAGTGTTTCCAATCTGCTCTACCAATAGGAATGTTCAACTCCGTGAGTGGAATGCAATCATCACAAAGTAGTTTCTCAGAATGCTTCTATGTAGTTTTTAGGTGAAGATATTTCCTTTTCCACCACAGGCCTCAAAGCCCCCCAAATGTCCACTTGCAGATTCTAGAAAAAGAGTGTTTCATAGCTGCTCTTTCAAAAGGAAAGTTCAACTCTGGGAGTTGAATACAAACATCACAAAGTAGTTTCTGAGAATGCTTCTGTCTCGTTTTTATGTGACGATGCTCCCGTTTCCAATGAAATCTTCAAAGAGGTCCACATAGCCACTTGCAGATTCCAAAGAAAGAGAGTTTCAAAACTGCTCCATCACAAGGATTGTTCAACTCTGTGAGTTGAATGCAGTCATCACAGAAAACTTTCTGAGAATGCTTCTGTCTAGGTTTGATGTGAAGATATACCCGTTTCCAACGAAGGCCACGAAGTGGTCCAAATATACACTTGCAGATTCTACTAGAAGGGTGTTGCAAACCTGAACTATCAAAGGAAGGTTCAACTCTGTGAGTTGAATGCAAACATCACCAAGAAGTTTCTGAGAATGCTTCCGTTTAGTTATGGGAAGTTTATCCCGTTTCCAACGAAATCCTCAGAGAGGTCCAAATATCCCCTTGCAGATTCTACAAACAGTGTGTTTGGAAACTGCTCCATCAAAACGAATGTTCAGCTCTCTGAGTTAAAGGCAATCGTCACTGAGAATTTTCTGAGAGTGCTACTGTCTGGTTTTTATATGAAGTTCTTTCCTTTCTTACCATAGGCCTCAAAGCGGTCCCAATCTCCACTTGCAGATTCTCCAAAAAGACTGTTTCCAAACTGCTCTCTCAAAAGGAATCTTCAACTCTGTGAGTTGAATGCAATCATCACAGAGTAGTTTCTGAGAATGCTTCTATGTAGTTTCTAGGAGACGATATTTCCTTTTCCACCACAGCCCCCAAAGCCCTCCAAATGTCCGTTTGCAGATCCTAAAAAAAGAGTGTTTCAAAGCTGCGCTATCAAAGGGAAAGTTCAACTCTGCGAGGTGAATGCCAACATCCCAAAGAAGTTTCTGAGAATGCCTCTGTTTAGCTTTTATGTGAAGATTATCCCGTTTCCAACGAAATCTTCAAAGAGGTCCAAATATCCACTTGCGGATCCCCCAGAAAGAGTGTTTCGAAACTGCTGCTTCAAAAGGAATCTTCAACTCTGTGAGTTGAATGCAATCATCACAAAGAAGTTTCTGACAATGCTTCTCTCTCGTTTTTCTGTGAAGATATTTCCTTTTCCACCACAGGCCTGAAAGCGCTCCAAAGGTCCACTTGCAGATTCTACGAAAAGAATGTTTCAAAACTGCTCTATGAACAGCAATGTTAAACTCTGTGGCTCGAACACAAACATCACAAAGCAGTTTCTGAGAATGCTTCAGTTTAGTTTTTCTGTGAAGATATTCCCGTTTCCAAAGAAATCTTCAAAGAGGTCCACATATCCACTTACAGATTCTACACAAAGAGAGTTTCAAAACTGCTCAATCAAAGGGAGGGTTCAACTCTGTGACTTGAATGCAATCATCACACAGAAGTTTCTGAGAATGCTTCTCTTTAGTTTTTACGTGAAGATATACCCGTTTCGAACGAAGGCCACCCAGTGGTCCAAATATCCACTTGCAGATTCTACAAAAAGAGTGTTTCAAACCTGAACTATCAAAGGAAGGTTCAACTCTGTGAGTTGAATGCAAACAGCACGAAGAAGTTTCTGAGAATGTTTGTGTTTAGTTATGGGAAGTTTATCCCGTTTCCAACGAAATCCTCAGAGAGGTCCAAATATCCACTTGCAGATTCTACCAAAAGTGTGTTTGGAAACTGCTCCATCAAGAGGCATGTTCAGCTCTGTGAGTTAATCTCCATCATCACAAAGTATTTTCTGAGAATGCTTCCGTTTGGTTTTTCTAGGAAGTTCTTTCCTTTACTACCGTAGGCCTCAAAGCAGTCCAAATCTCCATTTGCAGATTCTACAAAAAGAGTGTTTCCAATCTGCTCTACCAATAGGAATGTTCAACTCCGTGAGTGGAATGCAATCATCACAAAGTAGTTTCTCAGAATGCTTCTATGTAGTTTTTAGGTGAAGATATTTCCTTTTCCACCACAGGCCTCAAAGCCCCCCAAATGTCCACTTGCAGATTCTAGAAAAAGAGTGTTTCATAGCTGCTCTTTCAAAAGGAAAGTTCAACTCTGGGAGTTGAATACAAACATCACAAAGTAGTTTCTGAGAATGCTTCTGTCTCGTTTTTATGTGACGATGATCCCGTTTCCAATGAAGTCTTCAAAGAGGTCCACATAGCCACTTGCAGATTCCAAAGAAAGAGAGTTTCAAAACTGCTCCATCACAAGGATTGTTCAACTCTGTGAGTTGAATGCAGTCATCACAGAAAACTTTCTGAGAATGCTTCTGTCTAGGTTTGATGTGAAGATATACCCGTTTCCAACGAAGGCCACGAAGTGGTCCAAATATACACTTGCAGATTCTACTAGAAGGGTGTTGCAAACCTGAACTATCAAAGGAAGGTTCAACTCTGTGAGTTGAATGCAAACATCACAAAGAAGTTTCTGAGAATGCTTCCGTTTAGTTATGGGAAGTTTATCCCGTTTCCAACGAAATCCTCAGAGAGGTCCAAATATCCCCTTGCAGATTCTACAAACAGTGTGTTTGGAAACTGCTCCATCAAAACGAATGTTCAGCTCTCTGAGTTAAAGGCAATCGTCACTGAGAATTTTCTGAGAGTGCTACTGTCTGGTTTTTATATGAAGTTCTTTCCTTTCTTACCATAGGCCTCAAAGCGGTCCCAATCTCCACTTGCAGATTCTCCAAAAAGACTGTTTCCAAACTGCTCTCTCAAAAGGAATGTTCAACTCTGTGAGTTGAATGCAATCATCACAGAGTAGTTTCTGAGAATGCTTCTATGTAGTTTCTAGGAGACGATATTTCCTTTTCCACCACAGCCCCCAAAGCCCTCCAAATGTCCATTTGCAGATCCTAAAAAAAGAGTGTTTCAAAGCTGCGCTATCAAAGGGAAAGTTCAACTCTGCGAGGTGAATGCCAACATCCCAAAGAAGTTTCTGAGAATGCCTCTGTTTAGCTTTTATGTGAAGATTATCCCGTTTCCAACGAAATCTTCAAAGAGGTCCAAATATCCACTTGCGGATCCCCCAGAAAGAGTGTTTCGAAACTGCTGCTTCAAAAGGAATCTTCAACTCTGTGAGTTGAATGCAATCATCACAAAGAAGTTTCTGACAATGCTTCTCTCTCGTTTTTCTGTGAAGATATTTCCTTTTCCACCACAGGCCTGAAAGCGCTCCAAAGGTCCACTTGCAGATTCTACGAAAAGAATGTTTCAAAACTGCTCTATGAACAGCAATGTTAAACTCTGTGGCTCGAACACAAACATCACAAAGCAGTTTCTGAGAATGCTTCAGTTTAGTTTTTCTGTGAAGATATTCCCGTTTCCAAAGAAATCTTCAAAGAGGTCCACATATCCACTTACAGATTCTACACAAAGAGAGTTTCAAAACTGCTCAATCAAAGGGAGGGTTCAACTCTGTGACTTGAATGCAATCATCACACAGAAGTTTCTGAGAATGCTTCTCTTTAGTTTTTACGTGAAGATATACCCGTTTCGAACGAAGGCCACCCAGTGGTCCAAATATCCACTTGCAGATTCTACAAAAAGAGTGTTTCAAACCTGAACTATCAAAGGAAGGTTCAACTCTGTGAGTTGAATGCAAACAGCACGAAGAAGTTTCTGAGAATGTTTGTGTTTAGTTATGGGAAGTTTATCCCGTTTCCAACGAAATCCTCAGAGAGGTCCAAATATCCACTTGCAGATTCTACCAAAAGTGTGTTTGGAAACTGCTCCATCAAGAGGCATGTTCAGCTCTGTGAGTTAATCTCCATCATCACAAAGTATTTTCTGAGAATGCTTCCGTTTGGTTTTTATAGGAAGTTCTTTCCTTTACTACCGTAGGCCTCAAAGCAGTCCAAATCTCCATTTGCAGATTCTACAAAAAGAGTGTTTCCAATCTGCTCTACCAATAGGAATGTTCAACTCCGTGAGTTGAATGCAATCATCACAAAGTAGTTTCTCAGAATGCTTCTATGTAGTTTTTAGGTGAAGATATTTCCTTTTCCACCACAGGCCTCAAAGCCCCCCAAATGTCCACTTGCAGATTCTAGAAAAAGAGTGTTTCATAGCTGCTCTTTCAAAAGGAAAGTTCAACTCTGGGAGTTGAATACAAACATCACAAAGTAGTTTCTGAGAATGCTTCTGTCTCGTTTTTATGTGACGATGCTCCCGTTTCCAATGAAATCTTCAAAGAGGTCCACATAGCCACTTGCAGATTCCAAAGAAAGAGAGTTTCAAAACTGCTCCATCACAAGGATTGTTCAACTCTGTGAGTTGAATGCAGTCATCACAGAAAACTTTCTGAGAATGCTTCTGTCTAGGTTTGATGTGAAGATATACCCTTTTCCAACGAAGGCCACGAAGTGGTCCAAATATACACTTGCAGATTCTACTAGAAGGGTGTTGCAAACCTGAACTATCAAAGGAAGGTTCAACTCTGTGAGTTGAATGCAAACATCACCAAGAAGTTTCTGAGAATGCTTCCGTTTAGTTATGGGAAGTTTATCCCGTTTCCAACGAAATCCTCAGAGAGGTCCAAATATCCCCTTGCAGATTCTACAAACAGTGTGTTTGGAAACTGCTCCATCAAAACGAATGTTCAGCTCTCTGAGTTAAAGGCAATCGTCACTGAGAATTTTCTGAGAGTGCTACTGTCTGGTTTTTATATGAAGTTCTTTCCTTTCTTACCATAGGCCTCAAAGCGGTCCCAATCTCCACTTGCAGATTCTCCAAAAAGACTGTTTCCAAACTGCTCTCTCAAAAGGAATCTTCAACTCTGTGAGTTGAATGCAATCATCACAGAGTAGTTTCTGAGAATGCTTCTATGTAGTTTCTAGGAGACGATATTTCCTTTTCCACCACAGCCCCCAAAGCCCTCCAAATGTCCATTTGCAGATCCTAAAAAAAGAGTGTTTCAAAGCTGCGCTATCAAAGGGAAAGTTCAACTCTGCGAGGTGAATGCCAACATCCCAAAGAAGTTTCTGAGAATGCCTCTGTTTAGCTTTTATGTGAAGATTATCCCGTTTCCAACGAAATCTTCAAAGAGGTCCAAATATCCACTTGCGGATCCCCCAGAAAGAGTGTTTCGAAACTGCTGCTTCAAAAGGAATCTTCAACTCTGTGAGTTGAATGCAATCATCACAAAGAAGTTTCTGACAATGCTTCTCTCTCGTTTTTCTGTGAAGATATTTCCTTTTCCACCACAGGCCTGAAAGCGCTCCAAAGGTCCACTTGCAGATTCTACGAAAAGAATGTTTCAAAACTGCTCTATGAACAGCAATGTTAAACTCTGTGGCTCGAACACAAACATCACAAAGCAGTTTCTGAGAATGCTTCAGTTTAGTTTTTCTGTGAAGATATTCCCGTTTCCAAAGAAATCTTCAAAGAGGTCCACATATCCACTTACAGATTCTACACAAAGAGAGTTTCAAAACTGCTCAATCAAAGGGAGGGTTCAACTCTGTGACTTGAATGCAATCATCACACAGAAGTTTCTGAGAATGCTTCTCTTTAGTTTTTACGTGAAGTATACCCGTTTCGAACGAAGGCCACCCAGTGGTCCAAATATCCACTTGCAGATTCTACAAAAAGAGTGTTTCAAACCTGAACTATCAAAGGAAGGTTCAACTCTGTGACTTGAATGCAAACAGCACGAAGAAGTTTCTGAGAATGTTTGTGTTTAGTTATGGGAAGTTTATCCCGTTTCCAACGAAATCCTCAGAGAGGTCCAAATATCCACTTGCAGATTCTACCAAAAGTGTGTTTGGAAACTGCTCCATCAAGAGGCATGTTCAGCTCTGTGAGTTAATCTCCATCATCACAAAGTATTTTCTGAGAATGCTTCCGTTTGGTTTTTCTAGGAAGTTCTTTCCTTTACTACCGTAGGCCTCAAAGCAGTCCAAATCTCCATTTGCAGATTCTACAAAAAGAGTGTTTCCAATCTGCTCTACCAATAGGAATGTTCAACTCCGTGAGTTGAATGCAATCATCACAAAGTAGTTTCTCAGAATGCTTCTATGTAGTTTTTAGGTGAAGATATTTCCTTTTCCACCACAGGCCTCAAAGCCCCCCAAATGTCCACTTGCAGATTCTAGAAAAAGAGTGTTTCATAGCTGCTCTTTCAAAAGGAAAGTTCAACTCTGGGAGTTGAATACAAACATCACAAAGTAGTTTCTGAGAATGCTTCTGTCTCGTTTTTATGTGACGATGCTCCCGTTTCCAATGAAATCTTCAAAGAGGTCCACATAGCCACTTGCAGATTCCAAAGAAAGAGAGTTTCAAAACTGCTCCATCACAAGGATTGTTCAACTCTGTGAGTTGAATGCAGTCATCACAGAAAACTTTCTGAGAATGCTTCTGTCTAGGTTTGATGTGAAGATATACCCGTTTCCAACGAAGGCCACGAAGTGGTCCAAATATACACTTGCAGATTCTACTAGAAGGGTGTTGCAAACCTGAACTATCAAAGGAAGGTTCAACTCTGTGAGTTGAATGCAAACATCACCAAGAAGTTTCTGAGAATGCTTCCGTTTAGTTATGGGAAGTTTATCCCGTTTCCAACGAAATCCTCAGAGAGGTCCAAATATCCCCTTGCAGATTCTACAAACAGTGTGTTTGGAAACTGCTCCATCAAAACGAATGTTCAGCTCTCTGAGTTAAAGGCAATCGTCACTGAGAATTTTCTGAGAGTGCTACTGTCTGGTTTTTATATGAAGTTCTTTCCTTTCTTACCATAGGCCTCAAAGCGGTCCCAATCTCCACTTGCAGATTCTCCAAAAAGACTGTTTCCAAACTGCTCTCTCAAAAGGAATCTTCAACTCTGTGAGTTGAATGCAATCATCACAGAGTAGTTTCTGAGAATGCTTCTATGTAGTTTCTAGGAGACGATATTTCCTTTTCCACCACAGCCCCCAAAGCCCTCCAAATGTCCGTTTGCAGATCCTAAAAAAAGAGTGTTTCAAAGCTGCGCTATCAAAGGGAAAGTTCAACTCTGCGAGGTGAATGCCAACATCCCAAAGAAGTTTCTGAGAATGCCTCTGTTTAGCTTTTATGTGAAGATTATCCCGTTTCCAACGAAATCTTCAAAGAGGTCCAAATATCCACTTGCGGATCCCCCAGAAAGAGTGTTTCGAAACTGCTGCTTCAAAAGGAATCTTCAACTCTGTGAGTTGAATGCAATCATCACAAAGAAGTTTCTGACAATGCTTCTCTCTCGTTTTTCTGTGAAGATATTTCCTTTTCCACCACAGGCCTGAAAGCGCTCCAAAGGTCCACTTGCAGATTCTACGAAAAGAATGTTTCAAAACTGCTCTATGAACAGCAATGTTAAACTCTGTGGCTCGAACACAAACATCACAAAGCAGTTTCTGAGAATGCTTCAGTTTAGTTTTTCTGTGAAGATATTCCCGTTTCCAAAGAAATCTTCAAAGAGGTCCACATATCCACTTACAGATTCTACACAAAGAGAGTTTCAAAACTGCTCAATCAAAGGGAGGGTTCAACTCTGTGACTTGAATGCAATCATCACACAGAAGTTTCTGAGAATGCTTCTCTTTAGTTTTTACGTGAAGATATACCCGTTTCGAACGAAGGCCACCCAGTGGTCCAAATATCCACTTGCAGATTCTACAAAAAGAGTGTTTCAAACCTGAACTATCAAAGGAAGGTTCAACTCTGTGAGTTGAATGCAAACAGCACGAAGAAGTTTCTGAGAATGTTTGTGTTTAGTTATGGGAAGTTTATCCCGTTTCCAACGAAATCCTCAGAGAGGTCCAAATATCCACTTGCAGATTCTACCAAAAGTGTGTTTGGAAACTGCTCCATCAAGAGGCATGTTCAGCTCTGTGAGTTAATCTCCATCATCACAAAGTATTTTCTGAGAATGCTTCCGTTTGGTTTTTCTAGGAAGTTCTTTCCTTTACTACCGTAGGCCTCAAAGCAGTCCAAATCTCCATTTGCAGATTCTACAAAAAGAGTGTTTCCAATCTGCTCTACCAATAGGAATGTTCAACTCCGTGAGTGGAATGCAATCATCACAAAGTAGTTTCTCAGAATGCTTCTATGTAGTTTTTAGGTGAAGATATTTCCTTTTCCACCACAGGCCTCAAAGCCCCCCAAATGTCCACTTGCAGATTCTAGAAAAAGAGTGTTTCATAGCTGCTCTTTCAAAAGGAAAGTTCAACTCTGGGAGTTGAATACAAACATCACAAAGTAGTTTCTGAGAATGCTTCTGTCTCGTTTTTATGTGACGATGATCCCGTTTCCAATGAAGTCTTCAAAGAGGTCCACATAGCCACTTGCAGATTCCAAAGAAAGAGAGTTTCAAAACTGCTCCATCACAAGGATTGTTCAACTCTGTGAGTTGAATGCAGTCATCACAGAAAACTTTCTGAGAATGCTTCTGTCTAGGTTTGATGTGAAGATATACCCGTTTCCAACGAAGGCCACGAAGTGGTCCAAATATACACTTGCAGATTCTACTAGAAGGGTGTTGCAAACCTGAACTATCAAAGGAAGGTTCAACTCTGTGAGTTGAATGCAAACATCACAAAGAAGTTTCTGAGAATGCTTCCGTTTAGTTATGGGAAGTTTATCCCGTTTCCAACGAAATCCTCAGAGAGGTCCAAATATCCCCTTGCAGATTCTACAAACAGTGTGTTTGGAAACTGCTCCATCAAAACGAATGTTCAGCTCTCTGAGTTAAAGGCAATCGTCACTGAGAATTTTCTGAGAGTGCTACTGTCTGGTTTTTATATGAAGTTCTTTCCTTTCTTACCATAGGCCTCAAAGCGGTCCCAATCTCCACTTGCAGATTCTCCAAAAAGACTGTTTCCAAACTGCTCTCTCAAAAGGAATGTTCAACTCTGTGAGTTGAATGCAATCATCACAGAGTAGTTTCTGAGAATGCTTCTATGTAGTTTCTAGGAGACGATATTTCCTTTTCCACCACAGCCCCCAAAGCCCTCCAAATGTCCATTTGCAGATCCTAAAAAAAGAGTGTTTCAAAGCTGCGCTATCAAAGGGAAAGTTCAACTCTGCGAGGTGAATGCCAACATCCCAAAGAAGTTTCTGAGAATGCCTCTGTTTAGCTTTTATGTGAAGATTATCCCGTTTCCAACGAAATCTTCAAAGAGGTCCAAATATCCACTTGCGGATCCCCCAGAAAGAGTGTTTCGAAACTGCTGCTTCAAAAGGAATCTTCAACTCTGTGAGTTGAATGCAATCATCACAAAGAAGTTTCTGACAATGCTTCTCTCTCGTTTTTCTGTGAAGATATTTCCTTTTCCACCACAGGCCTGAAAGCGCTCCAAAGGTCCACTTGCAGATTCTACGAAAAGAATGTTTCAAAACTGCTCTATGAACAGCAATGTTAAACTCTGTGGCTCGAACACAAACATCACAAAGCAGTTTCTGAGAATGCTTCAGTTTAGTTTTTCTGTGAAGATATTCCCGTTTCCAAAGAAATCTTCAAAGAGGTCCACATATCCACTTACAGATTCTACACAAAGAGAGTTTCAAAACTGCTCAATCAAAGGGAGGGTTCAACTCTGTGACTTGAATGCAATCATCACACAGAAGTTTCTGAGAATGCTTCTCTTTAGTTTTTACGTGAAGATATACCCGTTTCGAACGAAGGCCACCCAGTGGTCCAAATATCCACTTGCAGATTCTACAAAAAGAGTGTTTCAAACCTGAACTATCAAAGGAAGGTTCAACTCTGTGACTTGAATGCAAACAGCACGAAGAAGTTTCTGAGAATGTTTGTGTTTAGTTATGGGAAGTTTATCCCGTTTCCAACGAAATCCTCAGAGAGGTCCAAATATCCACTTGCAGATTCTACCAAAAGTGTGTTTGGAAACTGCTCCATCAAGAGGCATGTTCAGCTCTGTGAGTTAATCTCCATCATCACAAAGTATTTTCTGAGAATGCTTCCGTTTGGTTTTTATAGGAAGTTCTTTCCTTTACTACCGTAGGCCTCAAAGCAGTCCAAATCTCCATTTGCAGATTCTACAAAAAGAGTGTTTCCAATCTGCTCTACCAATAGGAATGTTCAACTCCGTGAGTTGAATGCAATCATCACAAAGTAGTTTCTCAGAATGCTTCTATGTAGTTTTTAGGTGAAGATATTTCCTTTTCCACCACAGGCCTCAAAGCCCCCCAAATGTCCACTTGCAGATTCTAGAAAAAGAGTGTTTCATAGCTGCTCTTTCAAAAGGAAAGTTCAACTCTGGGAGTTGAATACAAACATCACAAAGTAGTTTCTGAGAATGCTTCTGTCTCGTTTTTATGTGACGATGCTCCCGTTTCCAATGAAATCTTCAAAGAGGTCCACATAGCCACTTGCAGATTCCAAAGAAAGAGAGTTTCAAAACTGCTCCATCACAAGGATTGTTCAACTCTGTGAGTTGAATGCAGTCATCACAGAAAACTTTCTGAGAATGCTTCTGTCTAGGTTTGATGTGAAGATATACCCTTTTCCAACGAAGGCCACGAAGTGGTCCAAATATACACTTGCAGATTCTACTAGAAGGGTGTTGCAAACCTGAACTATCAAAGGAAGGTTCAACTCTGTGAGTTGAATGCAAACATCACCAAGAAGTTTCTGAGAATGCTTCCGTTTAGTTATGGGAAGTTTATCCCGTTTCCAACGAAATCCTCAGAGAGGTCCAAATATCCCCTTGCAGATTCTACAAACAGTGTGTTTGGAAACTGCTCCATCAAAACGAATGTTCAGCTCTCTGAGTTAAAGGCAATCGTCACTGAGAATTTTCTGAGAGTGCTACTGTCTGGTTTTTATATGAAGTTCTTTCCTTTCTTACCATAGGCCTCAAAGCGGTCCCAATCTCCACTTGCAGATTCTCCAAAAAGACTGTTTCCAAACTGCTCTCTCAAAAGGAATCTTCAACTCTGTGAGTTGAATGCAATCATCACAGAGTAGTTTCTGAGAATGCTTCTATGTAGTTTCTAGGAGAAGATATTTCCTTTTCCACCACAGCCCCCAAAGCCCTCCAAATGTCCATTTGCAGATCCTAAAAAAAGAGTGTTTCAAAGCTGCGCTATCAAAGGGAAAGTTCAACTCTGCGAGGTGAATGCCAACATCCCAAAGAAGTTTCTGAGAATGCCTCTGTTTAGCTTTTATGTGAAGATTATCCCGTTTCCAACGAAATCTTCAAAGAGGTCCAAATATCCACTTGCGGATCCCCCAGAAAGAGTGTTTCGAAACTGCTGCTTCAAAAGGAATCTTCAACTCTGTGAGTTGAATGCAATCATCACAAAGAAGTTTCTGACAATGCTTCTCTCTCGTTTTTCTGTGAAGATATTTCCTTTTCCACCACAGGCCTGAAAGCGCTCCAAAGGTCCACTTGCAGATTCTACGAAAAGAATGTTTCAAAACTGCTCTATGAACAGCAATGTTAAACTCTGTGGCTCGAACACAAACATCACAAAGCAGTTTCTGAGAATGCTTCAGTTTAGTTTTTCTGTGAAGATATTCCCGTTTCCAAAGAAATCTTCAAAGAGGTCCACATATCCACTTACAGATTCTACACAAAGAGAGTTTCAAAACTGCTCAATCAAAGGGAGGGTTCAACTCTGTGACTTGAATGCAATCATCACACAGAAGTTTCTGAGAATGCTTCTCTTTAGTTTTTACGTGAAGATATACCCGTTTCGAACGAAGGCCACCCAGTGGTCCAAATATCCACTTGCAGATTCTACAAAAAGAGTGTTTCAAACCTGAACTATCAAAGGAAGGTTCAACTCTGTGACTTGAATGCAAACAGCACGAAGAAGTTTCTGAGAATGTTTGTGTTTAGTTATGGGAAGTTTATCCCGTTTCCAACGAAATCCTCAGAGAGGTCCAAATATCCACTTGCAGATTCTACCAAAAGTGTGTTTGGAAACTGCTCCATCAAGAGGCATGTTCAGCTCTGTGAGTTAATCTCCATCATCACAAAGTATTTTCTGAGAATGCTTCCGTTTGGTTTTTATAGGAAGTTCTTTCCTTTACTACCGTAGGCCTCAAAGCAGTCCAAATCTCCATTTGCAGATTCTACAAAAAGAGTGTTTCCAATCTGCTCTACCAATAGGAATGTTCAACTCCGTGAGTGGAATGCAATCATCACAAAGTAGTTTCTCAGAATGCTTCTATGTAGTTTTTTGGTGAAGATATTTCCTTTTCCACCACAGGCCTCAAAGCCCCCCAAATGTCCACTTGCAGATTCTAGAAAAAGAGTGTTTCATAGCTGCTCTTTCAAAAGGAAAGTTCAACTCTGGGAGTTGAATACAAACATCACAAAGTAGTTTCTGAGAATGCTTCTGTCTCGTTTTTATGTGACGATGCTCCCGTTTCCAATGAAATCTTCAAAGAGGTCCACATAGCCACTTGCAGATTCCAAAGAAAGAGAGTTTCAAAACTGCTCCATCACAAGGATTGTTCAACTCTGTGAGTTGAATGCAGTCATCACAGAAAACTTTCTGAGAATGCTTCTGTCTAGGTTTGATGTGAAGATATACCCGTTTCCAACGAAGGCCACGAAGTGGTCCAAATATACACTTGCAGATTCTACTAGAAGGGTGTTGCAAACCTGAACTATCAAAGGAAGGTTCAACTCTGTGAGTTGAATGCAAACATCACCAAGAAGTTTCTGAGAATGCTTCCGTTTAGTTATGGGAAGTTTATCCCGTTTCCAACGAAATCCTCAGAGAGGTCCAAATATCCCCTTGCAGATTCTACAAACAGTGTGTTTGGAAACTGCTCCATCAAAACGAATGTTCAGCTCTCTGAGTTAAAGGCAATCGTCACTGAGAATTTTCTGAGAGTGCTACTGTCTGGTTTTTATATGAAGTTCTTTCCTTTCTTACCATAGGCCTCAAAGCGGTCCCAATCTCCACTTGCAGATTCTCCAAAAAGACTGTTTCCAAACTGCTCTCTCAAAAGGAATCTTCAACTCTGTGAGTTGAATGCAATCATCACAGAGTAGTTTCTGAGAATGCTTCTATGTAGTTTCTAGGAGACGATATTTCCTTTTCCACCACAGCCCCCAAAGCCCTCCAAATGTCCGTTTGCAGATCCTAAAAAAAGAGTGTTTCAAAGCTGCGCTATCAAAGGGAAAGTTCAACTCTGCGAGGTGAATGCCAACATCCCAAAGAAGTTTCTGAGAATGCCTCTGTTTAGCTTTTATGTGAAGATTATCCCGTTTCCAACGAAATCTTCAAAGAGGTCCAAATATCCACTTGCGGATCCCCCAGAAAGAGTGTTTCGAAACTGCTGCTTCAAAAGGAATCTTCAACTCTGTGAGTTGAATGCAATCATCACAAAGAAGTTTCTGACAATGCTTCTCTCTCGTTTTTCTGTGAAGATATTTCCTTTTCCACCACAGGCCTGAAAGCGCTCCAAAGGTCCACTTGCAGATTCTACGAAAAGAATGTTTCAAAACTGCTCTATGAACAGCAATGTTAAACTCTGTGGCTCGAACACAAACATCACAAAGCAGTTTCTGAGAATGCTTCAGTTTAGTTTTTCTGTGAAGATATTCCCGTTTCCAAAGAAATCTTCAAAGAGGTCCACATATCCACTTACAGATTCTACACAAAGAGAGTTTCAAAACTGCTCAATCAAAGGGAGGGTTCAACTCTGTGACTTGAATGCAATCATCACACAGAAGTTTCTGAGAATGCTTCTCTTTAGTTTTTACGTGAAGATATACCCGTTTCGAACGAAGGCCACCCAGTGGTCCAAATATCCACTTGCAGATTCTACAAAAAGAGTGTTTCAAACCTGAACTATCAAAGGAAGGTTCAACTCTGTGACTTGAATGCAAACAGCACGAAGAAGTTTCTGAGAATGTTTGTGTTTAGTTATGGGAAGTTTATCCCGTTTCCAACGAAATCCTCAGAGAGGTCCAAATATCCACTTGCAGATTCTACCAAAAGTGTGTTTGGAAACTGCTCCATCAAGAGGCATGTTCAGCTCTGTGAGTTAATCTCCATCATCACAAAGTATTTTCTGAGAATGCTTCCGTTTGGTTTTTCTAGGAAGTTCTTTCCTTTACTACCGTAGGCCTCAAAGCAGTCCAAATCTCCATTTGCAGATTCTACAAAAAGAGTGTTTCCAATCTGCTCTACCAATAGGAATGTTCAACTCCGTGAGTGGAATGCAATCATCACAAAGTAGTTTCTCAGAATGCTTCTATGTAGTTTTTAGGTGAAGATATTTCCTTTTCCACCACAGGCCTCAAAGCCCCCCAAATGTCCACTTGCAGATTCTAGAAAAAGAGTGTTTCATAGCTGCTCTTTCAAAAGGAAAGTTCAACTCTGGGAGTTGAATACAAACATCACAAAGTAGTTTCTGAGAATGCTTCTGTCTCGTTTTTATGTGACGATGCTCCCGTTTCCAATGAAATCTTCAAAGAGGTCCACATAGCCACTTGCAGATTCCAAAGAAAGAGAGTTTCAAAACTGCTCCATCACAAGGATTGTTCAACTCTGTGAGTTGAATGCAGTCATCACAGAAAACTTTCTGAGAATGCTTCTGTCTAGGTTTGATGTGAAGATATACCCGTTTCCAACGAAGGCCACGAAGTGGTCCAAATATACACTTGCAGATTCTACTAGAAGGGTGTTGCAAACCTGAACTATCAAAGGAAGGTTCAACTCTGTGAGTTGAATGCAAACATCACCAAGAAGTTTCTGAGAATGCTTCCGTTTAGTTATGGGAAGTTTATCCCGTTTCCAACGAAATCCTCAGAGAGGTCCAAATATCCCCTTGCAGATTCTACAAACAGTGTGTTTGGAAACTGCTCCATCAAAACGAATGTTCAGCTCTCTGAGTTAAAGGCAATCGTCACTGAGAATTTTCTGAGAGTGCTACTGTCTGGTTTTTATATGAAGTTCTTTCCTTTCTTACCATAGGCCTCAAAGCGGTCCCAATCTCCACTTGCAGATTCTCCAAAAAGACTGTTTCCAAACTGCTCTCTCAAAAGGAATGTTCAACTCTGTGAGTTGAATGCAATCATCACAGAGTAGTTTCTGAGAATGCTTCTATGTAGTTTCTAGGAGACGATATTTCCTTTTCCACCACAGCCCCCAAAGCCCTCCAAATGTCCATTTGCAGATCCTAAAAAAAGAGTGTTTCAAAGCTGCGCTATCAAAGGGAAAGTTCAACTCTGCGAGGTGAATGCCAACATCCCAAAGAAGTTTCTGAGAATGCCTCTGTTTAGCTTTTATGTGAAGATTATCCCGTTTCCAACGAAATCTTCAAAGAGGTCCAAATATCCACTTGCGGATCCCCCAGAAAGAGTGTTTCGAAACTGCTGCTTCAAAAGGAATCTTCAACTCTGTGAGTTGAATGCAATCATCACAAAGAAGTTTCTGACAATGCTTCTCTCTCGTTTTTCTGTGAAGATATTTCCTTTTCCACCACAGGCCTGAAAGCGCTCCAAAGGTCCACTTGCAGATTCTACGAAAAGAATGTTTCAAAACTGCTCTATGAACAGCAATGTTAAACTCTGTGGCTCGAACACAAACATCACAAAGCAGTTTCTGAGAATGCTTCAGTTTAGTTTTTCTGTGAAGATATTCCCGTTTCCAAAGAAATCTTCAAAGAGGTCCACATATCCACTTACAGATTCTACACAAAGAGAGTTTCAAAACTGCTCAATCAAAGGGAGGGTTCAACTCTGTGACTTGAATGCAATCATCACACAGAAGTTTCTGAGAATGCTTCTCTTTAGTTTTTACGTGAAGTATACCCGTTTCGAACGAAGGCCACCCAGTGGTCCAAATATCCACTTGCAGATTCTACAAAAAGAGTGTTTCAAACCTGAACTATCAAAGGAAGGTTCAACTCTGTGACTTGAATGCAAACAGCACGAAGAAGTTTCTGAGAATGTTTGTGTTTAGTTATGGGAAGTTTATCCCGTTTCCAACGAAATCCTCAGAGAGGTCCAAATATCCACTTGCAGATTCTACCAAAAGTGTGTTTGGAAACTGCTCCATCAAGAGGCATGTTCAGCTCTGTGAGTTAATCTCCATCATCACAAAGTATTTTCTGAGAATGCTTCCGTTTGGTTTTTCTAGGAAGTTCTTTCCTTTACTACCGTAGGCCTCAAAGCAGTCCAAATCTCCATTTGCAGATTCTACAAAAAGAGTGTTTCCAATCTGCTCTAACAATAGGAATGTTCAACTCCGTGAGTGGAATGCAATCATCACAAAGTAGTTTCTCAGAATGCTTCTATGTAGTTTTTAGGTGAAGATATTTCCTTTTCCACCACAGGCCTCAAAGCCCCCCAAATGTCCACTTGCAGATTCTAGAAAAAGAGTGTTTCATAGCTGCTCTTTCAAAAGGAAAGTTCAACTCTGGGAGTTGAATACAAACATCACAAAGTAGTTTCTGAGAATGCTTCTGTCTCGTTTTTATGTGACGATGCTCCCGTTTCCAATGAAATCTTTAAAGAGGTCCACATAGCCACTTGCAGATTCCAAAGAAAGAGAGTTTCAAAACTGCTCCATCACAAGGATTGTTCAACTCTGTGAGTTGAATGCAGTCATCACAGAAAACTTTCTGAGAATGCTTCTGTCTAGGTTTGATGTGAAGATATACCCGTTTCCAACGAAGGCCACGAAGTGGTCCAAATATACACTTGCAGATTCTACTAGAAGGGTGTTGCAAACCTGAACTATCAAAGGAAGGTTCAACTCTGTGAGTTGAATGCAAACATCACCAAGAAGTTTCTGAGAATGCTTCCGTTTAGTTATGGGAAGTTTATCCCGTTTCCAACGAAATCCTCAGAGAGGTCCAAATATCCCCTTGCAGATTCTACAAACAGTGTGTTTGGAAACTGCTCCATCAAAACGAATGTTCAGCTCTCTGAGTTAAAGGCAATCGTCACTGAGAATTTTCTGAGAGTGCTACTGTCTGGTTTTTATATGAAGTTCTTTCCTTTCTTACCATAGGCCTCAAAGCGGTCCCAATCTCCACTTGCAGATTCTCCAAAAAGACTGTTTCCAAACTGCTCTCTCAAAAGGAATCTTCAACTCTGTGAGTTGAATGCAATCATCACAGAGTAGTTTCTGAGAATGCTTCTATGTAGTTTCTAGGAGAAGATATTTCCTTTTCCACCACAGCCCCCAAAGCCCTCCAAATGTCCATTTGCAGATCCTAAAAAAAGAGTGTTTCAAAGCTGCGCTATCAAAGGGAAAGTTCAACTCTGCGAGGTGAATGCCAACATCCCAAAGAAGTTTCTGAGAATGCCTCTGTTTAGCTTTTATGTGAAGATTATCCCGTTTCCAACGAAATCTTCAAAGAGGTCCAAATATCCACTTGCGGATCCCCCAGAAAGAGTGTTTCGAAACTGCTGCTTCAAAAGGAATCTTCAACTCTGTGAGTTGAATGCAATCATCACAAAGAAGTTTCTGACAATGCTTCTCTCTCGTTTTTCTGTGAAGATATTTCCTTTTCCACCACAGGCCTGAAAGCGCTCCAAAGGTCCACTTGCAGATTCTACGAAAAGAATGTTTCAAAACTGCTCTATGAACAGCAATGTTAAACTCTGTGGCTCGAACACAAACATCACAAAGCAGTTTCTGAGAATGCTTCAGTTTAGTTTTTCTGTGAAGATATTCCCGTTTCCAAAGAAATCTTCAAAGAGGTCCACATATCCACTTACAGATTCTACACAAAGAGAGTTTCAAAACTGCTCAATCAAAGGGAGGGTTCAACTCTGTGACTTGAATGCAATCATCACACAGAAGTTTCTGAGAATGCTTCTCTTTAGTTTTTACGTGAAGATATACCCGTTTCGAACGAAGGCCACCCAGTGGTCCAAATATCCACTTGCAGATTCTACAAAAAGAGTGTTTCAAACCTGAACTATCAAAGGAAGGTTCAACTCTGTGACTTGAATGCAAACAGCACGAAGAAGTTTCTGAGAATGTTTGTGTTTAGTTATGGGAAGTTTATCCCGTTTCCAACGAAATCCTCAGAGAGGTCCAAATATCCACTTGCAGATTCTACCAAAAGTGTGTTTGGAAACTGCTCCATCAAGAGGCATGTTCAGCTCTGTGAGTTAATCTCCATCATCACAAAGTATTTTCTGAGAATGCTTCCGTTTGGTTTTTCTAGGAAGTTCTTTCCTTTACTACCGTAGGCCTCAAAGCAGTCCAAATCTCCATTTGCAGATTCTACAAAAAGAGTGTTTCCAATCTGCTCTACCAATAGGAATGTTCAACTCCGTGAGTGGAATGCAATCATCACAAAGTAGTTTCTCAGAATGCTTCTATGTAGTTTTTAGGTGAAGATATTTCCTTTTCCACCACAGGCCTCAAAGCCCCCCAAATGTCCACTTGCAGATTCTGGAAAAAGAGTGTTTCATAGCTGCTCTTTCAAAAGGAAAGTTCAACTCTGGGAGTTGAATACAAACATCACAAAGTAGTTTCTGAGAATGCTTCTGTCTCGTTTTTATGTGACGATGCTCCCGTTTCCAATGAAATCTTCAAAGAGGTCCACATAGCCACTTGCAGATTCCAAAGAAAGAGAGTTTCAAAACTGCTCCATCACAAGGATTGTTCAACTCTGTGAGTTGAATGCAGTCATCACAGAAAACTTTCTGAGAATGCTTCTGTCTAGGTTTGATGTGAAGATATACCCGTTTCCAACGAAGGCCACGAAGTGGTCCAAATATACACTTGCAGATTCTACTAGAAGGGTGTTGCAAACCTGAACTATCAAAGGAAGGTTCAACTCTGTGAGTTGAATGCAAACATCACCAAGAAGTTTCTGAGAATGCTTCCGTTTAGTTATGGGAAGTTTATCCCGTTTCCAACGAAATCCTCAGAGAGGTCCAAATATCCCCTTGCAGATTCTACAAACAGTGTGTTTGGAAACTGCTCCATCAAAACGAATGTTCAGCTCTCTGAGTTAAAGGCAATCGTCACTGAGAATTTTCTGAGAGTGCTACTGTCTGGTTTTTATATGAAGTTCTTTCCTTTCTTACCATAGGCCTCAAAGCGGTCCCAATCTCCACTTGCAGATTCTCCAAAAAGACTGTTTCCAAACTGCTCTCTCAAAAGGAATGTTCAACTCTGTGAGTTGAATGCAATCATCACAGAGTAGTTTCTGAGAATGCTTCTATATAGTTTCTAGGAGACGATATTTCCTTTTCCACCACAGCCCCCAAAGCCCTCCAAATGTCCATTTGCAGATCCTAAAAAAAGAGTGTTTCAAAGCTGCGCTATCAAAGGGAAAGTTCAACTCTGCGAGGTGAATGCCAACATCCCAAAGAAGTTTCTGAGAATGCCTCTGTTTAGCTTTTATGTGAAGATTATCCCGTTTCCAACGAAATCTTCAAAGAGGTCCAAATATCCACTTGCGGATCCCCCAGAAAGAGTGTTTCGAAACTGCTGCTTCAAAAGGAATCTTCAACTCTGTGAGTTGAATGCAATCATCACAAAGAAGTTTCTGACAATGCTTCTCTCTCGTTTTCCTGTGAAGATATTGCCTTTTCCACCACAGGCCTGAAAGCGCTCCAAAGGTCCACTTGCAGATTCTACGAAAAGAATGTTTCAAAACTGCTCTATGAACAGCAATGTTAAACTCTGTGGCTCGAACACAAACATCACAAAGCAGTTTCTGAGAATGCTTCAGTTTAGTTTTTCTGTGAAGATATTCCCGTTTCCAAAGAAATCTTCAAAGAGGTCCACATATCCACTTACAGATTCTACACAAAGAGAGTTTCAAAACTGCTCAATCAAAGGGAGGGTTCAACTCTGTTACTTGAACGCAGTCATCACACAGAAGTTTCTGAGAATGCTTCTCTTTAGTTTTTACGTGAAGATATACCCGTTTCGAACGAAGGCCACCCAGTGGTCCAAATATCCACTTGCAGATTCTACAAAAAGAGTGTTTCAAACCTGAACTATCAAAGGAAGGTTCAACTCTGTGACTTGAATGCAAACAGCACGAAGAAGTTTCTGAGAATGTTTGTGTTTAGTTATGGGAAGTTTATCCCGTTTCCAACGAAATCCTCAGAGAGGTCCAAATATCCACTTGCAGATTCTACCAAAAGTGTGTTTGGAAACTGCTCCATCAAGAGGCATGTTCAGCTCTGTGAGTTAATCTCCATCATCACAAAGTATTTTCTGAGAATGCTTCCGTTTGGTTTTTCTAGGAAGTTCTTTCCTTTACTACCGTAGGCCTCAAAGCAGTCCAAATCTCCATTTGCAGATTCTACAAAAAGAGTGTTTCCAATCTGCTCTACCAATAGGAATGTTCAACTCCGTGAGTGGAATGCAATCATCACAAAGTAGTTTCTCAGAATGCTTCTATGTAGTTTTTAGGTGAAGATATTTCCTTTTCCACCACAGGCCTCAAAGCCCCCCAAATGTCCACTTGCAGATTCTAGAAAAAGAGTGTTTCATAGCTGCTCTTTCAAAAGGAAAGTTCAACTCTGGGAGTTGAATACAAACATCACAAAGTAGTTTCTGAGAATGCTTCTGTCTCGTTTTTATGTGACGATGATCCCGTTTCCAATGAAATCTTCAAAGAGGTCCACATAGCCACTTGCAGATTCCAAAGAAAGAGAGTTTCAAAACTGCTCCATCACAAGGATTGTTCAACTCTGTGAGTTGAATGCAGTCATCACAGAAAACTTTCTGAGAATGCTTCTGTCTAGGTTTGATGTGAAGATATACCCGTTTCCAACGAAGGCCACGAAGTGGTCCAAATATACACTTGCAGATTCTACTAGAAGGGTGTTGCAAACCTGAACTATCAAAGGAAGGTTCAACTCTGTGAGTTGAATGCAAACATCACAAAGAAGTTTCTGAGAATGCTTCCGTTTAGTTATGGGAAGTTTATCCCGTTTCCAACGAAATCCTCAGAGAGGTCCAAATATCCCCTTGCAGATTCTACAAACAGTGTGTTTGGAAACTGCTCCATCAAAACGAATGTTCAGCTCTCTGAGTTAAAGGCAATCGTCACTGAGAATTTTCTGAGAGTGCTACTGTCTGGTTTTTATATGAAGTTCTTTCCTTTCTTACCATAGGCCTCAAAGCGGTCCCAATCTCCACTTGCAGATTCTCCAAAAAGACTGTTTCCAAACTGCTCTCTCAAAAGGAATGTTCAACTCTGTGAGTTGAATGCAATCATCACAGAGTAGTTTCTGAGAATGCTTCTATGTAGTTTCTAGGAGAAGATATTTCCTTTTCCACCACAGCCCCCAAAGCCCTCCAAATGTCCATTTGCAGATCCTAAAAAAAGAGTGTTTCAAAGCTGCGCTATCAAAGGGAAAGTTCAACTCAGCGAGGTGAATGCCAACATCCCAAAGAAGTTTCTGAGAATGCCTCTGTTTAGCTTTTATGTGAAGATTATCCCGTTTCCAACGAAATCTTCAAAGAGGTCCAAATATCCACTTGCGGATCCCCCAGAAAGAGTGTTTCGAAACTGCTGCTTCAAAAGGAATCTTCAACTCTGTGAGTTGAATGCAATCATCACAAAGAAGTTTCTGACAATGCTTCTCTCTCGTTTTTCTGTGAAGATATTTCCTTTTCCACCACAGGCCTGAAAGCGCTCCAAAGGTCCACTTGCAGATTCTACGAAAAGAATGTTTCAAAACTGCTCTATGAACAGCAATGTTAAACTCTGTGGCTCGAACACAAACATCACAAAGCAGTTTCTGAGAATGCTTCAGTTTAGTTTTTCTGTGAAGATATTCCCGTTTCCAAAGAAATCTTCAAAGAGGTCCACATATCCACTTACAGATTCTACACAAAGAGAGTTTCAAAACTGCTCAATCAAAGGGAGGGTTCAACTCTGTGACTTGAACGCAGTCATCACACAGAAGTTTCTGAGAATGCTTCTCTTTAGTTTTTACGTGAAGATATACCCGTTTCGAACGAAGGCCACCCAGTGGTCCAAATATCCACTTGCAGATTCTACAAAAAGAGTGTTTCAAACCTGAACTATCAAAGGAAGGTTCAACTCTGTGACTTGAATGCAAACAGCACGAAGAAGTTTCTGAGAATGTTTGTGTTTAGTTATGGGAAGTTTATCCCGTTTCCAACGAAATCCTCAGAGAGGTCCAAATATCCACTTGCAGATTCTACCAAAAGTGTGTTTGGAAACTGCTCCATCAAGAGGCATGTTCAGCTCTGTGAGTTAATCTCCATCATCACAAAGTATTTTCTGAGAATGCTTCCGTTTGGTTTTTCTAGGAAGTTCTTTCCTTTACTACCGTAGGCCTCAAAGCAGTCCAAATCTCCATTTGCAGATTCTACAAAAAGAGTGTTTCCAATCTGCTCTACCAATAGGAATGTTCAACTCCGTGAGTGGAATGCAATCATCACAAAGTAGTTTCTCAGAATGCTTCTATGTAGTTTTTAGGTGAAGATATTTCCTTTTCCACCACAGGCCTCAAAGCCCCCCAAATGTCCACTTGCAGATTCTAGAAAAAGAGTGTTTCATAGCTGCTCTTTCAAAAGGAAAGTTCAACTCTGGGAGTTGAATACAAACATCACAAAGTAGTTTCTGAGAATGCTTCTGTCTCGTTTTTATGTGACGATGATCCCGTTTCCAATGAAATCTTCAAAGAGGTCCACATAGCCACTTGCAGATTCCAAAGAAAGAGAGTTTCAAAACTGCTCCATCACAAGGATTGTTCAACTCTGTGAGTTGAATGCAGTCATCACAGAAAACTTTCTGAGAATGCTTCTGTCTAGGTTTGATGTGAAGATATACCCGTTTCCAACGAAGGCCACGAAGTGGTCCAAATATACACTTGCAGATTCTACTAGAAGGGTGTTGCAAACCTGAACTATCAAAGGAAGGTTCAACTCTGTGAGTTGAATGCAAACATCACAAAGAAGTTTCTGAGAATGCTTCCGTTTAGTTATGGGAAGTTTATCCCGTTTCCAACGAAATCCTCAGAGAGGTCCAAATATCCCCTTGCAGATTCTACAAACAGTGTGTTTGGAAACTGCTCCATCAAAACGAATGTTCAGCTCTCTGAGTTAAAGGCAATCGTCACTGAGAATTTTCTGAGAGTGCTACTGTCTGGTTTTTATATGAAGTTCTTTCCTTTCTTACCATAGGCCTCAAAGCGGTCCCAATCTCCACTTGCAGATTCTCCAAAAAGACTGTTTCCAAACTGCTCTCTCAAAAGGAATGTTCAACTCTGTGAGTTGAATGCAATCATCACAGAGTAGTTTCTGAGAATGCTTCTATGTAGTTTCTAGGAGAAGATATTTCCTTTTCCACCACAGCCCCCAAAGCCCTCCAAATGTCCATTTGCAGATCCTAAAAAAAGAGTGTTTCAAAGCTGCGCTATCAAAGGGAAAGTTCAACTCTGCGAGGTGAATGCCAACATCCCAAAGAAGTTTCTGAGAATGCCTCTGTTTAGCTTTTATGTGAAGATTATCCCGTTTCCAACGAAATCTTCAAAGAGGTCCAAATATCCACTTGCGGATCCCCCAGAAAGAGTGTTTCGAAACTGCTGCTTCAAAAGGAATCTTCAACTCTGTGAGTTGAATGCAATCATCACAAAGAAGTTTCTGACAATGCTTCGCTCTCGTTTTTCTGTGAAGATATTTCCTTTTCCACCACAGGCCTGAAAGCGCTCCAAAGGTCCACTTGCAGATTCTACGAAAAGAATGTTTCAAAACTGCTCTATGAACAGCAATGTTAAACTCTGTGGCTCGAACACAAACATCACAAAGCAGTTTCTGAGAATGCTTCAGTTTAGTTTTTCTGTGAAGATATTCCCGTTTCCAAAGAAATCTTCAAAGAGGTCCACATATCCACTTACAGATTCTACACAAAGAGAGTTTCAAAACTGCTCAATCAAAGGGAGGGTTCAACTCTGTGACTTGAACGCAATCATCACACAGAAGTTTCTGAGAATGCTTCTCTTTAGTTTTTACGTGAAGATATACCCGTTTCGAACGAAGGCCACCCAGTGGTCCAAATATCCACTTGCAGATTCTACAAAAAGAGTGTTTCAAACCTGAACTATCAAAGGAAGGTTCAACTCTGTGACTTGAATGCAAACAGCACGAAGAAGTTTCTGAGAATGTTTGTGTTTAGTTATGGGAAGTTTATCCCGTTTCCAACGAAATCCTCAGAGAGGTCCAAATATCCACTTGCAGATTCTACCAAAAGTGTGTTTGGAAACTGCTCCATCAAGAGGCATGTTCAGCTCTGTGAGTTAATCTCCATCATCACAAAGTATTTTCTGAGAATGCTTCCGTTTGGTTTTTATAGGAAGTTCTTTCCTTTACTACCGTAGGCCTCAAAGCAGTCCAAATCTCCATTTGCAGATTCTACAAAAAGAGTGTTTCCAATCTGCTCTACCAATAGGAATGTTCAACTCCGTGAGTGGAATGCAATCATCACAAAGTAGTTTCTCAGAATGCTTCTATGTAGTTTTTAGGTGAAGATATTTCCTTTTCCACCACAGGCCTCAAAGCCCCCCAAATGTCCACTTGCAGATTCTAGAAAAAGAGTGTTTCATAGCTGCTCTTTCAAAAGGAAAGTTCAACTCTGGGAGTTGAATACAAACATCACAAAGTAGTTTCTGAGAATGCTTCTGTCTCGTTTTTATGTGACGATGATCCCGTTTCCAATGAAATCTTCAAAGAGGTCCACATAGCCACTTGCAGATTCCAAAGAAAGAGAGTTTCAAAACTGCTCCATCACAAGGATTGTTCAACTCTGTGAGTTGAATGCAGTCATCACAGAAAACTTTCTGAGAATGCTTCTGTCTAGGTTTGATGTGAAGATATACCCGTTTCCAACGAAGGCCAGGAAGTGGTCCAAATATACACTTGCAGATTCTACTAGAAGGGTGTTGCAAACCTGAACTATCAAAGGAAGGTTCAACTCTGTGAGTTGAATGCAAACATCACAAAGAAGTTTCTGAGAATGCTTCCGTTTAGTTATGGGAAGCTTATCCCGTTTCCAACGAAATCCTCAGAGAGGTCCAAATATCCCCTTGCAGATTCTACAAACAGTGTGTTTGGAAACTGCTCCATCAAAACGAATGTTCAGCTCTCTGAGTTAAAGGCAATCGTCCCTGAGAATTTTCTGAGAGTGCTACTGTCTGGTTTTTATATGAAGTTCTTTCCTTTCTTACCATAGGCCTCAAAGCGGTCCCAATCTCCACTTGCAGATTCTCCAAAAAGACTGTTTCCAAACTGCTCTCTCAAAAGGAATGTTCAACTCTGTGAGTTGAATGCAATCATCACAGAGTAGTTTCTGAGAATGCTTCTATGTAGTTTCTAGGAGAAGATATTTCCTTTTCCACCACAGCCCCCAAAGCCCTCCAAATGTCCATTTGCAGATCCTAAAAAAAGAGTGTTTCAAAGCTGCGCTATCAAAGGGAAAGTTCAACTCTGCGAGGTGAATGCCAACATCCCAAAGAAGTTTCTGAGAATGCCTCTGTTTAGCTTTTATGTGAAGATTATCCCGTTTCCAACGAAATCTTCAAAGAGGTCCAAATATCCACTTGCGGATCCCCCAGAAAGAGTGTTTCGAAACTGCTGCTTCAAAAGGAATCTTCAACTCTGTGAGTTGAATGCAATCATCACAAAGAAGTTTCTGACAATGCTTCTCTCTCGTTTTTCTGTGAAGATATTTCCTTTTCCACCACAGGCCTGAAAGCGCTCCAAAGGTCCACTTGCAGATTCTACGAAAAGAATGTTTCAAAACTGCTCTATGAACAGCAATGTTAAACTCTGTGGCTCGAACACAAACATCACAAAGCAGTTTCTGAGAATGCTTCAGTTTAGTTTTTCTGTGAAGATATTCCCGTTTCCAAAGAAATCTTCAAAGAGGTCCACATATCCACTTACAGATTCTACACAAAGAGAGTTTCAAAACTGCTCAATCAAAGGGAGGGTTCAACTCTGTGACTTGAACGCAATCATCACACAGAAGTTTCTGAGAATGCTTCTCTTTAGTTTTTACGTGAAGATATACCCGTTTCGAACGAAGGCCACCCAGTGGTCCAAATATCCACTTGCAGATTCTACAAAAAGAGTGTTTCAAACCTGAACTATCAAAGGAAGGTTCAACTCTGTGAGTTGAATGCAAACAGCACGAAGAAGTTTCTGAGAATGTTTGTGTTTAGTTATGGGAAGTTTATCCCGTTTCCAACGAAATCCTCAGAGAGGTCCAAATATCCACTTGCAGATTCTACCAAAAGTGTGTTTGGAAACTGCTCCATCAAGAGGCATGTTCAGCTCTGTGAGTTAATCTCCATCATCACAAAGTATTTTCTGAGAATGCTTCCGTTTGGTTTTTATAGGAAGTTCTTTCCTTCACTACCGTAGGCCTCAAAGCAGTCCAAATCTCCATTTGCAGATTCTACAAAAAGAGTGTTTCCAATCTGCTCTACCAATAGGAATGTTCAACTCCGTGAGTGGAATGCAATCATCACAAAGTAGTTTCTCAGAATGCTTCTATGTAGTTTTTAGGTGAAGATATTTCCTTTTCCACCACAGGCCTCAAAGCCCCCCAAATGTCCACTTGCAGATTCTAGAAAAAGAGTGTTTCATAGCTGCTCTTTCAAAAGGAAAGTTCAACTCTGGGAGTTGAATACAAACATCACAAAGTAGTTTCTGAGAATGCTTCTGTCTCGTTTTTATGTGACGATGATCCCGTTTCCAATGAAATCTTCAAAGAGGTCCACATAGCCACTTGCAGATTCCAAAGAAAGAGAGTTTCAAAACTGCTCCATCACAAGGATTGTTCAACTCTGTGAGTTGAATGCAGTCATCACAGAAAACTTTCTGAGAATGCTTCTGTCTAGGTTTGATGTGAAGATATACCCGTTTCCAACGAAGGCCACGAAGTGGTCCAAATATACACTTGCAGATTCTACTAGAAGGGTGTTGCAAACCTGAACTATCAAAGGAAGGTTCAACTCTGTGAGTTGAATGCAAACATCACAAAGAAGTTTCTGAGAATGCTTCCGTTTAGTTATGGGAAGTTTATCCCGTTTCCAACGAAATCCTCAGAGAGGTCCAAATATCCCCTTGCAGATTCTACAAACAGTGTGTTTGGAAACTGCTCCATCAAAACGAATGTTCAGCTCTCTGAGTTAAAGGCAATCGTCCCTGAGAATTTTCTGAGAGTGCTACTGTCTGGTTTTTATATGAAGTTCTTTCCTTTCTTACCATAGGCCTCAAAGCGGTCCCAATCTCCACTTGCAGATTCTCCAAAAAGACTGTTTCCAAACTGCTCTCTCAAAAGGAATGTTCAACTCTGTGAGTTGAATGCAATCATCACAGAGTAGTTTCTGAGAATGCTTCTATGTAGTTTCTAGGAGAAGATATTTCCTTTTCCACCACAGCCCCCAAAGCCCTCCAAATGTCCATTTGCAGATCCTAAAAAAAGAGTGTTTCAAAGCTGCGCTATCAAAGGGAAAGTTCAACTCTGCGAGGTGAATGCCAACATCCCAAAGAAGTTTCTGAGAATGCCTCTGTTTAGCTTTTATGTGAAGATTATCCCGTTTCCAACGAAATCTTCAAAGAGGTCCAAATATCCACTTGCGGATCCCCCAGAAAGAGTGTTTCGAAACTGCTGCTTCAAAAGGAATCTTCAACTCTGTGAGTTGAATGCAATCATCACAAAGAAGTTTCTGACAATGCTTCTCTCTCGTTTTTCTGTGAAGATATTTCCTTTTCCACCACAGGCCTGAAAGCGCTCCAAAGGTCCACTTGCAGATTCTACGAAAAGAATGTTTCAAAACTGCTCTATGAACAGCAATGTTAAACTCTGTGGCTCGAACACAAACATCACAAAGCAGTTTCTGAGAATGCTTCAGTTTAGTTTTTCTGTGAAGATATTCCCGTTTCCAAAGAAATCTTCAAAGAGGTCCACATATCCACTTACAGATTCTACACAAAGAGAGTTTCAAAACTGCTCAATCAAAGGGAGGGTTCAACTCTGTGACTTGAACGCAATCATCACACAGAAGTTTCTGAGAATGCTTCTCTTTAGTTTTTACGTGAAGATATACCCGTTTCGAACGAAGGCCACCCAGTGGTCCAAATATCCACTTGCAGATTCTACAAAAAGAGTGTTTCAAACCTGAACTATCAAAGGAAGGTTCAACTCTGTGAGTTGAATGCAAACAGCACGAAGAAGTTTCTGAGAATATTTGTGTTTAGTTATGGGAAGTTTATCCCGTTTCCAACGAAATCCTCAGAGAGGTCCAAATATCCACTTGCAGATTCTACCAAAAGTGTGTTTGGAAACTGCTCCATCAAGAGGCATGTTCAGCTCTGTGAGTTAATCTCCATCATCACAAAGTATTTTCTGAGAATGCTTCCGTTTGGTTTTTATAGGGAGTTCTTTCCTTCACTACCGTAGGCCTCAAAGCAGTCCAAATCTCCATTTGCAGATTCTACAAAAAGAGTGTTTCCAATCTGCTCTACCAATAGGAATGTTCAACTCCGTGAGTGGAATGCAATCATCACAAAGTAGTTTATCAGAATGCTTCTATGTAGTTTTTAGGTGAAGATATTTCCTTTTCCACCACAGGCCTCAAAGCCCCCCAAATGTCCACTTGCAGATTCTAGAAAAAGAGTGTTTCATAGCTGCTCTTTCAAAAGGAAAGTTCAACTCTGGGAGTTGAATACAAACATCACAAAGTAGTTTCTGAGAATGCTTCTGTCTCGTTTTTATGTGACGATGCTCCCGTTTCCAATGAAATCTTCAAAGAGGTCCACATAGCCACTTGCAGATTCCAAAGAAAGAGAGTTTCAAAACTGCTCCATCACAAGGATTGTTCAACTCTGTGAGTTGAATGCAGTCATCACAGAAAACTTTCTGAGAATGCTTCTGTCTAGGTTTGATGTGAAGATATACCCGTTTCCAACGAAGGCCACGAAGTGGTCCAAATATACACTTGCAGATTCTACTAGAAGGGTGTTGCAAACCTGAACTATCAAAGGAAGGTTCAACTCTGTGAGTTGAATGCAAACATCACAAAGAAGTTTCTGAGAATGCTTCCGTTTAGTTATGGGAAGTTTATCCCGTTTCCAACGAAATCCTCAGAGAGGTCCAAATATCCCCTTGCAGATTCTACAAACAGTGTGTTTGGAAACTGCTCCATCAAAACGAATGTTCAGCTCTCTGAGTTGAAGGCAATCGTCACTGAGAATTTTCTGAGAGTGCTACTGTCTGGTTTTTATATGAAGTTCTTTCCTTTCTTACCATAGGCCTCAAAGCGGTCCCAATCTCCACTTGCAGATTCTCCAAAAAGACTGTTTCCAAACTGCTCTCTCAAAAGGAATGTTCAACTCTGTGAGTTGAATGCAATCATCACAGAGTAGTTTCTGAGAATGCTTCTATGTAGTTTCTAGGAGAAGATATTTCCTTTTCCACCACAGCCCCCAAAGCCCTCCAAATGTCCATTTGCAGATCCTAAAAAAAGAGTGTTTCAAAGCTGCGCTATCAAAGGGAAAGTTCAACTCTGCGAGGTGAATGCCAACATCCCAAAGAAGTTTCTGAGAATGCCTCTGTTTAGCTTTTATGTGAAGATTATCCCGTTTCCAACGAAATCTTCAAAGAGGTCCAAATATCCACTTGCGGATCCCCCAGAAAGAGTGTTTCGAAACTGCTGCTTCAAAAGGAATCTTCAACTCTGTGAGTTGAATGCAATCATCACAAAGAAGTTTCTGACAATGCTTCTCTCTCGTTTTTCTGTGAAGATATTTCCTTTTCCACCACAGGCCTGAAAGCACTCCAAAGGTCCACTTGCAGATTCTACGAAAAGAATGTTTCAAAACTGCTCTATGAACAGCAATGTTAAACTCTGTGGCTCGAACACAAACATCACAAAGCAGTTTCTGAGAATGCTTCAGTTTAGTTTTTCTGTGAAGATATTCCCGTTTCCAAAGAAATCTTCAAAGAGGTCCACATATCCACTTACAGATTCTACACAAAGAGAGTTTCAAAACTGCTCAATCAAAGGGAGGGTTCAACTCTGTGACTTGAACGCAATCATCACACAGAAGTTTCTGAGAATGCTTCTCTTTAGTTTTTACGTGAAGATATACCCGTTTCGAACGAAGGCCACCCAGTGGTCCAAATATCCACTTGCAGATTCTACAAAAAGAGTGTTTCAAACCTGAACTATCAAAGGAAGGTTCAACTCTGTGAGTTGAATGCAAACAGCACGAAGAAGTTTCTGAGAATGTTTGTGTTTAGTTATGGGAAGTTTATCCCGTTTCCAACGAAATCCTCAGAGAGGTCCAAATATCCACTTGCAGATTCTACCAAAAGTGTGTTTGGAAACTGCTCCATCAAGAGGCATGTTCAGCTCTGTGAGTTAATCTCCATCATCACAAAGTATTTTCTGAGAATGCTTCCGTTTGGTTTTTATAGGGAGTTCTTTCCTTTACTACCGTAGGCCTCAAAGCAGTCCAAATCTCCATTTGCAGATTCTACAAAAAGAGTGTTTCCAATCTGCTCTACCAATAGGAATGTTCAACTCCGTGAGTGGAATGCAATCATCACAAAGTAGTTTCTCAGAATGCTTCTATGTAGTTTTTAGGTGAAGATATTTCCTTTTCCACCACAGGCCTCAAAGCCCCCCAAATGTCCACTTGCAGATTCTAGAAAAAGAGTGTTTCATAGCTGCTCTTTCAAAAGGAAAGTTCAACTCTGGGAGTTGAATACAAACATCACAAAGTAGTTTCTGAGAATGCTTCTGTCTCGTTTTTATGTGACGATGATCCCGTTTCCAATGAAATCTTCAAAGAGGTCCACATAGCCACTTGCAGATTCCAAAGAAAGAGAGTTTCAAAACTGCTCCATCACAAGGATTGTTCAACTCTGTGAGTTGAATGCAGTCATCACAGAAAACTTTCTGAGAATGCTTCTGTCTAGGTTTGATGTGAAGATATACCCGTTTCCAACGAAGGCCACGAAGTGGTCCAAATATACACTTGCAGATTCTACTAGAAGGGTGTTGCAAACCTGAACTATCAAAGGAAGGTTCAACTCTGTGAGTTGAATGCAAACATCACAAAGAAGTTTCTGAGAATGCTTCCGTTTAGTTATGGGAAGTTTATCCCGTTTCCAACGAAATCCTCAGAGAGGTCCAAATATCCCCTTGCAGATTCTACAAACAGTGTGTTTGGAAACTGCTCCATCAAAACGAATGTTCAGCTCTCTGAGTTAAAGGCAATCGTCACTGAGAATTTTCTGAGAGTGCTACTGTCTGGTTTTTATATGAAGTTCTTTCCTTTCTTACCATAGGCCTCAAAGCGGTCCCAATCGCCACTTGCAGATTCTCCAAAAAGACTGTTTCCAAACTGCTCTCTCAAAAGGAATGTTCAACTCTGTGAGTTGAATGCAATCATCACAGAGTAGTTTCTGAGAATGCTTCTATGTAGTTTCTAGGAGAAGATATTTCCTTTTCCACCACAGCCCCCAAAGCCCTCCAAATGTCCATTTGCAGATCCTAAAAAAAGAGTGTTTCAAAGCTGCGCTATCAAAGGGAAAGTTCAACTCTGCGAGGTGAATGCCAACATCCCAAAGAAGTTTCTGAGAATGCCTCTGTTTAGCTTTTATGTGAAGATTATCCCGTTTCCAACGAAATCTTCAAAGAGGTCCAAATATCCACTTGCGGATCCCCCAGAAAGAGTGTTTCGAAACTGCTGCTTCAAAAGGAATCTTCAACTCTGTGAGTTGAATGCAATCATCACAAAGAAGTTTCTGACAATGCTTCTCTCTCGTTTTTCTGTGAAGATATTTCCTTTTCCACCACAGGCCTGAAAGCGCTCCAAAGGTCCACTTGCAGATTCTACGAAAAGAATGTTTCAAAACTGCTCTATGAACAGCAATGTTAAACTCTGTGGCTCGAACACAAACATCACAAAGCAGTTTCTGAGAATGCTTCAGTTTAGTTTTTCTGTGAAGATATTCCCGTTTCCAAAGAAATCTTCAAAGAGGTCCACATATCCACTTACAGATTCTACACAAAGAGAGTTTCAAAACTGCTCAATCAAAGGGAGGGTTCAACTCTGTGACTTGAACGCAATCATCACACAGAAGTTTCTGAGAATGCTTCTCTTTAGTTTTTACGTGAAGATATACCCGTTTCGAACGAAGGCCACCCAGTGGTCCAAATATCCACTTGCAGATTCTACAAAAAGAGTGTTTCAAACCTGAACTATCAAAGGAAGGTTCAACTCTGTGAGTTGAATGCAAACAGCACGAAGAAGTTTCTGAGAATGTTTGTGTTTAGTTATGGGAAGTTTATCCCGTTTCCAACGAAATCCTCAGAGAGGTCCAAATATCCACTTGCAGATTCTACCAAAAGTGTGTTTGGAAACTGCTCCATCAAGAGGCATGATCAGCTCTGTGAGTTAATCTCCATCATCACAAAGTATTTTCTGAGAATGCTTCCGTTTGGTTTTTATAGGAAGTTCTTTCCTTCACTACCGTAGGCCTCAAAGCAGTCCAAATCTCCATTTGCAGATTCTACAAAAAGAGTGTTTCCAATCTGCTCTACCAATAGGAATGTTCAACTCCGTGAGTGGAATGCAATCATCACAAAGTAGTTTCTCAGAATGCTTCTATGTAGTTTTTAGGTGAAGATATTTCCTTTTCCACCACAGGCCTCAAAGCCCCCCAAATGTCCACTTGCAGATTCTAGAAAAAGAGTGTTTCATAGCTGCTCTTTCAAAAGGAAAGTTCAACTCTGGGAGTTGAATACAAACATCACAAAGTAGTTTCTGAGAATGCTTCTGTCTCGTTTTTATGTGACGATGATCCCGTTTCCAATGAAATCTTCAAAGAGGTCCACATAGCCACTTGCAGATTCCAAAGAAAGAGAGTTTCAAAACTGCTCCATCACAAGGATTGTTCAACTCTGTGAGTTGAATGCAGTCATCACAGAAAACTTTCTGAGAATGCTTCTGTCTAGGTTTGATGTGAAGATATACCCGTTTCCAACGAAGGCCACGAAGTGGTCCAAATATACACTTGCAGATTCTACTAGAAGGGTGTTGCAAACCTGAACTATCAAAGGAAGGTTCAACTCTGTGAGTTGAATGCAAACATCACAAAGAAGTTTCTGAGAATGCTTCCGTTTAGTTATGGGAAGTTTATCCCGTTTCCAACGAAATCCTCAGAGAGGTCCAAATATCCCCTTGCAGATTCTACAAACAGTGTGTTTGGAAACTGCTCCATCAAAACGAATGTTCAGCTCTCTGAGTTAAAGGCAATCGTCCCTGAGAATTTTCTGAGAGTGCTACTGTCTGGTTTTTATATGAAGTTCTTTCCTTTCTTACCATAGGCCTCAAAGCGGTCCCAATCTCCACTTGCAGATTCTCCAAAAAGACTGTTTCCAAACTGCTCTCTCCAAAGGAATCTTCAACTCTGTGAGTTGAATGCAATCATCACAGAGTAGTTTCTGAGAATGCTTCTATGTAGTTTCTAGGAGAAGATATTTCCTTTTCCACCACAGCCCCCAAAGCCCTCCAAATGTCCATTTGCAGATCCTAAAAAAAGAGTGTTTCAAAGCTGCGCTATCAAAGGGAAAGTTCAACTCTGCGAGGTGAATGCCAACATCCCAAAGAAGTTTCTGAGAATGCCTCTGTTTAGCTTTTATGTGAAGATTATCCCGTTTCCAACGAAATCTTCAAAGAGGTCCAAATATCCACTTGCGGATCCCCCAGAAAGAGTGTTTCGAAACTGCTGCTTCAAAAGGAATCTTCAACTCTGTGAGTTGAATGCAATCATCACAAAGAAGTTTCTGACAATGCTTCTCTCTCGTTTTTCTGTGAAGATATTTCCTTTTCCACCACAGGCCTGAAAGCGCTCCAAAGGTCCACTTGCAGATTCTACGAAAAGAATGTTTCAAAACTGCTCTATGAACAGCAATGTTAAACTCTGTGGCTCGAACACAAACATCACAAAGCAGTTTCTGAGAATGCTTCAGTTTAGTTTTTCTGTGAAGATATTCCCGTTTCCAAAGAAATCTTCAAAGAGGTCCACATATCCACTTACAGATTCTACACAAAGAGAGTTTCAAAACTGCTCAATCAAAGGGAGGGTTCAACTCTGTGACTTGAACGCAATCATCACACAGAAGTTTCTGAGAATGCTTCTCTTTAGTTTTTACGTGAAGATATACCCGTTTCGAACGAAGGCCACCCAGTGGTCCAAATATCCACTTGCAGATTCTACAAAAAGAGTGTTTCAAACCTGAACTATCAAAGGAAGGTTCAACTCTGTGAGTTGAATGCAAACAGCACGAAGAAGTTTCTGAGAATGTTTGTGTTTAGTTATGGGAAGTTTATCCCGTTTCCAACGAAATCCTCAGAGAGGTCCAAATATCCACTTGCAGATTCTACCAAAAGTGTGTTTGGAAACTGCTCCATCAAGAGGCATGTTCAGCTCTGTGAGTTAATCTCCATCATCACAAAGTATTTTCTGAGAATGCTTCCGTTTGGTTTTTATAGGAAGTTCTTTCCTTCACTACCGTAGGCCTCAAAGCAGTCCAAATCTCCATTTGCAGATTCTACAAAAAGAGTGTTTCCAATCTGCTCTATCAATAGGAATGTTCAACTCCGTGAGTGGAATGCAATCATCACAAAGTAGTTTCTCAGAATGCTTCTATGTAGTTTTTAGGTGAAGATATTTCCTTTTCCACCACAGGCCTCAAAGCCCCCCAAATGTCCACTTGCAGATTCTAGAAAAAGAGTGTTTCATAGCTGCTCTTTCAAAAGGAAAGTTCAACTCTGGGAGTTGAATACAAACATCACAAAGTAGTTTCTGAGAATGCTTCTGTCTCGTTTTTATGTGACGATGATCCCGTTTCCAATGAAATCTTCAAAGAGGTCCACATAGCCACTTGCAGATTCCAAAGAAAGAGAGTTTCAAAACTGCTCCATCACAAGGATTGTTCAACTCTGTGAGTTGAATGCAGTCATCACAGAAAACTTTCTGAGAATGCTTCTGTCTAGGTTTGATGTGAAGATATACCCGTTTCCAACGAAGGCCACGAAGTGGTCCAAATATACACTTGCAGATTCTACTAGAAGGGTGTTGCAAACCTGAACTATCAAAGGAAGGTTCAACTCTGTGAGTTGAATGCAAACATCACAAAGAAGTTTCTGAGAATGCTTCCGTTTAGTTATGGGAAGTTTATCCCGTTTCCAACGAAATCCTCAGAGAGGTCCAAATATCCCCTTGCAGATTCTACAAACAGTGTGTTTGGAAACTGCTCCATCAAAACGAATGTTCAGCTCTCTGAGGTAAAGGCAATCGTCACTGAGAATTTTCTGAGAGTGCTACTGTCTGGTTTTTATATGAAGTTCTTTCCTTTCTTACCATAGGCCTCAAAGCGGTCCCAATCTCCACTTGCAGATTCTCCAAAAAGACTGTTTCCAAACTGCTCTCTCAAAAGGAATGTTCAACTCTGTGAGTTGAATGCAATCATCACAGAGTAGTTTCTGAGAATGCTTCTATGTAGTTTTTAGGAGAAGATATTTCCTTTTCCACCACAGCCCCCAAAGCCCTCCAAATGTCCATTTGCAGATCCTAAAAAAAGAGTGTTTCAAAGCTGCGCTATGAAAGGGAAAGTTCAACTCTGCGAGGTGAATGCCAACATCCCAAAGAAGTTTCTGAGAATGCCTCTGTTTAGCTTTTATGTGAAGATTATACCGTTTCCAACGAAATCTTCAAAGAGGTCCAAATATCCACTTGCAGATTCTACCAAAAGTGTGTTTGGAAACTGCTCCATCAAGAGGCATGTTCAGCTCTGTGAGTTAATCTCCGTCATCACAAAGTATTTTCTGAGAATGCTTCCGTTTGGTTTTTATAGGAAGTTCTTTCCTTTACTACCGTAGGCCTCAAAGCAGTCCAAATCTCCATTTGCAGATTCTACAAAAAGAGTGTTTCCAATCTGCTCTACCAATAGGAATGTTCAACTCCGTGAGTGGAATGCAATCATCACAAAGTAGTTTCTCAGAATGCTTCTATGTAGTTTTTAGGTGAAGATATTTCCTTTTCCACCACAGGCCTCAAAGCCCCCCAAATGTCCACTTGCAGATTCTAGAAAAAGAGTGTTTCATAGCTGCTCTTTCAAAAGGAAAGTTCAACTCTGGGAGTTGAATACAAACATCACAAAGTAGTTTCTGAGAATGCTTCTGTCTCGTTTTTATGTGACGATGATCCCGTTTCCAATGAAATCTTCAAAGAGGTCCACATAGCCACTTGCAGATTCCAAAGAAAGAGAGTTTCAAAACTGCTCCATCACAAGGATTGTTAAACTCTGTGAGTTGAATGCAGTCATCACAGAAAACTTTCTGAGAATGCTTCTGTCTAGGTTTGATGTGAAGATATACCCGTTTCCAACGAAGGCCACGAAGTGGTCCAAATATACACTTGCAGATTCTACTACAAGGGTGTTGCAAACCTGAACTATCAAAGGAAGGTTCAACTCTGTGAGTTGAATGCAAACATCACAAAGAAGTTTCTGAGAATGCTTCCGTTTAGTTATGGGAAGTTTATCCCGTTTCCAACGAAATCCTCAGAGAGGTCCAAATATCCCCTTGCAGATTCTACAAACAGTGTGTTTGGAAACTGCTCCATCAAAACGAATGTTCAGCTCTCTGAGTTAAAGGCAATCGTCACTGAGAATTTTCTGAGAGTGCTACTGTCTGGTTTTTATATGAAGTTCTTTCCTTTCTTACCATAGGCCTCAAAGCGGTCCCAATCTCCACTTGCAGATTCTCCAAAAAGACTGTTTCCAAACTGCTCTCTCAAAAGGAATGTTCAACTCTGTGAGTTGAATGCAATCATCACAGAGTAGTTTCTGAGAATGCTTCTATGTAGTTTTTAGGAGAAGATATTTCCTTTTCCACCACAGCCCCCAAAGCCCTCCAAATGTCCATTTGCAGATCCTAAAAAAAGAGTGTTTCAAAGCTGCGCTATCAAAGGGAAAGTTCAACTCTGCGAGGTGAATGCCAACATCCCAAAGAAGTTTCTGAGAATGCCTCTGTTTAGCTTTTATGTGAAGATTATCCCGTTTCCAACGAAATCTTCAAAGAGGTCCAAATATCCACTTGCGGATCCCCCAGAAAGAGTGTTTCGAAACTGCTGCTTCAAAAGGAATCTTCAACTCTGTGAGTTGAATGCAATCATCACAAAGAAGTTTCTGACAATGCTTCTCTCTCGTTTTTCTGTGAAGATATTTCCTTTTCCACCACAGGCCTGAAAGCGCTCCAAAGGTCCACTTGCAGATTCTACGAAAAGAATGTTTCAAAACTGCTCTATGAACAGCAATGTTAAACTCTGTGGCTCGAACACAAACATCACAAAGCAGTTTCTGAGAATGCTTCAGTTTAGTTTTTCTGTGAAGATATTCCCGTTTCCAAAGAAATCTTCAAAGAGGTCCACATATCCACTTACAGATTCTACACAAAGAGAGTTTCAAAACTGCTCAATCAAAGGGAGGGTTCAACTCTGTGACTTGAATGCAATCATCACACAGAAGTTTCTGAGAATGCTTCTCTTTAGTTTTTACGTGAAGATATACCCGTTTCGAACGAAGGCCACCCAGTGGTCCAAATATCCACTTGCAGATTCTACAAAAAGAGTGTTTCAAACCTGAACTATCAAAGGAAGGTTCAACTCTGTGAGTTGAATGCAAACAGCACGAAGAAGTTTCTGAGAATGTTTGTGTTTAGTTATGGGAAGTTTATCCCGTTTCCAACGAAATCCTCAGAGAGGTCCAAATATCCACTTGCAGATTCTACCAAAAGTGTGTTTGGAAACTGCTCCATCAAGAGGCATGTTCAGCTCTGTGAGTTAATCTCCATCATCACAAAGTATTTTCTGAGAATGCTTCCGTTTCGTTTTTATAGGAAGTTCTTTCCTTTACTACCGTAGGCCTCAAAGCAGTCCAAATCTCCATTTGCAGATTCTACAAAAAGAGTGTTTCCAATCTGCTCTATCAATAGGAATGTTCAACTCCGTGAGTGGAATGCAATCATCACAAAGTAGTTTCTCAGAATGCTTCTATGTAGTTTTTAGGTGAAGATATTTCCTTTTCCACCACAGGCCTCAAAGCCCCCCAAATGTCCACTTGCAGATTCTAGAAAAAGAGTGTTTCATAGCTGCTCTTTCAAAAGGAAAGTTCAACTCTGGGAGTTGAATACAAACATCACAAAGTAGTTTCTGAGAATGCTTCTGTCTCGTTTTTATGTGACGATGCTCCCGTTTCCAATGAAATCTTCAAAGAGGTCCACATAGCCACTTGCAGATTCCAAAGAAAGAGAGTTTCAAAACTGCTCCATCACAAGGATTGTTCAACTCTGTGAGTTGAATGCAGTCATCACAGAAAACTTTCTGAGAATGCTTCTGTCTAGGTTTGATGTGAAGATATACCCGTTTCCAACGAAGGCCACGAAGTGGTCCAAATATACACTTGCAGATTCTACTAGAAGGGTGTTGCAAACCTGAACTATCAAAGGAAGGTTCAACTCTGTGAGTTGAATGCAAACATCACAAAGAAGTTTCTGAGAATGCTTCCGTTTAGTTATGGGAAGTTTATCCCGTTTCCAACGAAATCCTCAGAGAGGTCCAAATATCCCCTTGCAGATTCTACAAACAGTGTGTTTGGAAACTGCTCCATCAAAACGAATGTTCAGCTCTCTGAGTTAAAGGCAATCGTCACTGAGAATTTTCTGAGAGTGCTACTGTCTGGTTTTTATATGAAGTTCTTTCCTTTCTTACCATAGGCCTCAAAGCGGTCCCAATCTCCACTTGCAGATTCTCCAAAAAGACTGTTTCCAAACTGCTCTCTCAAAAGGAATGTTCAACTCTGTGAGTTGAATGCAATCATCACAGAGTAGTTTCTGAGAATGCTTCTATGTAGTTTTTAGGAGAAGATATTTCCTTTTCCACCACAGCCCCCAAAGCCCTCCAAATGTCCATTTGCAGATCCTAAAAAAAGAGTGTTTCAAAGCTGCGCTATCAAAGGGAAAGTTCAACTCTGCGAGGTGAATGCCAACATCCCAAAGAAGTTTCTGAGAATGCCTCTGTTTAGCTTTTATGTGAAGATTATCCCGTTTCCAACGAAATCTTCAAAGAGGTCCAAATATCCACTTGCGGATCCCCCAGAAAGAGTGTTTCGAAACTGCTGCTTCAAAAGGAATCTTCAACTCTGTGAGTTGAATGCAATCATCACAAAGAAGTTTCTGACAATGCTTCTCTCTCGTTTTTCTGTGAAGATATTTCCTTTTCCACCACAGGCCTGAAAGCGCTCCAAAGGTCCACTTGCAGATTCTACGAAAAGAATGTTTCAAAACTGCTCTATGAACAGCAATGTTAAACTCTGTGGCTCGAACACAAACATCACAAAGCAGTTTCTGAGAATGCTTCAGTTTAGTTTTTCTGTGAAGATATTCCCGTTTCCAAAGAAATCTTCAAAGAGGTCCACATATCCACTTACAGATTCTACACAAAGAGAGTTTCAAAACTGCTCAATCAAAGGGAGGGTTCAACTCTGTGACTTGAATGCAGTCATCACACAGAAGTTTCTGAGAATGCTTCTCTTTAGTTTTTACGTGAAGATATACCCGTTTCGAACGAAGGCCACCCAGTGGTCCAAATATCCACTTGCAGATTCTACAAAAAGAGTGTTTCAAACCTGAACTATCAAAGGAAGGTTCAACTCTGTGACTTGAATGCAAACAGCACGAAGAAGTTTCTGAGAATGTTTGTGTTTAGTTATGGGAAGTTTATCCCGTTTCCAACGAAATCCTCAGAGAGGTCCAAATATCCACTTGCAGATTCTACCAAAAGTGTGTTTGGAAACTGCTCCATCAAGAGGCATGTTCAGCTCTGTGAGTTAATCTCCATCATCACAAAGTATTTTCTGAGAATGCTGCCGTTTGGTTTTTATAGGAAGTTCTTTCCTTTACTACCGTAGGCCTCAAAGCAGTCCAAATCTCCATTTGCAGATTCTACAAAAAGAGTGTTTCCAATCTGCTCTATCAATAGGAATGTTCAACTCCGTGAGTGGAATGCAATCATCACAAAGTAGTTTCTCAGAATGCTTCTATGTAGTTTTTAGGTGAAGATATTTCCTTTTCCACCACAGGCCTCAAAGCCCCCCAAATGTCCACTTGCAGATTCTAGAAAAAGAGTGTTTCATAGCTGCTCTTTCAAAAGGAAAGTTCAACTCTGGGAGTTGAATACAAACATCACAAAGTAGTTTCTGAGAATGCTTCTGTCTCGTTTTTATGTGACGATGCTCCCGTTTCCAATGAAATCTTCAAAGAGGTCCACATAGCCACTTGCAGATTCCAAAGAAAGAGAGTTTCAAAACTGCTCCATCACAAGGATTGTTCAACTCTGTGAGTTGAATGCAGTCATCACAGAAAACTTTCTGAGAATGCTTCTGTCTAGGTTTGATGTGAAGATATACCCGTTTCCAACGAAGGCCACGAAGTGGTCCAAATATACACTTGCAGATTCTACTAGAAGGGTGTTGCAAACCTGAACTATCAAAGGAAGGTTCAACTCTGTGAGTTGAATGCAAACATCACAAAGAAGTTTCTGAGAATGCTTCCGTTTAGTTATGGGAAGTTTATCCCGTTTCCAACGAAATCCTCAGAGAGGTCCAAATATCCCCTTGCAGATTCTACAAACAGTGTGTTTGGAAACTGCTCCATCAAAACGAATGTTCAGCTCTCTGAGTTAAAGGCAATCGTCACTGAGAATTTTCTGAGAGTGCTACTGTCTGGTTTTTATATGAAGTTCTTTCCTTTCTTACCATAGGCCTCAAAGCGGTCCCAATCTCCACTTGCAGATTCTCCAAAAAGACTGTTTCCAAACTGCTCTCTCAAAAGGAATGTTCAACTCTGTGAGTTGAATGCAATCATCACAGAGTAGTTTCTGAGAATGCTTCTATGTAGTTTTTAGGAGAAGATATTTCCTTTTCCACCACAGCCCCCAAAGCCCTCCAAATGTCCATTTGCAGATCCTAAAAAAAGAGTGTTTCAAAGCTGCGCTATCAAAGGGAAAGTTCAACTCTGCGAGGTGAATGCCAACATCCCAAAGAAGTTTCTGAGAATGCCTCTGTTTAGCTTTTATGTGAAGATTATCCCGTTTCCAACGAAATCTTCAAAGAGGTCCAAATATCCACTTGCGGATCCCCCAGAAAGAGTGTTTCGAAACTGCTGCTTCAAAAGGAATCTTCAACTCTGTGAGTTGAATGCAATCATCACAAAGAAGTTTCTGACAATGCTTCTCTCTCGTTTTTCTGTGAAGATATTTCCTTTTCCACCACAGGCCTGAAAGCGCTCCAAAGGTCCACTTGCAGATTCTACGAAAAGAATGTTTCAAAACTGCTCTATGAACAGCAATGTTAAACTCTGTGGCTCGAACACAAACATCACAAAGCAGTTTCTGAGAATGCTTCAGTTTAGTTTTTCTGTGAAGATATTCCCGTTTCCAAAGAAATCTTCAAAGAGGTCCACATATCCACTTACAGATTCTACACAAAGAGAGTTTCAAAACTGCTCAATCAAAGGGAGGGTTCAACTCTGTGACTTGAATGCAATCATCACACAGAAGTTTCTGAGAATGCTTCTCTTTAGTTTTTACGTGAAGATATACCCGTTTCGAACGAAGGCCACCCAGTGGTCCAAATATCCACTTGCAGATTCTACAAAAAGAGTGTTTCAAACCTGAACTATCAAAGGAAGGTTCAACTCTGTGACTTGAATGCAAACAGCACGAAGAAGTTTCTGAGAATGTTTGTGTTTAGTTATGGGAAGTTTATCCCGTTTCCAACGAAATCCTCAGAGAGGTCCAAATATCCACTTGCAGATTCTACCAAAAGTGTGTTTGGAAACTGCTCCATCAAGAGGCATGTTCAGCTCTGTGAGTTAATCTCCATCATCACAAAGTATTTTCTGAGAATGCTTCCGTTTGGTTTTTCTAGGGAGTTCTTTCCTTTACTACCGTAGGCCTCAAAGCAGTCCAAATCTCCATTTGCAGATTCTACAAAAAGAGTGTTTCCAATCTGCTCTATCAATAGGAATGTTCAACTCCGTGAGTGGAATGCAATCATCACAAAGTAGTTTCTCAGAATGCTTCTATGTAGTTTTTAGGTGAAGATATTTCCTTTTCCACCACAGGCCTCAAAGCCCCCCAAATGTCCACTTGCAGATTCTAGAAAAAGAGTGTTTCATAGCTGCTCTTTCAAAAGGAAAGTTCAACTCTGGGAGTTGAATACAAACATCACAAAGTAGTTTCTGAGAATGCTTCTGTCTCGTTTTTATGTGACGATGATCCCGTTTCCAATGAAATCTTCAAAGGGGTCCACATAGCCACTTGCAGATTCCAAAGAAAGAGAGTTTCAAAACTGCTCCATCACAAGGATTGTTCAACTCTGTGAGTTGAATGCAGTCATCACAGAAAACTTTCTGAGAATGCTTCTGTCTAGGTTTGATGTGAAGATATACCCGTTTCCAACGAAGGCCACGAAGTGGTCCAAATATACACTTGCAGATTCTACTAGAAGGGTGTTGCAAACCTGAACTATCAAAGGAAGGTTCAACTCTGTGAGTTGAATGCAAACATCACAAAGAAGTTTCTGAGAATGCTTCCGTTTAGTTATGGGAAGTTTATCCCGTTTCCAACGAAATCCTCAGAGAGGTCCAAATATCCCCTTGCAGATTCTACAAACAGTGTGTTTGGAAACTGCTCCATCAAAACGAATGTTCAGCTCTCTGAGTTAAAGGCAATCGTCACTGAGAATTTTCTGAGAGTGCTACTGTCTGGTTTTTATATGAAGTTCTTTCCTTTCTTACCATAGGCCTCAAAGCGGTCCCAATCTCCACTTGCAGATTCTCCAAAAAGACTGTTTCCAAACTGCTCTCTCAAAAGGAATGTTCAACTCTGTGAGTTGAATGCAATCATCACAGAGTAGTTTCTGAGAATGCTTCTATGTAGTTTCTAGGAGAAGATATTTCCTTTTCCACCACAGCCCCCAAAGCCCTCCAAATGTCCATTTGCAGATCCTAAAAAAAGAGTGTTTCAAAGCTGCGCTATCAAAGGGAAAGTTCAACTCTGCGAGGTGAATGCCAACATCCCAAAGAAGTTTCTGAGAATGCCTCTGTTTAGCTTTTATGTGAAGATTATCCCGTTTCCAACGAAATCTTCAAAGAGGTCCAAATATCCACTTGCGGATCCCCCAGAAAGAGTGTTTCGAAACTGCTGCTTCAAAAGGAATCTTCAACTCTGTGAGTTGAATGCAATCATCACAAAGAAGTTTCTGACAATGCTTCTCTCTCGTTTTTCTGTGAAGATATTTCCTTTTCCACCACAGGCCTGAAAGCGCTCCAAAGGTCCACTTGCAGATTCTACGAAAAGAATGTTTCAAAACTGCTCTATGAACAGCAATGTTAAACTCTGTGGCTCGAACACAAACATCACAAAGCAGTTTCTGAGAATGCTTCAGTTTAGTTTTTCTGTGAAGATATTCCCGTTTCCAAAGAAATCTTCAAAGAGGTCCACATATCCACTTACAGATTCTACACAAAGAGAGTTTCAAAACTGCTCAATCAAAGGGAGGGTTCAACTCTGTGACTTGAACGCAGTCATCACACAGAAGTTTCTGAGAATGCTTCTCTTCAGTTTTTACGTGAAGATATACCCGTTTCGAACGAAGGCCACCCAGTGGTCCAAATATCCACTTGCAGATTCTACAAAAAGAGTGTTTCAAACCTGAACTATCAAAGGAAGGTTCAACTCTGTGACTTGAATGCAAACAGCACGAAGAAGTTTCTGAGAATGTTTGTGTTTAGTTATGGGAAGTTTATCCCGTTTCCAACGAAATCCTCAGAGAGGTCCAAATATCCACTTGCAGATTCTACCAAAAGTGTGTTTGGAAACTGCTCCATCAAGAGGCATGTTCAGCTCTGTGAGTTAATCTCCATCATCACAAAGTATTTTCTGAGAATGCTTCCGTTTGGTTTTTCTAGGAAGTTCTTTCCTTTACTACCGTAGGCCTCAAAGCAGTCCAAATCTCCATTTGCAGATTCTACAAAAAGAGTGTTTCCAATCTGCTCTACCAATAGGAATGTTCAACTCCGTGAGTGGAATGCAATCATCACAAAGTAGTTTCTCAGAATGCTTCTATGTAGTTTTTAGGTGAAGATATTTCCTTTTCCACCACAGGCCTCAAAGCCCCCCAAATGTCCACTTGCAGATTCTAGAAAAAGAGTGTTTCATAGCTGCTCTTTCAAAAGGAAAGTTCAACTCTGGGAGTTGAATACAAACATCACAAAGTAGTTTCTGAGAATGCTTCTGTCTCGTTTTTATGTGACGATGATCCCGTTTCCAATGAAATCTTCAAAGAGGTCCACATAGCCACTTGCAGATTCCAAAGAAAGAGAGTTTCAAAACTGCTCCATCACAAGGATTGTTCAACTCTGTGAGTTGAATGCAGTCATCACAGAAAACTTTCTGAGAATGCTTCTGTCTAGGTTTGATGTGAAGATATACCCGTTTCCAACGAAGGCCACGAAGTGGTCCAAATATACACTTGCAGATTCTACTAGAAGGGTGTTGCAAACCTGAACTATCAAAGGAAGGTTCAACTCTGTGAGTTGAATGCAAACATCACAAAGAAGTTTCTGAGAATGCTTCCGTTTAGTTATGGGAAGTTTATCCCGTTTCCAACGAAATCCTCAGAGAGGTCCAAATATCCCCTTGCAGATTCTACAAACAGTGTGTTTGGAAACTGCTCCATCAAAACGAATGTTCAGCTCTCTGAGTTAAAGGCAATCGTCACTGAGAATTTTCTGAGAGTGCTACTGTCTGGTTTTTATATGAAGTTCTTTCCTTTCTTACCATAGGCCTCAAAGCGGTCCCAATCTCCACTTGCAGATTCTCCAAAAAGACTGTTTCCAAACTGCTCTCTCAAAAGGAATGTTCAACTCTGTGAGTTGAATGCAATCATCACAGAGTAGTTTCTGAGAATGCTTCTATGTAGTTTCTAGGAGAAGATATTTCCTTTTCCACCACAGCCCCCAAAGCCCTCCAAATGTCCATTTGCAGATCCTAAAAAAAGAGTGTTTCAAAGCTGCGCTATCAAAGGGAAAGTTCAACTCTGCGAGGTGAATGCCAACATCCCAAAGAAGTTTCTGAGAATGCCTCTGTTTAGCTTTTATGTGAAGATTATCCCGTTTCCAACGAAATCTTCAAAGAGGTCCAAATATCCACTTGCGGATCCCCCAGAAAGAGTGTTTCGAAACTGCTGCTTCAAAAGGAATCTTCAACTCTGTGAGTTGAATGCAATCATCACAAAGAAGTTTCTGACAATGCTTCGCTCTCGTTTTTCTGTGAAGATATTTCCTTTTCCACCACAGGCCTGAAAGCGCTCCAAAGGTCCACTTGCAGATTCTACGAAAAGAATGTTTCAAAACTGCTCTATGAACAGCAATGTTAAACTCTGTGGCTCGAACACAAACATCACAAAGCAGTTTCTGAGAATGCTTCAGTTTAGTTTTTCTGTGAAGATATTCCCGTTTCCAAAGAAATCTTCAAAGAGGTCCACATATCCACTTACAGATTCTACACAAAGAGAGTTTCAAAACTGCTCAATCAAAGGGAGGGTTCAACTCTGTGACTTGAACGCAATCATCACACAGAAGTTTCTGAGAATGCTTCTCTTTAGTTTTTACGTGAAGATATACCCGTTTCGAACGAAGGCCACCCAGTGGTCCAAATATCCACTTGCAGATTCTACAAAAAGAGTGTTTCAAACCTGAACTATCAAAGGAAGGTTCAACTCTGTGACTTGAATGCAAACAGCACGAAGAAGTTTCTGAGAATGTTTGTGTTTAGTTATGGGAAGTTTATCCCGTTTCCAACGAAATCCTCAGAGAGGTCCAAATATCCACTTGCAGATTCTACCAAAAGTGTGTTTGGAAACTGCTCCATCAAGAGGCATGTTCAGCTCTGTGAGTTAATCTCCATCATCACAAAGTATTTTCTGAGAATGCTTCCGTTTGGTTTTTATAGGAAGTTCTTTCCTTTACTACCGTAGGCCTCAAAGCAGTCCAAATCTCCATTTGCAGATTCTACAAAAAGAGTGTTTCCAATCTGCTCTACCAATAGGAATGTTCAACTCCGTGAGTGGAATGCAATCATCACAAAGTAGTTTCTCAGAATGCTTCTATGTAGTTTTTAGGTGAAGATATTTCCTTTTCCACCACAGGCCTCAAAGCCCCCCAAATGTCCACTTGCAGATTCTAGAAAAAGAGTGTTTCATAGCTGCTCTTTCAAAAGGAAAGTTCAACTCTGGGAGTTGAATACAAACATCACAAAGTAGTTTCTGAGAATGCTTCTGTCTCGTTTTTATGTGACGATGATCCCGTTTCCAATGAAATCTTCAAAGAGGTCCACATAGCCACTTGCAGATTCCAAAGAAAGAGAGTTTCAAAACTGCTCCATCACAAGGATTGTTCAACTCTGTGAGTTGAATGCAGTCATCACAGAAAACTTTCTGAGAATGCTTCTGTCTAGGTTTGATGTGAAGATATACCCGTTTCCAACGAAGGCCAGGAAGTGGTCCAAATATACACTTGCAGATTCTACTAGAAGGGTGTTGCAAACCTGAACTATCAAAGGAAGGTTCAACTCTGTGAGTTGAATGCAAACATCACAAAGAAGTTTCTGAGAATGCTTCCGTTTAGTTATGGGAAGCTTATCCCGTTTCCAACGAAATCCTCAGAGAGGTCCAAATATCCCCTTGCAGATTCTACAAACAGTGTGTTTGGAAACTGCTCCATCAAAACGAATGTTCAGCTCTCTGAGTTAAAGGCAATCGTCCCTGAGAATTTTCTGAGAGTGCTACTGTCTGGTTTTTATATGAAGTTCTTTCCTTTCTTACCATAGGCCTCAAAGCGGTCCCAATCTCCACTTGCAGATTCTCCAAAAAGACTGTTTCCAAACTGCTCTCTCAAAAGGAATGTTCAACTCTGTGAGTTGAATGCAATCATCACAGAGTAGTTTCTGAGAATGCTTCTATGTAGTTTCTAGGAGAAGATATTTCCTTTTCCACCACAGCCCCCAAAGCCCTCCAAATGTCCATTTGCAGATCCTAAAAAAAGAGTGTTTCAAAGCTGCGCTATCAAAGGGAAAGTTCAACTCTGCGAGGTGAATGCCAACATCCCAAAGAAGTTTCTGAGAATGCCTCTGTTTAGCTTTTATGTGAAGATTATCCCGTTTCCAACGAAATCTTCAAAGAGGTCCAAATATCCACTTGCGGATCCCCCAGAAAGAGTGTTTCGAAACTGCTGCTTCAAAAGGAATCTTCAACTCTGTGAGTTGAATGCAATCATCACAAAGAAGTTTCTGACAATGCTTCTCTCTCGTTTTTCTGTGAAGATATTTCCTTTTCCACCACAGGCCTGAAAGCGCTCCAAAGGTCCACTTGCAGATTCTACGAAAAGAATGTTTCAAAACTGCTCTATGAACAGCAATGTTAAACTCTGTGGCTCGAACACAAACATCACAAAGCAGTTTCTGAGAATGCTTCAGTTTAGTTTTTCTGTGAAGATATTCCCGTTTCCAAAGAAATCTTCAAAGAGGTCCACATATCCACTTACAGATTCTACACAAAGAGAGTTTCAAAACTGCTCAATCAAAGGGAGGGTTCAACTCTGTGACTTGAACGCAATCATCACACAGAAGTTTCTGAGAATGCTTCTCTTTAGTTTTTACGTGAAGATATACCCGTTTCGAACGAAGGCCACCCAGTGGTCCAAATATCCACTTGCAGATTCTACAAAAAGAGTGTTTCAAACCTGAACTATCAAAGGAAGGTTCAACTCTGTGAGTTGAATGCAAACAGCACGAAGAAGTTTCTGAGAATGTTTGTGTTTAGTTATGGGAAGTTTATCCCGTTTCCAACGAAATCCTCAGAGAGGTCCAAATATCCACTTGCAGATTCTACCAAAAGTGTGTTTGGAAACTGCTCCATCAAGAGGCATGTTCAGCTCTGTGAGTTAATCTCCATCATCACAAAGTATTTTCTGAGAATGCTTCCGTTTGGTTTTTATAGGAAGTTCTTTCCTTCACTACCGTAGGCCTCAAAGCAGTCCAAATCTCCATTTGCAGATTCTACAAAAAGAGTGTTTCCAATCTGCTCTACCAATAGGAATGTTCAACTCCGTGAGTGGAATGCAATCATCACAAAGTAGTTTCTCAGAATGCTTCTATGTAGTTTTTAGGTGAAGATATTTCCTTTTCCACCACAGGCCTCAAAGCCCCCCAAATGTCCACTTGCAGATTCTAGAAAAAGAGTGTTTCATAGCTGCTCTTTCAAAAGGAAAGTTCAACTCTGGGAGTTGAATACAAACATCACAAAGTAGTTTCTGAGAATGCTTCTGTCTCGTTTTTATGTGACGATGATCCCGTTTCCAATGAAATCTTCAAAGAGGTCCACATAGCCACTTGCAGATTCCAAAGAAAGAGAGTTTCAAAACTGCTCCATCACAAGGATTGTTCAACTCTGTGAGTTGAATGCAGTCATCACAGAAAACTTTCTGAGAATGCTTCTGTCTAGGTTTGATGTGAAGATATACCCGTTTCCAACGAAGGCCACGAAGTGGTCCAAATATACACTTGCAGATTCTACTAGAAGGGTGTTGCAAACCTGAACTATCAAAGGAAGGTTCAACTCTGTGAGTTGAATGCAAACATCACAAAGAAGTTTCTGAGAATGCTTCCGTTTAGTTATGGGAAGTTTATCCCGTTTCCAACGAAATCCTCAGAGAGGTCCAAATATCCCCTTGCAGATTCTACAAACAGTGTGTTTGGAAACTGCTCCATCAAAACGAATGTTCAGCTCTCTGAGTTAAAGGCAATCGTCCCTGAGAATTTTCTGAGAGTGCTACTGTCTGGTTTTTATATGAAGTTCTTTCCTTTCTTACCATAGGCCTCAAAGCGGTCCCAATCTCCACTTGCAGATTCTCCAAAAAGACTGTTTCCAAACTGCTCTCTCAAAAGGAATGTTCAACTCTGTGAGTTGAATGCAATCATCACAGAGTAGTTTCTGAGAATGCTTCTATGTAGTTTCTAGGAGAAGATATTTCCTTTTCCACCACAGCCCCCAAAGCCCTCCAAATGTCCATTTGCAGATCCTAAAAAAAGAGTGTTTCAAAGCTGCGCTATCAAAGGGAAAGTTCAACTCTGCGAGGTGAATGCCAACATCCCAAAGAAGTTTCTGAGAATGCCTCTGTTTAGCTTTTATGTGAAGATTATCCCGTTTCCAACGAAATCTTCAAAGAGGTCCAAATATCCACTTGCGGATCCCCCAGAAAGAGTGTTTCGAAACTGCTGCTTCAAAAGGAATCTTCAACTCTGTGAGTTGAATGCAATCATCACAAAGAAGTTTCTGACAATGCTTCTCTCTCGTTTTTCTGTGAAGATATTTCCTTTTCCACCACAGGCCTGAAAGCGCTCCAAAGGTCCACTTGCAGATTCTACGAAAAGAATGTTTCAAAACTGCTCTATGAACAGCAATGTTAAACTCTGTGGCTCGAACACAAACATCACAAAGCAGTTTCTGAGAATGCTTCAGTTTAGTTTTTCTGTGAAGATATTCCCGTTTCCAAAGAAATCTTCAAAGAGGTCCACATATCCACTTACAGATTCTACACAAAGAGAGTTTCAAAACTGCTCAATCAAAGGGAGGGTTCAACTCTGTGACTTGAACGCAATCATCACACAGAAGTTTCTGAGAATGCTTCTCTTTAGTTTTTACGTGAAGATATACCCGTTTCGAACGAAGGCCACCCAGTGGTCCAAATATCCACTTGCAGATTCTACAAAAAGAGTGTTTCAAACCTGAACTATCAAAGGAAGGTTCAACTCTGTGAGTTGAATGCAAACAGCACGAAGAAGTTTCTGAGAATATTTGTGTTTAGTTATGGGAAGTTTATCCCGTTTCCAACGAAATCCTCAGAGAGGTCCAAATATCCACTTGCAGATTCTACCAAAAGTGTGTTTGGAAACTGCTCCATCAAGAGGCATGTTCAGCTCTGTGAGTTAATCTCCATCATCACAAAGTATTTTCTGAGAATGCTTCCGTTTGGTTTTTATAGGGAGTTCTTTCCTTCACTACCGTAGGCCTCAAAGCAGTCCAAATCTCCATTTGCAGATTCTACAAAAAGAGTGTTTCCAATCTGCTCTACCAATAGGAATGTTCAACTCCGTGAGTGGAATGCAATCATCACAAAGTAGTTTATCAGAATGCTTCTATGTAGTTTTTAGGTGAAGATATTTCCTTTTCCACCACAGGCCTCAAAGCCCCCCAAATGTCCACTTGCAGATTCTAGAAAAAGAGTGTTTCATAGCTGCTCTTTCAAAAGGAAAGTTCAACTCTGGGAGTTGAATACAAACATCACAAAGTAGTTTCTGAGAATGCTTCTGTCTCGTTTTTATGTGACGATGATCCCGTTTCCAATGAAATCTTCAAAGAGGTCCACATAGCCACTTGCAGATTCCAAAGAAAGAGAGTTTCAAAACTGCTCCATCACAAGGATTGTTCAACTCTGTGAGTTGAATGCAGTCATCACAGAAAACTTTCTGAGAATGCTTCTGTCTAGGTTTGATGTGAAGATATACCCGTTTCCAACGAAGGCCACGAAGTGGTCCAAATATACACTTGCAGATTCTACTAGAAGGGTGTTGCAAACCTGAACTATCAAAGGAAGGTTCAACTCTGTGAGTTGAATGCAAACATCACAAAGAAGTTTCTGAGAATGCTTCCGTTTAGTTATGGGAAGTTTATCCCGTTTCCAACGAAATCCTCAGAGAGGTCCAAATATCCCCTTGCAGATTCTACAAACAGTGTGTTTGGAAACTGCTCCATCAAAACGAATGTTCAGCTCTCTGAGTTGAAGGCAATCGTCACTGAGAATTTTCTGAGAGTGCTACTGTCTGGTTTTTATATGAAGTTCTTTCCTTTCTTACCATAGGCCTCAAAGCGGTCCCAATCTCCACTTGCAGATTCTCCAAAAAGACTGTTTCCAAACTGCTCTCTCAAAAGGAATGTTCAACTCTGTGAGTTGAATGCAATCATCACAGAGTAGTTTCTGAGAATGCTTCTATGTAGTTTCTAGGAGAAGATATTTCCTTTTCCACCACAGCCCCCAAAGCCCTCCAAATGTCCATTTGCAGATCCTAAAAAAAGAGTGTTTCAAAGCTGCGCTATCAAAGGGAAAGTTCAACTCTGCGAGGTGAATGCCAACATCCCAAAGAAGTTTCTGAGAATGCCTCTGTTTAGCTTTTATGTGAAGATTATCCCGTTTCCAACGAAATCTTCAAAGAGGTCCAAATATCCACTTGCGGATCCCCCAGAAAGAGTGTTTCGAAACTGCTGCTTCAAAAGGAATCTTCAACTCTGTGAGTTGAATGCAATCATCACAAAGAAGTTTCTGACAATGCTTCTCTCTCGTTTTTCTGTGAAGATATTTCCTTTTCCACCACAGGCCTGAAAGCACTCCAAAGGTCCACTTGCAGATTCTACGAAAAGAATGTTTCAAAACTGCTCTATGAACAGCAATGTTAAACTCTGTGGCTCGAACACAAACATCACAAAGCAGTTTCTGAGAATGCTTCAGTTTAGTTTTTCTGTGAAGATATTCCCGTTTCCAAAGAAATCTTCAAAGAGGTCCACATATCCACTTACAGATTCTACACAAAGAGAGTTTCAAAACTGCTCAATCAAAGGGAGGGTTCAACTCTGTGACTTGAACGCAATCATCACACAGAAGTTTCTGAGAATGCTTCTCTTTAGTTTTTACGTGAAGATATACCCGTTTCGAACGAAGGCCACCCAGTGGTCCAAATATCCACTTGCAGATTCTACAAAAAGAGTGTTTCAAACCTGAACTATCAAAGGAAGGTTCAACTCTGTGAGTTGAATGCAAACAGCACGAAGAAGTTTCTGAGAATGTTTGTGTTTAGTTATGGGAAGTTTATCCCGTTTCCAACGAAATCCTCAGAGAGGTCCAAATATCCACTTGCAGATTCTACCAAAAGTGTGTTTGGAAACTGCTCCATCAAGAGGCATGTTCAGCTCTGTGAGTTAATCTCCATCATCACAAAGTATTTTCTGAGAATGCTTCCGTTTGGTTTTTATAGGGAGTTCTTTCCTTTACTACCGTAGGCCTCAAAGCAGTCCAAATCTCCATTTGCAGATTCTACAAAAAGAGTGTTTCCAATCTGCTCTACCAATAGGAATGTTCAACTCCGTGAGTGGAATGCAATCATCACAAAGTAGTTTCTCAGAATGCTTCTATGTAGTTTTTAGGTGAAGATATTTCCTTTTCCACCACAGGCCTCAAAGCCCCCCAAATGTCCACTTGCAGATTCTAGAAAAAGAGTGTTTCATAGCTGCTCTTTCAAAAGGAAAGTTCAACTCTGGGAGTTGAATACAAACATCACAAAGTAGTTTCTGAGAATGCTTCTGTCTCGTTTTTATGTGACGATGATCCCGTTTCCAATGAAATCTTCAAAGAGGTCCACATAGCCACTTGCAGATTCCAAAGAAAGAGAGTTTCAAAACTGCTCCATCACAAGGATTGTTCAACTCTGTGAGTTGAATGCAGTCATCACAGAAAACTTTCTGAGAATGCTTCTGTCTAGGTTTGATGTGAAGATATACCCGTTTCCAACGAAGGCCACGAAGTGGTCCAAATATACACTTGCAGATTCTACTAGAAGGGTGTTGCAAACCTGAACTATCAAAGGAAGGTTCAACTCTGTGAGTTGAATGCAAACATCACAAAGAAGTTTCTGAGAATGCTTCCGTTTAGTTATGGGAAGTTTATCCCGTTTCCAACGAAATCCTCAGAGAGGTCCAAATATCCCCTTGCAGATTCTACAAACAGTGTGTTTGGAAACTGCTCCATCAAAACGAATGTTCAGCTCTCTGAGTTAAAGGCAATCGTCACTGAGAATTTTCTGAGAGTGCTACTGTCTGGTTTTTATATGAAGTTCTTTCCTTTCTTACCATAGGCCTCAAAGCGGTCCCAATCGCCACTTGCAGATTCTCCAAAAAGACTGTTTCCAAACTGCTCTCTCAAAAGGAATGTTCAACTCTGTGAGTTGAATGCAATCATCACAGAGTAGTTTCTGAGAATGCTTCTATGTAGTTTCTAGGAGAAGATATTTCCTTTTCCACCACAGCCCCCAAAGCCCTCCAAATGTCCATTTGCAGATCCTAAAAAAAGAGTGTTTCAAAGCTGCGCTATCAAAGGGAAAGTTCAACTCTGCGAGGTGAATGCCAACATCCCAAAGAAGTTTCTGAGAATGCCTCTGTTTAGCTTTTATGTGAAGATTATCCCGTTTCCAACGAAATCTTCAAAGAGGTCCAAATATCCACTTGCGGATCCCCCAGAAAGAGTGTTTCGAAACTGCTGCTTCAAAAGGAATCTTCAACTCTGTGAGTTGAATGCAATCATCACAAAGAAGTTTCTGACAATGCTTCTCTCTCGTTTTTCTGTGAAGATATTTCCTTTTCCACCACAGGCCTGAAAGCGCTCCAAAGGTCCACTTGCAGATTCTACGAAAAGAATGTTTCAAAACTGCTCTATGAACAGCAATGTTAAACTCTGTGGCTCGAACACAAACATCACAAAGCAGTTTCTGAGAATGCTTCAGTTTAGTTTTTCTGTGAAGATATTCCCGTTTCCAAAGAAATCTTCAAAGAGGTCCACATATCCACTTACAGATTCTACACAAAGAGAGTTTCAAAACTGCTCAATCAAAGGGAGGGTTCAACTCTGTGACTTGAACGCAATCATCACACAGAAGTTTCTGAGAATGCTTCTCTTTAGTTTTTACGTGAAGATATACCCGTTTCGAACGAAGGCCACCCAGTGGTCCAAATATCCACTTGCAGATTCTACAAAAAGAGTGTTTCAAACCTGAACTATCAAAGGAAGGTTCAACTCTGTGAGTTGAATGCAAACAGCACGAAGAAGTTTCTGAGAATGTTTGTGTTTAGTTATGGGAAGTTTATCCCGTTTCCAACGAAATCCTCAGAGAGGTCCAAATATCCACTTGCAGATTCTACCAAAAGTGTGTTTGGAAACTGCTCCATCAAGAGGCATGATCAGCTCTGTGAGTTAATCTCCATCATCACAAAGTATTTTCTGAGAATGCTTCCGTTTGGTTTTTATAGGAAGTTCTTTCCTTCACTACCGTAGGCCTCAAAGCAGTCCAAATCTCCATTTGCAGATTCTACAAAAAGAGTGTTTCCAATCTGCTCTACCAATAGGAATGTTCAACTCCGTGAGTGGAATGCAATCATCACAAAGTAGTTTCTCAGAATGCTTCTATGTAGTTTTTAGGTGAAGATATTTCCTTTTCCACCACAGGCCTCAAAGCCCCCCAAATGTCCACTTGCAGATTCTAGAAAAAGAGTGTTTCATAGCTGCTCTTTCAAAAGGAAAGTTCAACTCTGGGAGTTGAATACAAACATCACAAAGTAGTTTCTGAGAATGCTTCTGTCTCGTTTTTATGTGACGATGATCCCGTTTCCAATGAAATCTTCAAAGAGGTCCACATAGCCACTTGCAGATTCCAAAGAAAGAGAGTTTCAAAACTGCTCCATCACAAGGATTGTTCAACTCTGTGAGTTGAATGCAGTCATCACAGAAAACTTTCTGAGAATGCTTCTGTCTAGGTTTGATGTGAAGATATACCCGTTTCCAACGAAGGCCACGAAGTGGTCCAAATATACACTTGCAGATTCTACTAGAAGGGTGTTGCAAACCTGAACTATCAAAGGAAGGTTCAACTCTGTGAGTTGAATGCAAACATCACAAAGAAGTTTCTGAGAATGCTTCCGTTTAGTTATGGGAAGTTTATCCCGTTTCCAACGAAATCCTCAGAGAGGTCCAAATATCCCCTTGCAGATTCTACAAACAGTGTGTTTGGAAACTGCTCCATCAAAACGAATGTTCAGCTCTCTGAGTTAAAGGCAATCGTCCCTGAGAATTTTCTGAGAGTGCTACTGTCTGGTTTTTATATGAAGTTCTTTCCTTTCTTACCATAGGCCTCAAAGCGGTCCCAATCTCCACTTGCAGATTCTCCAAAAAGACTGTTTCCAAACTGCTCTCTCCAAAGGAATCTTCAACTCTGTGAGTTGAATGCAATCATCACAGAGTAGTTTCTGAGAATGCTTCTATGTAGTTTCTAGGAGAAGATATTTCCTTTTCCACCACAGCCCCCAAAGCCCTCCAAATGTCCATTTGCAGATCCTAAAAAAAGAGTGTTTCAAAGCTGCGCTATCAAAGGGAAAGTTCAACTCTGCGAGGTGAATGCCAACATCCCAAAGAAGTTTCTGAGAATGCCTCTGTTTAGCTTTTATGTGAAGATTATCCCGTTTCCAACGAAATCTTCAAAGAGGTCCAAATATCCACTTGCGGATCCCCCAGAAAGAGTGTTTCGAAACTGCTGCTTCAAAAGGAATCTTCAACTCTGTGAGTTGAATGCAATCATCACAAAGAAGTTTCTGACAATGCTTCTCTCTCGTTTTTCTGTGAAGATATTTCCTTTTCCACCACAGGCCTGAAAGCGCTCCAAAGGTCCACTTGCAGATTCTACGAAAAGAATGTTTCAAAACTGCTCTATGAACAGCAATGTTAAACTCTGTGGCTCGAACACAAACATCACAAAGCAGTTTCTGAGAATGCTTCAGTTTAGTTTTTCTGTGAAGATATTCCCGTTTCCAAAGAAATCTTCAAAGAGGTCCACATATCCACTTACAGATTCTACACAAAGAGAGTTTCAAAACTGCTCAATCAAAGGGAGGGTTCAACTCTGTGACTTGAACGCAATCATCACACAGAAGTTTCTGAGAATGCTTCTCTTTAGTTTTTACGTGAAGATATACCCGTTTCGAACGAAGGCCACCCAGTGGTCCAAATATCCACTTGCAGATTCTACAAAAAGAGTGTTTCAAACCTGAACTATCAAAGGAAGGTTCAACTCTGTGAGTTGAATGCAAACAGCACGAAGAAGTTTCTGAGAATGTTTGTGTTTAGTTATGGGAAGTTTATCCCGTTTCCAACGAAATCCTCAGAGAGGTCCAAATATCCACTTGCAGATTCTACCAAAAGTGTGTTTGGAAACTGCTCCATCAAGAGGCATGTTCAGCTCTGTGAGTTAATCTCCATCATCACAAAGTATTTTCTGAGAATGCTTCCGTTTGGTTTTTATAGGAAGTTCTTTCCTTCACTACCGTAGGCCTCAAAGCAGTCCAAATCTCCATTTGCAGATTCTACAAAAAGAGTGTTTCCAATCTGCTCTATCAATAGGAATGTTCAACTCCGTGAGTGGAATGCAATCATCACAAAGTAGTTTCTCAGAATGCTTCTATGTAGTTTTTAGGTGAAGATATTTCCTTTTCCACCACAGGCCTCAAAGCCCCCCAAATGTCCACTTGCAGATTCTAGAAAAAGAGTGTTTCATAGCTGCTCTTTCAAAAGGAAAGTTCAACTCTGGGAGTTGAATACAAACATCACAAAGTAGTTTCTGAGAATGCTTCTGTCTCGTTTTTATGTGACGATGATCCCGTTTCCAATGAAATCTTCAAAGAGGTCCACATAGCCACTTGCAGATTCCAAAGAAAGAGAGTTTCAAAACTGCTCCATCACAAGGATTGTTCAACTCTGTGAGTTGAATGCAGTCATCACAGAAAACTTTCTGAGAATGCTTCTGTCTAGGTTTGATGTGAAGATATACCCGTTTCCAACGAAGGCCACGAAGTGGTCCAAATATACACTTGCAGATTCTACTAGAAGGGTGTTGCAAACCTGAACTATCAAAGGAAGGTTCAACTCTGTGAGTTGAATGCAAACATCACAAAGAAGTTTCTGAGAATGCTTCCGTTTAGTTATGGGAAGTTTATCCCGTTTCCAACGAAATCCTCAGAGAGGTCCAAATATCCCCTTGCAGATTCTACAAACAGTGTGTTTGGAAACTGCTCCATCAAAACGAATGTTCAGCTCTCTGAGGTAAAGGCAATCGTCACTGAGAATTTTCTGAGAGTGCTACTGTCTGGTTTTTATATGAAGTTCTTTCCTTTCTTACCATAGGCCTCAAAGCGGTCCCAATCTCCACTTGCAGATTCTCCAAAAAGACTGTTTCCAAACTGCTCTCTCAAAAGGAATGTTCAACTCTGTGAGTTGAATGCAATCATCACAGAGTAGTTTCTGAGAATGCTTCTATGTAGTTTTTAGGAGAAGATATTTCCTTTTCCACCACAGCCCCCAAAGCCCTCCAAATGTCCATTTGCAGATCCTAAAAAAAGAGTGTTTCAAAGCTGCGCTATGAAAGGGAAAGTTCAACTCTGCGAGGTGAATGCCAACATCCCAAAGAAGTTTCTGAGAATGCCTCTGTTTAGCTTTTATGTGAAGATTATACCGTTTCCAACGAAATCTTCAAAGAGGTCCAAATATCCACTTGCAGATTCTACCAAAAGTGTGTTTGGAAACTGCTCCATCAAGAGGCATGTTCAGCTCTGTGAGTTAATCTCCGTCATCACAAAGTATTTTCTGAGAATGCTTCCGTTTGGTTTTTATAGGAAGTTCTTTCCTTTACTACCGTAGTCCTCAAAGCAGTCCAAATCTCCATTTGCAGATTCTACAAAAAGAGTGTTTCCAATCTGCTCTACCAATAGGAATGTTCAACTCCGTGAGTGGAATGCAATCATCACAAAGTAGTTTCTCAGAATGCTTCTATGTAGTTTTTAGGTGAAGATATTTCCTTTTCCACCACAGGCCTCAAAGCCCCCCAAATGTCCACTTGCAGATTCTAGAAAAAGAGTGTTTCATAGCTGCTCTTTCAAAAGGAAAGTTCAACTCTGGGAGTTGAATACAAACATCACAAAGTAGTTTCTGAGAATGCTTCTGTCTCGTTTTTATGTGACGATGATCCCGTTTCCAATGAAATCTTCAAAGAGGTCCACATAGCCACTTGCAGATTCCAAAGAAAGAGAGTTTCAAAACTGCTCCATCACAAGGATTGTTCAACTCTGTGAGTTGAATGCAGTCATCACAGAAAACTTTCTGAGAATGCTTCTGTCTAGGTTTGATGTGAAGATATACCCGTTTCCAACGAAGGCCACGAAGTGGTCCAAATATACACTTGCAGATTCTACTACAAGGGTGTTGCAAACCTGAACTATCAAAGGAAGGTTCAACTCTGTGAGTTGAATGCAAACATCACAAAGAAGTTTCTGAGAATGCTTCCGTTTAGTTATGGGAAGTTTATCCCGTTTCCAACGAAATCCTCAGAGAGGTCCAAATATCCCCTTGCAGATTCTACAAACAGTGTGTTTGGAAACTGCTCCATCAAAACGAATGTTCAGCTCTCTGAGTTAAAGGCAATCGTCACTGAGAATTTTCTGAGAGTGCTACTGTCTGGTTTTTATATGAAGTTCTTTCCTTTCTTACCATAGGCCTCAAAGCGGTCCCAATCTCCACTTGCAGATTCTCCAAAAAGACTGTTTCCAAACTGCTCTCTCAAAAGGAATGTTCAACTCTGTGAGTTGAATGCAATCATCACAGAGTAGTTTCTGAGAATGCTTCTATGTAGTTTTTAGGAGAAGATATTTCCTTTTCCACCACAGCCCCCAAAGCCCTCCAAATGTCCATTTGCAGATCCTAAAAAAAGAGTGTTTCAAAGCTGCGCTATCAAAGGGAAAGTTCAACTCTGCGAGGTGAATGCCAACATCCCAAAGAAGTTTCTGAGAATGCCTCTGTTTAGCTTTTATGTGAAGATTATCCCGTTTCCAACGAAATCTTCAAAGAGGTCCAAATATCCACTTGCGGATCCCCCAGAAAGAGTGTTTCGAAACTGCTGCTTCAAAAGGAATCTTCAACTCTGTGAGTTGAATGCAATCATCACAAAGAAGTTTCTGACAATGCTTCTCTCTCGTTTTTCTGTGAAGATATTTCCTTTTCCACCACAGGCCTGAAAGCGCTCCAAAGGTCCACTTGCAGATTCTACGAAAAGAATGTTTCAAAACTGCTCTATGAACAGCAATGTTAAACTCTGTGGCTCGAACACAAACATCACAAAGCAGTTTCTGAGAATGCTTCAGTTTAGTTTTTCTGTGAAGATATTCCCGTTTCCAAAGAAATCTTCAAAGAGGTCCACATATCCACTTACAGATTCTACACAAAGAGAGTTTCAAAACTGCTCAATCAAAGGGAGGGTTCAACTCTGTGACTTGAATGCAATCATCACACAGAAGTTTCTGAGAATGCTTCTCTTTAGTTTTTACGTGAAGATATACCCGTTTCGAACGAAGGCCACCCAGTGGTCCAAATATCCACTTGCAGATTCTACAAAAAGAGTGTTTCAAACCTGAACTATCAAAGGAAGGTTCAACTCTGTGAGTTGAATGCAAACAGCACGAAGAAGTTTCTGAGAATGTTTGTGTTTAGTTATGGGAAGTTTATCCCGTTTCCAACGAAATCCTCAGAGAGGTCCAAATATCCACTTGCAGATTCTACCAAAAGTGTGTTTGGAAACTGCTCCATCAAGAGGCATGTTCAGCTCTGTGAGTTAATCTCCATCATCACAAAGTATTTTCTGAGAATGCTTCCGTTTCGTTTTTATAGGAAGTTCTTTCCTTTACTACCGTAGGCCTCAAAGCAGTCCAAATCTCCATTTGCAGATTCTACAAAAAGAGTGTTTCCAATCTGCTCTATCAATAGGAATGTTCAACTCCGTGAGTGGAATGCAATCATCACAAAGTAGTTTCTCAGAATGCTTCTATGTAGTTTTTAGGTGAAGATATTTCCTTTTCCACCACAGGCCTCAAAGCCCCCCAAATGTCCACTTGCAGATTCTAGAAAAAGAGTGTTTCATAGCTGCTCTTTCAAAAGGAAAGTTCAACTCTGGGAGTTGAATACAAACATCACAAAGTAGTTTCTGAGAATGCTTCTGTCTCGTTTTTATGTGACGATGCTCCCGTTTCCAATGAAATCTTCAAAGAGGTCCACATAGCCACTTGCAGATTCCAAAGAAAGAGAGTTTCAAAACTGCTCCATCACAAGGATTGTTCAACTCTGTGAGTTGAATGCAGTCATCACAGAAAACTTTCTGAGAATGCTTCTGTCTAGGTTTGATGTGAAGATATACCCGTTTCCAACGAAGGCCACGAAGTGGTCCAAATATACACTTGCAGATTCTACTACAAGGGTGTTGCAAACCTCAACTATCAAAGGAAGGTTCAACTCTGTGAGTTGAATGCAAACATCACAAAGAAGTTTCTGAGAATGCTTCCGTTTAGTTATGGGAAGTTTATCCCGTTTCCAACGAAATCCTCAGAGAGGTCCAAATATCCCCTTGCAGATTCTACAAACAGTGTGTTTGGAAACTGCTCCATCAAAACGAATGTTCAGCTCTCTGAGTTAAAGGCAATCGTCACTGAGAATTTTCTGAGAGTGCTACTGTCTGGTTTTTATATGAAGTTCTTTCCTTTCTTACCATAGGCCTCAAAGCGGTCCCAATCTCCACTTGCAGATTCTCCAAAAAGACTGTTTCCAAACTGCTCTCTCAAAAGGAATGTTCAACTCTGTGAGTTGAATGCAATCATCACAGAGTAGTTTCTGAGAATGCTTCTATGTAGTTTTTAGGAGAAGATATTTCCTTTTCCACCACAGCCCCCAAAGCCCTCCAAATGTCCATTTGCAGATCCTAAAAAAAGAGTGTTTCAAAGCTGCGCTATCAAAGGGAAAGTTCAACTCTGCGAGGTGAATGCCAACATCCCAAAGAAGTTTCTGAGAATGCCTCTGTTTAGCTTTTATGTGAAGATTATCCCGTTTCCAACGAAATCTTCAAAGAGGTCCAAATATCCACTTGCGGATCCCCCAGAAAGAGTGTTTCGAAACTGCTGCTTCAAAAGGAATCTTCAACTCTGTGAGTTGAATGCAATCATCACAAAGAAGTTTCTGACAATGCTTCTCTCTCGTTTTTCTGTGAAGATATTTCCTTTTCCACCACAGGCCTGAAAGCGCTCCAAAGGTCCACTTGCAGATTCTACGAAAAGAATGTTTCAAAACTGCTCTATGAACAGCAATGTTAAACTCTGTGGCTCGAACACAAACATCACAAAGCAGTTTCTGAGAATGCTTCAGTTTAGTTTTTCTGTGAAGATATTCCCGTTTCCAAAGAAATCTTCAAAGAGGTCCACATATCCACTTACAGATTCTACACAAAGAGAGTTTCAAAACTGCTCAATCAAAGGGAGGGTTCAACTCTGTGACTTGAATGCAGTCATCACACAGAAGTTTCTGAGAATGCTTCTCTTTAGTTTTTACGTGAAGATATACCCGTTTCGAACGAAGGCCACCCAGTGGTCCAAATATCCACTTGCAGATTCTACAAAAAGAGTGTTTCAAACCTGAACTATCAAAGGAAGGTTCAACTCTGTGACTTGAATGCAAACAGCACGAAGAAGTTTCTGAGAATGTTTGTGTTTAGTTATGGGAAGTTTATCCCGTTTCCAACGAAATCCTCAGAGAGGTCCAAATATCCACTTGCAGATTCTACCAAAAGTGTGTTTGGAAACTGCTCCATCAAGAGGCATGTTCAGCTCTGTGAGTTAATCTCCATCATCACAAAGTATTTTCTGAGAATGCTGCCGTTTGGTTTTTCTAGGGAGTTCTTTCCTTTACTACCGTAGGCCTCAAAGCAGTCCAAATCTCCATTTGCAGATTCTACAAAAAGAGTGTTTCCAATCTGCTCTATCAATAGGAATGTTCAACTCCGTGAGTGGAATGCAATCATCACAAAGTAGTTTCTCAGAATGCTTCTATGTAGTTTTTAGGTGAAGATATTTCCTTTTCCACCACAGGCCTCAAAGCCCCCCAAATGTCCACTTGCAGATTCTAGAAAAAGAGTGTTTCATAGCTGCTCTTTCAAAAGGAAAGTTCAACTCTGGGAGTTGAATACAAACATCACAAAGTAGTTTCTGAGAATGCTTCTGTCTCGTTTTTATGTGACGATGCTCCCGTTTCCAATGAAATCTTCAAAGAGGTCCACATAGCCACTTGCAGATTCCAAAGAAAGAGAGTTTCAAAACTGCTCCATCACAAGGATTGTTCAACTCTGTGAGTTGAATGCAGTCATCACAGAAAACTTTCTGAGAATGCTTCTGTCTAGGTTTGATGTGAAGATATACCCGTTTCCAACGAAGGCCACGAAGTGGTCCAAATATACACTTGCAGATTCTACTAGAAGGGTGTTGCAAACCTGAACTATCAAAGGAAGGTTCAACTCTGTGAGTTGAATGCAAACATCACAAAGAAGTTTCTGAGAATGCTTCCGTTTAGTTATGGGAAGTTTATCCCGTTTCCAACGAAATCCTCAGAGAGGTCCAAATATCCCCTTGCAGATTCTACAAACAGTGTGTTTGGAAACTGCTCCATCAAAACGAATGTTCAGCTCTCTGAGTTAAAGGCAATCGTCACTGAGAATTTTCTGAGAGTGCTACTGTCTGGTTTTTATATGAAGTTCTTTCCTTTCTTACCATAGGCCTCAAAGCGGTCCCAATCTCCACTTGCAGATTCTCCAAAAAGACTGTTTCCAAACTGCTCTCTCAAAACGAATGTTCAACTCTGTGAGTTGAATGCAATCATCACAGAGTAGTTTCTGAGAATGCTTCTATGTAGTTTTTAGGAGAAGATATTTCCTTTTCCACCACAGCCCCCAAAGCCCTCCAAATGTCCATTTGCAGATCCTAAAAAAAGAGTGTTTCAAAGCTGCGCTATCAAAGGGAAAGTTCAACTCTGCGAGGTGAATGCCAACATCCCAAAGAAGTTTCTGAGAATGCCTCTGTTTAGCTTTTATGTGAAGATTATCCCGTTTCCAACGAAATCTTCAAAGAGGTCCAAATATCCACTTGCGGATCCCCCAGAAAGAGTGTTTCGAAACTGCTGCTTCAAAAGGAATCTTCAACTCTGTGAGTTGAATGCAATCATCACAAAGAAGTTTCTGACAATGCTTCTCTCTCGTTTTTCTGTGAAGATATTTCCTTTTCCACCACAGGCCTGAAAGCGCTCCAAAGGTCCACTTGCAGATTCTACGAAAAGAATGTTTCAAAACTGCTCTATGAACAGCAATGTTAAACTCTGTGGCTCGAACACAAACATCACAAAGCAGTTTCTGAGAATGCTTCAGTTTAGTTTTTCTGTGAAGATATTCCCGTTTCCAAAGAAATCTTCAAAGAGGTCCACATATCCACTTACAGATTCTACACAAAGAGAGTTTCAAAACTGCTCAATCAAAGGGAGGGTTCAACTCTGTGACTTGAATGCAATCATCACACAGAAGTTTCTGAGAATGCTTCTCTTTAGTTTTTACGTGAAGATATACCCGTTTCGAACGAAGGCCACCCAGTGGTCCAAATATCCACTTGCAGATTCTACAAAAAGAGTGTTTCAAACCTGAACTATCAAAGGAAGGTTCAACTCTGTGACTTGAATGCAAACAGCACGAAGAAGTTTCTGAGAATGTTTGTGTTTAGTTATGGGAAGTTTATCCCGTTTCCAACGAAATCCTCAGAGAGGTCCAAATATCCACTTGCAGATTCTACCAAAAGTGTGTTTGGAAACTGCTCCATCAAGAGGCATGTTCAGCTCTGTGAGTTAATCTCCATCATCACAAAGTATTTTCTGAGAATGCTTCCGTTTGGTTTTTCTAGGGAGTTCTTTCCTTTACTACCGTAGGCCTCAAAGCAGTCCAAATCTCCATTTGCAGATTCTACAAAAAGAGTGTTTCCAATCTGCTCTATCAATAGGAATGTTCAACTCCGTGAGTGGAATGCAATCATCACAAAGTAGTTTCTCAGAATGCTTCTATGTAGTTTTTAGGTGAAGATATTTCCTTTTCCACCACAGGCCTCAAAGCCCCCCAAATGTCCACTTGCAGATTCTAGAAAAAGAGTGTTTCATAGCTGCTCTTTCAAAAGGAAAGTTCAACTCTGGGAGTTGAATACAAACATCACAAAGTAGTTTCTGAGAATGCTTCTGTCTCGTTTTTATGTGACGATGATCCCGTTTCCAATGAAATCTTCAAAGAGGTCCACATAGCCACTTGCAGATTCCAAAGAAAGAGAGTTTCAAAACTGCTCCATCACAAGGATTGTTCAACTCTGTGAGTTGAATGCAGTCATCACAGAAAACTTTCTGAGAATGCTTCTGTCTAGGTTTGATGTGAAGATATACCCGTTTCCAACGAAGGCCACGAAGTGGTCCAAATATACACTTGCAGATTCTACTACAAGGGTGTTGCAAACCTGAACTATCAAAGGAAGGTTCAACTCTGTGAGTTGAATGCAAACATCACAAAGAAGTTTCTGAGAATGCTTCCGTTTAGTTATGGGAAGTTTATCCCGTTTCCAACGAAATCCTCAGAGAGGTCCAAATATCCCCTTGCAGATTCTACAAACAGTGTGTTTGGAAACTGCTCCATCAAAACGAATGTTCAGCTCTCTGAGTTAAAGGCAATCGTCACTGAGAATTTTCTGAGAGTGCTACTGTCTGGTTTTTATATGAAGTTCTTTCCTTTCTTACCATAGGCCTCAAAGCGGTCCCAATCTCCACTTGCAGATTCTCCAAAAAGACTGTTTCCAAACTGCTCTCTCAAAAGGAATGTTCAACTCTGTGAGTTGAATGCAATCATCACAGAGTAGTTTCTGAGAATGCTTCTATGTAGTTTTTAGGAGAAGATATTTCCTTTTCCACCACAGCCCCCAAAGCCCTCCAAATGTCCATTTGCAGATCCTAAAAAAAGAGTGTTTCAAAGCTGCGCTATCAAAGGGAAAGTTCAACTCTGCGAGGTGAATGCCAACATCCCAAAGAAGTTTCTGAGAATGCCTCTGTTTAGCTTTTATGTGAAGATTATCCCGTTTCCAACGAAATCTTCAAAGAGGTCCAAATATCCACTTGCGGATCCCCCAGAAAGAGTGTTTCGAAACTGCTGCTTCAAAAGGAATCTTCAACTCTGTGAGTTGAATGCAATCATCACAAAGAAGTTTCTGACAATGCTTCTCTCTCGTTTTTCTGTGAAGATATTTCCTTTTCCACCACAGGCCTGAAAGCGCTCCAAAGGTCCACTTGCAGATTCTACGAAAAGAATGTTTCAAAACTGCTCTATGAACAGCAATGTTAAACTCTGTGGCTCGAACACAAACATCACAAAGCAGTTTCTGAGAATGCTTCAGTTTAGTTTTTCTGTGAAGATATTCCCGTTTCCAAAGAAATCTTCAAAGAGGTCCACATATCCACTTACAGATTCTACACAAAGAGAGTTTCAAAACTGCTCAATCAAAGGGAGGGTTCAACTCTGTGACTTGAATGCAATCATCACACAGAAGTTTCTGAGAATGCTTCTCTTTAGTTTTTACGTGAAGATATACCCGTTTCGAACGAAGGCCACCCAGTGGTCCAAATATCCACTTGCAGATTCTACAAAAAGAGTGTTTCAAACCTGAACTATCAAAGGAAGGTTCAACTCTGTGAGTTGAATGCAAACAGCACGAAGAAGTTTCTGAGAATGTTTGTGTTTAGTTATGGGAAGTTTATCCCGTTTCCAACGAAATCCTCAGAGAGGTCCAAATATCCACTTGCAGATTCTACCAAAAGTGTGTTTGGAAACTGCTCCATCAAGAGGCATGTTCAGCTCTGTGAGTTAATCTCCATCATCACAAAGTATTTTCTGAGAATGCTTCCGTTTCGTTTTTATAGGAAGTTCTTTCCTTTACTACCGTAGGCCTCAAAGCAGTCCAAATCTCCATTTGCAGATTCTACAAAAAGAGTGTTTCCAATCTGCTCTATCAATAGGAATGTTCAACTCCGTGAGTGGAATGCAATCATCACAAAGTAGTTTCTCAGAATGCTTCTATGTAGTTTTTAGGTGAAGATATTTCCTTTTCCACCACAGGCCTCAAAGCCCCCCAAATGTCCACTTGCAGATTCTAGAAAAAGAGTGTTTCATAGCTGCTCTTTCAAAAGGAAAGTTCAACTCTGGGAGTTGAATACAAACATCACAAAGTAGTTTCTGAGAATGCTTCTGTCTCGTTTTTATGTGACGATGCTCCCGTTTCCAATGAAATCTTCAAAGAGGTCCACATAGCCACTTGCAGATTCCAAAGAAAGAGAGTTTCAAAACTGCTCCATCACAAGGATTGTTCAACTCTGTGAGTTGAATGCAGTCATCACAGAAAACTTTCTGAGAATGCTTCTGTCTAGGTTTGATGTGAAGATATACCCGTTTCCAACGAAGGCCACGAAGTGGTCCAAATATACACTTGCAGATTCTACTAGAAGGGTGTTGCAAACCTGAACTATCAAAGGAAGGTTCAACTCTGTGAGTTGAATGCAAACATCACAAAGAAGTTTCTGAGAATGCTTCCGTTTAGTTATGGGAAGTTTATCCCGTTTCCAACGAAATCCTCAGAGAGGTCCAAATATCCCCTTGCAGATTCTACAAACAGTGTGTTTGGAAACTGCTCCATCAAAACGAATGTTCAGCTCTCTGAGTTAAAGGCAATCGTCACTGAGAATTTTCTGAGAGTGCTACTGTCTGGTTTTTATATGAAGTTCTTTCCTTTCTTACCATAGGCCTCAAAGCGGTCCCAATCTCCACTTGCAGATTCTCCAAAAAGACTGTTTCCAAACTGCTCTCTCAAAAGGAATGTTCAACTCTGTGAGTTGAATGCAATCATCACAGAGTAGTTTCTGAGAATGCTTCTATGTAGTTTTTAGGAGAAGATATTTCCTTTTCCACCACAGCCCCCAAAGCCCTCCAAATGTCCATTTGCAGATCCTAAAAAAAGAGTGTTTCAAAGCTGCGCTATCAAAGGGAAAGTTCAACTCTGCGAGGTGAATGCCAACATCCCAAAGAAGTTTCTGAGAATGCCTCTGTTTAGCTTTTATGTGAAGATTATCCCGTTTCCAACGAAATCTTCAAAGAGGTCCAAATATCCACTTGCGGATCCCCCAGAAAGAGTGTTTCGAAACTGCTGCTTCAAAAGGAATCTTCAACTCTGTGAGTTGAATGCAATCATCACAAAGAAGTTTCTGACAATGCTTCTCTCTCGTTTTTCTGTGAAGATATTTCCTTTTCCACCACAGGCCTGAAAGCTCTCCAAAGGTCCACTTGCAGATTCTACGAAAAGAATGTTTCAAAACTGCTCTATGAACAGCAATGTTAAACTCTGTGGCTCGAACACAAACATCACAAAGCAGTTTCTGAGAATGCTTCAGTTTAGTTTTTCTGTGAAGATATTCCCGTTTCCAAAGAAATCTTCAAAGAGGTCCACATATCCACTTACAGATTCTACACAAAGAGAGTTTCAAAACTGCTCAATCAAAGGGAGGGTTCAACTCTGTGACTTGAATGCAGTCATCACACAGAAGTTTCTGAGAATGCTTCTCTTTAGTTTTTATGTGAAGATATACCCGTTTCGAACGAAGGCCACCCAGTGGTCCAAATATCCACTTGCAGATTCTACAAAAAGAGTGTTTCAAACCTGAACTATCAAAGGAAGGTTCAACTCTGTGACTTGAATGCAAACAGCACGAAGAAGTTTCTGAGAATGTTTGTGTTTAGTTATGGGAAGTTTATCCCGTTTCCAACGAAATCCTCAGAGAGGTCCAAATATCCACTTGCAGATTCTACCAAAAGTGTGTTTGGAAACTGCTCCATCAAGAGGCATGTTCAGCTCTGTGAGTTAATCTCCATCATCACAAAGTATTTTCTGAGAATGCTGCCGTTTGGTTTTTATAGGAAGTTCTTTCCTTTACTACCGTAGGCCTCAAAGCAGTCCAAATCTCCATTTGCAGATTCTACAAAAAGAGTGTTTCCAATCTGCTCTATCAATAGGAATGTTCAACTCCGTGAGTGGAATGCAATCATCACAAAGTAGTTTCTCAGAATGCTTCTATGTAGTTTTTAGGTGAAGATATTTCCTTTTCCACCACAGGCCTCAAAGCCCCCCAAATGTCCACTTGCAGATTCTAGAAAAAGAGTGTTTCATAGCTGCTCTTTCAAAAGGAAAGTTCAACTCTGGGAGTTGAATACAAACATCACAAAGTAGTTTCTGAGAATGCTTCTGTCTCGTTTTTATGTGACGATGCTCCCGTTTCCAATGAAATCTTCAAAGAGGTCCACATAGCCACTTGCAGATTCCAAAGAAAGAGAGTTTCAAAACTGCTCCATCACAAGGATTGTTCAACTCTGTGAGTTGAATGCAGTCATCACAGAAAACTTTCTGAGAATGCTTCTGTCTAGGTTTGATGTGAAGATATACCCGTTTCCAACGAAGGCCACGAAGTGGTCCAAATATACACTTGCAGATTCTACTAGAAGGGTGTTGCAAACCTGAACTATCAAAGGAAGGTTCAACTCTGTGAGTTGAATGCAAACATCACAAAGAAGTTTCTGAGAATGCTTCCGTTTAGTTATGGGAAGTTTATCCCGTTTCCAACGAAATCCTCAGAGAGGTCCAAATATCCCCTTGCAGATTCTACAAACAGTGTGTTTGGAAACTGCTCCATCAAAACGAATGTTCAGCTCTCTGAGTTAAAGGCAATCGTCACTGAGAATTTTCTGAGAGTGCTACTGTCTGGTTTTTATATGAAGTTCTTTCCTTTCTTACCATAGGCCTCAAAGCGGTCCCAATCTCCACTTGCAGATTCTCCAAAAAGACTGTTTCCAAACTGCTCTCTCAAAAGGAATGTTCAACTCTGTGAGTTGAATGCAATCATCACAGAGTAGTTTCTGAGAATGCTTCTATGTAGTTTTTAGGAGAAGATATTTCCTTTTCCACCACAGCCCCCAAAGCCCTCCAAATGTCCATTTGCAGATCCTAAAAAAAGAGTGTTTCAAAGCTGCGCTATCAAAGGGAAAGTTCAACTCTGCGAGGTGAATGCCAACATCCCAAAGAAGTTTCTGAGAATGCCTCTGTTTAGCTTTTATGTGAAGATTATCCCGTTTCCAACGAAATCTTCAAAGAGGTCCAAATATCCACTTGCGGATCCCCCAGAAAGAGTGTTTCGAAACTGCTGCTTCAAAAGGAATCTTCAACTCTGTGAGTTGAATGCAATCATCACAAAGAAGTTTCTGACAATGCTTCTCTCTCGTTTTTCTGTGAAGATATTTCCTTTTCCACCACAGGCCTGAAAGCGCTCCAAAGGTCCACTTGCAGATTCTACGAAAAGAATGTTTCAAAACTGCTCTATGAACAGCAATGTTAAACTCTGTGGCTCGAACACAAACATCACAAAGCAGTTTCTGAGAATGCTTCAGTTTAGTTTTTCTGTGAAGATATTCCCGTTTCCAAAGAAATCTTCAAAGAGGTCCACATATCCACTTACAGATTCTACACAAAGAGAGTTTCAAAACTGCTCAATCAAAGGGAGGGTTCAACTCTGTGACTTGAATGCAATCATCACACAGAAGTTTCTGAGAATGCTTCTCTTTAGTTTTTACGTGAAGATATACCCGTTTCGAACGAAGGCCACCCAGTGGTCCAAATATCCACTTGCAGATTCTACAAAAAGAGTGTTTCAAACCTGAACTATCAAAGGAAGGTTCAACTCTGTGACTTGAATGCAAACAGCACGAAGAAGTTTCTGAGAATGTTTGTGTTTAGTTATGGGAAGTTTATCCCGTTTCCAACGAAATCCTCAGAGAGGTCCAAATATCCACTTGCAGATTCTACCAAAAGTGTGTTTGGAAACTGCTCCATCAAGAGGCATGTTCAGCTCTGTGAGTTAATCTCCATCATCACAAAGTATTTTCTGAGAATGCTTCCGTTTGGTTTTTCTAGGGAGTTCTTTCCTTTACTACCGTAGGCCTCAAAGCAGTCCAAATCTCCATTTGCAGATTCTACAAAAAGAGTGTTTCCAATCTGCTCTATCAATAGGAATGTTCAACTCCGTGAGTGGAATGCAATCATCACAAAGTAGTTTCTCAGAATGCTTCTATGTAGTTTTTAGGTGAAGATATTTCCTTTTCCACCACAGGCCTCAAAGCCCCCCAAATGTCCACTTGCAGATTCTAGAAAAAGAGTGTTTCATAGCTGCTCTTTCAAAAGGAAAGTTCAACTCTGGGAGTTGAATACAAACATCACAAAGTAGTTTCTGAGAATGCTTCTGTCTCGTTTTTATGTGACGATGATCCCGTTTCCAATGAAATCTTCAAAGAGGTCCACATAGCCACTTGCAGATTCCAAAGAAAGAGAGTTTCAAAACTGCTCCATCACAAGGATTGTTCAACTCTGTGAGTTGAATGCAGTCATCACAGAAAACTTTCTGAGAATGCTTCTGTCTAGGTTTGATGTGAAGATATACCCGTTTCCAACGAAGGCCATGAAGTGGTCCAAATATACACTTGCAGATTCTACTAGAAGGGTGTTGCAAACCTGAACTATCAAAGGAAGGTTCAACTCTGTGAGTTGAATGCAAACATCACAAAGAAGTTTCTGAGAATGCTTCCGTTTAGTTATGGGAAGTTTATCCCGTTTCCAACGAAATCCTCAGAGAGGTCCAAATATCCCCTTGCAGATTCTACAAACAGTGTGTTTGGAAGCTGCTCCATCAAAACGAATGTTCAGCTCTCTGAGTTAAAGGCAATCGTCACTGAGAATTTTCTGAGAGTGCTACTGTCTGGTTTTTATATGAAGTTCTTTCCTTTCTTACCATAGGCCTCAAAGCGGTCCCAATCGCCACTTGCAGATTCTCCAAAAAGACTGTTTCCAAACTGCTCTCTCAAAAGGAATGTTCAACTCTGTGAGTTGAATGCAATCATCACAGAGTAGTTTCTGAGAATGCTTCTATGTAGTTTCTAGGAGAAGATATTTCCTTTTCCACCACAGCCCCCAAAGCCCTCCAAATGTCCATTTGCAGATCCTAAAAAAAGAGTGTTTCAAAGCTGCGCTATCAAAGGGAAAGTTCAACTCTGCGAGGTGAATGCCAACATCCCAAAGAAGTTTCTGAGAATGCCTCTGTTTAGCTTTTATGTGAAGATTATCCCGTTTCCAACGAAATCTTCAAAGAGGTCCAAATATCCACTTGCGGATCCCCCAGAAAGAGTGTTTCGAAACTGCTGCTTCAAAAGGAATCTTCAACTCTGTGAGTTGAATGCAATCATCACAAAGAAGTTTCTGACAATGCTTCTCTCTCGTTTTTCTGTGAAGATATTTCCTTTTCCACCACAGGCCTGAAAGCGCTCCAAAGGTCCACTTGCAGATTCTACGAAAAGAATGTTTCAAAACTGCTCTATGAACAGCAATGTTAAACTCTGTGGCTCGAACACAAACATCACAAAGCAGTTTCTGAGAATGCTTCAGTTTAGTTTTTCTGTGAAGATATTCCCGTTTCCAAAGAAATCTTCAAAGAGGTCCACATATCCACTTACAGATTCTACACAAAGAGAGTTTCAAAACTGCTCAATCAAAGGGAGGGTTCAACTCTGTGACTTGAATGCAATCATCACACAGAAGTTTCTGAGAATGCTTCTCTTTAGTTTTTACGTGAAGATATACCCGTTTCGAACGAAGGCCACCCAGTGGTCCAAATATCCACTTGCAGATTCTACAAAAAGAGTGTTTCAAACCTGAACTATCAAAGGAAGGTTCAACTCTGTGACTTGAATGCAAACAGCACGAAGAAGTTTCTGAGAATGTTTGTGTTTAGTTATGGGAAGTTTATCCCGTTTCCAACGAAATCCTCAGAGAGGTCCAAATATCCACTTGCAGATTCTACCAAAAGTGTGTTTGGAAACTGCTCCATCAAGAGGCATGTTCAGCTCTGTGAGTTAATCTCCATCATCACAAAGTATTTTCTGAGAATGCTTCCGTTTGGTTTTTCTAGGGAGTTCTTTCCTTTACTACCGTAGGCCTCAAAGCAGTCCAAATCTCCATTTGCAGATTCTACAAAAAGAGTGTTTCCAATCTGCTCTATCAATAGGAATGTTCAACTCCGTGAGTGGAATGCAATCATCACAAAGTAGTTTCTCAGAATGCTTCTATGTAGTTTTTAGGTGAAGATATTTCCTTTTCCACCACAGGCCTCAAAGCCCCCCAAATGTCCACTTGCAGATTCTAGAAAAAGAGTGTTTCATAGCTGCTCTTTCAAAAGGAAAGTTCAACTCTGGGAGTTGAATACAAACATCACAAAGTAGTTTCTGAGAATGCTTCTGTCTCGTTTTTATGTGACGATGATCCCGTTTCCAATGAAATCTTCAAAGAGGTCCACATAGCCACTTGCAGATTCCAAAGAAAGAGAGTTTCAAAACTGCTCCATCACAAGGATTGTTCAACTCTGTGAGTTGAATGCAGTCATCACAGAAAACTTTCTGAGAATGCTTCTGTCTAGGTTTGATGTGAAGATATACCCGTTTCCAACGAAGGCCATGAAGTGGTCCAAATATACACTTGCAGATTCTACTAGAAGGGTGTTGCAAACCTGAACTATCAAAGGAAGGTTCAACTCTGTGAGTTGAATGCAAACATCACAAAGAAGTTTCTGAGAATGCTTCCGTTTAGTTATGGGAAGTTTATCCCGTTTCCAACGAAATCCTCAGAGAGGTCCAAATATCCCCTTGCAGATTCTACAAACAGTGTGTTTGGAAACTGCTCCATCAAAACGAATGTTCAGCTCTCTGAGTTAAAGGCAATCGTCACTGAGAATTTTCTGAGAGTGCTACTGTCTGGTTTTTATATGAAGTTCTTTCCTTTCTTACCATAGGCCTCAAAGCGGTCCCAATCGCCACTTGCAGATTCTCCAAAAAGACTGTTTCCAAACTGCTCTCTCAAAAGGAATGTTCAACTCTGTGAGTTGAATGCAATCATCACAGAGTAGTTTCTGAGAATGCTTCTATGTAGTTTCTAGGAGAAGATATTTCCTTTTCCACCACAGCCCCCAAAGCCCTCCAAATGTCCATTTGCAGATCCTAAAAAAAGAGTGTTTCAAAGCTGCGCTATCAAAGGGAAAGTTCAACTCTGCGAGGTGAATGCCAACATCCCAAAGAAGTTTCTGAGAATGCCTCTGTTTAGCTTTTATGTGAAGATTATCCCGTTTCCAACGAAATCTTCAAAGAGGTCCAAATATCCACTTGCGGATCCCCCAGAAAGAGTGTTTCGAAACTGCTGCTTCAAAAGGAATCTTCAACTCTGTGAGTTGAATGCAATCATCACAAAGAAGTTTCTGACAATGCTTCTCTCTCGTTTTTCTGTGAAGATATTTCCTTTTCCACCACAGGCCTGAAAGCGCTCCAAAGGTCCACTTGCAGATTCTACGAAAAGAATGTTTCAAAACTGCTCTATGAACAGCAATGTTAAACTCTGTGGCTCGAACACAAACATCACAAAGCAGTTTCTGAGAATGCTTCAGTTTAGTTTTTCTGTGAAGATATTCCCGTTTCCAAAGAAATCTTCAAAGAGGTCCACATATCCACTTACAGATTCTACACAAAGAGAGTTTCAAAACTGCTCAATCAAAGGGAGGGTTCAACTCTGTGACTTGAATGCAATCATCACACAGAAGTTTCTGAGAATGCTTCTCTTTAGTTTTTACGTGAAGATATACCCGTTTCGAACGAAGGCCACCCAGTGGTCCAAATATCCACTTGCAGATTCTACAAAAAGAGTGTTTCAAACCTGAACTATCAAAGGAAGGTTCAACTCTGTGACTTGAATGCAAACAGCACGAAGAAGTTTCTGAGAATGTTTGTGTTTAGTTATGGGAAGTTTATCCCGTTTCCAACGAAATCCTCAGAGAGGTCCAAATATCCACTTGCAGATTCTACCAAAAGTGTGTTTGGAAACTGCTCCATCAAGAGGCATGTTCAGCTCTGTGAGTTAATCTCCATCATCACAAAGTATTTTCTGAGAATGCTTCCGTTTGGTTTTTCTAGGGAGTTCTTTCCTTTACTACCGTAGGCCTCAAAGCAGTCCAAATCTCCATTTGCAGATTCTACAAAAAGTGTTTCCAATCTGCTCTATCAATAGGAATGTTCAACTCCGTGAGTGGAATGCAATCATCACAAAGTAGTTTCTCAGAATGCTTCTATGTAGTTTTTAGGTGAAGATATTTCCTTTTCCACCACAGGCCTCAAAGCCCCCCAAATGTCCACTTGCAGATTCTAGAAAAAGAGTGTTTCATAGCTGCTCTTTCAAAAGGAAAGTTCAACTCTGGGAGTTGAATACAAACATCACAAAGTAGTTTCTGAGAATGCTTCTGTCTCGTTTTTATGTGACGATGCTCCCGTTTCCAATGAAATCTTCAAAGAGGTCCACATAGCCACTTGCAGATTCCAAAGAAAGAGAGTTTCAAAACTGCTGCATCACAAGGATTGTTCAACTCTGTGAGTTGAATGCAGTCATCACAGAAAACTTTCTGAGAATGCTTCTGTCTAGGTTTGATGTGAAGATATACCCGTTTCCAACGAAGGCCACGAAGTGGTCCAAATATACACTTGCAGATTCTACTACAAGGGTGTTGCAAACCTGAACTATCAAAGGAAGGTTCAACTCTGTGAGTTGAATGCAAACATCACAAAGAAGTTTCTGAGAATGCTTCCGTTTAGTTATGGGAAGTTTATCCCGTTTCCAACGAAATCCTCAGAGAGGTCCAAATATCCCCTTGCAGATTCTACAAACAGTGTGTTTGGAAACTGCTCCATCAAAACGAATGTTCAGCTCTCTGAGGTAAAGGCAATCGTCCCTGAGAATTTTCTGAGAGTGCTACTGTCTGGTTTTTATATGAAGTTCTTTCCTTTCTTACCATAGGCCTCACAGCGGTCCCAATCTCCACTTGCAGATTCTCCAAAAAGACTGTTTCCAAACTGCTCTCTCAAAAGGAATGTTCAACTCTGTGAGTTGAATGCAATCATCACAGAGTAGTTTCTGAGAATGCTTCTATGTAGTTTTTAGGAGAAGATATTTCCTTTTCCACCACAGCCCCCAAAGCCCTCCAAATGTCCATTTGCAGATCCTAAAAAAAGAGTGTTTCAAAGCTGCGCTATCAAAGGGAAAGTTCAACTCTGCGAGGTGAATGCCAACATCCCAAAGAAGTTTCTGAGAATGCCTCTGTTTAGCTTTTATGTGAAGATTATCCCGTTTCCAACGAAATCTTCAAAGAGGTCCACATATCCACTTACAGATTCTACACAAAGAGAGTTTCAAAACTGCTCAATCAAAGGGAGGGTTCAACTCTGTGACTTGAATGCAGTCATCACACAGAAGTTTCTGAGAATGCTTCTCTTTAGTTTTTACGTGAAGATATACCCGTTTCGAACGAAGGCCACCCAGTGGTCCAAATATCCACTTGCAGATTCTACAAAAAGAGTGTTTCAAACCTGAACTATCAAAGGAAGGTTCAACTCTGTGACTTGAATGCAAACAGCACGAAGAAGTTTCTGAGAATGTTTGTGTTTAGTTATGGGAAGTTTATCCCGTTTCCAACGAAATCCTCAGAGAGGTCCAAATATCCACTTGCAGATTCTACCAAAAGTGTGTTTGGAAACTGCTCCATCAAGAGGCATGTTCAGCTCTGTGAGTTAATCTCCATCATCACAAAGTATTTTCTGAGAATGCTTCCGTTTGGTTTTTCTAGGAAGTTCTTTCCTTTACTACCGTAGGCCTCAAAGCAGTCCAAATCTCCATTTGCAGATTCTACAAAAAGAGTGTTTCCAATCTGCTCTATCAATAGGAATGTTCAACTCCGTGAGTGGAATGCAATCATCACAAAGTAGTTTCTCAGAATGCTTCTATGTAGTTTTTAGGTGAAGATATTTCCTTTTCCACCACAGGCCTCAAAGCCCCCCAAATGTCCACTTGCAGATTCTAGAAAAAGAGTGTTTCATAGCTGCTCTTTCAAAAGGAAAGTTCAACTCTGGGAGTTGAATACAAACATCACAAAGTAGTTTCTGAGAATGCTTCTGTCTCGTTTTTATGTGACGATGATCCCGTTTCCAATGAAATCTTCAAAGAGGTCCACATAGCCACTTGCAGATTCCAAAGAAAGAGAGTTTCAAAACTGCTCCATCACAAGGATTGTTCAACTCTGTGAGTTGAATGCAGTCATCACAGAAAACTTTCTGAGAATGCTTCTGTCTAGGTTTGATGTGAAGATATACCCGTTTCCAACGAAGGCCACGAAGTGGTCCAAATATACACTTGCAGATTCTACTAGAAGGGTGTTGCAAACCTGAACTATCAAAGGAAGGTTCAACTCTGTGAGTTGAATGCAAACATCACAAAGAAGTTTCTGAGAATGCTTCCGTTTAGTTATGGGAAGTTTATCCCGTTTCCAACGAAATCCTCAGAGAGGTCCAAATATCCCCTTGCAGATTCTACAAACAGTGTGTTTGGAAACTGCTCCATCAAAACGAATGTTCAGCTCTCTGAGTTAAAGGCAATCGTCACTGAGAATTTTCTGAGAGTGCTACTGTCTGGTTTTTATATGAAGTTCTTTCCTTTCTTACCATAGGCCTCAAAGCGGTCCCAATCGCCACTTGCAGATTCTCCAAAAAGACTGTTTCCAAACTGCTCTCTCAAAAGGAATGTTCAACTCTGTGAGTTGAATGCAATCATCACAGAGTAGTTTCTGAGAATGCTTCTATGTAGTTTCTAGGAGAAGATATTTCCTTTTCCACCACAGCCCCCAAAGCCCTCCAAATGTCCATTTGCAGATCCTAAAAAAAGAGTGTTTCAAAGCTGCGCTATCAAAGGGAAAGTTCAACTCTGCGAGGTGAATGCCAACATCCCAAAGAAGTTTCTGAGAATGCCTCTGTTTAGCTTTTATGTGAAGATTATCCCGTTTCCAACGAAATCTTCAAAGAGGTCCAAATATCCACTTGCGGATCCCCCAGAAAGAGTGTTTCGAAACTGCTGCTTCAAAAGGAATCTTCAACTCTGTGAGTTGAATGCAATCATCACAAAGAAGTTTCTGACAATGCTTCTCTCTCGTTTTTCTGTGAAGATATTTCCTTTTCCACCACAGGCCTGAAAGCGCTCCAAAGGTCCACTTGCAGATTCTACGAAAAGAATGTTTCAAAACTGCTCTATGAACAGCAATGTTAAACTCTGTGGCTCGAACACAAACATCACAAAGCAGTTTCTGAGAATGCTTCAGTTTAGTTTTTCTGTGAAGATATACCCGTTTCCAAAGAAATCTTCAAAGAGGTCCACATATCCACTTACAGATTCTACACAAAGAGAGTTTCAAAACTGCTCAATCAAAGGGAGGGTTCAACTCTGTGACTTGAATGCAGTCATCACACAGAAGTTTCTGAGAATGCTTCTCTTTAGTTTTTACGTGAAGATATACCCGTTTCGAACGAAGGCCACCCAGTGGTCCAAATATCCACTTGCAGATTCTACAAAAAGAGTGTTTCAAACCTGAACTATCAAAGGAAGGTTCAACTCTGTGACTTGAATGCAAACAGCACGAAGAAGTTTCTGAGAATGTTTGTGTTTAGTTATGGGAAGTTTATCCCGTTTCCAACGAAATCCTCAGAGAGGTCCAAATATCCACTTGCAGATTCTACCAAAAGTGTGTTTGGAAACTGCTCCATCAAGAGGCATGTTCAGCTCTGTGAGTTAATCTCCATCATCACAAAGTATTTTCTGAGAATGCTTCCGTTTGGTTTTTATAGGAAGTTCTTTCCTTTACTACCGTAGGCCTCAAAGCAGTCCAAATCTCCATTTGCAGATTCTACAAAAAGAGTGTTTCCAATCTGCTCTATCAATAGGAATGTTCAACTCCGTGAGTGGAATGCAATCATCACAAAGTAGTTTCTCAGAATGCTTCTATGTAGTTTTTAGGTGAAGATATTTCCTTTTCCACCACAGGCCTCAAAGCCCCCCAAATGTCCACTTGCAGATTCTAGAAAAAGAGTGTTTCATAGCTGCTCTTTCAAAAGGAAAGTTCAACTCTGGGAGTTGAATACAAACATCACAAAGTAGTTTCTGAGAATGCTTCTGTCTCGTTTTTATGTGACGATGCTCCCGTTTCCAATGAAATCTTCAAAGAGGTCCACATAGCCACTTGCAGATTCCAAAGAAAGAGAGTTTCAAAACTGCTCCATCACAAGGATTGTTCAACTCTGTGAGTTGAATGCAGTCATCACAGAAAACTTTCTGAGAATGCTTCTGTCTAGGTTTGATGTGAAGATATACCCGTTTCCAACGAAGGCCACGAAGTGGTCCAAATATACACTTGCAGATTCTACTAGAAGGGTGTTGCAAACCTGAACTATCAAAGGAAGGTTCAACTCTGTGAGTTGAATGCAAACATCACAAAGAAGTTTCTGAGAATGCTTCCGTTTAGTTATGGGAAGTTTATCCCGTTTCCAACGAAATCCTCAGAGAGGTCCAAATATCCCCTTGCAGATTCTACAAACAGTGTGTTTGGAAACTGCTCCATCAAAACGAATGTTCAGCTCTCTGAGTTAAAGGCAATCGTCACTGAGAATTTTCTGAGAGTGCTACTGTCTGGTTTTTATATGAAGTTCTTTCCTTTCTTACCATAGGCCTCAAAGCGGTCCCAATCTCCACTTGCAGATTCTCCAAAAAGACTGTTTCCAAACTGCTCTCTCAAAAGGAATGTTCAACTCTGTGAGTTGAATGCAATCATCACAGAGTAGTTTCTGAGAATGCTTCTATGTAGTTTCTAGGAGAAGATATTTCCTTTTCCACCACAGCCCCCAAAGCCCTCCAAATGTCCATTTGCAGATCCTAAAAAAAGAGTGTTTCAAAGCTGCGCTATCAAAGGGAAAGTTCAACTCTGCGAGGTGAATGCCAACATCCCAAAGAAGTTTCTGAGAATGCCTCTGTTTAGCTTTTATGTGAAGATTATCCCGTTTCCAACGAAATCTTCAAAGAGGTCCACATATCCACTTACAGATTCTACACAAAGAGAGTTTCAAAACTGCTCAATCAAAGGGAGGGTTCAACTCTGTGACTTGAATGCAGTCATCACACAGAAGTTTCTGAGAATGCTTCTCTTTAGTTTTTACGTGAAGATATACCCGTTTCGAACGAAGGCCACCCAGTGGTCCAAATATCCACTTGCAGATTCTACAAAAAGAGTGTTTCAAACCTGAACTATCAAAGGAAGGTTCAACTCTGTGACTTGAATGCAAACAGCACGAAGAAGTTTCTGAGAATGTTTGTGTTTAGTTATGGGAAGTTTATCCCGTTTCCAACGAAATCCTCAGAGAGGTCCAAATATCCACTTGCAGATTCTACCAAAAGTGTGTTTGGAAACTGCTCCATCAAGAGGCATGTTCAGCTCTGTGAGTTAATCTCCATCATCACAAAGTATTTTCTGAGAATGCTTCCGTTTGGTTTTTCTAGGGAGTTCTTTCCTTTACTACCGTAGGCCTCAAAGCAGTCCAAATCTCCATTTGCAGATTCTACAAAAAGAGTGTTTCCAATCTGCTCTATCAATAGGAATGTTCAACTCCGTGAGTGGAATGCAATCATCACAAAGTAGTTTCTCAGAATGCTTCTATGTAGTTTTTAGGTGAAGATATTTCCTTTTCCACCACAGGCCTCAAAGCCCCCCAAATGTCCACTTGCAGATTCTAGAAAAAGAGTGTTTCATAGCTGCTCTTTCAAAAGGAAAGTTCAACTCTGGGAGTTGAATACAAACATCACAAAGTAGTTTCTGAGAATGCTTCTGTCTCGTTTTTATGTGACGATGATCCCGTTTCCAATGAAATCTTCAAAGAGGTCCACATAGCCACTTGCAGATTCCAAAGAAAGAGAGTTTCAAAACTGCTCCATCACAAGGATTGTTCAACTCTGTGAGTTGAATGCAGTCATCACAGAAAACTTTCTGAGAATGCTTCTGTCTAGGTTTGATGTGAAGATATACCCGTTTCCAACGAAGGCCACGAAGTGGTCCAAATATACACTTGCAGATTCTACTAGAAGGGTGTTGCAAACCTGAACTATCAAAGGAAGGTTCAACTCTGTGAGTTGAATGCAAACATCACAAAGAAGTTTCTGAGAATGCTTCCGTTTAGTTATGGGAAGTTTATCCCGTTTCCAACGAAATCCTCAGAGAGGTCCAAATATCCCCTTGCAGATTCTACAAACAGTGTGTTTGGAAACTGCTCCATCAAAACGAATGTTCAGCTCTCTGAGTTAAAGGCAATCGTCACTGAGAATTTTCTGAGAGTGCTACTGTCTGGTTTTTATATGAAGTTCTTTCCTTTCTTACCATAGGCCTCAAAGCGGTCCCAATCTCCACTTGCAGATTCTCCAAAAAGACTGTTTCCAAACTGCTCTCTCAAAAGGAATGTTCAACTCTGTGAGTTGAATGCAATCATCACAGAGTAGTTTCTGAGAATGCTTCTATGTAGTTTCTAGGAGAAGATATTTCCTTTTCCACCACAGCCCCCAAAGCCCTCCAAATGTCCATTTGCAGATCCTAAAAAAAGAGTGTTTCAAAGCTGCGCTATCAAAGGGAAAGTTCAACTCTGCGAGGTGAATGCCAACATCCCAAAGAAGTTTCTGAGAATGCCTCTGTTTAGCTTTTATGTGAAGATTATCCCGTTTCCAACGAAATCTTCAAAGAGGTCCAAATATCCACTTGCGGATCCCCCAGAAAGAGTGTTTCGAAACTGCTGCTTCAAAAGGAATCTTCAACTCTGTGAGTTGAATGCAATCATCACAAAGAAGTTTCTGACAATGCTTCTCTCTCGTTTTTCTGTGAAGATATTTCCTTTTCCACCACAGGCCTGAAAGCGCTCCAAAGGTCCACTTGCAGATTCTACGAAAAGAATGTTTCAAAACTGCTCTATGAACAGCAATGTTAAACTCTGTGGCTCGAACACAAACATCACAAAGCAGTTTCTGAGAATGCTTCAGTTTAGTTTTTCTGTGAAGATATTCCCGTTTCCAAAGAAATCTTCAAAGAGGTCCACATATCCACTTACAGATTCTACACAAAGAGAGTTTCAAAACTGCTCAATCAAAGGGAGGGTTCAACTCTGTGACTTGAATGCGATCATCACACAGAAGTTTCTGAGAATGCTTCTCTTTAGTTTTTACGTGAAGATATACCCGTTTCGAACGAAGGCCACCCAGTGGTCCAAATATCCACTTGCAGATTCTACAAAAAGAGTGTTTCAAACCTGAACTATCAAAGGAAGGTTCAACTCTGTGACTTGAATGCAAACAGCACGAAGAAGTTTCTGAGAATGTTTGTGTTTAGTTATGGGAAGTTTATCCCGTTTCCAACGAAATCCTCAGAGAGGTCCAAATATCCACTTGCAGATTCTACCAAAAGTGTGTTTGGAAACTGCTCCATCAAGAGGCATGTTCAGCTCTGTGAGTTAATCTCCATCATCACAAAGTATTTTCTGAGAATGCTTCCGTTTGGTTTTTCTAGGGAGTTCTTTCCTTTACTACCGTAGGCCTCAAAGCAGTCCAAATCTCCATTTGCAGATTCTACAAAAAGAGTGTTTCCAATCTGCTCTATCAATAGGAATGTTCAACTCCGTGAGTGGAATGCAATCATCACAAAGTAGTTTCTCAGAATGCTTCTATGTAGTTTTTAGGTGAAGATATTTCCTTTTCCACCACAGGCCTCAAAGCCCCCCAAATGTCCACTTGCAGATTCTAGAAAAAGAGTGTTTCATAGCTGCTCTTTCAAAAGGAAAGTTCAACTCTGGGAGTTGAATACAAACATCACAAAGTAGTTTCTGAGAATGCTTGTGTCTCGTTTTTATGTGACGATGATCCCGTTTCCAATGAAATCTTCAAAGAGGTCCACATAGCCACTTGCAGATTCCAAAGAAAGAGAGTTTCAAAACTGCTCCATCACAAGGATTGTTCAACTCTGTGAGTTGAATGCAGTCATCACAGAAAACTTTCTGAGAATGCTTCTGTCTAGGTTTGATGTGAAGATATACCCGTTTCCAACGAAGGCCACGAAGTGGTCCAAATATACACTTGCAGATTCTACTAGAAGGGTGTTGCAAACCTGAACTATCAAAGGAAGGTTCAACTCTGTGAGTTGAATGCAAACATCACAAAGAAGTTTCTGAGAATGCTTCCGTTTAGTTATGGGAAGTTTATCCCGTTTCCAACGAAATCCTCAGAGAGGTCCAAATATCCCCTTGCAGATTCTACAAACAGTGTGTTTGGAAACTGCTCCATCAAAACGAATGTTCAGCTCTCTGAGGTAAAGGCAATCGTCACTGAGAATTTTCTGAGAGTGCTACTGTCTGGTTTTTATATGAAGTTCTTTCCTTTCTTACCATAGGCCTCAAAGCGGTCCCAATCTCCACTTGCAGATTCTCCAAAAAGACTGTTTCCAAACTGCTCTCTCAAAAGGAATGTTCAACTCTGTGAGTTGAATGCAATCATCACAGAGTAGTTTCTGAGAATGCTTCTATGTAGTTTCTAGGAGAAGATATTTCCTTTTCCACCACAGCCCCCAAAGCCCTCCAAATGTCCATTTGCAGATCCTAAAAAAAGAGTGTTTCAAAGCTGCGCTATCAAAGGGAAAGTTCAACTCTGCGAGGTGAATGCCAACATCCCAAAGAAGTTTCTGAGAATGCCTCTGTTTAGCTTTTATGTGAAGATTATCCCGTTTCCAACGAAATCTTCAAAGAGGTCCAAATATCCACTTGCGGATCCCCCAGAAAGAGTGTTTCGAAACTGCTGCTTCAAAAGGAATCTTCAACTCTGTGAGTTGAATGCAATCATCACAAAGAAGTTTCTGACAATGCTTCTCTCTCGTTTTTCTGTGAAGATATTTCCTTTTCCACCACAGGCCTGAAAGCGCTCCAAAGGTCCACTTGCAGATTCTACGAAAAGAATGTTTCAAAACTGCTCTATGAACAGCAATGTTAAACTCTGTGGCTCGAACACAAACATCACAAAGCAGTTTCTGAGAATGCTTCAGTTTAGTTTTTCTGTGAAGATATTCCCGTTTCCAAAGAAATCTTCAAAGAGGTCCACATATCCACTTACAGATTCTACACAAAGAGAGTTTCAAAACTGCTCAATCAAAGGGAGGGTTCAACTCTGTGACTTGAATGCGATCATCACACAGAAGTTTCTGAGAATGCTTCTCTTTAGTTTTTACGTGAAGATATACCCGTTTCGAACGAAGGCCACCCAGTGGTCCAAATATCCACTTGCAGATTCTACAAAAAGAGTGTTTCAAACCTGAACTATCAAAGGAAGGTTCAACTCTGTGACTTGAATGCAAACAGCACGAAGAAGTTTCTGAGAATGTTTGTGTTTAGTTATGGGAAGTTTATCCCGTTTCCAACGAAATCCTCAGAGAGGTCCAAATATCCACTTGCAGATTCTACCAAAAGTGTGTTTGGAAACTGCTCCATCAAGAGGCATGTTCAGCTCTGTGAGTTAATCTCCATCATCACAAAGTATTTTCTGAGAATGCTTCCGTTTGGTTTTTCTAGGGAGTTCTTTCCTTTACTACCGTAGGCCTCAAAGCAGTCCAAATCTCCATTTGCAGATTCTACAAAAAGAGTGTTTCCAATCTGCTCTATCAATAGGAATGTTCAACTCCGTGAGTTGAATGCAATCATCACAAAGTAGTTTCTCAGAATGCTTCTATGTAGTTTTTAGGTGAAGATATTTCCTTTTCCACCACAGGCCTCAAAGCCCCCCAAATGTCCACTTGCAGATTCTAGAAAAAGAGTGTTTCATAGCTGCTCTTTCAAAAGGAAAGTTCAACTCTGGGAGTTGAATACAAACATCACAAAGTAGTTTCTGAGAATGCTTCTGTCTCGTTTTCATGTGACGATGATCCCGTTTCCAATGAAATCTTCAAAGAGGTCCACATAGCCACTTGCAGATTCCAAAGAAAGAGAGTTTCAAAACTGCTCCATCACAAGGATTGTTCAACTCTGTGAGTTGAATGCAGTCATCACAGAAAACTTTCTGAGAATGCTTCTGTCTAGGTTTGATGTGAAGATATACCCGTTTCCAACGAAGGCCACGAAGTGGTCCAAATATACACTTGCAGATTCTACTACAAGGGTGTTGCAAACCTGAACTATCAAAGGAAGGTTCAACTCTGTGAGTTGAATGCAAACATCACAAAGAAGTTTCTGAGAATGCTTCCGTTTAGTTATGGGAAGTTTATCCCGTTTCCAACGAAATCCTCAGAGAGGTCCAAATATCCCCTTGCAGATTCTACAAACAGTGTGTTTGGAAACTGCTCCATCAAAACGAATGTTCAGCTCTCTGAGGTAAAGGCAATCGTCACTGAGAATTTTCTGAGAGTGCTACTGTCTGGTTTTTATATGAAGTTCTTTCCTTTCTTACCATAGGCCTCAAAGCGGTCCCAATCGCCACTTGCAGATTCTCCAAAAAGACTGTTTCCAAACTGCTCTCTCAAAAGGAATGTTCAACTCTGTGAGTTGAATGCAATCATCACAGAGTAGTTTCTGAGAATGCTTCTATGTAGTTTCTAGGAGAAGATATTTCCTTTTCCACCACAGCCCCCAAAGCCCTCCAAATGTCCATTTGCAGATCCTAAAAAAAGAGTGTTTCAAAGCTGCGCTATCAAAGGGAAAGTTCAACTCTGCGAGGTGAATGCCAACATCCCAAAGAAGTTTCTGAGAATGCCTCTGTTTAGCTTTTATGTGAAGATTATCCCGTTTCCAACGAAATCTTCAAAGAGGTCCAAATATCCACTTGCGGATCCCCCAGAAAGAGTGTTTCGAAACTGCTGCTTCAAAAGGAATCTTCAACTCTGTGAGTTGAATGCAATCATCACAAAGAAGTTTCTGACAATGCTTCTCTCTCGTTTTTCTGTGAAGATATTTCCTTTTCCACCAGAGGCCTGAAAGCGCTCCAAAGGTCCACTTGCAGATTCTACGAAAAGAATGTTTCAAAACTGCTCTATGAACAGCAATGTTAAACTCTGTGGCTCGAACACAAACATCACAAAGCAGTTTCTGAGAATGCTTCAGTTTAGTTTTTCTGTGAAGATATTCCCGTTTCCAAAGAAATCTTCAAAGAGGCCCACATATCCACTTACAGATTCTACACAAAGAGAGTTTCAAAACTGCTCAATCAAAGGGAGGGTTCAACTCTGTGACTTGAACGCGATCATCACACAGAAGTTTCTGAGAATGCTTCTCTTTAGTTTTTACGTGAAGATATACCCGTTTCGAACGAAGGCCACCCAGTGGTCCAAATATCCACTTGCAGATTCTAAAAAAAGAGTGTTTCAAACCTGAACTATCAAAGGAAGGTTCAACTCTGGGACTTGAATGCAAACAGCACGAAGAAGTTTCTGAGAATGTTTGTGTTTAGTTATGGGAAGTTTATCCCGTTTCCAACGAAATCCTCAGAGAGGTCCAAATATCCACTTGCAGATTCTACCAAAAGTGTGTTTGGAAACTGCTCCATCAAGAGGCATGTTCAGCTCTGTGAGTTAATCTCCATCATCACAAAGTATTTTCTGAGAATGCTTCCGTTTGGTTTTTATAGGAAGTTCTTTCCTTTACTACCGTAGGCCTCAAAGCAGTCCAAATCTCCATTTGCAGATTCTACAAAAAGAGTGTTTCCAATCTGCTCTACCAATAGGAATGTTCAACTCCGTGAGTTGAATGCAATCATCACAAAGTAGTTTCTCAGAATGCTTCTATGTAGTTTTTAGGTGAAGATATTTCCTTTTCCACCACAGGCCTCAAAGCCCCCCAAATGTCCACTTGCAGATTCTAGAAAAAGAGTGTTTCATAGCTGCTCTTTCAAAAGGAAAGTTCAACTCTGGGAGTTGAATACAAACATCACAAAGTAGTTTCTGAGAATGCTTCTGTCTCGTTTTCATGTGACGATGATCCCGTTTCCAATGAAATCTTCAAAGAGGTCCACATAGCCACTTGCAGATTCCAAAGAAAGAGAGTTTCAAAACTGCTCCATCACAAGGATTGTTCAACTCTGTGAGTTGAATGCAGTCATCACAGAAAACTTTCTGAGAATGCTTCTGTCTAGGTTTGATGTGAAGATATACCCGTTTCCAACGAAGGCCACGAAGTGGTCCAAATATACACTTGCAGATTCTACTAGAAGGGTGTTGCAAACCTGAACTATCAAAGGAAGGTTCAACTCTGTGAGTTGAATGCAAACATCACAAAGAAGTTTCTGAGAATGCTTCCGTTTAGTTATGGGAAGTTTATCCCGTTTCCAACGAAATCCTCAGAGAGGTCCAAATATCCCCTTGCAGATTCTACAAACAGTGTGTTTGGAAACTGCTCCATCAAAACGAATGTTCAGCTCTCTGAGGTAAAGGCAATCGTCACTGAGAATTTTCTGAGAGTGCTACTGTCTGGTTTTTATATGAAGTTCTTTCCTTTCTTACCATAGGCCTCAAAGCGGTCCCAATCGCCACTTGCAGATTCTCCAAAAAGACTGTTTCCAAACTGCTCTCTCAAAAGGAATGTTCAACTCTGTGAGTTGAATGCAATCATCACAGAGTAGTTTCTGAGAATGCTTCTATGTAGTTTCTAGGAGAAGATATTTCCTTTTCCACCACAGCCCCCAAAGCCCTCCAAATGTCCATTTGCAGATCCTAAAAAAAGAGTGTTTCAAAGCTGCGCTATCAAAGGGAAAGTTCAACTCTGCGAGGTGAATGCCAACATCCCAAAGAAGTTTCTGAGAATGCCTCTGTTTAGCTTTTATGTGAAGATTATCCCGTTTCCAACGAAATCTTCAAAGAGGTCCAAATATCCACTTGCGGATCCCCCAGAAAGAGTGTTTCGAAACTGCTGCTTCAAAAGGAATCTTCAACTCTGTGAGTTGAATGCAATCATCACAAAGAAGTTTCTGACAATGCTTCTCTCTCGTTTTTCTGTGAAGATATTTCCTTTTCCACCACAGGCCTGAAAGCGCTCCAAAGGTCCACTTGCAGATTCTACGAAAAGAATGTTTCAAAACTGCTCTATGAACAGCAATGTTAAACTCTGTGGCTCGAACACAAACATCACAAAGCAGTTTCTGAGAATGCTTCAGTTTAGTTTTTCTGTGAAGATATTCCCGTTTCCAAAGAAATCTTCAAAGAGGTCCACATATCCACTTACAGATTCTACACAAAGAGAGTTTCAAAACTGCTCAATCAAAGGGAGGGTTCAACTCTGTGACTTGAATGCGATCATCACACAGAAGTTTCTGAGAATGCTTCTCTTTAGTTTTTACGTGAAGATATACCCGTTTCGAACGAAGGCCACCCAGTGGTCCAAATATCCACTTGCAGATTCTACAAAAAGAGTGTTTCAAACCTGAACTATCAAAGGAAGGTTCAACTCTGTGACTTGAATGCAAACAGCACGAAGAAGTTTCTGAGAATGTTTGTGTTTAGTTATGGGAAGTTTATCCCGTTTCCAACGAAATCCTCAGAGAGGTCCAAATATCCACTTGCAGATTCTACCAAAAGTGTGTTTGGAAACTGCTCCATCAAGAGGCATGTTCAGCTCTGTGAGTTAATCTCCATCATCACAAAGTATTTTCTGAGAATGCTTCCGTTTGGTTTTTCTAGGGAGTTCTTTCCTTTACTACCGTAGGCCTCAAAGCAGTCCAAATCTCCATTTGCAGATTCTACAAAAAGAGTGTTTCCAATCTGCTCTATCAATAGGAATGTTCTACTCCGTGAGTTGAATGCAATCATCACAAAGTAGTTTCTCAGAATGCTTCTATGTAGTTTTTAGGTGAAGATATTTCCTTTTCCACCACAGGCCTCAAAGCCCCCCAAATGTCCACTTGCAGATTCTAGAAAAAGAGTGTTTCATAGCTGCTCTTTCAAAAGGAAAGTTCAACTCTGGGAGTTGAATACAAACATCACAAAGTAGTTTCTGAGAATGCTTCTGTCTCGTTTTCATGTGACGATGATCCCGTTTCCAATGAAATCTTCAAAGAGGTCCACATAGCCACTTGCAGATTCCAAAGAAAGAGAGTTTCAAAACTGCTCCATCACAAGGATTGTTCAACTCTGTGAGTTGAATGCAGTCATCACAGAAAACTTTCTGAGAATGCTTCTGTCTAGGTTTGATGTGAAGATATACCCGTTTCCAACGAAGGCCACGAAGTGGTCCAAATATACACTTGCAGATTCTACTACAAGGGTGTTGCAAACCTGAACTATCAAAGGAAGGTTCAACTCTGTGAGTTGAATGCAAACATCACAAAGAAGTTTCTGAGAATGCTTCCGTTTAGTTATGGGAAGTTTATCCCGTTTCCAACGAAATCCTCAGAGAGGTCCAAATATCCCCTTGCAGATTCTACAAACAGTGTGTTTGGAAACTGCTCCATCAAAACGAATGTTCAGCTCTCTGAGTTAAAGGCAATCGTCACTGAGAATTTTCTGAGAGTGCTACTGTCTGGTTTTTATATGAAGTTCTTTCCTTTCTTACCATAGGCCTCAAAGCGGTCCCAATCGCCACTTGCAGATTCTCCAAAAAGACTGTTTCCAAACTGCTCTCTCAAAAGGAATGTTCAACTCTGTGAGTTGAATGCAATCATCACAGAGTAGTTTCTGAGAATGCTTCTATGTAGTTTCTAGGAGAAGATATTTCCTTTTCCACCACAGCCCCCAAAGCCCTCCAAATGTCCATTTGCAGATCCTAAAAAAGAGTGTTTCAAAGCTGCGCTATCAAAGGGAAAGTTCAACTCTGCGAGGTGAATGCCAACATCCCAAAGAAGTTTCTGAGAATGCCTCTGTTTAGCTTTTATGTGAAGATTATCCCGTTTCCAACGAAATCTTCAAAGAGGTCCAAATATCCACTTGCGGATCCCCCAGAAAGAGTGTTTCGAAACTGCTGCTTCAAAAGGAATCTTCAACTCTGTGAGTTGAATGCAATCATCACAAAGAAGTTTCTGACAATGCTTCTCTCTCGTTTTTCTGTGAAGATATTTCCTTTTCCACCACAGGCCTGAAAGCGCTCCAAAGGTCCACTTGCAGATTCTACGAAAAGAATGTTTCAAAACTGCTCTATGAACAGCAATGTTAAACTCTGTGGCTCGAACACAAACATCACAAAGCAGTTTCTGAGAATGCTTCAGTTTAGTTTTTCTGTGAAGATATTCCCGTTTCCAAAGAAATCTTCAAAGAGGTCCACATATCCACTTACAGATTCTACACAAAGAGAGTTTCAAAACTGCTCAATCAAAGGGAGGGTTCAACTCTGTGACTTGAACGCGATCATCACACAGAAGTTTCTGAGAATGCTTCTCTTTAGTTTTTACGTGAAGATATACCCGTTTCGAACGAAGGCCACCCAGTGGTCCAAATATCCACTTGCAGATTCTACAAAAAGAGTGTTTCAAACCTGAACTATCAAAGGAAGGTTCAACTCTGTGACTTGAATGCAAACAGCACGAAGAAGTTTCTGAGAATGTTTGTGTTTAGTTATGGGAAGTTTATCCCGTTTCCAACGAAATCCTCAGAGAGGTCCAAATATCCACTTGCAGATTCTACCAAAAGTGTGTTTGGAAACTGCTCCATCAAGAGGCATGTTCAGCTCTGTGAGTTAATCTCCATCATCACAAAGTATTTTCTGAGAATGCTTCCGTTTGGTTTTTATAGGAAGTTCTTTCCTTTACTACCGTAGGCCTCAAAGCAGTCCAAATCTCCATTTGCAGATTCTGCAAAAAGAGTGTTTCCAATCTGCTCTACCAATAGGAATGTTCAACTCCGTGAGTGGAATGCAATCATCACAAAGTAGTTTCTCAGAATGCTTCTATGTAGTTTTTAGGTGAAGATATTTCCTTTTCCACCACAGGCCTCAAAGCCCCCCAAATGTCCACTTGCAGATTCTAGAAAAAGAGTGTTTCATAGCTGCTCTTTCAAAAGGAAAGTTCAACTCTGGGAGTTGAATACAAACATCACAAAGTAGTTTCTGAGAATGCTTCTGTCTCGTTTTTATGTGACGATGATCCCGTTTCCAATGAAATCTTCAAAGAGGTCCACATAGCCACTTGCAGATTCCAAAGAAAGAGAGTTTCAAAACTGCTCCATCACAAGGATTGTTCAACTCTGTGAGTTGAATGCAGTCATCACAGAAAACTTTCTGAGAATGCTTCTGTCTAGGTTTGATGTGAAGATATACCCGTTTCCAACGAAGGCCACGAAGTGGTCCAAATATACACTTGCAGATTCTACTAGAAGGGTGTTGCAAACCTGAACTATCAAAGGAAGGTTCAACTCTGTGAGTTGAATGCAAACATCACAAAGAAGTTTCTGAGAATGCTTCCGTTTAGTTATGGGAAGTTTATCCCGTTTCCAACGAAATCCTCAGAGAGGTCCAAATATCCCCTTGCAGATTCTACAAACAGTGTGTTTGGAAACTGCTCCATCAAAACGAATGTTCAGCTCTCTGAGTTAAAGGCAATCGTCACTGAGAATTTTCTGAGAGTGCTACTGTCTGGTTTTTATATGAAGTTCTTTCCTTTCTTACCATAGGCCTCAAAGCGGTCCCAATCGCCACTTGCAGATTCTCCAAAAAGACTGTTTCCAAACTGCTCTCTCAAAAGGAATGTTCAACTCTGTGAGTTGAATGCAATCATCACAGAGTAGTTTCTGAGAATGCTTCTATGTAGTTTCTAGGAGAAGATATTTCCTTTTCCACCACAGCCCCCAAAGCCCTCCAAATGTCCATTTGCAGATCCTAAAAAAAGAGTGTTTCAAAGCTGCGCTATCAAAGGGAAAGTTCAACTCTGCGAGGTGAATGCCAACATCCCAAAGAAGTTTCTGAGAATGCCTCTGTTTAGCTTTTATGTGAAGATTATCCCGTTTCCAACGAAATCTTCAAAGAGGTCCAAATATCCACTTGCGGATCCCCCAGAAAGAGTGTTTCGAAACTGCTGCTTCAAAAGGAATCTTCAACTCTGTGAGTTGAATGCAACCATCACAAAGAAGTTTCTGACAATGCTTCTCTCTCGTTTTTCTGTGAAGATATTTCCTTTTCCACCACAGGCCTGAAAGCGCTCCAAAGGTCCACTTGCAGATTCTACGAAAAGAATGTTTCAAAACTGCTCTATGAACAGCAATGTTAAACTCTGTGGCTCGAACACAAACATCACAAAGCAGTTTCTGAGAATGCTTCAGTTTAGTTTTTCTGTGAAGATATTCCCGTTTCCAAAGAAATCTTCAAAGAGGCCCACATATCCACTTACAGATTCTACACAAAGAGAGTTTCAAAACTGCTCAATCAAAGGGAGGGTTCAACTCTGTGACTTGAACGCGATCATCACACAGAAGTTTCTGAGAATGCTTCTCTTTAGTTTTTACGTGAAGATATACCCGTTTCGAACGAAGGCCACCCAGTGGTCCAAATATCCACTTGCAGATTCTACAAAAAGAGTGTTTCAAACCTGAACTATCAAAGGAAGGTTCAACTCTGTGACTTGAATGCAAACAGCACGAAGAAGTTTCTGAGAATGTTTGTGTTTAGTTATGGGAAGTTTATCCCGTTTCCAACGAAATCCTCAGAGAGGTCCAAATATCCACTTGCAGATTCTACCAAAAGTGTGTTTGGAAACTGCTCCATCAAGAGGCATGTTCAGCTCTGTGAGTTAATCTCCATCATCACAAAGTATTTTCTGAGAATGCTTCCGTTTGGTTTTTATAGGAAGTTCTTTCCTTTACTACCGTAGGCCTCAAAGCAGTCCAAATCTCCATTTGCAGATTCTACAAAAAGAGTGTTTCCAATCTGCTCTACCAATAGGAATGTTCAACTCCGTGAGTGGAATGCAATCATCACAAAGTAGTTTCTCAGAATGCTTCTATGTAGTTTTTAGGTGAAGATATTTCCTTTTCCACCACAGGCCTCAAAGCCCCCCAAATGTCCACTTGCAGATTCTAGAAAAAGAGTGTTTCATGGCTGCTCTTTCAAAAGGAAAGTTCAACTCTGGGAGTTGAATACAAACATCACAAAGTAGTTTCTGAGAATGCTTCTGTCTCGTTTTTATGTGAAGATGATCCCGTTTCCAATGAAATCTTCAAAGAGGTCCACATAGCCACTTGCAGATTCCAAAGAAAGAGAGTTTCAAAACTGCTCCATCACAAGGATTGTTCAACTCTGTGAGTTGAATGCAGTCATCACAGAAAACTTTCTGAGAATGCTTCTGTCTAGGTTTGATGTGAAGATATACCCGTTTCCAACGAAGGCCACGAAGTGGTCCAAATATACACTTGCAGATTCTACTACAAGGGTGTTGCAAACCTGAACTATCAAAGGAAGGTTCAACTCTGTGAGTTGAATGCAAACATCACAAAGAAGTTTCTGAGAATGCTTCCGTTTAGTTATGGGAAGTTTATCCCGTTTCCAACGAAATCCTCAGAGAGGTCCAAATATCCCCTTGCAGATTCTACAAACAGTGTGTTTGGAAACTGCTCCATCAAAACGAATGTTCAGCTCTCTGAGGTAAAGGCAATCGTCACTGAGAATTTTCTGAGAGTGCTACTGTCTGGTTTTTATATGAAGTTCTTTCCTTTCTTACCATAGGCCTCAAAGCGGTCCCAATCTCCACTTGCAGATTCTCCAAAAAGACTGTTTCCAAACTGCTCTCTCAAAAGGAATGTTCAACTCTGTGAGTTGAATGCAATCATCACAGAGTAGTTTCTGAGAATGCTTCTATGTAGTTTTTAGGAGAAGATATTTCCTTTTCCACCACAGCCCCCAAAGCCCTCCAAATGTCCATTTGCAGATCCTAAAAAAAGAGTGTTTCAAAGCTGCGCTATCAAAGGGAAAGTTCAACTCAGCGAGGTGAATGCCAACATCCCAAAGAAGTTTCTGAGAATGCCTCTGTTTAGCTTTTATGTGAAGGTTATCCCGTTTCCAACGAAATCTTCAAAGAGGTCCAAATATCCACTTGCGGATCCCCCAGAAAGAGTGTTTCGAAACTGCTGCTTCAAAAGGAATCTTCAACTCTGTGAGTTGAATGCAATCATCACAAAGAAGTTTCTGACAATGCTTCTCTCTCGTTTTTCTGTGAAGATATTTCCTTTTCCACCACAGGCCTGAAAGCGCTCCAAAGGTCCACTTGCAGATTCTACGAAAAGAATGTTTCAAAACTGCTCTATGAACAGCAATGTTAAACTCTGTGGCTCGAACACAAACATCACAAAGCAGTTTCTGAGAATGCTTCAGTTTAGTTTTTCTGTGAAGATATTCCCGTTTCCAAAGAAATCTTCAAAGAGGCCCACATATCCACTTACAGATTCTACACAAAGAGAGTTTCAAAACTGCTCAATCAAAGGGAGGGTTCAACTCTGTGACTTGAACGCGATCATCACACAGAAGTTTCTGAGAATGCTTCTCTTTAGTTTTTACGTGAAGATATACCCGTTTCGAACGAAGGCCACCCAGTGGTCCAAATATCCACTTGCAGATTCTACAAAAAGAGTGTTTCAAACCTGAACTATCAAAGGAAGGTTCAACTCTGTGACTTGAATGCAAACAGCACGAAGAAGTTTCTGAGAATGTTTGTGTTTAGTTATGGGAAGTTTATCCCGTTTCCAACGAAATCCTCAGAGAGGTCCAAATATCCACTTGCAGATTCTACCAAAAGTGTGTTTGGAAACTGCTCCATCAAGAGGCATGTTCAGCTCTGTGAGTTAATCTCCATCATCACAAAGTATTTTCTGAGAATGCTTCCGTTTGGTTTTTATAGGAAGTTCTTTCCTTTACTACCGTAGGCCTCAAAGCAGTCCAAATCTCCATTTGCAGATTCTACAAAAAGAGTGTTTCCAATCTGCTCTACCAATAGGAATGTTCAACTCCGTGAGTTGAATGCAATCATCACAAAGTAGTTTCTCAGAATGCTTCTATGTAGTTTTTAGGTGAAGATATTTCCTTTTCCACCACAGGCCTCAAAGCCCCCCAAATGTCCACTTGCAGATTCTAGAAAAAGAGTGTTTCAGAGCTGCTCTTTCAAAAGGAAAGTTCAACTCTGGGAGTTGAATACAAACATCACAAAGTAGTTTCTGAGAATGCTTCTGTCTCGTTTTTATGTGACGATGATCCCGTTTCCAATGAAATCTTCAAAGAGGTCCACATAGCCACTTGCAGATTCCAAAGAAAGAGAGTTTCAAAACTGCTCCATCACAAGGATTGTTCAACTCTGTGAGTTGAATGCAGTCATCACAGAAAACTTTCTGAGAATGCTTCTGTCTAGGTTTGATGTGAAGATATACCCGTTTCCAACGAAGGCCACGAAGTGGTCCAAATATACACTTGCAGATTCTACTAGAAGGGTGTTGCAAACCTGAACTATCAAAGGAAGGTTCAACTCTGTGAGTTGAATGCAAACATCACAAAGAAGTTTCTGAGAATGCTTCCGTTTAGTTATGGGAAGTTTATCCCGTTTCCAACGAAATCCTCAGAGAGGTCCAAATATCCCCTTGCAGATTCTACAAACAGTGTGTTTGGAAACTGCTCCATCAAAACGAATGTTCAGCTCTCTGAGTTAAAGGCAATCGTCACTGAGAATTTTCTGAGAGTGCTACTGTCTGGTTTTTATATGAAGTTCTTTCCTTTCTTACCATAGGCCTCAAAGCGGTCCCAATCTCCACTTGCAGATTCTCCAAAAAGACTGTTTCCAAACTGCTCTCTCAAAAGGAATGTTCAACTCTGTGAGTTGAATGCAATCATCACAGAGTAGTTTCTGAGAATGCTTCTATGTAGTTTTTAGGAGAAGATATTTCCTTTTCCACCACAGCCCCCAAAGCCCTCCAAATGTCCATTTGCAGATCCTAAAAAAAGAGTGTTTCAAAGCTGCGCTATCAAAGGGAAAGTTCAACTCTGCGAGGTGAATGCCAACATCCCAAAGAAGTTTCTGAGAATGCCTCTGTTTAGCTTTTATGTGAAGATTATCCCGTTTCCAACGAAATCTTCAAAGAGGTCCAAATATCCACTTGCGGATCCCCCAGAAAGAGTGTTTCGAAACTGCTGCTTCAAAAGGAATCTTCAACTCTGTGAGTTGAATGCAATCATCACAAAGAAGTTTCTGACAATGCTTCTCTCTCGTTTTTCTGTGAAGATATTTCCTTTTCCACCACAGGCCTGAAAGCGCTCCAAAGGTCCACTTGCAGATTCTACGAAAAGAATGTTTCAAAACTGCTCTATGAACAGCAATGTTAAACTCTGTGGCTCGAACACAAACATCACAAAGCAGTTTCTGAGAATGCTTCAGTTTAGTTTTTCTGTGAAGATATTCCCGTTTCCAAAGAAATCTTCAAAGAGGTCCACACATCCACTTACAGATTCTACACAAAGAGAGTTTCAAAACTGCTCAATCAAAGGGAGGGTTCAACTCTGTGACTTGAATGCAGTCATCACACAGAAGTTTCTGAGAATGCTTCTCTTTAGTTTTTACGTGAAGATATACCCGTTTCGAACGAAGGCCACCCAGTGGTCCAAATATCCACTTGCAGATTCTACAAAAAGAGTGTTTCAAACCTGAACTATCAAAGGAAGGTTCAACTCTGTGACTTGAATGCAAACAGCACGAAGAAGTTTCTGAGAATGTTTGTGTTTAGTTATGGGAAGTTTATCCCGTTTCCAACGAAATCCTCAGAGAGGTCCAAATATCCACTTGCAGATTCTACCAAAAGTGTGTTTGGAAACTGCTCCATCAAGAGGCATGTTCAGCTCTGTGAGTTAATCTCCATCATCACAAAGTATTTTCTGAGAATGCTTCCGTTTGGTTTTTATAGGAAGTTCTTTCCTTTACTACCGTAGGCCTCAAAGCAGTCCAAATCTCCATTTGCAGATTCTACAAAAAGAGTGTTTCCAATCTGCTCTATCAATAGGAATGTTCAACTCCGTGAGTGGAATGCAATCATCACAAAGTAGTTTCTCAGAATGCTTCTATGTAGTTTTTAGGTGAAGATATTTCCTTTTCCACCACAGGCCTCAAAGCCCCCCAAATGTCCACTTGCAGATTCTAGAAAAAGAGTGTTTCATAGCTGCTCTTTCAAAAGGAAAGTTCAACTCTGGGAGTTGAATACAAACATCACAAAGTAGTTTCTGAGAATGCTTCTGTCTCGTTTTTATGTGACGATGATCCCGTTTCCAATGAAATCTTCAAAGAGGTCCACATAGCCACTTGCAGATTCCAAAGAAAGAGAGTTTCAAAACTGCTCCATCACAAGGATTGTTCAACTCTGTGAGTTGAATGCAGTCATCACAGAAAACTTTCTGAGAATGCTTCTGTCTAGGTTTGATGTGAAGATATACCCGTTTCCAACGAAGGCCACGAAGTGGTCCAAATATACACTTGCAGATTCTACTACAAGGGTGTTGCAAACCTGAACTATCAAAGGAAGGTTCAACTCTGTGAGTTGAATGCAAACATCACAAAGAAGTTTCTGAGAATGCTTCCGTTTAGTTATGGGAAGTTTATCCCGTTTCCAACGAAATCCTCAGAGAGGTCCAAATATCCCCTTGCAGATTCTACAAACAGTGTGTTTGGAAACTGCTCCATCAAAACGAATGTTCAGCTCTCTGAGGTAAAGGCAATCGTCACTGAGAATTTTCTGAGAGTGCTACTGTCTGGTTTTTATATGAAGTTCTTTCCTTTCTTACCATAGGCCTCAAAGCGGTCCCAATCTCCACTTGCAGATTCTCCAAAAAGACTGTTTCCAAACTGCTCTCTCAAAAGGAATGTTCAACTCTGTGAGTTGAATGCAATCATCACAGAGTAGTTTCTGAGAATGCTTCTATGTAGTTTTTAGGAGAAGATATTTCCTTTTCCACCACAGCCCCCAAAGCCCTCCAAATGTCCATTTGCAGATCCTAAAAAAAGAGTGTTTCAAAGCTGCGCTATCAAAGGGAAAGTTCAACTCTGCGAGGTGAATGCCAACATCCCAAAGAAGTTTCTGAGAATGCCTCTGTTTAGCTTTTATGTGAAGGTTATCCCGTTTCCAACGAAATCTTCAAAGAGGTCCAAATATCCACTTGCGGATCCCCCAGAAAGAGTGTTTCGAAACTGCTGCTTCAAAAGGAATCTTCAACTCTGTGAGTTGAATGCAATCATCACAAAGAAGTTTCTGACAATGCTTCTCTCTCGTTTTTCTGTGAAGATATTTCCTTTTCCACCACAGGCCTGAAAGCGCTCCAAAGGTCCACTTGCAGATTCTACGAAAAGAATGTTTCAAAACTGCTCTATGAACAGCAATGTTAAACTCTGTGGCTCGAACACAAACATCACAAAGCAGTTTCTGAGAATGCTTCAGTTTAGTTTTTCTGTGAAGATATTCCCGTTTCCAAAGAAATCTTCAAAGAGGCCCACATATCCACTTACAGATTCTACACAAAGAGAGTTTCAAAACTGCTCAATCAAAGGGAGGGTTCAACTCTGTGACTTGAACGCGATCATCACACAGAAGTTTCTGAGAATGCTTCTCTTTAGTTTTTACGTGAAGATATACCCGTTTCGAACGAAGGCCACCCAGTGGTCCAAATATCCACTTGCAGATTCTACAAAAAGAGTGTTTCAAACCTGAACTATCAAAGGAAGGTTCAACTCTGTGACTTGAATGCAAACAGCACGAAGAAGTTTCTGAGAATGTTTGTGTTTAGTTATGGGAAGTTTATCCCGTTTCCAACGAAATCCTCAGAGAGGTCCAAATATCCACTTGCAGATTCTACCAAAAGTGTGTTTGGAAACTGCTCCATCAAGAGGCATGTTCAGCTCTGTGAGTTAATCTCCATCATCACAAAGTATTTTCTGAGAATGCTTCCGTTTGGTTTTTATAGGAAGTTCTTTCCTTTACTACCGTAGGCCTCAAAGCAGTCCAAATCTCCATTTGCAGATTCTACAAAAAGAGTGTTTCCAATCTGCTCTACCAATAGGAATGTTCAACTCCGTGAGTTGAATGCAATCATCACAAAGTAGTTTCTCAGAATGCTTCTATGTAGTTTTTAGGTGAAGATATTTCCTTTTCCACCACAGGCCTCAAAGCCCCCCAAATGTCCACTTGCAGATTCTAGAAAAAGAGTGTTTCAGAGCTGCTCTTTCAAAAGGAAAGTTCAACTCTGGGAGTTGAATACAAACATCACAAAGTAGTTTCTGAGAATGCTTCTGTCTCGTTTTTATGTGACGATGATCCCGTTTCCAATGAAATCTTCAAAGAGGTCCACATAGCCACTTGCAGATTCCAAAGAAAGAGAGTTTCAAAACTGCTCCATCACAAGGATTGTTCAACTCTGTGAGTTGAATGCAGTCATCACAGAAAACTTTCTGAGAATGCTTCTGTCTAGGTTTGATGTGAAGATATACCCGTTTCCAACGAAGGCCACGAAGTGGTCCAAATATACACTTGCAGATTCTACTAGAAGGGTGTTGCAAACCTGAACTATCAAAGGAAGGTTCAACTCTGTGAGTTGAATGCAAACATCACAAAGAAGTTTCTGAGAATGCTTCCGTTTAGTTATGGGAAGTTTATCCCGTTTCCAACGAAATCCTCAGAGAGGTCCAAATATCCCCTTGCAGATTCTACAAACAGTGTGTTTGGAAACTGCTCCATCAAAACGAATGTTCAGCTCTCTGAGTTAAAGGCAATCGTCACTGAGAATTTTCTGAGAGTGCTACTGTCTGGTTTTTATATGAAGTTCTTTCCTTTCTTACCATAGGCCTCAAAGCGGTCCCAATCTCCACTTGCAGATTCTCCAAAAAGACTGTTTCCAAACTGCTCTCTCAAAAGGAATGTTCAACTCTGTGAGTTGAATGCAATCATCACAGAGTAGTTTCTGAGAATGCTTCTATGTAGTTTTTAGGAGAAGATATTTCCTTTTCCACCACAGCCCCCAAAGCCCTCCAAATGTCCATTTGCAGATCCTAAAAAAAGAGTGTTTCAAAGCTGCGCTATCAAAGGGAAAGTTCAACTCTGCGAGGTGAATGCCAACATCCCAAAGAAGTTTCTGAGAATGCCTCTGTTTAGCTTTTATGTGAAGATTATCCCGTTTCCAACGAAATCTTCAAAGAGGTCCAAATATCCACTTGCGGATCCCCCAGAAAGAGTGTTTCGAAACTGCTGCTTCAAAAGGAATCTTCAACTCTGTGAGTTGAATGCAATCATCACAAAGAAGTTTCTGACAATGCTTCTCTCTCGTTTTTCTGTGAAGATATTTCCTTTTCCACCACAGGCCTGAAAGCGCTCCAAAGGTCCACTTGCAGATTCTACGAAAAGAATCTTTCAAAACTGCTCTATGAACAGCAATGTTAAACTCTGTGGCTCGAACACAAACATCACAAAGCAGTTTCTGAGAATGCTTCAGTTTAGTTTTTCTGTGAAGATATTCCCGTTTCCAAAGAAATCTTCAAAGAGGTCCACATATCCACTTACAGATTCTACACAAAGAGAGTTTCAAAACTGCTCAATCAAAGGGAGGGTTCAACTCTGTGACTTGAATGCAGTCATCACACAGAAGTTTCTGAGAATGCTTCTCTTTAGTTTTTACGTGAAGATATACCCGTTTCGAACGAAGGCCACCCAGTGGTCCAAATATCCACTTGCAGATTCTACAAAAAGAGTGTTTCAAACCTGAACTATCAAAGGAAGGTTCAACTCTGTGACTTGAATGCAAACAGCACGAAGAAGTTTCTGAGAATGTTTGTGTTTAGTTATGGGAAGTTTATCCCGTTTCCAACGAAATCCTCAGAGAGGTCCAAATATCCACTTGCAGATTCTACCAAAAGTGTGTTTGGAAACTGCTCCATCAAGAGGCATGTTCAGCTCTGTGAGTTAATCTCCATCATCACAAAGTATTTTCTGAGAATGCTTCCGTTTGGTTTTTATAGGAAGTTCTTTCCTTTACTACCGTAGGCCTCAAAGCAGTCCAAATCTCCATTTGCAGATTCTACAAAAAGAGTGTTTCCAATCTGCTCTATCAATAGGAATGTTCAACTCCGTGAGTGGAATGCAATCATCACAAAGTAGTTTCTCAGAATGCTTCTATGTAGTTTTTAGGTGAAGATATTTCCTTTTCCACCACAGGCCTCAAAGCCCCCCAAATGTCCACTTGCAGATTCTAGAAAAAGAGTGTTTCATAGCTGCTCTTTCAAAAGGAAAGTTCAACTCTGGGAGTTGAATACAAACATCACAAAGTAGTTTCTGAGAATGCTTCTGTCTCGTTTTTATGTGACGATGCTCCCGTTTCCAATGAAATCTTCAAAGAGGTCCACATAGCCACTTGCAGATTCCAAAGAAAGAGAGTTTCAAAACTGCTCCATCACAAGGATTGTTCAACTCTGTGAGTTGAATGCAGTCATCACAGAAAACTTTCTGAGAATGCTTCTGTCTAGGTTTGATGTGAAGATATACCCGTTTCCAACGAAGGCCACGAAGTGGTCCAAATATACACTTGCAGATTCTACTAGAAGGGTGTTGCAAACCTGAACTATCAAAGGAAGGTTCAACTCTGTGAGTTGAATGCAAACATCACAAAGAAGTTTCTGAGAATGCTTCCGTTTAGTTATGGGAAGTTTATCCCGTTTCCAACGAAATCCTCAGAGAGGTCCAAATATCCCCTTGCAGATTCTACAAACAGTGTGTTTGGAAACTGCTCCATCAAAACGAATGTTCAGCTCTCTGAGTTAAAGGCAATCGTCACTGAGAATTTTCTGAGAGTGCTACTGTCTGGTTTTTATATGAAGTTCTTTCCTTTCTTACCATGGGCCTCAAAGCGGTCCCAATCTCCACTTGCAGATTCTCCAAAAAGACTGTTTCCAAACTGCTCTCTCAAAAGGAATGTTCAACTCTGTGAGTTGAATGCAATCATCACAGAGTAGTTTCTGAGAATGCTTCTATGTAGTTTTTAGGAGAAGATATTTCCTTTTCCACCACAGCCCCCAAAGCCCTCCAAATGTCCATTTGCAGATCCTAAAAAAAGAGTGTTTCAAAGCTGCGCTATCAAAGGGAAAGTTCAACTCTGCGAGGTGAATGCCAACATCCCAAAGAAGTTTCTGAGAATGCCTCTGTTTAGCTTTTATGTGAAGATTATCCCGTTTCCAACGAAATCTTCAAAGAGGTCCACATATCCACTTACAGATTCTACACAAAGAGAGTTTCAAAACTGCTCAATCAAAGGGAGGGTTCAACTCTGTGACTTGAATGCAGTCATCACACAGAAGTTTCTGAGAATGCTTCTCTTTAGTTTTTACGTGAAGATATACCCGTTTCGAACGAAGGCCACCCAGTGGTCCAAATATCCACTTGCAGATTCTACAAAAAGAGTGTTTCAAACCTGAACTATCAAAGGAAGGTTCAACTCTGTGACTTGAATGCAAACAGCACGAAGAAGTTTCTGAGAATGTTTGTGTTTAGTTATGGGAAGTTTATCCCGTTTCCAACGAAATCCTCAGAGAGGTCCAAATATCCACTTGCAGATTCTACCAAAAGTGTGTTTGGAAACTGCTCCATCAAGAGGCATGTTCAGCTCTGTGAGTTAATCTCCATCATCACAAAGTATTTTCTGAGAATGCTTCCGTTTGGTTTTTTTAGGGAGTTCTTTCCTTTACTACCGTAGGCCTCAAAGCAGTCCAAATCTCCATTTGCGGATTCTACAAAAAGAGTGTTTCCAATCTGCTCTATCAATAGGAATGTTCAACTCCGTGAGTGGAATGCAATCATCACAAAGCAGTTTCTCAGAATGCTTCTATGTAGTTTTTAGGTGAAGATATTTCCTTTTCCACCACAGGCCTCAAAGCCCCCCAAATGTCCACTTGCAGATTCTAGAAAAAGAGTGTTTCATAGCTGCTCTTTCAAAAGGAAAGTTCAACTCTGGGAGTTGAATACAAACATCACAAAGTAGTTTCTGAGAATGCTTCTGTCTCGTTTTTATGTGACGATGCTCCCGTTTCCAATGAAATCTTCAAAGAGGTCCACATAGCCACTTGCAGATTCCAAAGAAAGAGAGTTTCAAAACTGCTCCATCACAAGGATTGTTCAACTCTGTGAGTTGAATGCAGTCATCACAGAAAACTTTCTGAGAATGCTTCTGTCTAGGTTTGATGTGAAGATATACCCGTTTCCAACGAAGGCCACGAAGTGGTCCAAATATACACTTGCAGATTCTACTACAAGGGTGTTGCAAACCTGAACTATCAAAGGAAGGTTCAACTCTGTGAGTTGAATGCAAACATCACCAAGAAGTTTCTGAGAATGCTTCCGTTTAGTTATGGGAAGTTTATCCCGTTTCCAACGAAATCCTCAGAGAGGTCCAAATATCCCCTTGCAGATTCTACAAACAGTGTGTTTGGAAACTGCTCCATCAAAACGAATGTTCAGCTCTCTGAGGTAAAGGCAATCGTCACTGAGAATTTTCTGAGAGTGCTACTGTCTGGTTTTTATATGAAGTTCTTTCCTTTCTTACCATAGGCCTCAAAGCGGTCCCAATCTCCACTTGCAGATTCTCCAAAAAGACTGTTTCCAAACTGCTCTCTCAAAAGGAATGTTCAACTCTGTGAGTTGAATGCAATCATCACAGAGTAGTTTCTGAGAATGCTTCTATGTAGTTTCTAGGAGAAGATATTTCCTTTTCCACCACAGCCCCCAAAGCCCTCCAAATGTCCATTTGCAGATCCTAAAAAAAGAGTGTTTCAAAGCTGCGCTATCAAAGGGAAAGTTCAAGTCTGCGAGGTGAATGCCAACATCCCAAAGAAGTTTCTGAGAATGCCTCTGTTTAGCTTTTATGTGAAGATTATCCCGTTTCCAACGAAATCTTCAAAGAGGTCCAAATATCCACTTGCGGATCCCCCAGAAAGAGTGTTTCGAAACTGCTGCTTCAAAAGGAATCTTCAACTCTGTGAGTTGAATGCAATCATCACAAAGAAGTTTCTGACAATGCTTCTCTCTCGTTTTTCTGTGAAGATATTTCCTTTTCCACCACAGGCCTGAAAGCGCTCCAAAGGTCCACTTGCAGATTCTACGAAAAGAATGTTTCAAAACTGCTCTATGAACAGCAATGTTAAACTCTGTGGCTCGAACACAAACATCACAAAGCAGTTTCTGAGAATGCTTCAGTTTAGTTTTTCTGTGAAGATATTCCCGTTTCCAAAGAAATCTTCAAAGAGGTCCACATATCCACTTACAGATTCTACACAAAGAGAGTTTCAAAACTGCTCAATCAAAGGGAGGGTTCAACTCTGTGACTTGAATGCAGTCATCACACAGAAGTTTCTGAGAATGCTTCTCTTTAGTTTTTACGTGAAGATATACCCGTTTCGAACGAAGGCCACCCAGTGGTCCAAATATCCACTTGCAGATTCTACAAAAAGAGTGTTCCAAACCTGAACTATCAAAGGAAGGTTCAACTCTGTGAGTTGAATGCAAACAGCACGAAGAAGTTTCTGAGAATGTTTGTGTTTAGTTATGGGAAGTTTATCCCGTTTCCAACGAAATCCTCAGAGAGGTCCAAATATCCACTTGCAGATTCTACCAAAAGTGTGTTTGGAAACTGCTCCATCAAGAGGCATGTTCAGCTCTGTGAGTTAATCTCCATCATCACAAAGTATTTTCTGAGAATGCTTCCGTTTGGTTTTTCTAGGGAGTTCTTTCCTTTACTACCGTAGGCCTCAAAGCAGTCCAAATCTCCATTTGCAGATTCTACAAAAAGAGTGTTTCCAATCTGCTCTATCAATAGGAATGTTCAACTCCGTGAGTGGAATGCAATCATCACAAAGCAGTTTCTCAGAATGCTTCTATGTAGTTTTTAGGTGAAGATATTTCCTTTTCCACCACAGGCCTCAAAGCCCCCCAAATGTCCACTTGCAGATTCTAGAAAAAGAGTGTTTCATAGCTGCTCTTTCAAAAGGAAAGTTCAACTCTGGGAGTTGAATACAAACATCACAAAGTAGTTTCTGAGAATGCTTCTGTCTCGTTTTTATGTGACGATGCTCCCGTTTCCAATGAAATCTTCAAAGAGGTCCACATAGCCACTTGCAGATTCCAAAGAAAGAGAGTTTCAAAACTGCTCCATCACAAGGATGGTTCAACTCTGTGAGTTGAATGCAGTCATCACAGAAAACTTTCTGAGAATGCTTCTGTCTAGGTTTGATGTGAAGATATACCCGTTTCCAACGAAGGCCACGAAGTGGTCCAAATATACACTTGCAGATTCTACTAGAAGGGTGTTGCAAACCTGAACTATCAAAGGAAGGTTCAACTCTGTGAGTTGAATGCAAACATCACAAAGAAGTTTCTGAGAATGCTTCCGTTTAGTTATGGGAAGTTTATCCCGTTTTCAACGAAATCCTCAGAGAGGTCCAAATATCCCCTTGCAGATTCTACAAACAGTGTGTTTGGAAACTGCTCCATCAAAACGAATGTTCAGCTCTCTGAGGTAAAGGCAATCGTCACTGAGAATTTTCTGAGAGTGCTACTGTCTGGTTTTTATATGAAGTTCTTTCCTTTCTTACCATAGGCCTCAAAGCGGTCCCAATCTCCACTTGCAGATTCTCCAAAAAGACTGTTTCCAAACTGCTCTCTCAAAAGGAATGTTCAACTCTGTGAGTTGAATGCAATCATCACAGAGTAGTTTCTGAGAATGCTTCTATGTAGTTTCTAGGAGAAGATATTTCCTTTTCCACCACAGCCCCCAAAGCCCTCCAAATGTCCATTTGCAGATCCTAAAAAAAGAGTGTTTCAAAGCTGCGCTATCAAAGGGAAAGTTCAAGTCTGCGAGGTGAATGCCAACATCCCAAAGAAGTTTCTGAGAATGCCTCTGTTTAGCTTTTATGTGAAGATTATCCCGTTTCCAACGAAATCTTCAAAGAGGTCCAAATATCCACTTGCGGATCCCCCAGAAAGAGTGTTTCGAAACTGCTGCTTCAAAAGGAATCTTCAACTCTGTGAGTTGAATGCAATCATCACAAAGAAGTTTCTGACAATGCTTCTCTCTCGTTTTTCTGTGAAGATATTTCCTTTTCCACCACAGGCCTGAAAGCGCTCCAAAGGTCCACTTGCAGATTCTACGAAAAGAATGTTTCAAAACTGCTCTATGAACAGCAATGTTAAACTCTGTGGCTCGAACACAAACATCACAAAGCAGTTTCTGAGAATGCTTCAGTTTAGTTTTTCTGTGAAGATATTCCCGTTTCCAAAGAAATCTTCAAAGAGGTCCACATATCCACTTACAGATTCTACACAAAGAGAGTTTCAAAACTGCTCAATCAAAGGGAGGGTTCAACTCTGTGACTTGAATGCAGTCATCACACAGAAGTTTCTGAGAATGCTTCTCTTTAGTTTTTACGTGAAGATATACCCGTTTCGAACGAAGGCCACCCAGTGGTCCAAATATCCACTTGCAGATTCTACAAAAAGAGTGTTTCAAACCTGAACTATCAAAGGAAGGTTCAACTCTGTGAGTTGAATGCAAACAGCACGAAGAAGTTTCTGAGAATGTTTGTGTTTAGTTATGGGAAGTTTATCCCGTTTCCAACGAAATCCTCAGAGAGGTCCAAATATCCACTTGCAGATTCTACCAAAAGTGTGTTTGGAAACTGCTCCATCAAGAGGCATGTTCAGCTCTGTGAGTTAATCTCCATCATCACAAAGTATTTTCTGAGAATGCTTCCGTTTGGTTTTTATAGGAAGTTCTTTCCTTTACTACCGTAGGCCTCAAAGCAGTCCAAATCTCCATTTGCAGATTCTACAAAAAGAGTGTTTCCAATCTGCTCTACCAATAGGAATGTTCAACTCCGTGAGTGGAATGCAATCATCACAAAGTAGTTTCTCAGAATGCTTCTATGTAGTTTTTAGGTGAAGATATTTCCTTTTCCACCACAGGCCTCAAAGCCCCCCAAATGTCCACTTGCAGATTCTAGAAAAAGAGTGTTTCATAGCTGCTCTTTCAAAAGGAAAGTTCAACTCTGGGAGTTGAATACAAACATCACAAAGTAGTTTCTGAGAATGCTTCTGTCTCGTTTTTATGTGACGATGATCCCGTTTCCAATGAAATCTTCAAAGAGGTCCACATAGCCACTTGCAGATTCCAAAGAAAGAGAGTTTCAAAACTGCTCCATCACAAGGATTGTTCAACTCTGTGAGTTGAATGCAGTCATCACAGAAAACTTTCTGAGAATGCTTCTGTCTAGGTTTGATGTGAAGATATACCCGTTTCCAACGAAGGCCACGAAGTGGTCCAAATATACACTTGCAGATTCTACTAGAAGGGTGTTGCAAACCTGAACTATCAAAGGAAGGTTCAACTCTGTGAGTTGAATGCAAACATCACAAAGAAGTTTCTGAGAATGCTTCCGTTTAGTTATGGGAAGTTTATCCCGTTTCCAACGAAATCCTCAGAGAGGTCCAAATATCCCCTTGCAGATTCTACAAACAGTGTGTTTGGAAACTGCTCCATCAAAACGAATGTTCAGCTCTCTGAGGTAAAGGCAATCGTCACTGAGAATTTTCTGAGAGTGCTACTGTCTGGTTTTTATATGAAGTTCTTTCCTTTCTTACCATAGGCCTCAAAGCGGTCCCAATCTCCACTTGCAGATTCTCCAAAAAGACTGTTTCCAAACTGCTCTCTCAAAAGGAATGTTCAACTCTGTGAGTTGAATGCAATCATCACAGAGTAGTTTCTGAGAATGCTTCTATGTAGTTTCTAGGAGAAGATATTTCCTTTTCCACCACAGCCCCCAAAGCCCTCCAAATGTCCATTTGCAGATCCTAAAAAAAGAGTGTTTCAAAGCTGCGCTATCAAAGGGAAAGTTCAACTCTGCGAGGTGAATGCCAACATCCCAAAGAAGTTTCTGAGAATGCCTCTGTTTAGCTTTTATGTGAAGATTATCCCGTTTCCAACGAAATCTTCAAAGAGGTCCAAATATCCACTTGCGGATCCCCCAGAAAGAGTGTTTCGAAACTGCTGCTTCAAAAGGAATCTTCAACTCTGTGAGTTGAATGCAATCATCACAAAGAAGTTTCTGACAATGCTTCTCTCTCGTTTTTCTGTGAAGATATTTCCTTTTCCACCACAGGCCTGAAAGCGCTCCAAAGGTCCACTTGCAGATTCTACGAAAAGAATGTTTCAAAACTGCTCTATGAACAGCAATGTTAAACTCTGTGGCTCGAACACAAACATCACAAAGCAGTTTCTGAGAATGCTTCAGTTTAGTTTTTCTGTGAAGATATTCCCGTTTCCAAAGAAATCTTCAAAGAGGTCCACATATCCACTTACAGATTCTACACAAAGAGAGTTTCAAAACTGCTCAATCAAAGGGAGGGTTCAACTCTGTGACTTGAATGCAGTCATCACACAGAAGTTTCTGAGAATGCTTCTCTTTAGTTTTTACGTGAAGATATACCCGTTTCGAACGAAGGCCACCCAGTGGTCCAAATATCCACTTGCAGATTCTACAAAAAGAGTGTTTCAAACCTGAACTATCAAAGGAAGGTTCAACTCTGTGAGTTGAATGCAAACAGCACGAAGAAGTTTCTGAGAATGTTTGTGTTTAGTTATGGGAAGTTTATCCCGTTTCCAACGAAATCCTCAGAGAGGTCCAAATATCCACTTGCAGATTCTACCAAAAGTGTGTTTGGAAACTGCTCCATCAAGAGGCATGTTCAGCTCTGTGAGTTAATCTCCATCATCACAAAGTATTTTCTGAGAATGCTTCCGTTTGGTTTTTATAGGAAGTTCTTTCCTTTACTACCGTAGGCCTCAAAGCAGTCCAAATCTCCATTTGCAGATTCTACAAAAAGAGTGTTTCCAATCTGCTCTACCAATAGGAATGTTCAACTCCGTGAGTGGAATGCAATCATCACAAAGTAGTTTCTCAGAATGCTTCTATGTAGTTTTTAGGTGAAGATATTTCCTTTTCCACCACAGGCCTCAAAGCCCCCCAAATGTCCACTTGCAGATTCTAGAAAAAGAGTGTTTCATAGCTGCTCTTTCAAAAGGAAAGTTCAACTCTGGGAGTTGAATACAAACATCACAAAGTAGTTTCTGAGAATGCTTCTGTCTCGTTTTTATGTGACGATGATCCCGTTTCCAATGAAATCTTCAAAGAGGTCCACATAGCCACTTGCAGATTCCAAAGAAAGAGAGTTTCAAAACTGCTCCATCACAAGGATTGTTCAACTCTGTGAGTTGAATGCAGTCATCACAGAAAACTTTCTGAGAATGCTTCTGTCTAGGTTTGATGTGAAGATATACCCGTTTCCAACGAAGGCCACGAAGTGGTCCAAATATACACTTGCAGATTCTACTAGAAGGGTGTTGCAAACCTGAACTATCAAAGGAAGGTTCAACTCTGTGAGTTGAATGCAAACATCACAAAGAAGTTTCTGAGAATGCTTCCGTTTAGTTATGGGAAGTTTATCCCGTTTCCAACGAAATCCTCAGAGAGGTCCAAATATCCCCTTGCAGATTCTACAAACAGTGTGTTTGGAAACTGCTCCATCAAAACGAATGTTCAGCTCTCTGAGGTAAAGGCAATCGTCACTGAGAATTTTCTGAGAGTGCTACTGTCTGGTTTTTATATGAAGTTCTTTCCTTTCTTACCATAGGCCTCAAAGCGGTCCCAATCTCCACTTGCAGATTCTCCAAAAAGACTGTTTCCAAACTGCTCTCTCAAAAGGAATGTTCAACTCTGTGAGTTGAATGCAATCATCACAGAGTAGTTTCTGAGAATGCTTCTATGTAGTTTCTAGGAGAAGATATTTCCTTTTCCACCACAGCCCCCAAAGCCCTCCAAATGTCCATTTGCAGATCCTAAAAAAAGAGTGTTTCAAAGCTGCGCTATCAAAGGGAAAGTTCAACTCTGCGAGGTGAATGCCAACATCCCAAAGAAGTTTCTGAGAATGCCTCTGTTTAGCTTTTATGTGAAGATTATCCCGTTTCCAACGAAATCTTCAAAGAGGTCCAAATATCCACTTGCGGATCCCCCAGAAAGAGTGTTTCGAAACTGCTGCTTCAAAAGGAATCTTCAACTCTGTGAGTTGAATGCAATCATCACAAAGAAGTTTCTGACAATGCTTCTCTCTCGTTTTTCTGTGAAGATATTTCCTTTTCCACCACAGGCCTGAAAGCGCTCCAAAGGTCCACTTGCAGATTCTACGAAAAGAATGTTTCAAAACTGCTCTATGAACAGCAATGTTAAACTCTGTGGCTCGAACACAAACATCACAAAGCAGTTTCTGAGAATGCTTCAGTTTAGTTTTTCTGTGAAGATATTCCCGTTTCCAAAGAAATCTTCAAAGAGGTCCACATATCCACTTACAGATTCTACACAAAGAGAGTTTCAAAACTGCTCAATCAAAGGGAGGGTTCAACTCTGTGACTTGAATGCAGTCATCACACAGAAGTTTCTGAGAATGCTTCTCTTTAGTTTTTACGTGAAGATATACCCGTTTCGAACGAAGGCCACCCAGTGGTCCAAATATCCACTTGCAGATTCTACAAAAAGAGTGTTCCAAACCTGAACTATCAAAGGAAGGTTCAACTCTGTGACTTGAATGCAAACAGCACGAAGATGTTTCTGAGAATGTTTGTGTTTAGTTATGGGAAGTTTATCCCGTTTCCAACGAAATCCTCAGAGAGGTCCAAATATCCACTTGCAGATTCTACCAAAAGTGTGTTTGGAAACTGCTCCATCAAGAGGCATGTTCAGCTCTGTGAGTTAATCTCCATCATCACAAAGTATTTTCTGAGAATGCTTCCGTTTGGTTTTTTTAGGGAGTTCTTTCCTTTACTACCGTAGGCCTCAAAGCAGTCCAAATCTCCATTTGCGGATTCTACAAAAAGAGTGTTTCCAATCTGCTCTATCAATAGGAATGTTCAACTCCGTGAGTGGAATGCAATCATCACAAAGCAGTTTCTCAGAATGCTTCTATGTAGTTTTTAGGTGAAGATATTTCCTTTTCCACCACAGGCCTCAAAGCCCCCCAAATGTCCACTTGCAGATTCTAGAAAAAGAGTGTTTCATAGCTGCTCTTTCAAAAGGAAAGTTCAACTCTGGGAGTTGAATACAAACATCACAAAGTAGTTTCTGAGAATGCTTCTGTCTCGTTTTTATGTGACGATGCTCCCGTTTCCAATGAAATCTTCAAAGAGGTCCACGTAGCCACTTGCAGATTCCAAAGAAAGAGAGTTTCAAAACTGCTCCATCACAAGGATTGTTCAACTCTGTGAGTTGAATGCAGTCATCACAGAAAACTTTCTGAGAATGCTTCTGTCTAGGTTTGATGTGAAGATATACCCGTTTCCAACGAAGGCCACGAAGTGGTCCAAATATACACTTGCAGATTCTACTACAAGGGTGTTGCAAACCTGAACTATCAAAGGAAGGTTCAACTCTGTGAGTTGAATGCAAACATCACAAAGAAGTTTCTGAGAATGCTTCCGTTTAGTTATGGGAAGTTTATCCCGTTTCCAACGAAATCCTCAGAGAGGTCCAAATATCCCCTTGCAGATTCTACAAACAGTGTGTTTGGAAACTGCTCCATCAAAACGAATGTTCAGCTCTCTGAGGTAAAGGCAATCGTCACTGAGAATTTTCTGAGAGTGCTACTGTCTGGTTTTTATATGAAGTTCTTTCCTTTCTTACCATAGGCCTCAAAGCGGTCCCAATCTCCACTTGCAGATTCTCCAAAAAGACTGTTTCCAAACTGCTCTCTCAAAAGGAATGTTCAACTCTGTGAGTTGAATGCAATCATCACAGAGTAGTTTCTGAGAATGCTTCTATGTAGTTTCTAGGAGAAGATATTTCCTTTTCCACCACAGCCCCCAAAGCCCTCCAAATGTCCATTTGCAGATCCTAAAAAAAGAGTGTTTCAAAGCTGCGCTATCAAAGGGAAAGTTCAACTCTGCGAGGTGAATGCCAACATCCCAAAGAAGTTTCTGAGAATGCCTCTGTTTAGCTTTTATGTGAAGATTATCCCGTTTCCAACGAAATCTTCAAAGAGGTCCAAATATCCACTTGCGGATCCCCCAGAAAGAGTGTTTCGAAACTGCTGCTTCAAAAGGAATCTTCAACTCTGTGAGTTGAATGCAACCATCACAAAGAAGTTTCTGACAATGCTTCTCTCTCGTTTTTCTGTGAAGATATTTCCTTTTCCACCACAGGCCTGAAAGCGCTCCAAAGGTCCACTTGCAGATTCTACGAAAAGAATGTTTCAAAACTGCTCTATGAACAGCAATGTTAAACTCTGTGGCTCGAACACAAACATCACAAAGCAGTTTCTGAGAATGCTTCAGTTTAGTTTTTCTGTGAAGATATACCCGTTTCCAAAGAAATCTTCAAAGAGGTCCACATATCCACTTACAGATTCTACACAAAGAGAGTTTCAAAACTGCTCAATCAAAGGGAGGGTTCAACTCTGTGACTTGAATGCAGTCATCACACAGAAGTTTCTGAGAATGCTTCTCTTTAGTTTTTACGTGAAGATATACCCGTTTCGAACGAAGGCCACCCAGTGGTCCAAATATCCACTTGCAGATTCTACAAAAAGAGTGTTTCAAACCTGAACTATCAAAGGAAGGTTCAACTCTGTGAGTTGAATGCAAACAGCACGAAGAAGTTTCTGAGAATGTTTGTGTTTAGTTATGGGAAGTTTATCCCGTTTCCAACGAAATCCTCAGAGAGGTCCAAATATCCACTTGCAGATTCTACCAAAAGTGTGTTTGGAAACTGCTCCATCAAGAGGCATGTTCAGCTCTGTGAGTTAATCTCCATCATCACAAAGTATTTTCTGAGAATGCTGCCGTTTGGTTTTTATAGGGAGTTCTTTCCTTTACTACCGTAGGCCTCAAAGCAGTCCAAATCTCCATTTGCAGATTCTACAAAAAGAGTGTTTCCAATCTGCTCTATCAATAGGAATGTTCAACTCCGTGAGTGGAATGCAATCATCACAAAGCAGTTTCTCAGAATGCTTCTATGTAGTTTTTAGGTGAAGATATTTCCTTTTCCACCACAGGCCTCAAAGCCCCCCAAATGTCCACTTGCAGATTCTAGAAAAAGAGTGTTTCATAGCTGCTCTTTCAAAAGGAAAGTTCAACTCTGGGAGTTGAATACAAACATCACAAAGTAGTTTCTGAGAATGCTTCTGTCTCGTTTTTATGTGACGATGCTCCCGTTTCCAATGAAATCTTCAAAGAGGTCCACATAGCCACTTGCAGATTCCAAAGAAAGAGAGTTTCAAAACTGCTCCATCACAAGGATTGTTCAACTCTGTGAGTTGAATGCAGTCATCACAGAAAACTTTCTGAGAATGCTTCTGTCTAGGTTTGATGTGAAGATATACCCGTTTCCAACGAAGGCCACGAAGTGGTCCAAATATACACTTGCAGATTCTACTAGAAGGGTGTTGCAAACCTGAACTATCAAAGGAAGGTTCAACTCTGTGAGTTGAATGCAAACATCACAAAGAAGTTTCTGAGAATGCTTCCGTTTAGTTATGGGAAGTTTATCCCGTTTCCAACGAAATCCTCAGAGAGGTCCAAATATCCCCTTGCAGATTCTACAAACAGTGTGTTTGGAAACTGCTCCATCAAAACGAATGTTCAGCTCTCTGAGGTAAAGGCAATCGTCACTGAGAATTTTCTGAGAGTGCTACTGTCTGGTTTTTATATGAAGTTCTTTCCTTTCTTACCATAGGCCTCAAAGCGGTCCCAATCTCCACTTGCAGATTCTCCAAAAAGACTGTTTCCAAACTGCTCTCTCAAAAGGAATGTTCAACTCTGTGAGTTGAATGCAATCATCACAGAGTAGTTTCTGAGAATGCTTCTATGTAGTTTCTAGGAGAAGATATTTCCTTTTCCACCACAGCCCCCAAAGCCCTCCAAATGTCCATTTGCAGATCCTAAAAAAAGAGTGTTTCAAAGCTGCGCTATCAAAGGGAAAGTTCAACTCTGCGAGGTGAATGCCAACATCCCAAAGAAGTTTCTGAGAATGCCTCTGTTTAGCTTTTATGTGAAGATTATCCCGTTTCCAACGAAATCTTCAAAGAGGTCCAAATATCCACTTGCGGATCCCCCAGAAAGAGTGTTTCGAAACTGCTGCTTCAAAAGGAATCTTCAACTCTGTGAGTTGAATGCAATCATCACAAAGAAGTTTCTGACAATGCTTCTCTCTCGTTTTCCTGTGAAGATATTTCCTTTTCCACCACAGGCCTGAAAGCGCTCCAAAGGTCCACTTGCAGATTCTACGAAAAGAATGTTTCAAAACTGCTCTATGAACAGCAATGTTAAACTCTGTGGCTCGAACACAAACATCACAAAGCAGTTTCTGAGAATGCTTCAGTTTAGTTTTTCTGTGAAGATATTCCCGTTTCCAAAGAAATCTTCAAAGAGGTCCACATATCCACTTACAGATTCTACACAAAGAGAGTTTCAAAACTGCTCAATCAAAGGGAGGGTTCAACTCTGTGACTTGAATGCAGTCATCACACAGAAGTTTCTGAGAATGCTTCTCTTTAGTTTTTACGTGAAGATATACCCGTTTCGAACGAAGGCCACCCAGTGGTCCAAATATCCACTTGCAGATTCTACAAAAAGAGTGTTTCAAACCTGAACTATCAAAGGAAGGTTCAACTCTGTGAGTTGAATGCAAACAGCACGAAGAAGTTTCTGAGAATGTTTGTGTTTAGTTATGGGAAGTTTATCCCGTTTCCAACGAAATCCTCAGAGAGGTCCAAATATCCACTTGCAGATTCTACCAAAAGTGTGTTTGGAAACTGCTCCATCAAGAGGCATGTTCAGCTCTGTGAGTTAATCTCCATCATCACAAAGTATTTTCTGAGAATGCTGCCGTTTGGTTTTTATAGGGAGTTCTTTCCTTTACTACCGTAGGCCTCAAAGCAGTCCAAATCTCCATTTGCAGATTCTACAAAAAGAGTGTTTCCAATCTGCTCTATCAATAGGAATGTTCAACTCCGTGAGTGGAATGCAATCATCACAAAGCAGTTTCTCAGAATGCTTCTATGTAGTTTTTAGGTGAAGATATTTCCTTTTCCACCACAGGCCTCAAAGCCCCCCAAATGTCCACTTGCAGATTCTAGAAAAAGAGTGTTTCATAGCTGCTCTTTCAAAAGGAAAGTTCAACTCTGGGAGTTGAATACAAACATCACAAAGTAGTTTCTGAGAATGCTTCTGTCTCGTTTTTATGTGACGATGCTCCCGTTTCCAATGAAATCTTCAAAGAGGTCCACATAGCCACTTGCAGATTCCAAAGAAAGAGAGTTTCAAAACTGCTCCATCACAAGGATTGTTCAACTCTGTGAGTTGAATGCAGTCATCACAGAAAACTTTCTGAGAATGCTTCTGTCTAGGTTTGATGTGAAGATATACCCGTTTCCAACGAAGGCCACGAAGTGGTCCAAATATACACTTGCAGATTCTACTAGAAGGGTGTTGCAAACCTGAACTATCAAAGGAAGGTTCAACTCTGTGAGTTGAATGCAAACATCACAAAGAAGTTTCTGAGAATGCTTCCGTTTAGTTATGGGAAGTTTATCCCGTTTCCAACGAAATCCTCAGAGAGGTCCAAATATCCCCTTGCAGATTCTACAAACAGTGTGTTTGGAAACTGCTCCATCAAAACGAATGTTCAGCTCTCTGAGGTAAAGGCAATCGTCACTGAGAATTTTCTGAGAGTGCTACTGTCTGGTTTTTATATGAAGTTCTTTCCTTTCTTACCATAGGCCTCAAAGCGGTCCCAATCTCCACTTGCAGATTCTCCAAAAAGACTGTTTCCAAACTGCTCTCTCAAAAGGAATCTTCAACTCTGTGAGTTGAATGCAATCATCACAGAGTAGTTTCTGAGAATGCTTCTATGTAGTTTCTAGGAGAAGATATTTCCTTTTCCACCACAGCCCCCAAAGCCCTCCAAATGTCCATTTGCAGATCCTAAAAAAGAGTGTTTCAAAGCTGCGCTATCAAAGGGAAAGTTCAACTCTGCGAGGTGAATGCCAACATCCCAAAGAAGTTTCTGAGAATGCCTCTGTTTAGCTTTTATGTGAAGATTATCCCGTTTCCAACGAAATCTTCAAAGAGGTCCAAATATCCACTTGCGGATCCCCCAGAAAGAGTGTTTCGAAACTGCTGCTTCAAAAGGAATCTTCAACTCTGTGAGTTGAATGCAATCATCACAAAGAAGTTTCTGACAATGCTTCTCTCTCGTTTTCCTGTGAAGATATTTCCTTTTCCACCACAGGCCTGAAAGCGCTCCAAAGGTCCACTTGCAGATTCTACGAAAAGAATGTTTCAAAACTGCTCTATGAACAGCAATGTTAAACTCTGTGGCTCGAACACAAACATCACAAAGCAGTTTCTGAGAATGCTTCAGTTTAGTTTTTCTGTGAAGATATTCCCGTTTCCAAAGAAATCTTCAAAGAGGTCCACATATCCACTTACAGATTCTACACAAAGAGAGTTTCAAAACTGCTCAATCAAAGGGAGGGTTCAACTCTGTGACTTGAATGCAGTCATCACACAGAAGTTTCTGAGAATGCTTCTCTTTAGTTTTTACGTGAAGATATACCCGTTTCGAACGAAGGCCACCCAGTGGTCCAAATATCCACTTGCAGATTCTACAAAAAGAGTGTTTCAAACCTGAACTATCAAAGGAAGGTTCAACTCTGTGAGTTGAATGCAAACAGCACGAAGAAGTTTCTGAGAATGTTTGTGTTTAGTTATGGGAAGTTTATCCCGTTTCCAACGAAATCCTCAGAGAGGTCCAAATATCCACTTGCAGATTCTACCAAAAGTGTGTTTGGAAACTGCTCCATCAAGAGGCATGTTCAGCTCTGTGAGTTAATCTCCATCATCACAAAGTATTTTCTGAGAATGCTTCCGTTTGGTTTTTATAGGGAGTTCTTTCCTTTACTACCGTAGGCCTCAAAGCAGTCCAAATCTCCATTTGCAGATTCTACAAAAAGAGTGTTTCCAATCTGCTCTATCAATAGGAATGTTCAACTCCGTGAGTGGAATGCAATCATCACAAAGCAGTTTCTCAGAATGCTTCTATGTAGTTTTTAGGTGAAGATATTTCCTTTTCCACCACAGGCCTCAAAGCCCCCCAAATGTCCACTTGCAGATTCTAGAAAAAGAGTGTTTCATAGCTGCTCTTTCAAAAGGAAAGTTCAACTCTGGGAGTTGAATACAAACATCACAAAGTAGTTTCTGAGAATGCTTCTGTCTCGTTTTTATGTGACGATGCTCCCGTTTCCAATGAAATCTTCAAAGAGGTCCACATAGCCACTTGCAGATTCCAAAGAAAGAGAGTTTCAAAACTGCTCCATCACAAGGATTGTTCAACTCTGTGAGTTGAATGCAGTCATCACAGAAAACTTTCTGAGAATGCTTCTGTCTAAGTTTGATGTGAAGATATACCCGTTTCCAACGAAGGCCACGAAGTGGTCCAAATATACACTTGCAGATTCTACTAGAAGGGTGTTGCAAACCTGAACTATCAAAGGAAGGTTCAACTCTGTGAGTTGAATGCAAACATCACAAAGAAGTTTCTGAGAATGCTTCCGTTTAGTTATGGGAAGTTTATCCCGTTTCCAACGAAATCCTCAGAGAGGTCCAAATATCCCCTTGCAGATTCTACAAACAGTGTGTTTGGAAACTGCTCCATCAAAACGAATGTTCAGCTCTCTGAGTTAAAGGCAATCGTCACTGAGAATTTTCTGAGAGTGCTACTGTCTGGTTTTTATATGAAGTTCTTTCCTTTCTTACCATAGGCCTCAAAGCGGTCCCAATCTCCACTTGCAGATTCTCCAAAAAGACTGTTTCCAAACTGCTCTCTCAAAAGGAATCTTCAACTCTGTGAGTTGAATGCAATCATCACAGAGTAGTTTCTGAGAATGCTTCTATGTAGTTTTTAGGAGAAGATATTTCCTTTTCCACCACAGCCCCCAAAGCCCTCCAAATGTCCATTTGCAGATCCTAAAAAAAGAGTGTTTCAAAGCTGCGCTATCAAAGGGAAAGTTCAACTCTGCGAGGTGAATGCCAACATCCCAAAGAAGTTTCTGAGAATGCCTCTGTTTAGCTTTTATGTGAAGATTATCCCGTTTCCAACGAAATCTTCAAAGAGGTCCAAATATCCACTTGCGGATCCCCCAGAAAGAGTGTTTCGAAACTGCTGCTTCAAAAGGAATCTTCAACTCTGTGAGTTGAATGCAATCATCACAAAGAAGTTTCTGACAATGCTTCTCTCTCGTTTTCCTGTGAAGATATTTCCTTTTCCACCACAGGTCTGAAAGCGCTCCAAAGGTCCACTTGCAGATTCTACGAAAAGAATGTTTCAAAACTGCTCTATGAACAGCAATGTTAAACTCTGTGGCTCGAACACAAACATCACAAAGCAGTTTCTGAGAATGCTTCAGTTTAGTTTTTCTGTGAAGATATACCCGTTTCCAAAGAAATCTTCAAAGAGGTCCACATATCCACTTACAGATTCTACACAAAGAGAGTTTCAAAACTGCTCAATCAAAGGGAGGGTTCAACTCTGTGACTTGAATGCAGTCATCACACAGAAGTTTCTGAGAATGCTTCTCTTTAGTTTTTACGTGAAGATATACCCGTTTCGAACGAAGGCCACCCAGTGGTCCAAATATCCACTTGCAGATTCTACAAAAAGAGTGTTTCAAACCTGAACTATCAAAGGAAGGTTCAACTCTGTGAGTTGAATGCAAACAGCACGAAGAAGTTTCTGAGAATGTTTGTGTTTAGTTATGGGAAGTTTATCCCGTTTCCAACGAAATCCTCAGAGAGGTCCAAATATCCACTTGCAGATTCTACCAAAAGTGTGTTTGGAAACTGCTCCATCAAGAGGCATGTTCAGCTCTGTGAGTTAATCTCCATCATCACAAAGTATTTTCTGAGAATGCTGCCGTTTGGTTTTTTTAGGGAGTTCTTTCCTTTACTACCGTAGGCCTCAAAGCAGTCCAAATCTCCATTTGCGGATTCTACAAAAAGAGTGTTTCCAATCTGCTCTATCAATAGGAATGTTCAACTCCGTGAGTGGAATGCAATCATCACAAAGCAGTTTCTCAGAATGCTTCTATGTAGTTTTTAGGTGAAGATATTTCCTTTTCCACCACAGGCCTCAAAGCCCCCCAAATGTCCACTTGCAGATTCTAGAAAAAGAGTGTTTCATAGCTGCTCTTTCAAAAGGAAAGTTCAACTCTGGGAGTTGAATACAAACATCACAAAGTAGTTTCTGAGAATGCTTCTGTCTCGTTTTTATGTGACGATGATCCCGTTTCCAATGAAATCTTCAAAGAGGTCCACATAGCCACTTGCAGATTCCAAAGAAAGAGAGTTTCAAAACTGCTCCATCACAAGGATTGTTCAACTCTGTGAGTTGAATGCAGTCATCACAGAAAACTTTCTGAGAATGCTTCTGTCTAAGTTTGATGTGAAGATATACCCGTTTCCAACGAAGGCCACGAAGTGGTCCAAATATACACTTGCAGATTCTACTACAAGGGTGTTGCAAACCTGAACTATCAAAGGAAGGTTCAACTCTGTGAGTTGAATGCAAACATCACAAAGAAGTTTCTGAGAATGCTTCCGTTTAGTTATGGGAAGTTTATCCCGTTTCCAACGAAATCCTCAGAGAGGTCCAAATATCCCCTTGCAGATTCTACAAACAGTGTGTTTGGAAACTGCTCCATCAAAACGAATGTTCAGCTCTCTGAGGTAAAGGCAATCGTCACTGAGAATTTTCTGAGAGTGCTACTGTCTGGTTTTTATATGAAGTTCTTTCCTTTCTTACCATAGGCCTCAAAGCGGTCCCAATCTCCACTTGCAGATTCTCCAAAAAGACTGTTTCCAAACTGCTCTCTCAAAAGGAATGTTCAACTCTGTGAGTTGAATGCAATCATCACAGAGTAGTTTCTGAGAATGCTTCTATGTAGTTTTTAGGAGAAGATATTTCCTTTTCCACCACAGCCCCCAAAGCCCTCCAAATGTCCATTTGCAGATCCTAAAAAAAGAGTGTTTCAAAGCTGCGCTATCAAAGGGAAAGTTCAACTCTGCGAGGTGAATGCCAACATCCCAAAGAAGTTTCTGAGAATGCCTCTGTTTAGCTTTTATGTGAAGATTATCCCGTTTCCAACGAAATCTTCAAAGAGGTCCAAATATCCACTTGCGGATCCCCCAGAAAGAGTGTTTCGAAACTGCTGCTTCAAAAGGAATCTTCAACTCTGTGAGTTGAATGCAATCATCACAAAGAAGTTTCTGACAATGCTTCTCTCTCGTTTTTCTGTGAAGATATTTCCTTTTCCACCACAGGCCTGAAAGCGCTCCAAAGGTCCACTTGCAGATTCTACGAAAAGAATGTTTCAAAACTGCTCTATGAACAGCAATGTTAAACTCTGTGGCTCGAACACAAACATCACAAAGCAGTTTCTGAGAATGCTTCAGTTTAGTTTTTCTGTGAAGATATTCCCGTTTCCAAAGAAATCTTCAAAGAGGTCCACATATCCACTTACAGATTCTACACAAAGAGAGTTTCAAAACTGCTCAATCAAAGGGAGGGTTCAACTCTGTGACTTGAATGCAGTCATCACACAGAAGTTTCTGAGAATGCTTCTCTTTAGTTTTTACGTGAAGATATACCCGTTTCGAACGAAGGCCACCCAGTGGTCCAAATATCCACTTGCAGATTCTACAAAAAGAGTGTTTCAAACCTGAACTATCAAAGGAAGGTTCAACTCTGTGACTTGAATGCAAACAGCACGAAGAAGTTTCTGAGAATGTTTGTGTTTAGTTATGGGAAGTTTATCCCGTTTCCAACGAAATCCTCAGAGAGGTCCAAATATCCACTTGCAGATTCTACCAAAAGTGTGTTTGGAAACTGCTCCATCAAGAGGCATGTTCAGCTCTGTGAGTTAATCTCCATCATCACAAAGTATTTTCTGAGAATGCTGCCGTTTGGTTTTTATAGGGAGTTCTTTCCTTTACTACCGTAGGCCTCAAAGCAGTCCAAATCTCCATTTGCGGATTCTACAAAAAGAGTGTTTCCAATCTGCTCTATCAATAGGAATGTTCAACTCCGTGAGTGGAATGCAATCATCACAAAGTAGTTTCTCAGAATGCTTCTATGTAGTTTTTAGGTGAAGATATTTCCTTTTCCACCACAGGCCTCAAAGCCCCCCAAATGTCCACTTGCAGATTCTAGAAAAAGAGTGTTTCATAGCTGCTCTTTCAAAAGGAAAGTTCAACTCTGGGAGTTGAATACAAACATCACAAAGTAGTTTCTGAGAATGCTTCTGTCTCGTTTTTATGTGACGATGATCCCGTTTCCAATGAAATCTTCAAAGAGGTCCACATAGCCACTTGCAGATTCCAAAGAAAGAGAGTTTCAAAACTGCTCCATCACAAGGATTGTTCAACTCTGTGAGTTGAATGCAGTCATCACAGAAAACTTTCTGAGAATGCTTCTGTCTAGGTTTGATGTGAAGATATACCCGTTTCCAACGAAGGCCACGAAGTGGTCCAAATATACACTTGCAGATTCTACTAGAAGGGTGTTGCAAACCTGAACTATCAAAGGAAGGTTCAACTCTGTGAGTTGAATGCAAACATCACAAAGAAGTTTCTGAGAATGCTTCCGTTTAGTTATGGGAAGTTTATCCCGTTTCCAACGAAATCCTCAGAGAGGTCCAAATATCCCCTTGCAGATTCTACAAACAGTGTGTTTGGAAACTGCTCCATCAAAACGAATGTTCAGCTCTCTGAGGTAAAGGCAATCGTCACTGAGAATTTTCTGAGAGTGCTACTGTCTGGTTTTTATATGAAGTTCTTTCCTTTCTTACCATAGGCCTCAAAGCGGTCCCAATCTCCACTTGCAGATTCTCCAAAAAGACTGTTTCCAAACTGCTCTCTCAAAAGGAATCTTCAACTCTGTGAGTTGAATGCAATCATCACAGAGTAGTTTCTGAGAATGCTTCTATGTAGTTTTTAGGAGAAGATATTTCCTTTTCCACCACAGCCCCCAAAGCCCTCCAAATGTCCATTTGCAGATCCTAAAAAAAGAGTGTTTCAAAGCTGCGCTATCAAAGGGAAAGTTCAACTCTGCGAGGTGAATGCCAACATCCCAAAGAAGTTTCTGAGAATGCCTCTGTTTAGCTTTTATGTGAAGATTATCCCGTTTCCAACGAAATCTTCAAAGAGGTCCAAATATCCACTTGCGGATCCCCCAGAAAGAGTGTTTCGAAACTGCTGCTTCAAAAGGAATCTTCAACTCTGTGAGTTGAATGCAATCATCACAAAGAAGTTTCTGACAATGCTTCTCTCTCGTTTTTCTGTGAAGATATTTCCTTTTCCACCACAGGTCTGAAAGCGCTCCAAAGGTCCACTTGCAGATTCTACGAAAAGAATGTTTCAAAACTGCTCTATGAACAGCAATGTTAAACTCTGTGGCTCGAACACAAACATCACAAAGCAGTTTCTGAGAATGCTTCAGTTTAGTTTTTCTGTGAAGATATACCCGTTTCCAAAGAAATCTTCAAAGAGGTCCACATATCCACTTACAGATTCTACACAAAGAGAGTTTCAAAACTGCTCAATCAAAGGGAGGGTTCAACTCTGTGACTTGAATGCAGTCATCACACAGAAGTTTCTGAGAATGCTTTTCTTTAGTTTTTACGTGAAGATATACCCGTTTCGAACGAAGGCCACCCAGTGGTCCAAATATCCACTTGCAGATTCTACAAAAAGAGTGTTTCAAACCTGAACTATCAAAGGAAGGTTCAACTCTGTGACTTGAATGCAAACAGCACGAAGATGTTTCTGAGAATGTTTGTGTTTAGTTATGGGAAGTTTATCCCGTTTCCAACGAAATCCTCAGAGAGGTCCAAATATCCACTTGCAGATTCTACCAAAAGTGTGTTTGGAAACTGCTCCATCAAGAGGCATGTTCAGCTCTGTGAGTTAATCTCCATCATCACAAAGTATTTTCTGAGAATGCTGCCGTTTGGTTTTTATAGGGAGTTCTTTCCTTTACTACCGTAGGCCTCAAAGCAGTCCAAATCTCCATTTGCGGATTCTACAAAAAGAGTGTTTCCAATCTGCTCTATCAATAGGAATGTTCAACTCCGTGAGTGGAATGCAATCATCACAAAGCAGTTTCTCAGAATGCTTCTATGTAGTTTTTAGGTGAAGATATTTCCTTTTCCACCACAGGCCTCAAAGCCCCCCAAATGTCCACTTGCAGATTCTAGAAAAAGAGTGTTTCATAGCTGCTCTTTCAAAAGGAAAGTTCAACTCTGGGAGTTGAATACAAACATCACAAAGTAGTTTCTGAGAATGCTTCTGTCTCGTTTTTATGTGACGATGCTCCCGTTTCCAATGAAATCTTCAAAGAGGTCCACATAGCCACTTGCAGATTCCAAAGAAAGAGAGTTTCAAAACTGCTCCATCACAAGGATTGTTCAACTCTGTGAGTTGAATGCAGTCATCACAGAAAACTTTCTGAGAATGCTTCTGTCTAAGTTTGATGTGAAGATATACCCGTTTCCAACGAAGGCCACGAAGTGGTCCAAATATACACTTGCAGATTCTACTACAAGGGTGTTGCAAACCTGAACTATCAAAGGAAGGTTCAACTCTGTGAGTTGAATGCAAACATCACAAAGAAGTTTCTGAGAATGCTTCCGTTTAGTTATGGGAAGTTTATCCCGTTTCCAACGAAATCCTCAGAGAGGTCCAAATATCCCCTTGCAGATTCTACAAACAGTGTGTTTGGAAACTGCTCCATCAAAACGAATGTTCAGCTCTCTGAGGTAAAGGCAATCGTCACTGAGAATTTTCTGAGAGTGCTACTGTCTGGTTTTTATATGAAGTTCTTTCCTTTCTTACCATAGGCCTCAAAGCGGTCCCAATCTCCACTTGCAGATTCTCCAAAAAGACTGTTTCCAAACTGCTCTCTCAAAAGGAATCTTCAACTCTGTGAGTTGAATGCAATCATCACAGAGTAGTTTCTGAGAATGCTTCTATGTAGTTTTTAGGAGAAGATATTTCCTTTTCCACCACAGCCCCCAAAGCCCTCCAAATGTCCATTTGCAGATCCTAAAAAAAGAGTGTTTCAAAGCTGCGCTATCAAAGGGAAAGTTCAACTCTGCGAGGTGAATGCCAACATCCCAAAGAAGTTTCTGAGAATGCCTCTGTTTAGCTTTTATGTGAAGATTATCCCGTTTCCAACGAAATCTTCAAAGAGGTCCAAATATCCACTTGCGGATCCCCCAGAAAGAGTGTTTCGAAACTGCTGCTTCAAAAGGAATCTTCAACTCTGTGAGTTGAATGCAATCATCACAAAGAAGTTTCTGACAATGCTTCTCTCTCGTTTTCCTGTGAAGATATTTCCTTTTCCACCACAGGTCTGAAAGCGCTCCAAAGGTCCACTTGCAGATTCTACGAAAAGAATGTTTCAAAACTGCTCTATGAACAGCAATGTTAAACTCTGTGGCTCGAACACAAACATCACAAAGCAGTTTCTGAGAATGCTTCAGTTTAGTTTTTCTGTGAAGATATACCCGTTTCCAAAGAAATCTTCAAAGAGGTCCACATATCCACTTACAGATTCTACACAAAGAGAGTTTCAAAACTGCTCAATCAAAGGGAGGGTTCAACTCTGTGACTTGAATGCAGTCATCACACAGAAGTTTCTGAGAATGCTTCTCTTTAGTTTTTACGTGAAGATATACCCGTTTCGAACGAAGGCCACCCAGTGGTCCAAATATCCACTTGCAGATTCTACAAAAAGAGTGTTTCAAACCTGAACTATCAAAGGAAGGTTCAACTCTGTGAGTTGAATGCAAACAGCACGAAGAAGTTTCTGAGAATGTTTGTGTTTAGTTATGGGAAGTTTATCCCGTTTCCAACGAAATCCTCAGAGAGGTCCAAATATCCACTTGCAGATTCTACCAAAAGTGTGTTTGGAAACTGCTCCATCAAGAGGCATGTTCAGCTCTGTGAGTTAATCTCCATCATCACAAAGTATTTTCTGAGAATGCTGCCGTTTGGTTTTTTTAGGGAGTTCTTTCCTTTACTACCGTAGGCCTCAAAGCAGTCCAAATCTCCATTTGCGGATTCTACAAAAAGAGTGTTTCCAATCTGCTCTATCAATAGGAATGTTCAACTCCGTGAGTGGAATGCAATCATCACAAAGCAGTTTCTCAGAATGCTTCTATGTAGTTTTTAGGTGAAGATATTTCCTTTTCCACCACAGGCCTCAAAGCCCCCCAAATGTCCACTTGCAGATTCTAGAAAAAGAGTGTTTCATAGCTGCTCTTTCAAAAGGAAAGTTCAACTCTGGGAGTTGAATACAAACATCACAAAGTAGTTTCTGAGAATGCTTCTGTCTCGTTTTTATGTGACGATGATCCCGTTTCCAATGAAATCTTCAAAGAGGTCCACATAGCCACTTGCAGATTCCAAAGAAAGAGAGTTTCAAAACTGCTCCATCACAAGGATTGTTCAACTCTGTGAGTTGAATGCAGTCATCACAGAAAACTTTCTGAGAATGCTTCTGTCTAAGTTTGATGTGAAGATATACCCGTTTCCAACGAAGGCCACGAAGTGGTCCAAATATACACTTGCAGATTCTACTAGAAGGGTGTTGCAAACCTGAACTATCAAAGGAAGGTTCAACTCTGTGAGTTGAATGCAAACATCACCAAGAAGTTTCTGAGAATGCTTCCGTTTAGTTATGGGAAGTTTATCCCGTTTCCAACGAAATCCTCAGAGAGGTCCAAATATCCCCTTGCAGATTCTACAAACAGTGTGTTTGGAAACTGCTCCATCAAAACGAATGTTCAGCTCTCTGAGGTAAAGGCAATCGTCACTGAGAATTTTCTGAGAGTGCTACTGTCTGGTTTTTATATGAAGTTCTTTCCTTTCTTACCATAGGCCTCAAAGCGGTCCCAATCTCCACTTGCAGATTCTCCAAAAAGACTGTTTCCAAACTGCTCTCTCAAAAGGAATGTTCAACTCTGTGAGTTGAATGCAATCATCACAGAGTAGTTTCTGAGAATGCTTCTATGTAGTTTTTAGGAGAAGATATTTCCTTTTCCACCACAGCCCCCAAAGCCCTCCAAATGTCCATTTGCAGATCCTAAAAAAAGAGTGTTTCAAAGCTGCGCTATCAAAGGGAAAGTTCAACTCTGCGAGGTGAATGCCAACATCCCAAAGAAGTTTCTGAGAATGCCTCTGTTTAGCTTTTATGTGAAGATTATCCCGTTTCCAACGAAATCTTCAAAGAGGTCCAAATATCCACTTGCGGATCCCCCAGAAAGAGTGTTTCGAAACTGCTGCTTCAAAAGGAATCTTCAACTCTGTGAGTTGAATGCAATCATCACAAAGAAGTTTCTGACAATGCTTCTCTCTCGTTTTTCTGTGAAGATATTTCCTTTTCCACCACAGGCCTGAAAGCGCTCCAAAGGTCCACTTGCAGATTCTACGAAAAGAATGTTTCAAAACTGCTCTATGAACAGCAATGTTAAACTCTGTGGCTCGAACACAAACATCACAAAGCAGTTTCTGAGAATGCTTCAGTTTAGTTTTTCTGTGAAGATATTCCCGTTTCCAAAGAAATCTTCAAAGAGGTCCACATATCCACTTACAGATTCTACACAAAGAGAGTTTCAAAACTGCTCAATCAAAGGGAGGGTTCAACTCTGTGACTTGAATGCAGTCATCACACAGAAGTTTCTGAGAATGCTTCTCTTTAGTTTTTACGTGAAGATATACCCGTTTCGAACGAAGGCCACCCAGTGGTCCAAATATCCACTTGCAGATTCTACAAAAAGAGTGTTTCAAACCTGAACTATCAAAGGAAGGTTCAACTCTGTGACTTGAATGCAAACAGCACGAAGAAGTTTCTGAGAATGTTTGTGTTTAGTTATGGGAAGTTTATCCCGTTTCCAACGAAATCCTCAGAGAGGTCCAAATATCCACTTGCAGATTCTACCAAAAGTGTGTTTGGAAACTGCTCCATCAAGAGGCATGTTCAGCTCTGTGAGTTAATCTCCATCATCACAAAGTATTTTCTGAGAATGCTGCCGTTTGGTTTTTATAGGGAGTTCTTTCCTTTACTACCGTAGGCCTCAAAGCAGTCCAAATCTCCATTTGCGGATTCTACAAAAAGAGTGTTTCCAATCTGCTCTATCAATAGGAATGTTCAACTCCGTGAGTGGAATGCAATCATCACAAAGTAGTTTCTCAGAATGCTTCTATGTAGTTTTTAGGTGAAGATATTTCCTTTTCCACCACAGGCCTCAAAGCCCCCCAAATGTCCACTTGCAGATTCTAGAAAAAGAGTGTTTCATAGCTGCTCTTTCAAAAGGAAAGTTCAACTCTGGGAGTTGAATACAAACATCACAAAGTAGTTTCTGAGAATGCTTCTGTCTCGTTTTTATGTGACGATGATCCCGTTTCCAATGAAATCTTCAAAGAGGTCCACATAGCCACTTGCAGATTCCAAAGAAAGAGAGTTTCAAAACTGCTCCATCACAAGGATTGTTCAACTCTGTGAGTTGAATGCAGTCATCACAGAAAACTTTCTGAGAATGCTTCTGTCTAGGTTTGATGTGAAGATATACCCGTTTCCAACGAAGGCCACGAAGTGGTCCAAATATACACTTGCAGATTCTACTAGAAGGGTGTTGCAAACCTGAACTATCAAAGGAAGGTTCAACTCTGTGAGTTGAATGCAAACATCACAAAGAAGTTTCTGAGAATGCTTCCGTTTAGTTATGGGAAGTTTATCCCGTTTCCAACGAAATCCTCAGAGAGGTCCAAATATCCCCTTGCAGATTCTACAAACAGTGTGTTTGGAAACTGCTCCATCAAAACGAATGTTCAGCTCTCTGAGGTAAAGGCAATCGTCACTGAGAATTTTCTGAGAGTGCTACTGTCTGGTTTTTATATGAAGTTCTTTCCTTTCTTACCATAGGCCTCAAAGCGGTCCCAATCTCCACTTGCAGATTCTCCAAAAAGACTGTTTCCAAACTGCTCTCTCAAAAGGAATCTTCAACTCTGTGAGTTGAATGCAATCATCACAGAGTAGTTTCTGAGAATGCTTCTATGTAGTTTTTAGGAGAAGATATTTCCTTTTCCACCACAGCCCCCAAAGCCCTCCAAATGTCCATTTGCAGATCCTAAAAAAAGAGTGTTTCAAAGCTGCGCTATCAAAGGGAAAGTTCAACTCTGCGAGGTGAATGCCAACATCCCAAAGAAGTTTCTGAGAATGCCTCTGTTTAGCTTTTATGTGAAGATTATCCCGTTTCCAACGAAATCTTCAAAGAGGTCCAAATATCCACTTGCGGATCCCCCAGAAAGAGTGTTTCGAAACTGCTGCTTCAAAAGGAATCTTCAACTCTGTGAGTTGAATGCAATCATCACAAAGAAGTTTCTGACAATGCTTCTCTCTCGTTTTTCTGTGAAGATATTTCCTTTTCCACCACAGGTCTGAAAGCGCTCCAAAGGTCCACTTGCAGATTCTACGAAAAGAATGTTTCAAAACTGCTCTATGAACAGCAATGTTAAACTCTGTGGCTCGAACACAAACATCACAAAGCAGTTTCTGAGAATGCTTCAGTTTAGTTTTTCTGTGAAGATATACCCGTTTCCAAAGAAATCTTCAAAGAGGTCCACATATCCACTTACAGATTCTACACAAAGAGAGTTTCAAAACTGCTCAATCAAAGGGAGGGTTCAACTCTGTGACTTGAATGCAGTCATCACACAGAAGTTTCTGAGAATGCTTCTCTTTAGTTTTTACGTGAAGATATACCCGTTTCGAACGAAGGCCACCCAGTGGTCCAAATATCCACTTGCAGATTCTACAAAAAGAGTGTTTCAAACCTGAACTATCAAAGGAAGGTTCAACTCTGTGACTTGAATGCAAACAGCACGAAGATGTTTCTGAGAATGTTTGTGTTTAGTTATGGGAAGTTTATCCCGTTTCCAACGAAATCCTCAGAGAGGTCCAAATATCCACTTGCAGATTCTACCAAAAGTGTGTTTGGAAACTGCTCCATCAAGAGGCATGTTCAGCTCTGTGAGTTAATCTCCATCATCACAAAGTATTTTCTGAGAATGCTGCCGTTTGGTTTTTATAGGGAGTTCTTTCCTTTACTACCGTAGGCCTCAAAGCAGTCCAAATCTCCATTTGCGGATTCTACAAAAAGAGTGTTTCCAATCTGCTCTATCAATAGGAATGTTCAACTCCGTGAGTGGAATGCAATCATCACAAAGCAGTTTCTCAGAATGCTTCTATGTAGTTTTTAGGTGAAGATATTTCCTTTTCCACCACAGGCCTCAAAGCCCCCCAAATGTCCACTTGCAGATTCTAGAAAAAGAGTGTTTCATAGCTGCTCTTTCAAAAGGAAAGTTCAACTCTGGGAGTTGAATACAAACATCACAAAGTAGTTTCTGAGAATGCTTCTGTCTCGTTTTTATGTGACGATGCTCCCGTTTCCAATGAAATCTTCAAAGAGGTCCACATAGCCACTTGCAGATTCCAAAGAAAGAGAGTTTCAAAACTGCTCCATCACAAGGATTGTTCAACTCTGTGAGTTGAATGCAGTCATCACAGAAAACTTTCTGAGAATGCTTCTGTCTAAGTTTGATGTGAAGATATACCCGTTTCCAACGAAGGCCACGAAGTGGTCCAAATATACACTTGCAGATTCTACTACAAGGGTGTTGCAAACCTGAACTATCAAAGGAAGGTTCAACTCTGTGAGTTGAATGCAAACATCACAAAGAAGTTTCTGAGAATGCTTCCGTTTAGTTATGGGAAGTTTATCCCGTTTCCAACGAAATCCTCAGAGAGGTCCAAATATCCCCTTGCAGATTCTACAAACAGTGTGTTTGGAAACTGCTCCATCAAAACGAATGTTCAGCTCTCTGAGGTAAAGGCAATCGTCACTGAGAATTTTCTGAGAGTGCTACTGTCTGGTTTTTATATGAAGTTCTTTCCTTTCTTACCATAGGCCTCAAAGCGGTCCCAATCTCCACTTGCAGATTCTCCAAAAAGACTGTTTCCAAACTGCTCTCTCAAAAGGAATCTTCAACTCTGTGAGTTGAATGCAATCATCACAGAGTAGTTTCTGAGAATGCTTCTATGTAGTTTTTAGGAGAAGATATTTCCTTTTCCACCACAGCCCCCAAAGCCCTCCAAATGTCCATTTGCAGATCCTAAAAAAAGAGTGTTTCAAAGCTGCGCTATCAAAGGGAAAGTTCAACTCTGCGAGGTGAATGCCAACATCCCAAAGAAGTTTCTGAGAATGCCTCTGTTTAGCTTTTATGTGAAGATTATCCCGTTTCCAATGAAATCTTCAAAGAGGTCCAAATATCCACTTGCGGATCCCCCAGAAAGAGTGTTTCGAAACTGCTGCTTCAAAAGGAATCTTCAACTCTGTGAGTTGAATGCAATCATCACAAAGAAGTTTCTGACAATGCTTCTCTCTCGTTTTCCTGTGAAGATATTTCCTTTTCCACCACAGGTCTGAAAGCGCTCCAAAGGTCCACTTGCAGATTCTACGAAAAGAATGTTTCAAAACTGCTCTATGAACAGCAATGTTAAACTCTGTGGCTCGAACACAAACATCACAAAGCAGTTTCTGAGAATGCTTCAGTTTAGTTTTTCTGTGAAGATATTCCCGTTTCCAAAGAAATCTTCAAAGAGGTCCACATATCCACTTACAGATTCTACACAAAGAGAGTTTCAAAACTGCTCAATCAAAGGGAGGGTTCAACTCTGTGACTTGAATGCAGTCATCACACAGAAGTTTCTGAGAATGCTTCTCTTTAGTTTTTACGTGAAGATATACCCGTTTCGAACGAAGGCCACCCAGTGGTCCAAATATCCACTTGCAGATTCTACAAAAAGAGTGTTTCAAACCTGAACTATCAAAGGAAGGTTCAACTCTGTGAGTTGAATGCAAACAGCACGAAGAAGTTTCTGAGAATGTTTGTGTTTAGTTATGGGAAGTTTATCCCGTTTCCAACGAAATCCTCAGAGAGGTCCAAATATCCACTTGCAGATTCTACCAAAAGTGTGTTTGGAAACTGCTCCATCAAGAGGCATGTTCAGCTCTGTGAGTTAATCTCCATCATCACAAAGTATTTTCTGAGAATGCTGCCGTTTGGTTTTTATAGGGAGTTCTTTCCTTTACTACCGTAGGCCTCAAAGCAGTCCAAATCTCCATTTGCGGATTCTACAAAAAGAGTGTTTCCAATCTGCTCTATCAATAGGAATGTTCAACTCCGTGAGTGGAATGCAATCATCACAAAGTAGTTTCTCAGAATGCTTCTATGTAGTTTTTAGGTGAAGATATTTCCTTTTCCACCACAGGCCTCAAAGCCCCCCAAATGTCCACTTGCAGATTCTAGAAAAAGAGTGTTTCATAGCTGCTCTTTCAAAAGGAAAGTTCAACTCTGGGAGTTGAATACAAACATCACAAAGTAGTTTCTGAGAATGCTTCTGTCTCGTTTTTATGTGACGATGCTCCCGTTTCCAATGAAATCTTCAAAGAGGTCCACATAGCCACTTGCAGATTCCAAAGAAAGAGAGTTTCAAAACTGCTCCATCACAAGGATTGTTCAACTCTGTGAGTTGAATGCAGTCATCACAGAAAACTTTCTGAGAATGCTTCTGTCTAGGTTTGATGTGAAGATATACCCGTTTCCAACGAAGGCCACGAAGTGGTCCAAATATACACTTGCAGATTCTACTACAAGGGTGTTGCAAACCTGAACTATCAAAGGAAGGTTCAACTCTGTGAGTTGAATGCAAACATCACAAAGAAGTTTCTGAGAATGCTTCCGTTTAGTTATGGGAAGTTTATCCCGTTTCCAACGAAATCCTCAGAGAGGTCCAAATATCCCCTTGCAGATTCTACAAACAGTGTGTTTGGAAACTGCTCCATCAAAACGAATGTTCAGCTCTCTGAGGTAAAGGCAATCGTCACTGAGAATTTTCTGAGAGTGCTACTGTCTGGTTTTTATATGAAGTTCTTTCCTTTCTTACCATAGGCCTCAAAGCGGTCCCAATCTCCACTTGCAGATTCTCCAAAAAGACTGTTTCCAAACTGCTCTCTCAAAAGGAATCTTCAACTCTGTGAGTTGAATGCAATCATCACAGAGTAGTTTCTGAGAATGCTTCTATGTAGTTTCTAGGAGAAGATATTTCCTTTTCCACCACAGCCCCCAAAGCCCTCCAAATGTCCATTTGCAGATCCTAAAAAAAGAGTGTTTCAAAGCTGCGCTATCAAAGGGAAAGTTCAACTCTGCGAGGTGAATGCCAACATCCCAAAGAAGTTTCTGAGAATGCCTCTGTTTAGCTTTTATGTGAAGATTATCCCGTTTCCAACGAAATCTTCAAAGAGGTCCAAATATCCACTTGCGGATCCCCCAGAAAGAGTGTTTCGAAACTGCTGCTTCAAAAGGAATCTTCAACTCTGTGAGTTGAATGCAATCATCACAAAGAAGTTTCTGACAATGCTTCTCTCTCGTTTTTCTGTGAAGATATTTCCTTTTCCACCACAGGCCTGAAAGCGCTCCAAAGGTCCACTTGCAGATTCTACGAAAAGAATGTTTCAAAACTGCTCTATGAACAGCAATGTTAAACTCTGTGGCTCGAACACAAACATCACAAAGCAGTTTCTGAGAATGCTTCAGTTTAGTTTTTCTGTGAAGATATTCCCGTTTCCAAAGAAATCTTCAAAGAGGTCCACATATCCACTTACAGATTCTACACAAAGAGAGTTTCAAAACTGCTCAATCAAAGGGAGGGTTCAACTCTGTGACTTGAATGCAGTCATCACACAGAAGTTTCTGAGAATGCTTCTCTTTAGTTTTTACGTGAAGATATACCCGTTTCGAACGAAGGCCACCCAGTGGTCCAAATATCCACTTGCAGATTCTACAAAAAGAGTGTTTCAAACCTGAACTATCAAAGGAAGGTTCAACTCTGTGACTTGAATGCAAACAGCACGAAGAAGTTTCTGAGAATGTTTGTGTTTAGTTATGGGAAGTTTATCCCGTTTCCAACGAAATCCTCAGAGAGGTCCAAATATCCACTTGCAGATTCTACCAAAAGTGTGTTTGGAAACTGCTCCATCAAGAGGCATGTTCAGCTCTGTGAGTTAATCTCCATCATCACAAAGTATTTTCTGAGAATGCTGCCGTTTGGTTTTTATAGGGAGTTCTTTCCTTTACTACCGTAGGCCTCAAAGCAGTCCAAATCTCCATTTGCGGATTCTACAAAAAGAGTGTTTCCAATCTGCTCTATCAATAGGAATGTTCAACTCCGTGAGTGGAATGCAATCATCACAAAGTAGTTTCTCAGAATGCTTCTATGTAGTTTTTAGGTGAAGATATTTCCTTTTCCACCACAGGCCTCAAAGCCCCCCAAATGTCCACTTGCACATTCTAGAAAAAGAGTGTTTCATAGCTGCTCTTTCAAAAGGAAAGTTCAACTCTGGGAGTTGAATACAAACATCACAAAGTAGTTTCTGAGAATGCTTCTGTCTCGTTTTTATGTGACGATGATCCCGTTTCCAATGAAATCTTCAAAGAGGTCCACATAGCCACTTGCAGATTCCAAAGAAAGAGAGTTTCAAAACTGCTCCATCACAAGGATTGTTCAACTCTGTGAGTTGAATGCAGTCATCACAGAAAACTTTCTGAGAATGCTTCTGTCTAGGTTTGATGTGAAGATATACCCGTTTCCAACGAAGGCCACGAAGTGGTCCAAATATACACTTGCAGATTCTACTAGAAGGGTGTTGCAAACCTGAACTATCAAAGGAAGGTTCAACTCTGTGAGTTGAATGCAAACATCACAAAGAAGTTTCTGAGAATGCTTCCGTTTAGTTATGGGAAGTTTATCCCGTTTCCAACGAAATCCTCAGAGAGGTCCAAATATCCCCTTGCAGATTCTACAAACAGTGTGTTTGGAAACTGCTCCATCAAAACGAATGTTCAGCTCTCTGAGGTAAAGGCAATCGTCACTGAGAATTTTCTGAGAGTGCTACTGTCTGGTTTTTATATGAAGTTCTTTCCTTTCTTACCATAGGCCTCAAAGCGGTCCCAATCTCCACTTGCAGATTCTCCAAAAAGACTGTTTCCAAACTGCTCTCTCAAAAGGAATGTTCAACTCTGTGAGTTGAATGCAATCATCACAGAGTAGTTTCTGAGAATGCTTCTATGTAGTTTCTAGGAGAAGATATTTCCTTTTCCACCACAGCCCCCAAAGCCCTCCAAATGTCCATTTGCAGATCCTAAAAAAAGAGTGTTTCAAAGCTGCGCTATCAAAGGGAAAGTTCAACTCTGCGAGGTGAATGCCAACATCCCAAAGAAGTTTCTGAGAATGCCTCTGTTTAGCTTTTATGTGAAGATTATCCCGTTTCCAACGAAATCTTCAAAGAGGTCCAAATATCCACTTGCGGATCCCCCAGAAAGAGTGTTTCGAAACTGCTGCTTCAAAAGGAATCTTCAACTCTGTGAGTTGAATGCAATCATCACAAAGAAGTTTCTGACAATGCTTCTCTCTCGTTTTTCTGTGAAGATATTTCCTTTTCCACCACAGGCCTGAAAGCGCTCCAAAGGTCCACTTGCAGATTCTACGAAAAGAATGTTTCAAAACTGCTCTATGAACAGCAATGTTAAACTCTGTGGCTCGAACACAAACATCACAAAGCAGTTTCTGAGAATGCTTCAGTTTAGTTTTTCTGTGAAGATATTCCCGTTTCCAAAGAAATCTTCAAAGAGGTCCACATATCCACTTACAGATTCTACACAAAGAGAGTTTCAAAACTGCTCAATCAAAGGGAGGGTTCAACTCTGTGACTTGAATGCAGTCATCACACAGAAGTTTCTGAGAATGCTTCTCTTTAGTTTTTACGTGAAGATATACCCGTTTCGAACGAAGGCCACCCAGTGGTCCAAATATCCACTTGCAGATTCTACAAAAAGAGTGTTTCAAACCTGAACTATCAAAGGAAGGTTCAACTCTGTGACTTGAATGCAAACAGCACGAAGAAGTTTCTGAGAATGTTTGTGTTTAGTTATGGGAAGTTTATCCCGTTTCCAACGAAATCCTCAGAGAGGTCCAAATATCCACTTGCAGATTCTACCAAAAGTGTGTTTGGAAACTGCTCCATCAAGAGGCATGTTCAGCTCTGTGAGTTAATCTCCATCATCACAAAGTATTTTCTGAGAATGCTGCCGTTTGGTTTTTATAGGGAGTTCTTTCCTTTACTACCGTAGGCCTCAAAGCAGTCCAAATCTCCATTTGCGGATTCTACAAAAAGAGTGTTTCCAATCTGCTCTATCAATAGGAATGTTCAACTCCGTGAGTGGAATGCAATCATCACAAAGTAGTTTCTCAGAATGCTTCTATGTAGTTTTTAGGTGAAGATATTTCCTTTTCCACCACAGGCCTCAAAGCCCCCCAAATGTCCACTTGCACATTCTAGAAAAAGAGTGTTTCATAGCTGCTCTTTCAAAAGGAAAGTTCAACTCTGGGAGTTGAATACAAACATCACAAAGTAGTTTCTGAGAATGCTTCTGTCTCGTTTTTATGTGACGATGATCCCGTTTCCAATGAAATCTTCAAAGAGGTCCACATAGCCACTTGCAGATTCCAAAGAAAGAGAGTTTCAAAACTGCTCCATCACAAGGATTGTTCAACTCTGTGAGTTGAATGCAGTCATCACAGAAAACTTTCTGAGAATGCTTCTGTCTAGGTTTGATGTGAAGATATACCCGTTTCCAACGAAGGCCACGAAGTGGTCCAAATATACACTTGCAGATTCTACTAGAAGGGTGTTGCAAACCTGAACTATCAAAGGAAGGTTCAACTCTGTGAGTTGAATGCAAACATCACAAAGAAGTTTCTGAGAATGCTTCCGTTTAGTTATGGGAAGTTTATCCCGTTTCCAACGAAATCCTCAGAGAGGTCCAAATATCCCCTTGCAGATTCTACAAACAGTGTGTTTGGAAACTGCTCCATCAAAACGAATGTTCAGCTCTCTGAGGTAAAGGCAATCGTCACTGAGAATTTTCTGAGAGTGCTACTGTCTGGTTTTTATATGAAGTTCTTTCCTTTCTTACCATAGGCCTCAAAGCGGTCCCAATCTCCACTTGCAGATTCTCCAAAAAGACTGTTTCCAAACTGCTCTCTCAAAAGGAATCTTCAACTCTGTGAGTTGAATGCAATCATCACAGAGTAGTTTCTGAGAATGCTTCTATGTAGTTTCTAGGAGAAGATATTTCCTTTTCCACCACAGCCCCCAAAGCCCTCCAAATGTCCATTTGCAGATCCTAAAAAAAGAGTGTTTCAAAGCTGCGCTATGAAAGGGAAAGTTCAACTCTGCGAGGTGAATGCCAACATCCCAAAGAAGTTTCTGAGAATGCCTCTGTTTAGCTTTTATGTGAAGATTATCCCGTTTCCAACGAAATCTTCAAAGAGGTCCAAATATCCACTTGCGGATCCCCCAGAAAGAGTGTTTCGAAACTGCTGCTTCAAAAGGAATCTTCAACTCTGTGAGTTGAATGCAATCATCACAAAGAAGTTTCTGACAATGCTTCTCTCTCGTTTTTCTGTGAAGATATTTCCTTTTCCACCACAGGCCTGAAAGCGCTCCAAAGGTCCACTTGCAGATTCTACGAAAAGAATGTTTCAAAACTGCTCTATGAACAGCAATGTTAAACTCTGTGGCTCGAACACAAACATCACAAAGCAGTTTCTGAGAATGCTTCAGTTTAGTTTTTCTGTGAAGATATTCCCGTTTCCAAAGAAATCTTCAAAGAGGTCCACATATCCACTTACAGATTCTACACAAAGAGAGTTTCAAAACTGCTCAATCAAAGGGAGGGTTCAACTCTGTGACTTGAATGCAGTCATCACACAGAAGTTTCTGAGAATGCTTCTCTTTAGTTTTTACGTGAAGATATACCCGTTTCGAACGAAGGCCACCCAGTGGTCCAAATATCCACTTGCAGATTCTACAAAAAGAGAGTTTCAAACCTGAACTATCAAAGGAAGGTTCAACTCTGTGACTTGAATGCAAACAGCACGAAGAAGTTTCTGAGAATGTTTGTGTTTAGTTATGGGAAGTTTATCCCGTTTCCAACGAAATCCTCAGAGAGGTCCAAATATCCACTTGCAGATTCTACCAAAAGTGTGTTTGGAAACTGCTCCATCAAGAGGCATGTTCAGCTCTGTGAGTTAATCTCCATCATCACAAAGTATTTTCTGAGAATGCTGCCGTTTGGTTTTTATAGGGAGTTCTTTCCTTTACTACCGTAGGCCTCAAAGCAGTCCAAATCTCCATTTGCGGATTCTACAAAAAGAGTGTTTCCAATCTGCTCTATCAATAGGAATGTTGAACTCCGTGAGTGGAATGCAATCATCACAAAGTAGTTTCTCAGAATGCTTCTATGTAGTTTTTAGGTGAAGATATTTCCTTTTCCACCACAGGCCTCAAAGCCCCCCAAATGTCCACTTGCACATTCTAGAAAAAGAGTGTTTCATAGCTGCTCTTTCAAAAGGAAAGTTCAACTCTGGGAGTTGAATACAAACATCACAAAGTAGTTTCTGAGAATGCTTCTGTCTCGTTTTTATGTGACGATGATCCCGTTTCCAATGAAATCTTCAAAGAGGTCCACATAGCCACTTGCAGATTCCAAAGAAAGAGAGTTTCAAAACTGCTCCATCACAAGGATTGTTCAACTCTGTGAGTTGAATGCAGTCATCACAGAAAACTTTCTGAGAATGCTTCTGTCTAGGTTTGATGTGAAGATATACCCGTTTCCAACGAAGGCCACGAAGTGGTCCAAATATACACTTGCAGATTCTACTAGAAGGGTGTTGCAAACCTGAACTATCAAAGGAAGGTTCAACTCTGTGAGTTGAATGTAAACATCACAAAGAAGTTTCTGAGAATGCTTCCGTTTAGTTATGGGAAGTTTATCCCGTTTCCAACGAAATCCTCAGAGAGGTCCAAATATCCCCTTGCAGATTCTACAAACAGTGTGTTTGGAAACTGCTCCATCAAAACGAATGTTCAGCTCTCTGAGGTAAAGGCAATCGTCACTGAGAATTTTCTGAGAGTGCTACTGTCTGGTTTTTATATGAAGTTCTTTCCTTTCTTACCATAGGCCTCAAAGCGGTCCCAATCTCCACTTGCAGATTCTCCAAAAAGACTGTTTCCAAACTGCTCTCTCAAAAGGAATGTTCAACTCTGTGAGTTGAATGCAATCATCACAGAGTAGTTTCTGAGAATGCTTCTATGTAGTTTCTAGGAGAAGATATTTCCTTTTCCACCACAGCCCCCAAAGCCCTCCAAATGTCCATTTGCAGATCCTAAAAAAAGAGTGTTTCAAAGCTGCGCTATCAAAGGGAAAGTTCAACTCTGCGAGGTGAATGCCAACATCCCAAAGAAGTTTCTGAGAATGCCTCTGTTTAGCTTTTATGTGAAGATTATCCCGTTTCCAACGAAATCTTCAAAGAGGTCCAAATATCCACTTGCGGATCCCCCAGAAAGAGTGTTTCGAAACTGCTGCTTCAAAAGGAATCTTCAACTCTGTGAGTTGAATGCAATCATCACAAAGAAGTTTCTGACAATGCTTCTCTCTCGTTTTTCTGTGAAGATATTTCCTTTTCCACCACAGGCCTGAAAGCGCTCCAAAGGTCCACTTGCAGATTCTACGAAAAGAATGTTTCAAAACTGCTCTATGAACAGCAATGTTAAACTCTGTGGCTCGAACACAAACATCACAAAGCAGTTTCTGAGAATGCTTCAGTTTAGTTTTTCTGTGAAGATATTCCCGTTTCCAAAGAAATCTTCAAAGAGGTCCACATATCCACTTACAGATTCTACACAAAGAGAGTTTCAAAACTGCTCAATCAAAGGGAGGGTTCAACTCTGTGACTTGAATGCAGTCATCACACAGAAGTTTCTGAGAATGCTTCTCTTTAGTTTTTACGTGAAGATATACCCGTTTCGAACGAAGGCCACCCAGTGGTCCAAATATCCACTTGCAGATTCTACAAAAAGAGTGTTTCAAACCTGAACTATCAAAGGAAGGTTCAACTCTGTGACTTGAATGCAAACAGCACGAAGAAGTTTCTGAGAATGTTTGTGTTTAGTTATGGGAAGTTTATCCCGTTTCCAACGAAATCCTCAGAGAGGTCCAAATATCCACTTGCAGATTCTACCAAAAGTGTGTTTGGAAACTGCTCCATCAAGAGGCATGTTCAGCTCTGTGAGTTAATCTCCATCATCACAAAGTATTTTCTGAGAATGCTGCCGTTTGGTTTTTATAGGGAGTTCTTTCCTTTACTACCGTAGGCCTCAAAGCAGTCCAAATCTCCATTTGCGGATTCTACAAAAAGAGTGTTTCCAATCTGCTCTATCAATAGGAATGTTCAACTCCGTGAGTGGAATGCAATCATCACAAAGTAGTTTCTCAGAATGCTTCTATGTAGTTTTTAGGTGAAGATATTTCCTTTTCCACCACAGGCCTCAAAGCCCCCCAAATGTCCACTTGCACATTCTAGAAAAAGAGTGTTTCATAGCTGCTCTTTCAAAAGGAAAGTTCAACTCTGGGAGTTGAATACAAACATCACAAAGTAGTTTCTGAGAATGCTTCTGTCTCGTTTTTATGTGACGATGATCCCGTTTCCAATGAAATCTTCAAAGAGGTCCACATAGCCACTTGCAGATTCCAAAGAAAGAGAGTTTCAAAACTGCTCCATCACAAGGATTGTTCAACTCTGTGAGTTGAATGCAGTCATCACAGAAAACTTTCTGAGAATGCTTCTGTCTAGGTTTGATGTGAAGATATACCCGTTTCCAACGAAGGCCACGAAGTGGTCCAAATATACACTTGCAGATTCTACTACAAGGGTGTTGCAAACCTGAACTATCAAAGGAAGGTTCAACTCTGTGAGTTGAATGCAAACATCACAAAGAAGTTTCTGAGAATGCTTCCGTTTAGTTATGGGAAGTTTATCCCGTTTCCAACGAAATCCTCAGAGAGGTCCAAATATCCCCTTGCAGATTCTACAAACAGTGTGTTTGGAAACTGCTCCATCAAAACGAATGTTCAGCTCTCTGAGGTAAAGGCAATCGTCACTGAGAATTTTCTGAGAGTGCTACTGTCTGGTTTTTATATGAAGTTCTTTCCTTTCTTACCATAGGCCTCAAAGCGGTCCCAATCTCCACTTGCAGATTCTCCAAAAAGACTGTTTCCAAACTGCTCTCTCAAAAGGAATCTTCAACTCTGTGAGTTGAATGCAATCATCACAGAGTAGTTTCTGAGAATGCTTCTATGTAGTTTCTAGGAGAAGATATTTCCTTTTCCACCACAGCCCCCAAAGCCCTCCAAATGTCCATTTGCAGATCCTAAAAAAAGAGTGTTTCAAAGCTGCGCTATCAAAGGGAAAGTTCAACTCTGCGAGGTGAATGCCAACATCCCAAAGAAGTTTCTGAGAATGCCTCTGTTTAGCTTTTATGTGAAGATTATCCCGTTTCCAACGAAATCTTCAAAGAGGTCCAAATATCCACTTGCGGATCCCCCAGAAAGAGTGTTTCGAAACTCCTGCTTCAAAAGGAATCTTCAACTCTGTGAGTTGAATGCAATCATCACAAAGAAGTTTCTGACAATGCTTCTCTCTCGTTTTTCTGTGAAGATATTTCCTTTTCCACCACAGGCCTGAAAGCGCTCCAAAGGTCCACTTGCAGATTCTACGAAAAGAATGTTTCAAAACTGCTCTATGAACAGCAATGTTAAACTCTGTGGCTCGAACACAAACATCACAAAGCAGTTTCTGAGAATGCTTCAGTTTAGTTTTTCTGTGAAGATATTCCCGTTTCCAAAGAAATCTTCAAAGAGGTCCACATATCCACTTACAGATTCTACACAAAGAGAGTTTCAAAACTGCTCAATCAAAGGGAGGGTTCAACTCTGTGACTTGAATGCAGTCATCACACAGAAGTTTCTGAGAATGCTTCTCTTTAGTTTTTACGTGAAGATATACCCGTTTCGAACGAAGGCCACCCAGTGGTCCAAATATCCACTTGCAGATTCTACAAAAAGAGTGTTTCAAACCTGAACTATCAAAGGAAGGTTCAACTCTGTGACTTGAATGCAAACAGCACGAAGATGTTTCTGAGAATGTTTGTGTTTAGTTATGGGAAGTTTATCCCGTTTCCAACGAAATCCTCAGAGAGGTCCAAATATCCACTTGCAGATTCTACCAAAAGTGTGTTTGGAAACTGCTCCATCAAGAGGCATGTTCAGCTCTGTGAGTTAATCTCCATCATCACAAAGTATTTTCTGAGAATGCTGCCGTTTGGTTTTTATAGGGAGTTTTTTCCTTTACTACCGTAGGCCTCAAAGCAGTCCAAATCTCCATTTGCGGATTCTACAAAAAGAGTGTTTCCAATCTGCTCTATCAATAGGAATGTTCAACTCCGTGAGTGGAATGCAATCATCACAAAGTAGTTTCTCAGAATGCTTCTATGTAGTTTTTAGGTGAAGATATTTCCTTTTCCACCACAGGCCTCAAAGCCCCCCAAATGTCCACTTGCAGATTCTAGAAAAAGAGTGTTTCATAGCTGCTCTTTCAAAAGGAAAGTTCAACTCTGGGAGTTGAATACAAACATCACAAAGTAGTTTCTGAGAATGCTTCTGTCTCGTTTTTATGTGACGATGCTCCCGTTTCCAATGAAATCTTCAAAGAGGTCCACATAGCCACTTGCAGATTCCAAAGAAAGAGAGTTTCAAAACTGCTCCATCACAAGGATTGTTCAACTCTGTGAGTTGAATGCAGTCATCACAGAAAACTTTCTGAGAATGCTTCTGTCTAGGTTTGATGTGAAGATATACCCGTTTCCAACGAAGGCCACGAAGTGGTCCAAATATACACTTGCAGATTCTACTACAAGGGTGTTGCAAACCTGAACTATCAAAGGAAGGTTCAACTCTGTGAGTTGAATGCAAACATCACAAAGAAGTTTCTGAGAATGCTTCCGTTTAGTTATGGGAAGTTTATCCCGTTTCCAACGAAATCCTCAGAGAGGTCCAAATATCCCCTTGCAGATTCTACAAACAGTGTGTTTGGAAACTGCTCCATCAAAACGAATGTTCAGCTCTCTGAGGTAAAGGCAATCGTCACTGAGAATTTTCTGAGAGTGCTACTGTCTGGTTTTTATATGAAGTTCTTTCCTTTCTTACCATAGGCCTCAAAGCGGTCCCAATCTCCACTTGCAGATTCTCCAAAAAGACTGTTTCCAAACTGCTCTCTCAAAAGGAATGTTCAACTCTGTGAGTTGAATGCAATCATCACAGAGTAGTTTCTGAGAATGCTTCTATGTAGTTTCTAGGAGAAGATATTTCCTTTTCCACCACAGCCCCCAAAGCCCTCCAAATGTCCATTTGCAGATCCTAAAAAAAGAGTGTTTCAAAGCTGCGCTATCAAAGGGAAAGTTCAACTCTGCGAGGTGAATGCCAACATCCCAAAGAAGTTTCTGAGAATGCCTCTGTTTAGCTTTTATGTGAAGATTATCCCGTTTCCAACGAAATCTTCAAAGAGGTCCAAATATCCACTTGCGGATCCCCCAGAAAGAGTGTTTCGAAACTGCTGCTTCAAAAGGAATCTTCAACTCTGTGAGTTGAATGCAATCATCACAAAGAAGTTTCTGACAATGCTTCTCTCTCGTTTTTCTGTGAAGATATTTCCTTTTCCACCACAGGCCTGAAAGCGCTCCAAAGGTCCACTTGCAGATTCTACGAAAAGAATGTTTCAAAACTGCTCTATGAACAGCAATGTTAAACTCTGTGGCTCGAACACAAACATCACAAAGCAGTTTCTGAGAATGCTTCAGTTTAGTTTTTCTGTGAAGATATTCCCGTTTCCAAAGAAATCTTCAAAGAGGTCCACATATCCACTTACAGATTCTACACAAAGAGAGTTTCAAAACTGCTCAATCAAAGGGAGGGTTCAACTCTGTGACTTGAATGCAGTCATCACACAGAAGTTTCTGAGAATGCTTCTCTTTAGTTTTTACGTGAAGATATACCCGTTTCGAACGAAGGCCACCCAGTGGTCCAAATATCCACTTGCAGATTCTACAAAAAGAGTGTTTCAAACCTGAACTATCAAAGGAAGGTTCAACTCTGTGAGTTGAATGCAAACAGCACGAAGAAGTTTCTGAGAATGTTTGTGTTTAGTTATGGGAAGTTTATCCCGTTTCCAACGAAATCCTCAGAGAGGTCCAAATATCCACTTGCAGATTCTACCAAAAGTGTGTTTGGAAACTGCTCCATCAAGAGGCATGTTCAGCTCTGTGAGTTAATCTCCATCATCACAAAGTATTTTCTGAGAATGCTGCCGTTTGGTTTTTATAGGGAGTTCTTTCCTTTACTACCGTAGGCCTCAAAGCAGTCCAAATCTCCATTTGCAGATTCTACAAAAAGAGTGTTTCCAATCTGCTCTATCAATAGGAATGTTCAACTCCGTGAGTGGAATGCAATCATCACAAAGTAGTTTCTCAGAATGCTTCTATGTAGTTTTTAGGTGAAGATATTTCCTTTTCCACCACAGGCCTCAAAGCCCCCCAAATGTCCACTTGCAGATTCTAGAAAAAGAGTGTTTCATAGCTGCTCTTTCAAAAGGAAAGTTCAACTCTGGGAGTTGAATACAAACATCACAAAGTAGTTTCTGAGAATGCTTCTGTCTCGTTTTTATGTGACGATGCTCCCGTTTCCAATGAAATCTTCAAAGAGGTCCACATAGCCACTTGCAGATTCCAAAGAAAGAGAGTTTCAAAACTGCTCCATCACAAGGATTGTTCAACTCTGTGAGTTGAATGCAGTCATCACAGAAAACTTTCTGAGAATGCTTCTGTCTAGGTTTGATGTGAAGATATACCCGTTTCCAACGAAGGCCACGAAGTGGTCCAAATATACACTTGCAGATTCTACTACAAGGGTGTTGCAAACCTGAACTATCAAAGGAAGGTTCAACTCTGTGAGTTGAATGCAAACATCACAAAGAAGTTTCTGAGAATGCTTCCGTTTAGTTATGGGAAGTTTATCCCGTTTCCAACGAAATCCTCAGAGAGGTCCAAATATCCCCTTGCAGATTCTACAAACAGTGTGTTTGGAAACTGCTCCATCAAAACGAATGTTCAGCTCTCTGAGGTAAAGGCAATCGTCACTGAGAATTTTCTGAGAGTGCTACTGTCTGGTTTTTATATGAAGTTCTTTCCTTTCTTACCATAGGCCTCAAAGCGGTCCCAATCTCCACTTGCAGATTCTCCAAAAAGACTGTTTCCAAACTGCTCTCTCAAAAGGAATGTTCAACTCTGTGAGTTGAATGCAATCATCACAGAGTAGTTTCTGAGAATGCTTCTATGTAGTTTCTAGGAGAAGATATTTCCTTTTCCACCACAGCCCCCAAAGCCCTCCAAATGTCCATTTGCAGATCCTAAAAAAAGAGTGTTTCAAAGCTGCGCTATCAAAGGGAAAGTTCAACTCTGCGAGGTGAATGCCAACATCCCAAAGAAGTTTCTGAGAATGCCTCTGTTTAGCTTTTATGTGAAGATTATCCCGTTTCCAACGAAATCTTCAAAGAGGTCCAAATATCCACTTGCGGATCCCCCAGAAAGAGTGTTTCGAAACTGCTGCTTCAAAAGGAATCTTCAACTCTGTGAGTTGAATGCAATCATCACAAAGAAGTTTCTGACAATGCTTCTCTCTCGTTTTTCTGTGAAGATATTTCCTTTTCCACCACAGGCCTGAAAGCGCTCCAAAGGTCCACTTGCAGATTCTACGAAAAGAATGTTTCAAAACTGCTCTATGAACAGCAATGTTAAACTCTGTGGCTCGAACACAAACATCACAAAGCAGTTTCTGAGAATGCTTCAGTTTAGTTTTTCTGTGAAGATATTCCCGTTTCCAAAGAAATCTTCAAAGAGGTCCACATATCCACTTACAGATTCTACACAAAGAGAGTTTCAAAACTGCTCAATCAAAGGGAGGGTTCAACTCTGTGACTTGAATGCAGTCATCACACAGAAGTTTCTGAGAATGCTTCTCTTTAGTTTTTACGTGAAGATATACCCGTTTCGAACGAAGGCCACCCAGTGGTCCAAATATCCACTTGCAGATTCTACAAAAAGAGTGTTTCAAACCTGAACTATCAAAGGAAGGTTCAACTCTGTGAGTTGAATGCAAACAGCACGAAGAAGTTTCTGAGAATGTTTGTGTTTAGTTATGGGAAGTTTATCCCGTTTCCAACGAAATCCTCAGAGAGGTCCAAATATCCACTTGCAGATTCTACCAAAAGTGTGTTTGGAAACTGCTCCATCAAGAGGCATGTTCAGCTCTGTGAGTTAATCTCCATCATCACAAAGTATTTTCTGAGAATGCTGCCGTTTGGTTTTTATAGGGAGTTCTTTCCTTTACTACCGTAGGCCTCAAAGCAGTCCAAATCTCCATTTGCAGATTCTACAAAAAGAGTGTTTCCAATCTGCTCTATCAATAGGAATGTTCAACTCCGTGAGTGGAATGCAATCATCACAAAGTAGTTTCTCAGAATGCTTCTATGTAGTTTTTAGGTGAAGATATTTCCTTTTCCACCACAGGCCTCAAAGCCCCCCAAATGTCCACTTGCAGATTCTAGAAAAAGAGTGTTTCATAGCTGCTCTTTCAAAAGGAAAGTTCAACTCTGGGAGTTGAATACAAACATCACAAAGTAGTTTCTGAGAATGCTTCTGTCTCGTTTTTATGTGACGATGCTCCCGTTTCCAATGAAATCTTCAAAGAGGTCCACATAGCCACTTGCAGATTCCAAAGAAAGAGAGTTTCAAAACTGCTCCATCACAAGGATTGTTCAACTCTGTGAGTTGAATGCAGTCATCACAGAAAACTTTCTGAGAATGCTTCTGTCTAGGTTTGATGTGAAGATATACCCGTTTCCAACGAAGGCCACGAAGTGGTCCAAATATACACTTGCAGATTCTACTAGAAGGGTGTTGCAAACCTGAACTATCAAAGGAAGGTTCAACTCTGTGAGTTGAATGCAAACATCACAAAGAAGTTTCTGAGAATGCTTCCGTTTAGTTATGGGAAGTTTATCCCGTTTCCAACGAAATCCTCAGAGAGGTCCAAATATCCCCTTGCAGATTCTACAAACAGTGTGTTTGGAAACTGCTCCATCAAAACGAATGTTCAGCTCTCTGAGGTAAAGGCAATCGTCACTGAGAATTTTCTGAGAGTGCTACTGTCTGGTTTTTATATGAAGTTCTTTCCTTTCTTACCATAGGCCTCAAAGCGGTCCCAATCTCCACTTGCAGATTCTCCAAAAAGACTGTTTCCAAACTGCTCTCTCAAAAGGAATGTTCAACTCTGTGAGTTGAATGCAATCATCACAGAGTAGTTTCTGAGAATGCTTCTATGTAGTTTCTAGGAGAAGATATTTCCTTTTCCACCACAGCCCCCAAAGCCCTCCAAATGTCCATTTGCAGATCCTAAAAAAAGAGTGTTTCAAAGCTGCGCTATCAAAGGGAAAGTTCAACTCTGCGAGGTGAATGCCAACATCCCAAAGAAGTTTCTGAGAATGCCTCTGTTTAGCTTTTATGTGAAGATTATCCCGTTTCCAACGAAATCTTCAAAGAGGTCCAAATATCCACTTGCGGATCCCCCAGAAAGAGTGTTTCGAAACTGCTGCTTCAAAAGGAATCTTCAACTCTGTGAGTTGAATGCAATCATCACAAAGAAGTTTCTGACAATGCTTCTCTCTCGTTTTTCTGTGAAGATATTTCCTTTTCCACCACAGGCCTGAAAGCGCTCCAAAGGTCCACTTGCAGATTCTACGAAAAGAATGTTTCAAAACTGCTCTATGAACAGCAATGTTAAACTCTGTGGCTCGAACACAAACATCACAAAGCAGTTTCTGAGAATGCTTCAGTTTAGTTTTTCTGTGAAGATATTCCCGTTTCCAAAGAAATCTTCAAAGAGGTCCACATATCCACTTACAGATTCTACACAAAGAGAGTTTCAAAACTGCTCAATCAAAGGGAGGGTTCAACTCTGTGACTTGAATGCAGTCATCACACAGAAGTTTCTGAGAATGCTTCTCTTTAGTTTTTACGTGAAGATATACCCGTTTCGAACGAAGGCCACCCAGTGGTCCAAATATCCACTTGCAGATTCTACAAAAAGAGTGTTTCAAACCTGAACTATCAAAGGAAGGTTCAACTCTGTGAGTTGAATGCAAACAGCACGAAGAAGTTTCTGAGAATGTTTGTGTTTAGTTATGGGAAGTTTATCCCGTTTCCAACGAAATCCTCAGAGAGGTCCAAATATCCACTTGCAGATTCTACCAAAAGTGTGTTTGGAAACTGCTCCATCAAGAGGCATGTTCAGCTCTGTGAGTTAATCTCCATCATCACAAAGTATTTTCTGAGAATGCTGCCGTTTGGTTTTTATAGGGAGTTCTTTCCTTTACTACCGTAGGCCTCAAAGCAGTCCAAATCTCCATTTGCAGATTCTACAAAAAGAGTGTTTCCAATCTGCTCTATCAATAGGAATGTTCAACTCCGTGAGTGGAATGCAATCATCACAAAGTAGTTTCTCAGAATGCTTCTATGTAGTTTTTAGGTGAAGATATTTCCTTTTCCACCACAGGCCTCAAAGCCCCCCAAATGTCCACTTGCAGATTCTAGAAAAAGAGTGTTTCATAGCTGCTCTTTCAAAAGGAAAGTTCAACTCTGGGAGTTGAATACAAACATCACAAAGTAGTTTCTGAGAATGCTTCTGTCTCGTTTTTATGTGACGATGCTCCCGTTTCCAATGAAATCTTCAAAGAGGTCCACATAGCCACTTGCAGATTCCAAAGAAAGAGAGTTTCAAAACTGCTCCATCACAAGGATTGTTCAACTCTGTGAGTTGAATGCAGTCATCACAGAAAACTTTCTGAGAATGCTTCTGTCTAGGTTTGATGTGAAGATATACCCGTTTCCAACGAAGGCCACGAAGTGGTCCAAATATACACTTGCAGATTCTACTAGAAGGGTGTTGCAAACCTGAACTATCAAAGGAAGGTTCAACTCTGTGAGTTGAATGCAAACATCACAAAGAAGTTTCTGAGAATGCTTCCGTTTAGTTATGGGAAGTTTATCCCGTTTCCAACGAAATCCTCAGAGAGGTCCAAATATCCCCTTGCAGATTCTACAAACAGTGTGTTTGGAAACTGCTCCATCAAAACGAATGTTCAGCTCTCTGAGGTAAAGGCAATCGTCACTGAGAATTTTCTGAGAGTGCTACTGTCTGGTTTTTATATGAAGTTCTTTCCTTTCTTACCATAGGCCTCAAAGCGGTCCCAATCTCCACTTGCAGATTCTCCAAAAAGACTGTTTCCAAACTGCTCTCTCAAAAGGAATGTTCAACTCTGTGAGTTGAATGCAATCATCACAGAGTAGTTTCTGAGAATGCTTCTATGTAGTTTCTAGGAGAAGATATTTCCTTTTCCACCACAGCCCCCAAAGCCCTCCAAATGTCCATTTGCAGATCCTAAAAAAAGAGTGTTTCAAAGCTGCGCTATCAAAGGGAAAGTTCAACTCTGCGAGGTGAATGCCAACATCCCAAAGAAGTTTCTGAGAATGCCTCTGTTTAGCTTTTATGTGAAGATTATCCCGTTTCCAACGAAATCTTCAAAGAGGTCCAAATATCCACTTGCGGATCCCCCAGAAAGAGTGTTTCGAAACTGCTGCTTCAAAAGGAATCTTCAACTCTGTGAGTTGAATGCAATCATCACAAAGAAGTTTCTGACAATGCTTCTCTCTCGTTTTTCTGTGAAGATATTTCCTTTTCCACCACAGGCCTGAAAGCGCTCCAAAGGTCCACTTGCAGATTCTACGAAAAGAATGTTTCAAAACTGCTCTATGAACAGCAATGTTAAACTCTGTGGCTCGAACACAAACATCACAAAGCAGTTTCTGAGAATGCTTCAGTTTAGTTTTTCTGTGAAGATATTCCCGTTTCCAAAGAAATCTTCAAAGAGGTCCACATATCCACTTACAGATTCTACACAAAGAGAGTTTCAAAACTGCTCAATCAAAGGGAGGGTTCAACTCTGTGACTTGAATGCAGTCATCACACAGAAGTTTCTGAGAATGCTTCTCTTTAGTTTTTACGTGAAGATATACCCGTTTCGAACGAAGGCCACCCAGTGGTCCAAATATCCACTTGCAGATTCTACAAAAAGAGTGTTTCAAACCTGAACTATCAAAGGAAGGTTCAACTCTGTGAGTTGAATGCAAACAGCACGAAGAAGTTTCTGAGAATGTTTGTGTTTAGTTATGGGAAGTTTATCCCGTTTCCAACGAAATCCTCAGAGAGGTCCAAATATCCACTTGCAGATTCTACCAAAAGTGTGTTTGGAAACTGCTCCATCAAGAGGCATGTTCAGCTCTGTGAGTTAATCTCCATCATCACAAAGTATTTTCTGAGAATGCTGCCGTTTGGTTTTTATAGGGAGTTCTTTCCTTTACTACCGTAGGCCTCAAAGCAGTCCAAATCTCCATTTGCAGATTCTACAAAAAGAGTGTTTCCAATCTGCTCTATCAATAGGAATGTTCAACTCCGTGAGTGGAATGCAATCATCACAAAGTAGTTTCTCAGAATGCTTCTATGTAGTTTTTAGGTGAAGATATTTCCTTTTCCACCACAGGCCTCAAAGCCCCCCAAATGTCCACTTGCAGATTCTAGAAAAAGAGTGTTTCATAGCTGCTCTTTCAAAAGGAAAGTTCAACTCTGGGAGTTGAATACAAACATCACAAAGTAGTTTCTGAGAATGCTTCTGTCTCGTTTTTATGTGACGATGCTCCCGTTTCCAATGAAATCTTCAAAGAGGTCCACATAGCCACTTGCAGATTCCAAAGAAAGAGAGTTTCAAAACTGCTCCATCACAAGGATTGTTCAACTCTGTGAGTTGAATGCAGTCATCACAGAAAACTTTCTGAGAATGCTTCTGTCTAGGTTTGATGTGAAGATATACCCGTTTCCAACGAAGGCCACGAAGTGGTCCAAATATACACTTGCAGATTCTACTAGAAGGGTGTCGCAAACCTGAACTATCAAAGGAAGGTTCAACTCTGTGAGTTGAATGCAAACATCACAAAGAAGTTTCTGAGAATGCTTCCGTTTAGTTATGGGAAGTTTATCCCGTTTCCAACGAAATCCTCAGAGAGGTCCAAATATCCCCTTGCAGATTCTACAAACAGTGTGTTTGGAAACTGCTCCATCAAAACGAATGTTCAGCTCTCTGAGGTAAAGGCAATCGTCACTGAGAATTTTCTGAGAGTGCTACTGTCTGGTTTTTATATGAAGTTCTTTCCTTTCTTACCATAGGCCTCAAAGCGGTCCCAATCTCCACTTGCAGATTCTCCAAAAAGACTGTTTCCAAACTGCTCTCTCAAAAGGAATGTTCAACTCTGTGAGTTGAATGCAATCATCACAGAGTAGTTTCTGAGAATGCTTCTATGTAGTTTCTAGGAGAAGATATTTCCTTTTCCACCACAGCCCCCAAAGCCCTCCAAATGTCCATTTGCAGATCCTAAAAAAAGAGTGTTTCAAAGCTGCGCTATCAAAGGGAAAGTTCAACTCTGCGAGGTGAATGCCAACATCCCAAAGAAGTTTCTGAGAATGCCTCTGTTTAGCTTTTATGTGAAGATTATCCCGTTTCCAACGAAATCTTCAAAGAGGTCCAAATATCCACTTGCGGATCCCCCAGAAAGAGTGTTTCGAAACTGCTGCTTCAAAAGGAATCTTCAACTCTGTGAGTTGAATGCAATCATCACAAAGAAGTTTCTGACAATGCTTCTCTCTCGTTTTTCTGTGAAGATATTTCCTTTTCCACCACAGGCCTGAAAGCGCTCCAAAGGTCCACTTGCAGATTCTACGAAAAGAATGTTTCAAAACTGCTCTATGAACAGCAATGTTAAACTCTGTGGCTCGAACACAAACATCACAAAGCAGTTTCTGAGAATGCTTCAGTTTAGTTTTTCTGTGAAGATATTCCCGTTTCCAAAGAAATCTTCAAAGAGGTCCACATATCCACTTACAGATTCTACACAAAGAGAGTTTCAAAACTGCTCAATCAAAGGGAGGGTTCAACTCTGTGACTTGAATGCAGTCATCACACAGAAGTTTCTGAGAATGCTTCTCTTTAGTTTTTACGTGAAGATATACCCGTTTCGAACGAAGGCCACCCAGTGGTCCAAATATCCACTTGCAGATTCTACAAAAAGAGTGTTTCAAACCTGAACTATCAAAGGAAGGTTCAACTCTGTGAGTTGAATGCAAACAGCACGAAGAAGTTTCTGAGAATGTTTGTGTTTAGTTATGGGAAGTTTATCCCGTTTCCAACGAAATCCTCAGAGAGGTCCAAATATCCACTTGCAGATTCTACCAAAAGTGTGTTTGGAAACTGCTCCATCAAGAGGCATGTTCAGCTCTGTGAGTTAATCTCCATCATCACAAAGTATTTTCTGAGAATGCTTCCGTTTGGTTTTTATAGGGAGTTCTTTCCTTTACTACCGTAGGCCTCAAAGCAGTCCAAATCTCCATTTGCAGATTCTACAAAAAGAGTGTTTCCAATCTGCTCTATCAATAGGAATGTTCAACTCCGTGAGTGGAATGCAATCATCACAAAGTAGTTTCTCAGAATGCTTCTATGTAGTTTTTAGGTGAAGATATTTCCTTTTCCACCACAGGCCTCAAAGCCCCCCAAATGTCCACTTGCAGATTCTAGAAAAAGAGTGTTTCATAGCTGCTCTTTCAAAAGGAAAGTTCAACTCTGGGAGTTGAATACAAACATCACAAAGTAGTTTCTGAGAATGCTTCTGTCTCGTTTTTATGTGACGATGCTCCCGTTTCCAATGAAATCTTCAAAGAGGTCCACATAGCCACTTGCAGATTCCAAAGAAAGAGAGTTTCAAAACTGCTCCATCACAAGGATTGTTCAACTCTGTGAGTTGAATGCAGTCATCACAGAAAACTTTCTGAGAATGCTTCTGTCTAGGTTTGATGTGAAGATATACCCGTTTCCAACGAAGGCCACGAAGTGGTCCAAATATACACTTGCAGATTCTACTAGAAGGGTGTTGCAAACCTGAACTATCAAAGGAAGGTTCAACTCTGTGAGTTGAATGCAAACATCACAAAGAAGTTTCTGAGAATGCTTCCGTTTAGTTATGGGAAGTTTATCCCGTTTCCAACGAAATCCTCAGAGAGGTCCAAATATCCCCTTGCAGATTCTACAAACAGTGTGTTTGGAAACTGCTCCATCAAAACGAATGTTCAGCTCTCTGAGGTAAAGGCAATCGTCACTGAGAATTTTCTGAGAGTGCTACTGTCTGGTTTTTATATGAAGTTCTTTCCTTTCTTACCATAGGCCTCAAAGCGGTCCCAATCTCCACTTGCAGATTCTCCAAAAAGACTGTTTCCAAACTGCTCTCTCAAAAGGAATGTTCAACTCTGTGAGTTGAATGCAATCATCACAGAGTAGTTTCTGAGAATGCTTCTATGTAGTTTCTAGGAGAAGATATTTCCTTTTCCACCACAGCCCCCAAAGCCCTCCAAATGTCCATTTGCAGATCCTAAAAAAAGAGTGTTTCAAAGCTGCGCTATCAAAGGGAAAGTTCAACTCTGCGAGGTGAATGCCAACATCCCAAAGAAGTTTCTGAGAATGCCTCTGTTTAGCTTTTATGTGAAGATTATCCCGTTTCCAACGAAATCTTCAAAGAGGTCCAAATATCCACTTGCGGATCCCCCAGAAAGAGTGTTTCGAAACTGCTGCTTCAAAAGGAATCTTCAACTCTGTGAGTTGAATGCAATCATCACAAAGAAGTTTCTGACAATGCTTCTCTCTCGTTTTTCTGTGAAGATATTTCCTTTTCCACCACAGGCCTGAAAGCGCTCCAAAGGTCCACTTGCAGATTCTACGAAAAGAATGTTTCAAAACTGCTCTATGAACAGCAATGTTAAACTCTGTGGCTCGAACACAAACATCACAAAGCAGTTTCTGAGAATGCTTCAGTTTAGTTTTTCTGTGAAGATATTCCCGTTTCCAAAGAAATCTTCAAAGAGGTCCACATATCCACTTACAGATTCTACACAAAGAGAGTTTCAAAACTGCTCAATCAAAGGGAGGGTTCAACTCTGTGACTTGAATGCAGTCATCACACAGAAGTTTCTGAGAATGCTTCTCTTTAGTTTTTACGTGAAGATATACCCGTTTCGAACGAAGGCCACCCAGTGGTCCAAATATCCACTTGCAGATTCTACAAAAAGAGTGTTTCAAACCTGAACTATCAAAGGAAGGTTCAACTCTGTGAGTTGAATGCAAACAGCACGAAGAAGTTTCTGAGAATGTTTGTGTTTAGTTATGGGAAGTTTATCCCGTTTCCAACGAAATCCTCAGAGAGGTCCAAATATCCACTTGCAGATTCTACCAAAAGTGTGTTTGGAAACTGCTCCATCAAGAGGCATGTTCAGCTCTGTGAGTTAATCTCCATCATCACAAAGTATTTTCTGAGAATGCTGCCGTTTGGTTTTTATAGGGAGTTCTTTCCTTTACTACCGTAGGCCTCAAAGCAGTCCAAATCTCCATTTGCAGATTCTACAAAAAGAGTGTTTCCAATCTGCTCTATCAATAGGAATGTTCAACTCCGTGAGTGGAATGCAATCATCACAAAGTAGTTTCTCAGAATGCTTCTATGTAGTTTTTAGGTGAAGATATTTCCTTTTCCACCACAGGCCTCAAAGCCCCCCAAATGTCCACTTGCAGATTCTAGAAAAAGAGTGTTTCATAGCTGCTCTTTCAAAAGGAAAGTTCAACTCTGGGAGTTGAATACAAACATCACAAAGTAGTTTCTGAGAATGCTTCTGTCTCGTTTTTATGTGACGATGCTCCCGTTTCCAATGAAATCTTCAAAGAGGTCCACATAGCCACTTGCAGATTCCAAAGAAAGAGAGTTTCAAAACTGCTCCATCACAAGGATTGTTCAACTCTGTGAGTTGAATGCAGTCATCACAGAAAACTTTCTGAGAATGCTTCTGTCTAGGTTTGATGTGAAGATATACCCGTTTCCAACGAAGGCCACGAAGTGGTCCAAATATACACTTGCAGATTCTACTACAAGGGTGTTGCAAACCTGAACTATCAAAGGAAGGTTCAACTCTGTGAGTTGAATGCAAACATCACAAAGAAGTTTCTGAGAATGCTTCCGTTTAGTTATGGGAAGTTTATCCCGTTTCCAACGAAATCCTCAGAGAGGTCCAAATATCCCCTTGCAGATTCTACAAACAGTGTGTTTGGAAACTGCTCCATCAAAACGAATGTTCAGCTCTCTGAGGTAAAGGCAATCGTCACTGAGAATTTTCTGAGAGTGCTACTGTCTGGTTTTTATATGAAGTTCTTTCCTTTCTTACCATAGGCCTCAAAGCGGTCCCAATCTCCACTTGCAGATTCTCCAAAAAGACTGTTTCCAAACTGCTCTCTCAAAAGGAATCTTCAACTCTGTGAGTTGAATGCAATCATCACAGAGTAGTTTCTGAGAATGCTTCTATGTAGTTTCTAGGAGAAGATATTTCCTTTTCCACCACAGCCCCCAAAGCCCTCCAAATGTCCATTTGCAGATCCTAAAAAAAGAGTGTTTCAAAGCTGCGCTATCAAAGGGAAAGTTCAACTCTGCGAGGTGAATGCCAACATCCCAAAGAAGTTTCTGAGAATGCCTCTGTTTAGCTTTTATGTGAAGATTATCCCGTTTCCAACGAAATCTTCAAAGAGGTCCAAATATCCACTTGCGGATCCCCCAGAAAGAGTGTTTCGAAACTGCTGCTTCAAAAGGAATCTTCAACTCTGTGAGTTGAATGCAATCATCACAAAGAAGTTTCTGACAATGCTTCTCTCTCGTTTTTCTGTGAAGATATTTCCTTTTCCACCACAGGCCTGAAAGCGCTCCAAAGGTCCACTTGCAGATTCTACGAAAAGAATGTTTCAAAACTGCTCTATGAACAGCAATGTTAAACTCTGTGGCTCGAACACAAACATCACAAAGCAGTTTCTGAGAATGCTTCAGTTTAGTTTTTCTGTGAAGATATTCCCGTTTCCAAAGAAATCTTCAAAGAGGTCCACATATCCACTTACAGATTCTACACAAAGAGAGTTTCAAAACTGCTCAATCAAAGGGAGGGTTCAACTCTGTGACTTGAATGCAGTCATCACACAGAAGTTTCTGAGAATGCTTCTCTTTAGTTTTTACGTGAAGATATACCCGTTTCGAACGAAGGCCACCCAGTGGTCCAAATATCCACTTGCAGATTCTACAAAAAGAGTGTTTCAAACCTGAACTATCAAAGGAAGGTTCAACTCTGTGACTTGAATGCAAACAGCACGAAGAAGTTTCTGAGAATGTTTGTGTTTAGTTATGGGAAGTTTATCCCGTTTCCAACGAAATCCTCAGAGAGGTACAAATATCCACTTGCAGATTCTACCAAAAGTGTGTTTGGAAACTGCTCCATCAAGAGGCATGTTCAGCTCTGTGAGTTAATCTCCATCATCACAAAGTATTTTCTGAGAATGCTGCCGTTTGGTTTTTATAGGAAGTTCTTTCCTTTACTACCGTAGGCCTCAAAGCAGTCCAAATCTCCATTTGCAGATTCTACAAAAAGAGTGTTTCCAATCTGCTCTATCAATAGGAATGTTCAACTCCGTGAGTGGAATGCAATCATCACAAAGTAGTTTCTCAGAATGCTTCTATGTAGTTTTTAGGTGAAGATATTTCCTTTTCCACCACAGGCCTCAAAGCCCCCCAAATGTCCACTTGCAGATTCTAGAAAAAGAGTGTTTCATAGCTGCTCTTTCAAAAGGAAAGTTCAACTCTGGGAGTTGAATACAAACATCACAAAGTAGTTTCTGAGAATGCTTCTGTCTCGTTTTTATGTGACGATGCTCCCGTTTCCAATGAAATCTTCAAAGAGGTCCACATAGCCACTTGCAGATTCCAAAGAAAGAGAGTTTCAAAACTGCTCCATCACAAGGATTGTTCAACTCTGTGAGTTGAATGCAGTCATCACAGAAAACTTTCTGAGAATGCTTCTGTCTAGGTTTGATGTGAAGATATACCCGTTTCCAACGAAGGCCACGAAGTGGTCCAAATATACACTTGCAGATTCTACTACAAGGGTGTTGCAAACCTGAACTATCAAAGGAAGGTTCAACTCTGTGAGTTGAATGCAAACATCACAAAGAAGTTTCTGAGAATGCTTCCGTTTAGTTATGGGAAGTTTATCCCGTTTCCAACGAAATCCTCAGAGAGGTCCAAATATCCCCTTGCAGATTCTACAAACAGTGTGTTTGGAAACTGCTCCATCAAAACGAATGTTCAGCTCTCTGAGGTAAAGGCAATCGTCACTGAGAATTTTCTGAGAGTGCTACTGTCTGGTTTTTATATGAAGTTCTTTCCTTTCTTACCATAGGCCTCAAAGCGGTCCCAATCTCCACTTGCAGATTCTCCAAAAAGACTGTTTCCAAACTGCTCTCTCAAAAGGAATCTTCAACTCTGTGAGTTGAATGCAATCATCACAGAGTAGTTTCTGAGAATGCTTCTATGTAGTTTCTAGGAGAAGATATTTCCTTTTCCACCACAGCCCCCAAAGCCCTCCAAATGTCCATTTGCAGATCCTAAAAAAAGAGTGTTTCAAAGCTGCGCTATGAAAGGGAAAGTTCAACTCTGCGAGGTGAATGCCAACATCCCAAAGAAGTTTCTGAGAATGCCTCTGTTTAGCTTTTATGTGAAGATTATCCCGTTTCCAACGAAATCTTCAAAGAGGTCCAAATATCCACTTGCGGATCCCCCAGAAAGAGTGTTTCGAAACTGCTGCTTCAAAAGGAATCTTCAACTCTGTGAGTTGAATGCAATCATCACAAAGAAGTTTCTGACAATGCTTCTCTCTCGTTTTTCTGTGAAGATATTTCCTTTTCCACCACAGGCCTGAAAGCGCTCCAAAGGTCCACTTGCAGATTCTACGAAAAGAATGTTTCAAAACTGCTCTATGAACAGCAATGTTAAACTCTGTGGCTCGAACACAAACATCACAAAGCAGTTTCTGAGAATGCTTCAGTTTAGTTTTTCTGTGAAGATATTCCCGTTTCCAAAGAAATCTTCAAAGAGGTCCACATATCCACTTACAGATTCTACACAAAGAGAGTTTCAAAACTGCTCAATCAAAGGGAGGGTTCAACTCTGTGACTTGAATGCAGTCATCACACAGAAGTTTCTGAGAATGCTTCTCTTTAGTTTTTACGTGAAGATATACCCGTTTCGAACGAAGGCCACCCAGTGGTCCAAATATCCACTTGCAGATTCTACAAAAAGAGTGTTTCAAACCTGAACTATCAAAGGAAGGTTCAACTCTGTGACTTGAATGCAAACAGCACGAAGAAGTTTCTGAGAATGTTTGTGTTTAGTTATGGGAAGTTTATCCCGTTTCCAACGAAATCCTCAGAGAGGTCCAAATATCCACTTGCAGATTCTACCAAAAGTGTGTTTGGAAACTGCTCCATCAAGAGGCATGTTCAGCTCTGTGAGTTAATCTCCATCATCACAAAGTATTTTCTGAGAATGCTTCCGTTTGGTTTTTATAGGGAGTTCTTTCCTTTACTACCGTAGGCCTCAAAGCAGTCCAAATCTCCATTTGCAGATTCTACAAAATGAGTGTTTCCAATCTGCTCTATCAATAGGAATGTTCAACTCCGTGAGTGGAATGCAATCATCACAAAGTAGTTTCTCAGAATGCTTCTATGTAGTTTTTAGGTGAAGATATTTCCTTTTCCACCACAGGCCTCAAAGCCCCCCAAATGTCCACTTGCAGATTCTAGAAAAAGAGTGTTTCATAGCTGCTCTTTCAAAAGGAAAGTTCAACTCTGGGAGTTGAATACAAACATCACAAAGTAGTTTCTGAGAATGCTTCTGTCTCGTTTTTATGTGACGATGCTCCCGTTTCCAATGAAATCTTCAAAGAGGTCCACATAGCCACTTGCAGATTCCAAAGAAAGAGAGTTTCAAAACTGCTCCATCACAAGGATTGTTCAACTCTGTGAGTTGAATGCAGTCATCACAGAAAACTTTCTGAGAATGCTTCTGTCTAGGTTTGATGTGAAGATATACCCGTTTCCAACGAAGGCCACGAAGTGGTCCAAATATACACTTGCAGATTCTACTAGAAGGGTGTTGCAAACCTGAACTATCAAAGGAAGGTTCAACTCTGTGAGTTGAATGCAAACATCACAAAGAAGTTTCTGAGAATGCTTCCGTTTAGTTATGGGAAGTTTATCCCGTTTCCAACGAAATCCTCAGAGAGGTCCAAATATCCCCTTGCAGATTCTACAAACAGTGTGTTTGGAAACTGCTCCATCAAAACGAATGTTCAGCTCTCTGAGGTAAAGGCAATCGTCACTGAGAATTTTCTGAGAGTGCTACTGTCTGGTTTTTATATGAAGTTCTTTCCTTTCTTACCATAGGCCTCAAAGCGGTCCCAATCTCCACTTGCAGATTCTCCAAAAAGACTGTTTCCAAACTGCTCTCTCAAAAGGAATGTTCAACTCTGTGAGTTGAATGCAATCATCACAGAGTAGTTTCTGAGAATGCTTCTATGTAGTTTCTAGGAGAAGATATTTCCTTTTCCACCACAGCCCCCAAAGCCCTCCAAATGTCCATTTGCAGATCCTAAAAAAAGAGTGTTTCAAAGCTGCGCTATCAAAGGGAAAGTTCAACTCTGCGAGGTGAATGCCAACATCCCAAAGAAGTTTCTGAGAATGCCTCTGTTTAGCTTTTATGTGAAGATTATCCCGTTTCCAACGAAATCTTCAAAGAGGTCCAAATATCCACTTGCGGATCCCCCAGAAAGAGTGTTTCGAAACTGCTGCTTCAAAAGGAATCTTCAACTCTGTGAGTTGAATGCAATCATCACAAAGAAGTTTCTGACAATGCTTCTCTCTCGTTTTTCTGTGAAGATATTTCCTTTTCCACCACAGGCCTGAAAGCGCTCCAAAGGTCCACTTGCAGATTCTACGAAAAGAATGTTTCAAAACTGCTCTATGAACAGCAATGTTAAACTCTGTGGCTCGAACACAAACATCACAAAGCAGTTTCTGAGAATGCTTCAGTTTAGTTTTTCTGTGAAGATATTCCCGTTTCCAAAGAAATCTTCAAAGAGGTCCACATATCCACTTACAGATTCTACACAAAGAGAGTTTCAAAACTGCTCAATCAAAGGGAGGGTTCAACTCTGTGACTTGAATGCAGTCATCACACAGAAGTTTCTGAGAATGCTTCTCTTTAGTTTTTACGTGAAGATATACCCGTTTCGAACGAAGGCCACCCAGTGGTCCAAATATCCACTTGCAGATTCTACAAAAAGAGTGTTTCAAACCTGAACTATCAAAGGAAGGTTCAACTCTGTGACTTGAATGCAAACAGCACGAAGAAGTTTCTGAGAATGTTTGTGTTTAGTTATGGGAAGTTTATCCCGTTTCCAACGAAATCCTCAGAGAGGTCCAAATATCCACTTGCAGATTCTACCAAAAGTGTGTTTGGAAACTGCTCCATCAAGAGGCATGTTCAGCTCTGTGAGTTAATCTCCATCATCACAAAGTATTTTCTGAGAATGCTTCCGTTTGGTTTTTATAGGGAGTTCTTTCCTTTACTACCGTAGGCCTCAAAGCAGTCCAAATCTCCATTTGCAGATTCTACAAAATGAGTGTTTCCAATCTGCTCTATCAATAGGAATGTTCAACTCCGTGAGTGGAATGCAATCATCACAAAGTAGTTTCTCAGAATGCTTCTATGTAGTTTTTAGGTGAAGATATTTCCTTTTCCACCACAGGCCTCAAAGCCCCCCAAATGTCCACTTGCAGATTCTAGAAAAAGAGTGTTTCATAGCTGCTCTTTCAAAAGGAAAGTTCAACTCTGGGAGTTGAATACAAACATCACAAAGTAGTTTCTGAGAATGCTTCTGTCTCGTTTTTATGTGACGATGCTCCCGTTTCCAATGAAATCTTCAAAGAGGTCCACATAGCCACTTGCAGATTCCAAAGAAAGAGAGTTTCAAAACTGCTCCATCACAAGGATTGTTCAACTCTGTGAGTTGAATGCAGTCATCACAGAAAACTTTCTGAGAATGCTTCTGTCTAGGTTTGATGTGAAGATATACCCGTTTCCAACGAAGGCCACGAAGTGGTCCAAATATACACTTGCAGATTCTACTACAAGGGTGTTGCAAACCTGAACTATCAAAGGAAGGTTCAACTCTGTGAGTTGAATGCAAACATCACAAAGAAGTTTCTGAGAATGCTTCCGTTTAGTTATGGGAAGTTTATCCCGTTTCCAACGAAATCCTCAGAGAGGTCCAAATATCCCCTTGCAGATTCTACAAACAGTGTGTTTGGAAACTGCTCCATCAAAACGAATGTTCAGCTCTCTGAGGTAAAGGCAATCGTCACTGAGAATTTTCTGAGAGTGCTACTGTCTGGTTTTTATATGAAGTTCTTTCCTTTCTTACCATAGGCCTCAAAGCGGTCCCAATCTCCACTTGCAGATTCTCCAAAAAGACTGTTTCCAAACTGCTCTCTCAAAAGGAATCTTCAACTCTGTGAGTTGAATGCAATCATCACAGAGTAGTTTCTGAGAATGCTTCTATGTAGTTTTTAGGAGAAGATATTTCCTTTTCCACCACAGCCCCCAAAGCCCTCCAAATGTCCATTTGCAGATCCTAAAAAAAGAGTGTTTCAAAGCTGCGCTATCAAAGGGAAAGTTCAACTCTGCGAGGTGAATGCCAACATCCCAAAGAAGTTTCTGAGAATGCCTCTGTTTAGCTTTTATGTGAAGATTATCCCGTTTCCAACGAAATCTTCAAAGAGGTCCAAATATCCACTTGCGGATCCCCCAGAAAGAGTGTTTCGAAACTGCTGCTTCAAAAGGAATCTTCAACTCTGTGAGTTGAATGCAATCATCACAAAGAAGTTTCTGACAATGCTTCTCTCTCGTTTTTCTGTGAAGATATTTCCTTTTCCACCACAGGCCTGAAAGCGCTCCAAAGGTCCACTTGCAGATTCTACGAAAAGAATGTTTCAAAACTGCTCTATGAACAGCAATGTTAAACTCTGTGGCTCGAACACAAACATCACAAAGCAGTTTCTGAGAATGCTTCAGTTTAGTTTTTCTGTGAAGATATTCCCGTTTCCAAAGAAATCTTCAAAGAGGTCCACATATCCACTTACAGATTCTACACAAAGAGAGTTTCAAAACTGCTCAATCAAAGGGAGGGTTCAACTCTGTGACTTGAATGCAGTCATCACACAGAAGTTTCTGAGAATGCTTCTCTTTAGTTTTTACGTGAAGATATACCCGTTTCGAACGAAGGCCACCCAGTGGTCCAAATATCCACTTGCAGATTCTACAAAAAGAGTGTTTCAAACCTGAACTATCAAAGGAAGGTTCAACTCTGTGACTTGAATGCAAACAGCACGAAGAAGTTTCTGAGAATGTTTGTGTTTAGTTATGGGAAGTTTATCCCGTTTCCAACGAAATCCTCAGAGAGGTCCAAATATCCACTTGCAGATTCTACCAAAAGTGTGTTTGGAAACTGCTCCATCAAGAGGCATGTTCAGCTCTGTGAGTTAATCTCCATCATCACAAAGTATTTTCTGAGAATGCTGCCGTTTGGTTTTTATAGGAAGTTCTTTCCTTTACTACCGTAGGCCTCAAAGCAGTCCAAATCTCCATTTGCAGATTCTACAAAATGAGTGTTTCCAATCTGCTCTATCAATAGGAATGTTCAACTCCGTGAGTGGAATGCAATCATCACAAAGTAGTTTCTCAGAATGCTTCTATGTAGTTTTTAGGTGAAGATATTTCCTTTTCCACCACAGGCCTCAAAGCCCCCCAAATGTCCACTTGCAGATTCTAGAAAAAGAGTGTTTCATAGCTGCTCTTTCAAAAGGAAAGTTCAACTCTGGGAGTTGAATACAAACATCACAAAGTAGTTTCTGAGAATGCTTCTGTCTCGTTTTTATGTGACGATGATCCCGTTTCCAATGAAATCTTCAAAGAGGTCCACATAGCCACTTGCAGATTCCAAAGAAAGAGAGTTTCAAAACTGCTCCATCACAAGGATTGTTCAACTCTGTGAGTTGAATGCAGTCATCACAGAAAACTTTCTGAGAATGCTTCTGTCTAGGTTTGATGTGAAGATATACCCGTTTCCAACGAAGGCCACGAAGTGGTCCAAATATACACTTGCAGATTCTACTACAAGGGTGTTGCAAACCTGAACTATCAAAGGAAGGTTCAACTCTGTGAGTTGAATGCAAACATCACAAAGAAGTTTCTGAGAATGCTTCCGTTTAGTTATGGGAAGTTTATCCCGTTTCCAACGAAATCCTCAGAGAGGTCCAAATATCCCCTTGCAGATTCTACAAACAGTGTGTTTGGAAACTGCTCCATCAAAACGAATGTTCAGCTCTCTGAGGTAAAGGCAATCGTCACTGAGAATTTTCTGAGAGTGCTACTGTCTGGTTTTTATATGAAGTTCTTTCCTTTCTTACCATAGGCCTCAAAGCGGTCCCAATCTCCACTTGCAGATTCTCCAAAAAGACTGTTTCCAAACTGCTCTCTCAAAAGGAATCTTCAACTCTGTGAGTTGAATGCAATCATCACAGAGTAGTTTCTGAGAATGCTTCTATGTAGTTTTTAGGAGAAGATATTTCCTTTTCCACCACAGCCCCCAAAGCCCTCCAAATGTCCATTTGCAGATCCTAAAAAAAGAGTGTTTCAAAGCTGCGCTATCAAAGGGAAAGTTCAACTCTGCGAGGTGAATGCCAACATCCCAAAGAAGTTTCTGAGAATGCCTCTGTTTAGCTTTTATGTGAAGATTATCCCGTTTCCAACGAAATCTTCAAAGAGGTCCAAATATCCACTTGCGGATCCCCCAGAAAGAGTGTTTCGAAACTGCTGCTTCAAAAGGAATCTTCAACTCTGTGAGTTGAATGCAATCATCACAAAGAAGTTTCTGACAATGCTTCTCTCTCGTTTTTCTGTGAAGATATTTCCTTTTCCACCACAGGCCTGAAAGCGCTCCAAAGGTCCACTTGCAGATTCTACGAAAAGAATGTTTCAAAACTGCTCTATGAACAGCAATGTTAAACTCTGTGGCTCGAACACAAACATCACAAAGCAGTTTCTGAGAATGCTTCAGTTTAGTTTTTCTGTGAAGATATTCCCGTTTCCAAAGAAATCTTCAAAGAGGTCCACATATCCACTTACAGATTCTACACAAAGAGAGTTTCAAAACTGCTCAATCAAAGGGAGGGTTCAACTCTGTGACTTGAATGCAGTCATCACACAGAAGTTTCTGAGAATGCTTCTCTTTAGTTTTTACGTGAAGATATACCCGTTTCGAACGAAGGCCACCCAGTGGTCCAAATATCCACTTGCAGATTCTACAAAAAGAGTGTTTCAAACCTGAACTATCAAAGGAAGGTTCAACTCTGTGACTTGAATGCAAACAGCACGAAGAAGTTTCTGAGAATGTTTGTGTTTAGTTATGGGAAGTTTATCCCGTTTCCAACGAAATCCTCAGAGAGGTCCAAATATCCACTTGCAGATTCTACCAAAAGTGTGTTTGGAAACTGCTCCATCAAGAGGCATGTTCAGCTCTGTGAGTTAATCTCCATCATCACAAAGTATTTTCTGAGAATGCTGCCGTTTGGTTTTTATAGGAAGTTCTTTCCTTTACTACCGTAGGCCTCAAAGCAGTCCAAATCTCCATTTGCAGATTCTACAAAATGAGTGTTTCCAATCTGCTCTATCAATAGGAATGTTCAACTCCGTGAGTGGAATGCAATCATCACAAAGTAGTTTCTCAGAATGCTTCTATGTAGTTTTTAGGTGAAGATATTTCCTTTTCCACCACAGGCCTCAAAGCCCCCCAAATGTCCACTTGCAGATTCTAGAAAAAGAGTGTTTCATAGCTGCTCTTTCAAAAGGAAAGTTCAACTCTGGGAGTTGAATACAAACATCACAAAGTAGTTTCTGAGAATGCTTCTGTCTCGTTTTTATGTGACGATGATCCCGTTTCCAATGAAATCTTCAAAGAGGTCCACATAGCCACTTGCAGATTCCAAAGAAAGAGAGTTTCAAAACTGCTCCATCACAAGGATTGTTCAACTCTGTGAGTTGAATGCAGTCATCACAGAAAACTTTCTGAGAATGCTTCTGTCTAGGTTTGATGTGAAGATATACCCGTTTCCAACGAAGGCCACGAAGTGGTCCAAATATACACTTGCAGATTCTACTACAAGGGTGTTGCAAACCTGAACTATCAAAGGAAGGTTCAACTCTGTGAGTTGAATGCAAACATCACAAAGAAGTTTCTGAGAATGCTTCCGTTTAGTTATGGGAAGTTTATCCCGTTTCCAACGAAATCCTCAGAGAGGTCCAAATATCCCCTTGCAGATTCTACAAACAGTGTGTTTGGAAACTGCTCCATCAAAACGAATGTTCAGCTCTCTGAGGTAAAGGCAATCGTCACTGAGAATTTTCTGAGAGTGCTACTGTCTGGTTTTTATATGAAGTTCTTTCCTTTCTTACCATAGGCCTCAAAGCGGTCCCAATCTCCACTTGCAGATTCTCCAAAAAGACTGTTTCCAAACTGCTCTCTCAAAAGGAATCTTCAACTCTGTGAGTTGAATGCAATCATCACAGAGTAGTTTCTGAGAATGCTTCTATGTAGTTTTTAGGAGAAGATATTTCCTTTTCCACCACAGCCCCCAAAGCCCTCCAAATGTCCATTTGCAGATCCTAAAAAAAGAGTGTTTCAAAGCTGCGCTATCAAAGGGAAAGTTCAACTCTGCGAGGTGAATGCCAACATCCCAAAGAAGTTTCTGAGAATGCCTCTGTTTAGCTTTTATGTGAAGATTATCCCGTTTCCAACGAAATCTTCAAAGAGGTCCAAATATCCACTTGCGGATCCCCCAGAAAGAGTGTTTCGAAACTGCTGCTTCAAAAGGAATCTTCAACTCTGTGAGTTGAATGCAATCATCACAAAGAAGTTTCTGACAATGCTTCTCTCTCGTTTTTCTGTGAAGATATTTCCTTTTCCACCACAGGCCTGAAAGCGCTCCAAAGGTCCACTTGCAGATTCTACGAAAAGAATGTTTCAAAACTGCTCTATGAACAGCAATGTTAAACTCTGTGGCTCGAACACAAACATCACAAAGCAGTTTCTGAGAATGCTTCAGTTTAGTTTTTCTGTGAAGATATTCCCGTTTCCAAAGAAATCTTCAAAGAGGTCCACATATCCACTTACAGATTCTACACAAAGAGAGTTTCAAAACTGCTCAATCAAAGGGAGGGTTCAACTCTGTGACTTGAATGCAGTCATCACACAGAAGTTTCTGAGAATGCTTCTCTTTAGTTTTTACGTGAAGATATACCCGTTTCGAACGAAGGCCACCCAGTGGTCCAAATATCCACTTGCAGATTCTACAAAAAGAGTGTTTCAAACCTGAACTATCAAAGGAAGGTTCAACTCTGTGACTTGAATGCAAACAGCACGAAGAAGTTTCTGAGAATGTTTGTGTTTAGTTATGGGAAGTTTATCCCGTTTCCAAGGAAATCCTCAGAGAGGTCCAAATATCCACTTGCAGATTCTACCAAAAGTGTGTTTGGAAACTGCTCCATCAAGAGGCATGTTCAGCTCTGTGAGTTAATCTCCATCATCACAAAGTATTTTCTGAGAATGCTGCCGTTTGGTTTTTATAGGAAGTTCTTTCCTTTACTACCGTAGGCCTCAAAGCAGTCCAAATCTCCATTTGCAGATTCTACAAAAAGAGTGTTTCCAATCTGCTCTATCAATAGGAATGTTCAACTCCGTGAGTGGAATGCAATCATCACAAAGTAGTTTCTCAGAATGCTTCTATGTAGTTTTTAGGTGAAGATATTTCCTTTTCCACCACAGGCCTCAAAGCCCCCCAAATGTCCACTTGCAGATTCTAGAAAAAGAGTGTTTCATAGCTGCTCTTTCAAAAGGAAAGTTCAACTCTGGGAGTTGAATACAAACATCACAAAGTAGTTTCTGAGAATGCTTCTGTCTCGTTTTTATGTGACGATGATCCCGTTTCCAATGAAATCTTCAAAGAGGTCCACATAGCCACTTGCAGATTCCAAAGAAAGAGAGTTTCAAAACTGCTCCATCACAAGGATTGTTCAACTCTGTGAGTTGAATGCAGTCATCACAGAAAACTTTCTGAGAATGCTTCTGTCTAGGTTTGATGTGAAGATATACCCGTTTCCAACGAAGGCCACGAAGTGGTCCAAATATACACTTGCAGATTCTACTACAAGGGTGTTGCAAACCTGAACTATCAAAGGAAGGTTCAACTCTGTGAGTTGAATGCAAACATCACAAAGAAGTTTCTGAGAATGCTTCCGTTTAGTTATGGGAAGTTTATCCCGTTTCCAACGAAATCCTCAGAGAGGTCCAAATATCCCCTTGCAGATTCTACAAACAGTGTGTTTGGAAACTGCTCCATCAAAACGAATGTTCAGCTCTCTGAGGTAAAGGCAATCGTCACTGAGAATTTTCTGAGAGTGCTACTGTCTGGTTTTTATATGAAGTTCTTTCCTTTCTTACCATAGGCCTCAAAGCGGTCCCAATCTCCACTTGCAGATTCTCCAAAAAGACTGTTTCCAAACTGCTCTCTCAAAAGGAATCTTCAACTCTGTGAGTTGAATGCAATCATCACAGAGTAGTTTCTGAGAATGCTTCTATGTAGTTTTTAGGAGAAGATATTTCCTTTTCCACCACAGCCCCCAAAGCCCTCCAAATGTCCATTTGCAGATCCTAAAAAAAGAGTGTTTCAAAGCTGCGCTATCAAAGGGAAAGTTCAACTCTGCGAGGTGAATGCCAACATCCCAAAGAAGTTTCTGAGAATGCCTCTGTTTAGCTTTTATGTGAAGATTATCCCGTTTCCAACGAAATCTTCAAAGAGGTCCAAATATCCACTTGCGGATCCCCCAGAAAGAGTGTTTCGAAACTGCTGCTTCAAAAGGAATCTTCAACTCTGTGAGTTGAATGCAATCATCACAAAGAAGTTTCTGACAATGCTTCTCTCTCGTTTTTCTGTGAAGATATTTCCTTTTCCACCACAGGCCTGAAAGCGCTCCAAAGGTCCACTTGCAGATTCTACGAAAAGAATGTTTCAAAACTGCTCTATGAACAGCAATGTTAAACTCTGTGGCTCGAACACAAACATCACAAAGCAGTTTCTGAGAATGCTTCAGTTTAGTTTTTCTGTGAAGATATTCCCGTTTCCAAAGAAATCTTCAAAGAGGTCCACATATCCACTTACAGATTCTACACAAAGAGAGTTTCAAAACTGCTCAATCAAAGGGAGGGTTCAACTCTGTGACTTGAATGCAGTCATCACACAGAAGTTTCTGAGAATGCTTCTCTTTAGTTTTTACGTGAAGATATACCCGTTTCGAACGAAGGCCACCCAGTGGTCCAAATATCCACTTGCAGATTCTACAAAAAGAGTGTTTCAAACCTGAACTATCAAAGGAAGGTTCAACTCTGTGACTTGAATGCAAACAGCACGAAGAAGTTTCTGAGAATGTTTGTGTTTAGTTATGGGAAGTTTATCCCGTTTCCAACGAAATCCTCAGAGAGGTCCAAATATCCACTTGCAGATTCTACCAAAAGTGTGTTTGGAAACTGCTCCATCAAGAGGCATGTTCAGCTCTGTGAGTTAATCTCCATCATCACAAAGTATTTTCTGAGAATGCTGCCGTTTGGTTTTTATAGGAAGTTCTTTCCTTTACTACCGTAGGCCTCAAAGCAGTCCAAATCTCCATTTGCAGATTCTACAAAAAGAGTGTTTCCAATCTGCTCTATCAATAGGAATGTTCAACTCCGTGAGTGGAATGCAATCATCACAAAGTAGTTTCTCAGAATGCTTCTATGTAGTTTTTAGGTGAAGATATTTCCTTTTCCACCACAGGCCTCAAAGCCCCCCAAATGTCCACTTGCAGATTCTAGAAAAAGAGTGTTTCATAGCTGCTCTTTCAAAAGGAAAGTTCAACTCTGGGAGTTGAATACAAACATCACAAAGTAGTTTCTGAGAATGCTTCTGTCTCGTTTTTATGTGACGATGATCCCGTTTCCAATGAAATCTTCAAAGAGGTCCACATAGCCACTTGCAGATTCCAAAGAAAGAGAGTTTCAAAACTGCTCCATCACAAGGATTGTTCAACTCTGTGAGTTGAATGCAGTCATCACAGAAAACTTTCTGAGAATGCTTCTGTCTAGGTTTGATGTGAAGATATACCCGTTTCCAACGAAGGCCACGAAGTGGTCCAAATATACACTTGCAGATTCTACTACAAGGGTGTTGCAAACCTGAACTATCAAAGGAAGGTTCAACTCTGTGAGTTGAATGCAAACATCACAAAGAAGTTTCTGAGAATGCTTCCGTTTAGTTATGGGAAGTTTATCCCGTTTCCAACGAAATCCTCAGAGAGGTCCAAATATCCCCTTGCAGATTCTACAAACAGTGTGTTTGGAAACTGCTCCATCAAAACGAATGTTCAGCTCTCTGAGGTAAAGGCAATCGTCACTGAGAATTTTCTGAGAGTGCTACTGTCTGGTTTTTATATGAAGTTCTTTCCTTTCTTACCATAGGCCTCAAAGCGGTCCCAATCTCCACTTGCAGATTCTCCAAAAAGACTGTTTCCAAACTGCTCTCTCAAAAGGAATGTTCAACTCTGTGAGTTGAATGCAATCATCACAGAGTAGTTTCTGAGAATGCTTCTATGTAGTTTTTAGGAGAAGATATTTCCTTTTCCACCACAGCCCCCAAAGCCCTCCAAATGTCCATTTGCAGATCCTAAAAAAAGAGTGTTTCAAAGCTGCGCTATCAAAGGGAAAGTTCAACTCTGCGAGGTGAATGCCAACATCCCAAAGAAGTTTCTGAGAATGCCTCTGTTTAGCTTTTATGTGAAGATTATCCCGTTTCCAACGAAATCTTCAAAGAGGTCCAAATATCCACTTGCGGATCCCCCAGAAAGAGTGTTTCGAAACTGCTGCTTCAAAAGGAATCTTCAACTCTGTGAGTTGAATGCAATCATCACAAAGAAGTTTCTGACAATGCTTCTCTCTCGTTTTTCTGTGAAGATATTTCCTTTTCCACCACAGGCCTGAAAGCGCTCCAAAGGTCCACTTGCAGATTCTACGAAAAGAATGTTTCAAAACTGCTCTATGAACAGCAATGTTAAACTCTGTGGCTCGAACACAAACATCACAAAGCAGTTTCTGAGAATGCTTCAGTTTAGTTTTTCTGTGAAGATATTCCCGTTTCCAAAGAAATCTTCAAAGAGGTCCACATATCCACTTACAGATTCTACACAAAGAGAGTTTCAAAACTGCTCAATCAAAGGGAGGGTTCAACTCTGTGACTTGAATGCAATCATCACACAGAAGTTTCTGAGAATGCTTCTCTTTAGTTTTTACGTGAAGATATAACCGTTTCGAACGAAGGCCACCCAGTGGTCCAAATATCCACTTGCAGATTCTACAAAAAGAGTGTTTCAAACCTGAACTATCAAAGGAAGGTTCAACTCTGTGACTTGAATGCAAACAGCACGAAGAAGTTTCTGAGAATGTTTGTGTTTAGTTATGGGAAGTTTATCCCGTTTCCAACGAAATCCTCAGAGAGGTCCAAATATCCACTTGCAGATTCTACCAAAAGTGTGTTTGGAAACTGCTCCATCAAGAGGCATGTTCAGCTCTGTGAGTTAATCTCCATCATCACAAAGTATTTTCTGAGAATGCTGCCGTTTGGTTTTTATAGGCAGTTCTTTCCTTTACTACCGTAGGCCTCAAAGCGGTCCAAATCTCCATTTGCAGATTCTACAAAAAGAGTGTTTCCAATCTGCTCTATCAATAGGAATGTTCAACTCCGTGAGTGGAATGCAATCATCACAAAGTAGTTTCTCAGAATGCTTCTATGTAGTTTTTAGGTGAAGATATTTCCTTTTCCACCACAGGCCTCAAAGCCCCCCAAATGTCCACTTGCAGATTCTAGAAAAAGAGTGTTTCATAGCTGCTCTTTCAAAAGGAAAGTTCAACTCTGGGAGTTGAATACAAACATCACAAAGTAGTTTCTGAGAATGCTTCTGTCTCGTTTTTATGTGACGATGATCCCGTTTCCAATGAAATCTTCAAAGAGGTCCACATAGCCACTTGCAGATTCCAAAGAAAGAGAGTTTCAAAACTGCTCCATCACAAGGATTGTTCAACTCTGTGAGTTGAATGCAGTCATCACAGAAAACTTTCTGAGAATGCTTCTGTCTAGGTTTGATGTGAAGATATACCCGTTTCCAACGAAGGCCACGAAGTGGTCCAAATATACACTTGCAGATTCTACTACAAGGGTGTTGCAAACCTGAACTATCAAAGGAAGGTTCAACTCTGTGAGTTGAATGCAAACATCACAAAGAAGTTTCTGAGAATGCTTCCGTTTAGTTATGGGAAGTTTATCCCGTTTCCAACGAAATCCTCAGAGAGGTCCAAATATCCCCTTGCAGATTCTACAAACAGTGTGTTTGGAAACTGCTCCATCAAAACGAATGTTCAGCTCTCTGAGTTAAAGGCAATCGTCACTGAGAATTTTCTGAGAGTGCTACTGTCTGGTTTTTATATGAAGTTCTTTCCTTTCTTACCATAGGCCTCAAAGCGGTCCCAATCGCCACTTGCAGATTCTCCAAAAAGACTGTTTCCAAACTGCTCTCTCAAAAGGAATGTTCAACTCTGTGAGTTGAATGCAATCATCACAGAGTAGTTTCTGAGAATGCTTCTATGTAGTTTTTAGGAGAAGATATTTCCTTTTCCACCACAGCCCCCAAAGCCCTCCAAATGTCCATTTGCGGATCCTAAAAAAAGAGTGTTTCAAAGCTGCGCTATCAAAGGGAAAGTTCAACTCTGCGAGGTGAATGCCAACATCCCAAAGAAGTTTCTGAGAATGCCTCTGTTTAGCTTTTATGTGAAGATTATCCCGTTTCCAACGAAATCTTCAAAGAGGTCCAAATATCCACTTGCGGATCCCCCAGAAAGAGTGTTTCGAAACTGCTGCTTCAAAAGGAATCTTCAACTCTGTGAGTTGAATGCAATCATCACAAAGAAGTTTCTGACAATGCTTCTCTCTCGTTTTTCTGTGAAGATATTTCCTTTTCCACCACAGGCCTGAAAGCGCTCCAAAGGTCCACTTGCAGATTCTACGAAAAGAATGTTTCAAAACTGCTCTATGAACAGCAATGTTAAACTCTGTGGCTCGAACACAAACATCACAAAGCAGTTTCTGAGAATGCTTCAGTTTAGTTTTTCTGTGAAGATATTCCCGTTTCCAAAGAAATCTTCAAAGAGGTCCACATATCCACTTACAGATTCTACACAAAGAGAGTTTCAAAACTGCTCAATCAAAGGGAGGGTTCAACTCTGTGACTTGAATGCAGTCATCACACAGAAGTTTCTGAGAATGCTTCTCTTTAGTTTTTACGTGAAGATATACCCGTTTCGAACGAAGGCCACCCAGTGGTCCAAATATCCACTTGCAGATTCTACAAAAAGAGTGTTTCAAACCTGAACTATCAAAGGAAGGTTCAACTCTGTGACTTGAATGCAAACAGCACGAAGAAGTTTCTGAGAATGTTTGTGTTTAGTTATGGGAAGTTTATCCCGTTTCCAACGAAATCCTCAGAGAGGTCCAAATATCCACTTGCAGATTCTACCAAAAGTGTGTTTGGAAACTGCTCCATCAAGAGGCATGTTCAGCTCTGTGAGTTAATCTCCATCATCACAAAGTATTTTCTGAGAATGCTGCCGTTTGGTTTTTATAGGAAGTTCTTTCCTTTACTACCGTAGGCCTCAAAGCAGTCCAAATCTCCATTTGCAGATTCTACAAAAAGAGTGTTTCCAATCTGCTCTATCAATAGGAATGTTCAACTCCGTGAGTGGAATGCAATCATCACAAAGTAGTTTCTCAGAATGCTTCTATGTAGTTTTTAGGTGAAGATATTTCCTTTTCCACCACAGGCCTCAAAGCCCCCCAAATGTCCACTTGCAGATTCTAGAAAAAGAGTGTTTCATAGCTGCTCTTTCAAAAGGAAAGTTCAACTCTGGGAGTTGAATACAAACATCACAAAGTAGTTTCTGAGAATGCTTCTGTCTCGTTTTTATGTGACGATGCTCCCGTTTCCAATGAAATCTTCAAAGAGGTCCACATAGCCACTTGCAGATTCCAAAGAAAGAGAGTTTCAAAACTGCTCCATCACAAGGATTGTTCAACTCTGTGAGTTGAATGCAGTCATCACAGAAAACTTTCTGAGAATGCTTCTGTCTAGGTTTGATGTGAAGATATACCCGTTTCCAACGAAGGCCACGAAGTGGTCCAAATATACACTTGCAGATTCTACTACAAGGGTGTTGCAAACCTGAACTATCAAAGGAAGGTTCAACTCTGTGAGTTGAATGCAAACATCACAAAGAAGTTTCTGAGAATGCTTCCGTTTAGTTATGGGAAGTTTATCCCGTTTCCAACGAAATCCTCAGAGAGGTCCAAATATCCCCTTGCAGATTCTACAAACAGTGTGTTTGGAAACTGCTCCATCAAAACGAATGTTCAGCTCTCTGAGTTAAAGGCAATCGTCACTGAGAATTTTCTGAGAGTGCTACTGTCTGGTTTTTATATGAAGTTCTTTCCTTTCTTACCATAGGCCTCAAAGCGGTCCCAATCTCCACTTGCAGATTCTCCAAAAAGACTGTTTCCAAACTGCTCTCTCAAAAGGAATGTTCAACTCTGTGAGTTGAATGCAATCATCACAGAGTAGTTTCTGAGAATGCTTCTATGTAGTTTTTAGGAGAAGATATTTCCTTTTCCACCACAGCCCCCAAAGCCCTCCAAATGTCCATTTGCAGATCCTAAAAAAAGAGTGTTTCAAAGCTGCGCTATCAAAGGGAAAGTTCAACTCTGCGAGGTGAATGCCAACATCCCAAAGAAGTTTCTGAGAATGCCTCTGTTTAGCTTTTATGTGAAGATTATCCCGTTTCCAACGAAATCTTCAAAGAGGTCCAAATATCCACTTGCGGATCCCCCAGAAAGAGTGTTTCGAAACTGCTGCTTCAAAAGGAATCTTCAACTCTGTGAGTTGAATGCAATCATCACAAAGAAGTTTCTGACAATGCTTCTCTCTCGTTTTTCTGTGAAGATATTTCCTTTTCCACCACAGGCCTGAAAGCGCTCCAAAGGTCCACTTGCAGATTCTACGAAAAGAATGTTTCAAAACTGCTCTATGAACAGCAATGTTAAACTCTGTGGCTCGAACACAAACATCACAAAGCAGTTTCTGAGAATGCTTCAGTTTAGTTTTTCTGTGAAGATATTCCCGTTTCCAAAGAAATCTTCAAAGAGGTCCACATATCCACTTACAGATTCTACACAAAGAGAGTTTCAAAACTGCTCAATCAAAGGGAGGGTTCAACTCTGTGACTTGAATGCAGTCATCACACAGAAGTTTCTGAGAATGCTTCTCTTTAGTTTTTACGTGAAGATATACCCGTTTCGAACGAAGGCCACCCAGTGGTCCAAATATCCACTTGCAGATTCTACAAAAAGAGTGTTTCAAACCTGAACTATCAAAGGAAGGTTCAACTCTGTGACTTGAATGCAAACAGCACGAAGAAGTTTCTGAGAATGTTTGTGTTTAGTTATGGGAAGTTTATCCCGTTTCCAACGAAATCCTCAGAGAGGTCCAAATATCCACTTGCAGATTCTACCAAAAGTGTGTTTGGAAACTGCTCCATCAAGAGGCATGTTCAGCTCTGTGAGTTAATCTCCATCATCACAAAGTATTTTCTGAGAATGCTGCCGTTTGGTTTTTATAGGAAGTTCTTTCCTTTACTACCGTAGGCCTCAAAGCAGTCCAAATCTCCATTTGCAGATTCTACAAAAAGAGTGTTTCCAATCTGCTCTACCAATAGGAATGTTCAACTCCGTGAGTGGAATGCAATCATCACAAAGTAGTTTCTCAGAATGCTTCTATGTAGTTTTTAGGTGAAGATATTTCCTTTTCCACCACAGGCCTCAAAGCCCCCCAAATGTCCACTTGCAGATTCTAGAAAAAGAGTGTTTCATAGCTGCTCTTTCAAAAGGAAAGTTCAACTCTGGGAGTTGAATACAAACATCACAAAGTAGTTTCTGAGAATGCTTCTGTCTCGTTTTTATGTGACGATGCTCCCGTTTCCAATGAAATCTTCAAAGAGGTCCACATAGCCACTTGCAGATTCCAAAGAAAGAGAGTTTCAAAACTGCTCCATCACAAGGATTGTTCAACTCTGTGAGTTGAATGCAGTCATCACAGAAAACTTTCTGAGAATGCTTCTGTCTAGGTTTGATGTGAAGATATACCCGTTTCCAACGAAGGCCACGAAGTGGTCCAAATATACACTTGCAGATTCTACTAGAAGGGTGTTGCAAACCTGAACTATCAAAGGAAGGTTCAACTCTGTGAGTTGAATGCAAACATCACAAAGAAGTTTCTGAGAATGCTTCCGTTTAGTTATGGGAAGTTTATCCCGTTTCCAACGAAATCCTCAGAGAGGTCCAAATATCCCCTTGCAGATTCTACAAACAGTGTGTTTGGAAACTGCTCCATCAAAACGAATGTTCAGCTCTCTGAGTTAAAGGCAATCGTCACTGAGAATTTTCTGAGAGTGCTACTGTCTGGTTTTTATATGAAGTTCTTTCCTTTCTTACCATAGGCCTCAAAGCGGTCCCAATCTCCACTTGCAGATTCTCCAAAAAGACTGTTTCCAAACTGCTCTCTCAAAAGGAATGTTCAACTCTGTGAGTTGAATGCAATCATCACAGAGTAGTTTCTGAGAATGCTTCTATGTAGTTTTTAGGAGAAGATATTTCCTTTTCCACCACAGCCCCCAAAGCCCTCCAAATGTCCATTTGCGGATCCTAAAAAAAGAGTGTTTCAAAGCTGCGCTATCAAAGGGAAAGTTCAACTCTGCGAGGTGAATGCCAACATCCCAAAGAAGTTTCTGAGAATGCCTCTGTTTAGCTTTTATGTGAAGATTATCCCGTTTCCAACGAAATCTTCAAAGAGGTCCAAATATCCACTTGCGGATCCCCCAGAAAGAGTGTTTCGAAACTGCTGCTTCAAAAGGAATCTTCAACTCTGTGAGTTGAATGCAATCATCACAAAGAAGTTTCTGACAATGCTTCTCTCTCGTTTTTCTGTGAAGATATTTCCTTTTCCACCACAGGCCTGAAAGCGCTCCAAAGGTCCACTTGCAGATTCTACGAAAAGAATGTTTCAAAACTGCTCTATGAACAGCAATGTTAAACTCTGTGGCTCGAACACAAACATCACAAAGCAGTTTCTGAGAATGCTTCAGTTTAGTTTTTCTGTGAAGATATTCCCGTTTCCAAAGAAATCTTCAAAGAGGTCCACATATCCACTTACAGATTCTACACAAAGAGAGTTTCAAAACTGCTCAATCAAAGGGAGGGTTCAACTCTGTGACTTGAATGCAGTCATCACACAGAAGTTTCTGAGAATGCTTCTCTTTAGTTTTTACGTGAAGTATACCCGTTTCGAACGAAGGCCACCCAGTGGTCCAAATATCCACTTGCAGATTCTACAAAAAGAGTGTTTCAAACCTGAACTATCAAAGGAAGGTTCAACTCTGTGAGTTGAATGCAAACAGCACGAAGAAGTTTCTGAGAATGTTTGTGTTTAGTTATGGGAAGTTTATCCCGTTTCCAACGAAATCCTCAGAGAGGTCCAAATATCCACTTGCAGATTCTACCAAAAGTGTGTTTGGAAACTGCTCCATCAAGAGGCATGTTCAGCTCTGTGAGTTAATCTCCATCATCACAAAGTATTTTCTGAGAATGCTTCCGTTTGGTTTTTATAGGAAGTTCTTTCCTTTACTACCGTAGGCCTCAAAGCAGTCCAAATCTCCATTTGCAGATTCTACAAAAAGAGTGTTTCCAATCTGCTCTACCAATAGGAATGTTCAACTCCGTGAGTGGAATGCAATCATCACAAAGTAGTTTCTCAGAATGCTTCTATGTAGTTTTTAGGTGAAGATATTTCCTTTTCCACCACAGGCCTCAAAGCCCCCCAAATGTCCACTTGCAGATTCTAGAAAAAGAGTGTTTCATAGCTGCTCTTTCAAAAGGAAAGTTCAACTCTGGGAGTTGAATACAAACATCACAAAGTAGTTTCTGAGAATGCTTCTGTCTCGTTTTTATGTGACGATGCTCCCGTTTCCAATGAAATCTTCAAAGAGGTCCACATAGCCACTTGCAGATTCCAAAGAAAGAGAGTTTCAAAACTGCTCCATCACAAGGATTGTTCAACTCTGTGAGTTGAATGCAGTCATCACAGAAAACTTTCTGAGAATGCTTCTGTCTAGGTTTGATGTGAAGATATACCCGTTTCCAACGAAGGCCACGAAGTGGTCCAAATATACACTTGCAGATTCTACTAGAAGGGTGTTGCAAACCTGAACTATCAAAGGAAGGTTCAACTCTGTGAGTTGAATGCAAACATCACAAAGAAGTTTCTGAGAATGCTTCCGTTTAGTTATGGGAAGTTTATCCCGTTTCCAACGAAATCCTCAGAGAGGTCCAAATATCCCCTTGCAGATTCTACAAACAGTGTGTTTGGAAACTGCTCCATCAAAACGAATGTTCAGCTCTCTGAGTTAAAGGCAATCGTCACTGAGAATTTTCTGAGAGTGCTACTGTCTGGTTTTTATATGAAGTTCTTTCCTTTCTTACCATAGGCCTCAAAGCGGTCCCAATCTCCACTTGCAGATTCTCCAAAAAGACTGTTTCCAAACTGCTCTCTCAAAAGGAATCTTCAACTCTGTGAGTTGAATGCAATCATCACAGAGTAGTTTCTGAGAATGCTTCTATGTAGTTTTTAGGAGAAGATATTTCCTTTTCCACCACAGCCCCCAAAGCCCTCCAAATGTCCATTTGCAGATCCTAAAAAAAGAGTGTTTCAAAGCTGCGCTATCAAAGGGAAAGTTCAACTCTGCGAGGTGAATGCCAACATCCCAAAGAAGTTTCTGAGAATGCCTCTGTTTAGCTTTTATGTGAAGATTATCCCGTTTCCAACGAAATCTTCAAAGAGGTCCAAATATCCACTTGCGGATCCCCCAGAAAGAGTGTTTCGAAACTGCTGCTTCAAAAGGAATCTTCAACTCTGTGAGTTGAATGCAATCATCACAAAGAAGTTTCTGACAATGCTTCTCTCTCGTTTTTCTGTGAAGATATTTCCTTTTCCACCACAGGCCTGAAAGCGCTCCAAAGGTCCACTTGCAGATTCTACGAAAAGAATGTTTCAAAACTGCTCTATGAACAGCAATGTTAAACTCTGTGGCTCGAACACAAACATCACAAAGCAGTTTCTGAGAATGCTTCAGTTTAGTTTTTCTGTGAAGATATTCCCGTTTCCAAAGAAATCTTCAAAGAGGTCCACATATCCACTTACAGATTCTACACAAAGAGAGTTTCAAAACTGCTCAATCAAAGGGAGGGTTCAACTCTGTGACTTGAATGCAGTCATCACACAGAAGTTTCTGAGAATGCTTCTCTTTAGTTTTTACGTGAAGTATACCCGTTTCGAACGAAGGCCACCCAGTGGTCCAAATATCCACTTGCAGATTCTACAAAAAGAGTGTTTCAAACCTGAACTATCAAAGGAAGGTTCAACTCTGTGACTTGAATGCAAACAGCACGAAGAAGTTTCTGAGAATGTTTGTGTTTAGTTATGGGAAGTTTATCCCGTTTCCAACGAAATCCTCAGAGAGGTCCAAATATCCACTTGCAGATTCTACCAAAAGTGTGTTTGGAAACTGCTCCATCAAGAGGCATGTTCAGCTCTGTGAGTTAATCTCCATCATCACAAAGTATTTTCTGAGAATGCTTCCGTTTGGTTTTTATAGGAAGTTCTTTCCTTTACTACCGTAGGCCTCAAAGCAGTCCAAATCTCCATTTGCAGATTCTACAAAAAGAGTGTTTCCAATCTGCTCTACCAATAGGAATGTTCAACTCCGTGAGTGGAATGCAATCATCACAAAGTAGTTTCTCAGAATGCTTCTATGTAGTTTTTAGGTGAAGATATTTCCTTTTCCACCACAGGCCTCAAAGCCCCCCAAATGTCCACTTGCAGATTCTAGAAAAAGAGTGTTTCATAGCTGCTCTTTCAAAAGGAAAGTTCAACTCTGGGAGTTGAATACAAACATCACAAAGTAGTTTCTGAGAATGCTTCTGTCTCGTTTTTATGTGACGATGCTCCCGTTTCCAATGAAATCTTCAAAGAGGTCCACATAGCCACTTGCAGATTCCAAAGAAAGAGAGTTTCAAAACTGCTCCATCACAAGGATTGTTCAACTCTGTGAGTTGAATGCAGTCATCACAGAAAACTTTCTGAGAATGCTTCTGTCTAGGTTTGATGTGAAGATATACCCGTTTCCAACGAAGGCCACGAAGTGGTCCAAATATACACTTGCAGATTCTACTACAAGGGTGTTGCAAACCTGAACTATCAAAGGAAGGTTCAACTCTGTGAGTTGAATGCAAACATCACAAAGAAGTTTCTGAGAATGCTTCCGTTTAGTTATGGGAAGTTTATCCCGTTTCCAACGAAATCCTCAGAGAGGTCCAAATATCCCCTTGCAGATTCTACAAACAGTGTGTTTGGAAACTGCTCCATCAAAACGAATGTTCAGCTCTCTGAGTTAAAGGCAATCGTCACTGAGAATTTTCTGAGAGTGCTACTGTCTGGTTTTTATATGAAGTTCTTTCCTTTCTTACCATAGGCCTCAAAGCGGTCCCAATCTCCACTTGCAGATTCTCCAAAAAGACTGTTTCCAAACTGCTCTCTCAAAAGGAATGTTCAACTCTGTGAGTTGAATGCAATCATCACAGAGTAGTTTCTGAGAATGCTTCTATGTAGTTTTTAGGAGAAGATATTTCCTTTTCCACCACAGCCCCCAAAGCCCTCCAAATGTCCATTTGCAGATCCTAAAAAAAGAGTGTTTCAAAGCTGCGCTATCAAAGGGAAAGTTCAACTCTGCGAGGTGAATGCCAACATCCCAAAGAAGTTTCTGAGAATGCCTCTGTTTAGCTTTTATGTGAAGATTATCCCGTTTCCAACGAAATCTTCAAAGAGGTCCAAATATCCACTTGCGGATCCCCCAGAAAGAGTGTTTCGAAACTGCTGCTTCAAAAGGAATCTTCAACTCTGTGAGTTGAATGCAATCATCACAAAGAAGTTTCTGACAATGCTTCTCTCTCGTTTTTCTGTGAAGATATTTCCTTTTCCACCACAGGCCTGAAAGCGCTCCAAAGGTCCACTTGCAGATTCTACGAAAAGAATGTTTCAAAACTGCTCTATGAACAGCAATGTTAAACTCTGTGGCTCGAACACAAACATCACAAAGCAGTTTCTGAGAATGCTTCAGTTTAGTTTTTCTGTGAAGATATTCCCGTTTCCAAAGAAATCTTCAAAGAGGTCCACATATCCACTTACAGATTCTACACAAAGAGAGTTTCAAAACTGCTCAATCAAAGGGAGGGTTCAACTCTGTGACTTGAATGCAGTCATCACACAGAAGTTTCTGAGAATGCTTCTCTTTAGTTTTTACGTGAAGATATACCCGTTTCGAACGAAGGCCACCCAGTGGTCCAAATATCCACTTGCAGATTCTACAAAAAGAGTGTTTCAAACCTGAACTATCAAAGGAAGGTTCAACTCTGTGACTTGAATGCAAACAGCACGAAGAAGTTTCTGAGAATGTTTGTGTTTAGTTATGGGAAGTTTATCCCGTTTCCAACGAAATCCTCAGAGAGGTCCAAATATCCACTTGCAGATTCTACCAAAAGTGTGTTTGGAAACTGCTCCATCAAGAGGCATGTTCAGCTCTGTGAGTTAATCTCCATCATCACAAAGTATTTTCTGAGAATGCTGCCGTTTGGTTTTTATAGGAAGTTCTTTCCTTTACTACCGTAGGCCTCAAAGCAGTCCAAATCTCCATTTGCAGATTCTACAAAAAGAGTGTTTCCAATCTGCTCTATCAATAGGAATGTTCAACTCCGTGAGTGGAATGCAATCATCACAAAGTAGTTTCTCAGAATGCTTCTATGTAGTTTTTAGGTGAAGATATTTCCTTTTCCACCACAGGCCTCAAAGCCCCCCAAATGTCCACTTGCAGATTCTAGAAAAAGAGTGTTTCATAGCTGCTCTTTCAAAAGGAAAGTTCAACTCTGGGAGTTGAATACAAACATCACAAAGTAGTTTCTGAGAATGCTTCTGTCTCGTTTTTATGTGACGATGCTCCCGTTTCCAATGAAATCTTCAAAGAGGTCCACATAGCCACTTGCAGATTCCAAAGAAAGAGAGTTTCAAAACTGCTCCATCACAAGGATTGTTCAACTCTGTGAGTTGAATGCAGTCATCACAGAAAACTTTCTGAGAATGCTTCTGTCTAGGTTTGATGTGAAGATATACCCGTTTCCAACGAAGGCCACGAAATGGTCCAAATATACACTTGCAGATTCTACTACAAGGGTGTTGCAAACCTGAACTATCAAAGGAAGGTTCAACTCTGTGAGTTGAATGCAAACATCACAAAGAAGTTTCTGAGAATGCTTCCGTTTAGTTATGGGAAGTTTATCCCGTTTCCAACGAAATCCTCAGAGAGGTCCAAATATCCCCTTGCAGATTCTACAAACAGTGTGTTTGGAAACTGCTCCATCAAAACGAATGTTCAGCTCTCTGAGTTAAAGGCAATCGTCACTGAGAATTTTCTGAGAGTGCTACTGTCTGGTTTTTATATGAAGTTCTTTCCTTTCTTACCATAGGCCTCAAAGCGGTCCCAATCTCCACTTGCAGATTCTCCAAAAAGACTGTTTCCAAACTGCTCTCTCAAAAGGAATGTTCAACTCTGTGAGTTGAATGCAATCATCACAGAGTAGTTTCTGAGAATGCTTCTATGTAGTTTTTAGGAGAAGATATTTCCTTTTCCACCACAGCCCCCAAAGCCCTCCAAATGTCCATTTGCAGATCCTAAAAAAAGAGTGTTTCAAAGCTGCGCTATCAAAGGGAAAGTTCAACTCTGCGAGGTGAATGCCAACATCCCAAAGAAGTTTCTGAGAATGCCTCTGTTTAGCTTTTATGTGAAGATTATCCCGTTTCCAACGAAATCTTCAAAGAGGTCCAAATATCCACTTGCGGATCCCCCAGAAAGAGTGTTTCGAAACTGCTGCTTCAAAAGGAATCTTCAACTCTGTGAGTTGAATGCAATCATCACAAAGAAGTTTCTGACAATGCTTCTCTCTCGTTTTTCTGTGAAGATATTTCCTTTTCCACCACAGGCCTGAAAGCGCTCCAAAGGTCCACTTGCAGATTCTACGAAAAGAATGTTTCAAAACTGCTCTATGAACAGCAATGTTAAACTCTGTGGCTCGAACACAAACATCACAAAGCAGTTTCTGAGAATGCTTCAGTTTAGTTTTTCTGTGAAGATATTCCCGTTTCCAAAGAAATCTTCAAAGAGGTCCACATATCCACTTACAGATTCTACACAAAGAGAGTTTCAAAACTGCTCAATCAAAGGGAGGGTTCAACTCTGTGACTTGAATGCAGTCATCACACAGAAGTTTCTGAGAATGCTTCTCTTTAGTTTTTACGTGAAGATATACCCGTTTCGAACGAAGGCCACCCAGTGGTCCAAATATCCACTTGCAGATTCTACAAAAAGAGTGTTTCAAACCTGAACTATCAAAGGAAGGTTCAACTCTGTGACTTGAATGCAAACAGCACGAAGAAGTTTCTGAGAATGTTTGTGTTTAGTTATGGGAAGTTTATCCCGTTTCCAACGAAATCCTCAGAGAGGTCCAAATATCCACTTGCAGATTCTACCAAAAGTGTGTTTGGAAACTGCTCCATCAAGAGGCATGTTCAGCTCTGTGAGTTAATCTCCATCATCACAAAGTATTTTCTGAGAATGCTTCCGTTTGGTTTTTATAGGAAGTTCTTTCCTTTACTACCGTAGGCCTCAAAGCAGTCCAAATCTCCATTTGCAGATTCTACAAAAAGAGTGTTTCCAATCTGCTCTACCAATAGGAATGTTCAACTCCGTGAGTGGAATGCAATCATCACAAAGTAGTTTCTCAGAATGCTTCTATGTAGTTTTTAGGTGAAGATATTTCCTTTTCCACCACAGGCCTCAAAGCCCCCCAAATGTCCACTTGCAGATTCTAGAAAAAGAGTGTTTCATAGCTGCTCTTTCAAAAGGAAAGTTCAACTCTGGGAGTTGAATACAAACATCACAAAGTAGTTTCTGAGAATGCTTCTGTCTCGTTTTTATGTGACGATGCTCCCGTTTCCAATGAAATCTTCAAAGAGGTCCACATAGCCACTTGCAGATTCCAAAGAAAGAGAGTTTCAAAACTGCTCCATCACAAGGATTGTTCAACTCTGTGAGTTGAATGCAGTCATCACAGAAAACTTTCTGAGAATGCTTCTGTCTAGGTTTGATGTGAAGATATACCCGTTTCCAACGAAGGCCACGAAGTGGTCCAAATATACACTTGCAGATTCTACTAGAAGGGTGTTGCAAACCTGAACTATCAAAGGAAGGTTCAACTCTGTGAGTTGAATGCAAACATCACCAAGAAGTTTCTGAGAATGCTTCCGTTTAGTTATGGGAAGTTTATCCCGTTTCCAACGAAATCCTCAGAGAGGTCCAAATATCCCCTTGCAGATTCTACAAACAGTGTGTTTGGAAACTGCTCCATCAAAACGAATGTTCAGCTCTCTGAGTTAAAGGCAATCGTCACTGAGAATTTTCTGAGAGTGCTACTGTCTGGTTTTTATATGAAGTTCTTTCCTTTCTTACCATAGGCCTCAAAGCGGTCCCAATCTCCACTTGCAGATTCTCCAAAAAGACTGTTTCCAAACTGCTCTCTCAAAAGGAATGTTCAACTCTGTGAGTTGAATGCAATCATCACAGAGTAGTTTCTGAGAATGCTTCTATGTAGTTTTTAGGAGAAGATATTTCCTTTTCCACCACAGCCCCCAAAGCCCTCCAAATGTCCATTTGCGGATCCTAAAAAAAGAGTGTTTCAAAGCTGCGCTATCAAAGGGAAAGTTCAACTCTGCGAGGTGAATGCCAACATCCCAAAGAAGTTTCTGAGAATGCCTCTGTTTAGCTTTTATGTGAAGATTATCCCGTTTCCAACGAAATCTTCAAAGAGGTCCAAATATCCACTTGCGGATCCCCCAGAAAGAGTGTTTCGAAACTGCTGCTTCAAAAGGAATCTTCAACTCTGTGAGTTGAATGCAATCATCACAAAGAAGTTTCTGACAATGCTTCTCTCTCGTTTTTCTGTGAAGATATTTCCTTTTCCACCACAGGCCTGAAAGCGCTCCAAAGGTCCACTTGCAGATTCTACGAAAAGAATGTTTCAAAACTGCTCTATGAACAGCAATGTTAAACTCTGTGGCTCGAACACAAACATCACAAAGCAGTTTCTGAGAATGCTTCAGTTTAGTTTTTCTGTGAAGATATTCCCGTTTCCAAAGAAATCTTCAAAGAGGTCCACATATCCACTTACAGATTCTACACAAAGAGAGTTTCAAAACTGCTCAATCAAAGGGAGGGTTCAACTCTGTGACTTGAATGCAGTCATCACACAGAAGTTTCTGAGAATGCTTCTCTTTAGTTTTTACGTGAAGATATACCCGTTTCGAACGAAGGCCACCCAGTGGTCCAAATATCCACTTGCAGATTCTACAAAAAGAGTGTTTCAAACCTGAACTATCAAAGGAAGGTTCAACTCTGTGACTTGAATGCAAACAGCACGAAGAAGTTTCTGAGAATGTTTGTGTTTAGTTATGGGAAGTTTATCCCGTTTCCAACGAAATCCTCAGAGAGGTCCAAATATCCACTTGCAGATTCTACCAAAAGTGTGTTTGGAAACTGCTCCATCAAGAGGCATGTTCAGCTCTGTGAGTTAATCTCCATCATCACAAAGTATTTTCTGAGAATGCTTCCGTTTGGTTTTTATAGGAAGTTCTTTCCTTTACTACCGTAGGCCTCAAAGCAGTCCAAATCTCCATTTGCAGATTCTACAAAAAGAGTGTTTCCAATCTGCTCTACCAATAGGAATGTTCAACTCCGTGAGTGGAATGCAATCATCACAAAGTAGTTTCTCAGAATGCTTCTATGTAGTTTTTAGGTGAAGATATTTCCTTTTCCACCACAGGCCTCAAAGCCCCCCAAATGTCCACTTGCAGATTCTAGAAAAAGAGTGTTTCATAGCTGCTCTTTCAAAAGGAAAGTTCAACTCTGGGAGTTGAATACAAACATCACAAAGTAGTTTCTGAGAATGCTTCTGTCTCGTTTTTATGTGACGATGCTCCCGTTTCCAATGAAATCTTCAAAGAGGTCCACATAGCCACTTGCAGATTCCAAAGAAAGAGAGTTTCAAAACTGCTCCATCACAAGGATTGTTCAACTCTGTGAGTTGAATGCAGTCATCACAGAAAACTTTCTGAGAATGCTTCTGTCTAGGTTTGATGTGAAGATATACCCGTTTCCAACGAAGGCCACGAAGTGGTCCAAATATACACTTGCAGATTCTACTACAAGGGTGTTGCAAACCTGAACTATCAAAGGAAGGTTCAACTCTGTGAGTTGAATGCAAACATCACAAAGAAGTTTCTGAGAATGCTTCCGTTTAGTTATGGGAAGTTTATCCCGTTTCCAACGAAATCCTCAGAGAGGTCCAAATATCCCCTTGCAGATTCTACAAACAGTGTGTTTGGAAACTGCTCCATCAAAACGAATGTTCAGCTCTCTGAGTTAAAGGCAATCGTCACTGAGAATTTTCTGAGAGTGCTACTGTCTGGTTTTTATATGAAGTTCTTTCCTTTCTTACCATAGGCCTCAAAGCGGTCCCAATCTCCACTTGCAGATTCTCCAAAAAGACTGTTTCCAAACTGCTCTCTCAAAAGGAATGTTCAACTCTGTGAGTTGAATGCAATCATCACAGAGTAGTTTCTGAGAATGCTTCTATGTAGTTTTTAGGAGAAGATATTTCCTTTTCCACCACAGCCCCCAAAGCCCTCCAAATGTCCATTTGCAGATCCTAAAAAAAGAGTGTTTCAAAGCTGCGCTATCAAAGGGAAAGTTCAACTCTGCGAGGTGAATGCCAACATCCCAAAGAAGTTTCTGAGAATGCCTCTGTTTAGCTTTTATGTGAAGATTATCCCGTTTCCAACGAAATCTTCAAAGAGGTCCAAATATCCACTTGCGGATCCCCCAGAAAGAGTGTTTCGAAACTGCTGCTTCGAAAGGAATCTTCAACTCTGTGAGTTGAATGCAATCATCACAAAGAAGTTTCTGACAATGCTTCTCTCTCGTTTTTCTGTGAAGATATTTCCTTTTCCACCACAGGCCTGAAAGCGCTCCAAAGGTCCACTTGCAGATTCTACGAAAAGAATGTTTCAAAACTGCTCTATGAACAGCAATGTTAAACTCTGTGGCTCGAACACAAACATCACAAAGCAGTTTCTGAGAATGCTTCAGTTTAGTTTTTCTGTGAAGATATTCCCGTTTCCAAAGAAATCTTCAAAGAGGTCCACATATCCACTTACAGATTCTACACAAAGAGAGTTTCAAAACTGCTCAATCAAAGGGAGGGTTCAACTCTGTGACTTGAATGCAGTCATCACACAGAAGTTTCTGAGAATGCTTCTCTTTAGTTTTTACGTGAAGTATACCCGTTTCGAACGAAGGCCACCCAGTGGTCCAAATATCCACTTGCAGATTCTACAAAAAGAGTGTTTCAAACCTGAACTATCAAAGGAAGGTTCAACTCTGTGAGTTGAATGCAAACAGCACGAAGAAGTTTCTGAGAATGTTTGTGTTTAGTTATGGGAAGTTTATCCCGTTTCCAACGAAATCCTCAGAGAGGTCCAAATATCCACTTGCAGATTCTACCAAAAGTGTGTTTGGAAACTGCTCCATCAAGAGGCATGTTCAGCTCTGTGAGTTAATCTCCATCATCACAAAGTATTTTCTGAGAATGCTTCCGTTTGGTTTTTATAGGAAGTTCTTTCCTTTACTACCGTAGGCCTCAAAGCAGTCCAAATCTCCATTTGCAGATTCTACAAAAAGAGTGTTTCCAATCTGCTCTACCAATAGGAATGTTCAACTCCGTGAGTGGAATGCAATCATCACAAAGTAGTTTCTCAGAATGCTTCTATGTAGTTTTTAGGTGAAGATATTTCCTTTTCCACCACAGGCCTCAAAGCCCCCCAAATGTCCACTTGCAGATTCTAGAAAAAGAGTGTTTCATAGCTGCTCTTTCAAAAGGAAAGTTCAACTCTGGGAGTTGAATACAAACATCACAAAGTAGTTTCTGAGAATGCTTCTGTCTCGTTTTTATGTGACGATGCTCCCGTTTCCAATGAAATCTTCAAAGAGGTCCACATAGCCACTTGCAGATTCCAAAGAAAGAGAGTTTCAAAACTGCTCCATCACAAGGATTGTTCAACTCTGTGAGTTGAATGCAGTCATCACAGAAAACTTTCTGAGAATGCTTCTGTCTAGGTTTGATGTGAAGATATACCCGTTTCCAACGAAGGCCACGAAGTGGTCCAAATATACACTTGCAGATTCTACTAGAAGGGTGTTGCAAACCTGAACTATCAAAGGAAGGTTCAACTCTGTGAGTTGAATGCAAACATCACAAAGAAGTTTCTGAGAATGCTTCCGTTTAGTTATGGGAAGTTTATCCCGTTTCCAACGAAATCCTCAGAGAGGTCCAAATATCCCCTTGCAGATTCTACAAACAGTGTGTTTGGAAACTGCTCCATCAAAACGAATGTTCAGCTCTCTGAGTTAAAGGCAATCGTCACTGAGAATTTTCTGAGAGTGCTACTGTCTGGTTTTTATATGAAGTTCTTTCCTTTCTTACCATAGGCCTCAAAGCGGTCCCAATCTCCACTTGCAGATTCTCCAAAAAGACTGTTTCCAAACTGCTCTCTCAAAAGGAATCTTCAACTCTGTGAGTTGAATGCAATCATCACAGAGTAGTTTCTGAGAATGCTTCTATGTAGTTTTTAGGAGAAGATATTTCCTTTTCCACCACAGCCCCCAAAGCCCTCCAAATGTCCATTTGCAGATCCTAAAAAAAGAGTGTTTCAAAGCTGCGCTATCAAAGGGAAAGTTCAACTCTGCGAGGTGAATGCCAACATCCCAAAGAAGTTTCTGAGAATGCCTCTGTTTAGCTTTTATGTGAAGATTATCCCGTTTCCAACGAAATCTTCAAAGAGGTCCAAATATCCACTTGCGGATCCCCCAGAAAGAGTGTTTCGAAACTGCTGCTTCAAAAGGAATCTTCAACTCTGTGAGTTGAATGCAATCATCACAAAGAAGTTTCTGACAATGCTTCTCTCTCGTTTTTCTGTGAAGATATTTCCTTTTCCACCACAGGCCTGAAAGCGCTCCAAAGGTCCACTTGCAGATTCTACGAAAAGAATGTTTCAAAACTGCTCTATGAACAGCAATGTTAAACTCTGTGGCTCGAACACAAACATCACAAAGCAGTTTCTGAGAATGCTTCAGTTTAGTTTTTCTGTGAAGATATTCCCGTTTCCAAAGAAATCTTCAAAGGGGTCCACATATCCACTTACAGATTCTACACAAAGAGAGTTTCAAAACTGCTCAATCAAAGGGAGGGTTCAACTCTGTGACTTGAATGCAGTCATCACACAGAAGTTTCTGAGAATGCTTCTCTTTAGTTTTTACGTGAAGATATACCCGTTTCGAACGAAGGCCACCCAGTGGTCCAAATATCCACTTGCAGATTCTACAAAAAGAGTGTTTCAAACCTGAACTATCAAAGGAAGGTTCAACTCTGTGACTTGAATGCAAACAGCACGAAGAAGTTTCTGAGAATGTTTGTGTTTAGTTATGGGAAGTTTATCCCGTTTCCAACGAAATCCTCAGAGAGGTCCAAATATCCACTTGCAGATTCTACCAAAAGTGTGTTTGGAAACTGCTCCATCAAGAGGCATGTTCAGCTCTGTGAGTTAATCTCCATCATCACAAAGTATTTTCTGAGAATGCTTCCGTTTGGTTTTTATAGGAAGTTCTTTCCTTTACTACCGTAGGCCTCAAAGCAGTCCAAATCTCCATTTGCAGATTCTACAAAAAGAGTGTTTCCAATCTGCTCTACCAATAGGAATGTTCAACTCCGTGAGTGGAATGCAATCATCACAAAGTAGTTTCTCAGAATGCTTCTATGTAGTTTTTAGGTGAAGATATTTCCTTTTCCACCACAGGCCTCAAAGCCCCCCAAATGTCCACTTGCAGATTCTAGAAAAAGAGTGTTTCATAGCTGCTCTTTCAAAAGGAAAGTTCAACTCTGGGAGTTGAATACAAACATCACAAAGTAGTTTCTGAGAATGCTTCTGTCTCGTTTTTATGTGACGATGCTCCCGTTTCCAATGAAATCTTCAAAGAGGTCCACATAGCCACTTGCAGATTCCAAAGAAAGAGAGTTTCAAAACTGCTCCATCACAAGGATTGTTCAACTCTGTGAGTTGAATGCAGTCATCACAGAAAACTTTCTGAGAATGCTTCTGTCTAGGTTTGATGTGAAGATATACCCGTTTCCAACGAAGGCCACGAAGTGGTCCAAATATACACTTGCAGATTCTACTAGAAGGGTGTTGCAAACCTGAACTATCAAAGGAAGGTTCAACTCTGTGAGTTGAATGCAAACATCACAAAGAAGTTTCTGAGAATGCTTCCGTTTAGTTATGGGAAGTTTATCCCGTTTCCAACGAAATCCTCAGAGAGGTCCAAATATCCCCTTGCAGATTCTACAAACAGTGTGTTTGGAAACTGCTCCATCAAAACGAATGTTCAGCTCTCTGAGGTAAAGGCAATCGTCACTGAGAATTTTCTGAGAGTGCTACTGTCTGGTTTTTATATGAAGTTCTTTCCTTTCTTACCATAGGCCTCAAAGCGGTCCCAATCTCCACTTGCAGATTCTCCAAAAAGACTGTTTCCAAACTGCTCTCTCAAAAGGAATGTTCAACTCTGTGAGTTGAATGCAATCATCACAGAGTAGTTTCTGAGAATGCTTCTATGTAGTTTCTAGGAGAAGATATTTCCTTTTCCACCACAGCCCCCAAAGCCCTCCAAATGTCCATTTGCAGATCCTAAAAAAAGAGTGTTTCAAAGCTGCGCTATCAAAGGGAAAGTTCAACTCTGCGAGGTGAATGCCAACATCCCAAAGAAGTTTCTGAGAATGCCTCTGTTTAGCTTTTATGTGAAGATTATCCCGTTTCCAACGAAATCTTCAAAGAGGTCCAAATATCCACTTGCGGATCCCCCAGAAAGAGTGTTTCGAAACTGCTGCTTCAAAAGGAATCTTCAACTCTGTGAGTTGAATGCAATCATCACAAAGAAGTTTCTGACAATGCTTCTCTCTCGTTTTTCTGTGAAGATATTTCCTTTTCCACCACAGGCCTGAAAGCGCTCCAAAGGTCCACTTGCAGATTCTACGAAAAGAATGTTTCAAAACTGCTCTATGAACAGCAATGTTAAACTCTGTGGCTCGAACACAAACATCACAAAGCAGTTTCTGAGAATGCTTCAGTTTAGTTTTTCTGTGAAGATATTCCCGTTTCCAAAGAAATCTTCAAAGAGGTCCACATATCCACTTACAGATTCTACACAAAGAGAGTTTCAAAACTGCTCAATCAAAGGGAGGGTTCAACTCTGTGACTTGAATGCAGTCATCACACAGAAGTTTCTGAGAATGCTTCTCTTTAGTTTTTAGGTGAAGATATACCCGTTTCGAACGAAGGCCACCCAGTGGTCCAAATATCCACTTGCAGATTCTACAAAAAGAGTGTTTCAAACCTGAACTATCAAAGGAAGGTTCAACTCTGTGACTTGAATGCAAACAGCACGAAGAAGTTTCTGAGAATGTTTGTGTTTAGTTATGGGAAGTTTATCCCGTTTCCAACGACATCCTCAGAGAGGTCCAAATATCCACTTGCAGATTCTACCAAAAGTGTGTTTGGAAACTGCTCCATCAAGAGGCATGTTCAGCTCTGTGAGTTAATCTCCATCATCACAAAGTATTTTCTGAGAATGCTTCCGTTTGGTTTTTATAGGAAGTTCTTTCCTTTACTACCGTAGGCCTCAAAGCAGTCCAAATCTCCATTTGCAGATTCTACAAAAAGAGTGTTTCCAATCTGCTCTACCAATAGGAATGTTCAACTCCGTGAGTGGAATGCAATCATCACAAAGTAGTTTCTCAGAATGCTTCTATGTAGTTTTTAGGTGAAGATATTTCCTTTTCCACCACAGGCCTCAAAGCCCCCCAAATGTCCACTTGCAGATTCTAGAAAAAGAGTGTTTCATAGCTGCTCTTTCAAAAGGAAAGTTCAACTCTGGGAGTTGAATACAAACATCACAAAGTAGTTTCTGAGAATGCTTCTGTCTCGTTTTTATGTGACGATGCTCCCGTTTCCAATGATATCTTCAAAGAGGTCCACATAGCCACTTGCAGATTCCAAAGAAAGAGAGTTTCAAAACTGCTCCATCACAAGGATTGTTCAACTCTGTGAGTTGAATGCAGTCATCACAGAAAACTTTCTGAGAATGCTTCTGTCTAGGTTTGATGTGAAGATATACCCGTTTCCAACGAAGGCCACGAAGTGGTCCAAATATACACTTGCAGATTCTACTAGAAGGGTGTTGCAAACCTGAACTATCAAAGGAAGGTTCAACTCTGTGAGTTGAATGCAAACATCACAAAGAAGTTTCTGAGAATGCTTCCGTTTAGTTATGGGAAGTTTATCCCGTTTCCAACGAAATCCTCAGAGAGGTCCAAATATCCCCTTGCAGATTCTACAAACAGTGTGTTTGGAAACTGCTCCATCAAAACGAATGTTCAGCTCTCTGAGTTAAAGGCAATCGTCACTGAGAATTTTCTGAGAGTGCTACTGTCTGGTTTTTATATGAAGTTCTTTCCTTTCTTACCATAGGCCTCAAAGCGGTCCCAATCTCCACTTGCAGATTCTCCAAAAAGACTGTTTCCAAACTGCTCTCTCAAAAGGAATCTTCAACTCTGTGAGTTGAATGCAATCATCACAGAGTAGTTTCTGAGAATGCTTCTATGTAGTTTCTAGGAGAAGATATTTCCTTTTCCACCACAGCCCCCAAAGCCCTCCAAATGTCCATTTGCAGATCCTAAAAAAAGAGTGTTTCAAAGCTGCGCTATCAAAGGGAAAGTTCAACTCTGCGAGGTGAATGCCAACATCCCAAAGAAGTTTCTGAGAATGCCTCTGTTTAGCTTTTATGTGAAGATTATCCCGTTTCCAACGAAATCTTCAAAGAGGTCCAAATATCCACTTGCGGATCCCCCAGAAAGAGTGTTTCGAAACTGCTGCTTCAAAAGGAATCTTCAACTCTGTGAGTTGAATGCAATCATCACAAAGAAGTTTCTGACAATGCTTCTCTCTCGTTTTTCTGTGAAGATATTTCCTTTTCCACCACAGGCCTGAAAGCGCTCCAAAGGTCCACTTGCAGATTCTACGAAAAGAATGTTTCAAAACTGCTCTATGAACAGCAATGTTAAACTCTGTGGCTCGAACACAAACATCACAAAGCAGTTTCTGAGAATGCTTCAGTTTAGTTTTTCTGTGAAGATATTCCCGTTTCCAAAGAAATCTTCAAAGGGGTCCACATATCCACTTACAGATTCTACACAAAGAGAGTTTCAAAACTGCTCAATCAAAGGGAGGGTTCAACTCTGTGACTTGAATGCAGTCATCACACAGAAGTTTCTGAGAATGCTTCTCTTTAGTTTTTACGTGAAGATATACCCGTTTCGAACGAAGGCCACCCAGTGGTCCAAATATCCACTTGCAGATTCTACAAAAAGAGTGTTTCAAACCTGAACTATCAAAGGAAGGTTCAACTCTGTGAGTTGAATGCAAACAGCACGAAGAAGTTTCTGAGAATGTTTGTGTTTAGTTATGGGAAGTTTATCCCGTTTCCAAGGAAATCCTCAGAGAGGTCCAAATATCCACTTGCAGATTCTACCAAAAGTGTGTTTGGAAACTGCTCCATCAAGAGGCATGTTCAGCTCTGTGAGTTAATCTCCATCATCACAAAGTATTTTCTGAGAATGCTTCCGTTTGGTTTTTATAGGAAGTTCTTTCCTTTACTACCGTAGGCCTCAAAGCAGTCCAAATCTCCATTTGCAGATTCTACAAAAAGAGTGTTTCCAATCTGCTCTACCAATAGGAATGTTCAACTCCGTGAGTGGAATGCAATCATCACAAAGTAGTTTCTCAGAATGCTTCTATGTAGTTTTTAGGTGAAGATATTTCCTTTTCCACCACAGGCCTCAAAGCCCCCCAAATGTCCACTTGCAGATTCTAGAAAAAGAGTGTTTCATAGCTGCTCTTTCAAAAGGAAAGTTCAACTCTGGGAGTTGAATACAAACATCACAAAGTAGTTTCTGAGAATGCTTCTGTCTCGTTTTTATGTGACGATGCTCCCGTTTCCAATGAAATCTTCAAAGAGGTCCACATAGCCACTTGCAGATTCCAAAGAAAGAGAGTTTCAAAACTGCTCCATCACAAGGATTGTTCAACTCTGTGAGTTGAATGCAGTCATCACAGAAAACTTTCTGAGAATGCTTCTGTCTAGGTTTGATGTGAAGATATACCCGTTTCCAACGAAGGCCACGAAGTGGTCCAAATATACACTTGCAGATTCTACTAGAAGGGTGTTGCAAACCTGAACTATCAAAGGAAGGTTCAACTCTGTGAGTTGAATGCAAACATCACAAAGAAGTTTCTGAGAATGCTTCCGTTTAGTTATGGGAAGTTTATCCCGTTTCCAACGAAATCCTCAGAGAGGTCCAAATATCCCCTTGCAGATTCTACAAACAGTGTGTTTGGAAACTGCTCCATCAAAACGAATGTTCAGCTCTCTGAGTTAAAGGCAATCGTCACTGAGAATTTTCTGAGAGTGCTACTGTCTGGTTTTTATATGAAGTTCTTTCCTTTCTTACCATAGGCCTCAAAGCGGTCCCAATCTCCACTTGCAGATTCTCCAAAAAGACTGTTTCCAAACTGCTCTCTCAAAAGGAATGTTCAACTCTGTGAGTTGAATGCAATCATCACAGAGTAGTTTCTGAGAATGCTTCTATGTAGTTTTTAGGAGAAGATATTTCCTTTTCCACCACAGCCCCCAAAGCCCTCCAAATGTCCATTTGCGGATCCTAAAAAAAGAGTGTTTCAAAGCTGCGCTATCAAAGGGAAAGTTCAACTCTGCGAGGTGAATGCCAACATCCCAAAGAAGTTTCTGAGAATGCCTCTGTTTAGCTTTTATGTGAAGATTATCCCGTTTCCAACGAAATCTTCAAAGAGGTCCAAATATCCACTTGCGGATCCCCCAGAAAGAGTGTTTCGAAACTGCTGCTTCAAAAGGAATCTTCAACTCTGTGAGTTGAATGCAATCATCACAAAGAAGTTTCTGACAATGCTTCTCTCTCGTTTTTCTGTGAAGATATTTCCTTTTCCACCACAGGCCTGAAAGCGCTCCAAAGGTCCACTTGCAGATTCTACGAAAAGAATGTTTCAAAACTGCTCTATGAACAGCAATGTTAAACTCTGTGGCTCGAACACAAACATCACAAAGCAGTTTCTGAGAATGCTTCAGTTTAGTTTTTCTGTGAAGATATTCCCGTTTCCAAAGAAATCTTCAAAGAGGTCCACATATCCACTTACAGATTCTACACAAAGAGAGTTTCAAAACTGCTCAATCAAAGGGAGGGTTCAACTCTGTGACTTGAATGCAGTCATCACACAGAAGTTTCTGAGAATGCTTCTCTTTAGTTTTTACGTGAAGATATACCCGTTTCGAACGAAGGCCACCCAGTGGTCCAAATATCCACTTGCAGATTCTACAAAAAGAGTGTTTCAAACCTGAACTATCAAAGGAAGGTTCAACTCTGTGACTTGAATGCAAACAGCACGAAGAAGTTTCTGAGAATGTTTGTGTTTAGTTATGGGAAGTTTATCCCGTTTCCAACGAAATCCTCAGAGAGGTCCAAATATCCACTTGCAGATTCTACCAAAAGTGTGTTTGGAAACTGCTCCATCAAGAGGCATGTTCAGCTCTGTGAGTTAATCTCCATCATCACAAAGTATTTTCTGAGAATGCTTCCGTTTGGTTTTTATAGGAAGTTCTTTCCTTTACTACCGTAGGCCTCAAAGCAGTCCAAATCTCCATTTGCAGATTCTACAAAAAGAGTGTTTCCAATCTGCTCTATCAATAGGAATGTTCAACTCCGTGAGTGGAATGCAATCATCACAAAGTAGTTTCTCAGAATGCTTCTATGTAGTTTTTAGGTGAAGATATTTCCTTTTCCACCACAGGCCTCAAAGCCCCCCAAATGTCCACTTGCAGATTCTAGAAAAAGAGTGTTTCATAGCTGCTCTTTCAAAAGGAAAGTTCAACTCTGGGAGTTGAATACAAACATCACAAAGTAGTTTCTGAGAATGCTTCTGTCTCGTTTTTATGTGACGATGCTCCCGTTTCCAATGAAATCTTCAAAGAGGTCCACATAGCCACTTGCAGATTCCAAAGAAAGAGAGTTTCAAAACTGCTCCATCACAAGGATTGTTCAACTCTGTGAGTTGAATGCAGTCATCACAGAAAACTTTCTGAGAATGCTTCTGTCTAGGTTTGATGTGAAGATATACCCGTTTCCAACGAAGGCCACGAAGTGGTCCAAATATACACTTGCAGATTCTACTACAAGGGTGTTGCAAACCTGAACTATCAAAGGAAGGTTCAACTCTGTGAGTTGAATGCAAACATCACAAAGAAGTTTCTGAGAATGCTTCCGTTTAGTTATGGGAAGTTTATCCCGTTTCCAACGAAATCCTCAGAGAGGTCCAAATATCCCCTTGCAGATTCTACAAACAGTGTGTTTGGAAACTGCTCCATCAAAACGAATGTTCAGCTCTCTGAGTTAAAGGCAATCGTCACTGAGAATTTTCTGAGAGTGCTACTGTCTGGTTTTTATATGAAGTTCTTTCCTTTCTTACCATAGGCCTCAAAGCGGTCCCAATCTCCACTTGCAGATTCTCCAAAAAGACTGTTTCCAAACTGCTCTCTCAAAAGGAATGTTCAACTCTGTGAGTTGAATGCAATCATCACAGAGTAGTTTCTGAGAATGCTTCTATGTAGTTTTTAGGAGAAGATATTTCCTTTTCCACCACAGCCCCCAAAGCCCTCCAAATGTCCATTTGCAGATCCTAAAAAAAGAGTGTTTCAAAGCTGCGCTATCAAAGGGAAAGTTCAACTCTGCGAGGTGAATGCCAACATCCCAAAGAAGTTTCTGAGAATGCCTCTGTTTAGCTTTTATGTGAAGATTATCCCGTTTCCAACGAAATCTTCAAAGAGGTCCAAATATCCACTTGCGGATCCCCCAGAAAGAGTGTTTCGAAACTGCTGCTTCAAAAGGAATCTTCAACTCTGTGAGTTGAATGCAATCATCACAAAGAAGTTTCTGACAATGCTTCTCTCTCGTTTTTCTGTGAAGATATTTCCTTTTCCACCACAGGCCTGAAAGCGCTCCAAAGGTCCACTTGCAGATTCTACGAAAAGAATGTTTCAAAACTGCTCTATGAACAGCAATGTTAAACTCTGTGGCTCGAACACAAACATCACAAAGCAGTTTCTGAGAATGCTTCAGTTTAGTTTTTCTGTGAAGATATTCCCGTTTCCAAAGAAATCTTCAAAGGGGTCCACATATCCACTTACAGATTCTACACAAAGAGAGTTTCAAAACTGCTCAATCAAAGGGAGGGTTCAACTCTGTGACTTGAATGCAGTCATCACACAGAAGTTTCTGAGAATGCTTCTCTTTAGTTTTTACGTGAAGTATACCCGTTTCGAACGAAGGCCACCCAGTGGTCCAAATATCCACTTGCAGATTCTACAAAAAGAGTGTTTCAAACCTGAACTATCAAAGGAAGGTTCAACTCTGTGAGTTGAATGCAAACAGCACGAAGAAGTTTCTGAGAATGTTTGTGTTTAGTTATGGGAAGTTTATCCCGTTTCCAACGAAATCCTCAGAGAGGTCCAAATATCCACTTGCAGATTCTACCAAAAGTGTGTTTGGAAACTGCTCCATCAAGAGGCATGTTCAGCTCTGTGAGTTAATCTCCATCATCACAAAGTATTTTCTGAGAATGCTTCCGTTTGGTTTTTATAGGAAGTTCTTTCCTTTACTACCGTAGGCCTCAAAGCAGTCCAAATCTCCATTTGCAGATTCTACAAAAAGAGTGTTTCCAATCTGCTCTACCAATAGGAATGTTCAACTCCGTGAGTGGAATGCAATCATCACAAAGTAGTTTCTCAGAATGCTTCTATGTAGTTTTTAGGTGAAGATATTTCCTTTTCCACCACAGGCCTCAAAGCCCCCCAAATGTCCACTTGCAGATTCTAGAAAAAGAGTGTTTCATAGCTGCTCTTTCAAAAGGAAAGTTCAACTCTGGGAGTTGAATACAAACATCACAAAGTAGTTTCTGAGAATGCTTCTGTCTCGTTTTTATGTGACGATGCTCCCGTTTCCAATGAAATCTTCAAAGAGGTCCACATAGCCACTTGCAGATTCCAAAGAAAGAGAGTTTCAAAACTGCTCCATCACAAGGATTGTTCAACTCTGTGAGTTGAATGCAGTCATCACAGAAAACTTTCTGAGAATGCTTCTGTCTAGGTTTGATGTGAAGATATACCCGTTTCCAACGAAGGCCACGAAGTGGTCCAAATATACACTTGCAGATTCTACTAGAAGGGTGTTGCAAACCTGAACTATCAAAGGAAGGTTCAACTCTGTGAGTTGAATGCAAACATCACAAAGAAGTTTCTGAGAATGCTTCCGTTTAGTTATGGGAAGTTTATCCCGTTTCCAACGAAATCCTCAGAGAGGTCCAAATATCCCCTTGCAGATTCTACAAACAGTGTGTTTGGAAACTGCTCCATCAAAACGAATGTTCAGCTCTCTGAGTTAAAGGCAATCGTCACTGAGAATTTTCTGAGAGTGCTACTGTCTGGTTTTTATATGAAGTTCTTTCCTTTCTTACCATAGGCCTCAAAGCGGTCCCAATCTCCACTTGCAGATTCTCCAAAAAGACTGTTTCCAAACTGCTCTCTCAAAAGGAATCTTCAACTCTGTGAGTTGAATGCAATCATCACAGAGTAGTTTCTGAGAATGCTTCTATGTAGTTTTTAGGAGAAGATATTTCCTTTTCCACCACAGCCCCCAAAGCCCTCCAAATGTCCATTTGCAGATCCTAAAAAAAGAGTGTTTCAAAGCTGCGCTATCAAAGGGAAAGTTCAACTCTGCGAGGTGAATGCCAACATCCCAAAGAAGTTTCTGAGAATGCCTCTGTTTAGCTTTTATGTGAAGATTATCCCGTTTCCAACGAAATCTTCAAAGAGGTCCAAATATCCACTTGCGGATCCCCCAGAAAGAGTGTTTCGAAACTGCTGCTTCAAAAGGAATCTTCAACTCTGTGAGTTGAATGCAATCATCACAAAGAAGTTTCTGACAATGCTTCTCTCTCGTTTTTCTGTGAAGATATTTCCTTTTCCACCACAGGCCTGAAAGCGCTCCAAAGGTCCACTTGCAGATTCTACGAAAAGAATGTTTCAAAACTGCTCTATGAACAGCAATGTTAAACTCTGTGGCTCGAACACAAACATCACAAAGCAGTTTCTGAGAATGCTTCAGTTTAGTTTTTCTGTGAAGATATTCCCGTTTCCAAAGAAATCTTCAAAGAGGTCCACATATCCACTTACAGATTCTACACAAAGAGAGTTTCAAAACTGCTCAATCAAAGGGAGGGTTCAACTCTGTGACTTGAATGCAATCATCACACAGAAGTTTCTGAGAATGCTTCTCTTTAGTTTTTACGTGAAGATATACCCGTTTCGAACGAAGGCCACCCAGTGGTCCAAATATCCACTTGCAGATTCTACAAAAAGAGTGTTTCAAACCTGAACTATCAAAGGAAGGTTCAACTCTGTGACTTGAATGCAAACAGCACGAAGAAGTTTCTGAGAATGTTTGTGTTTAGTTATGGGAAGTTTATCCCGTTTCCAACGAAATCCTCAGAGAGGTCCAAATATCCACTTGCAGATTCTACCAAAAGTGTGTTTGGAAACTGCTCCATCAAGAGGCATGTTCAGCTCTGTGAGTTAATCTCCATCATCACAAAGTATTTTCTGAGAATGCTTCCGTTTGGTTTTTATAGGAAGTTCTTTCCTTTACTACCGTAGGCCTCAAAGCAGTCCAAATCTCCATTTGCAGATTCTACAAAAAGAGTGTTTCCAATCTGCTCTACCAATAGGAATGTTCAACTCCGTGAGTGGAATGCAATCATCACAAAGTAGTTTCTCAGAATGCTTCTATGTAGTTTTTAGGTGAAGATATTTCCTTTTCCACCACAGGCCTCAAAGCCCCCCAAATGTCCACTTGCAGATTCTAGAAAAAGAGTGTTTCATAGCTGCTCTTTCAAAAGGAAAGTTCAACTCTGGGAGTTGAATACAAACATCACAAAGTAGTTTCTGAGAATGCTTCTGTCTCGTTTTTATGTGACGATGCTCCCGTTTCCAATGAAATCTTCAAAGAGGTCCACATAGCCACTTGCAGATTCCAAAGAAAGAGAGTTTCAAAACTGCTCCATCACAAGGATTGTTCAACTCTGTGAGTTGAATGCAGTCATCACAGAAAACTTTCTGAGAATGCTTCTGTCTAGGTTTGATGTGAAGATATACCCGTTTCCAACGAAGGCCACGAAGTGGTCCAAATATACACTTGCAGATTCTACTAGAAGGGTGTTGCAAACCTGAACTATCAAAGGAAGGTTCAACTCTGTGAGTTGAATGCAAACATCACAAAGAAGTTTCTGAGAATGCTTCCGTTTAGTTATGGGAAGTTTATCCCGTTTCCAACGAAATCCTCAGAGAGGTCCAAATATCCCCTTGCAGATTCTACAAACAGTGTGTTTGGAAACTGCTCCATCAAAACGAATGTTCAGCTCTCTGAGTTAAAGGCAATCGTCACTGAGAATTTTCTGAGAGTGCTACTGTCTGGTTTTTATATGAAGTTCTTTCCTTTCTTACCATAGGCCTCAAAGCGGTCCCAATCTCCACTTGCAGATTCTCCAAAAAGACTGTTTCCAAACTGCTCTCTCAAAAGGAATGTTCAACTCTGTGAGTTGAATGCAATCATCACAGAGTAGTTTCTGAGAATGCTTCTATGTAGTTTCTAGGAGAAGATATTTCCTTTTCCACCACAGCCCCCAAAGCCCTCCAAATGTCCATTTGCAGATCCTAAAAAAAGAGTGTTTCAAAGCTGCGCTATCAAAGGGAAAGTTCAACTCTGCGAGGTGAATGCCAACATCCCAAAGAAGTTTCTGAGAATGCCTCTGTTTAGCTTTTATGTGAAGATTATCCCGTTTCCAACGAAATCTTCAAAGAGGTCCAAATATCCACTTGCGGATCCCCCAGAAAGAGTGTTTCGAAACTGCTGCTTCAAAAGGAATCTTCAACTCTGTGAGTTGAATGCAATCATCACAAAGAAGTTTCTGACAATGCTTCTCTCTCGTTTTTCTGTGAAGATATTTCCTTTTCCACCACAGGCCTGAAAGCGCTCCAAAGGTCCACTTGCAGATTCTACGAAAAGAATGTTTCAAAACTGCTCTATGAACAGCAATGTTAAACTCTGTGGCTCGAACACAAACATCACAAAGCAGTTTCTGAGAATGCTTCAGTTTAGTTTTTCTGTGAAGATATTCCCGTTTCCAAAGAAATCTTCAAAGGGGTCCACATATCCACTTACAGATTCTACACAAAGAGAGTTTCAAAACTGCTCAATCAAAGGGAGGGTTCAACTCTGTGACTTGAATGCAGTCATCACACAGAAGTTTCTGAGAATGCTTCTCTTTAGTTTTTACGTGAAGATATACCCGTTTCGAACGAAGGCCACCCAGTGGTCCAAATATCCACTTGCAGATTCTACAAAAAGAGTGTTTCAAACCTGAACTATCAAAGGAAGGTTCAACTCTGTGAGTTGAATGCAAACAGCACGAAGAAGTTTCTGAGAATGTTTGTGTTTAGTTATGGGAAGTTTATCCCGTTTCCAAGGAAATCCTCAGAGAGGTCCAAATATCCACTTGCAGATTCTACCAAAAGTGTGTTTGGAAACTGCTCCATCAAGAGGCATGTTCAGCTCTGTGAGTTAATCTCCATCATCACAAAGTATTTTCTGAGAATGCTTCCGTTTGGTTTTTATAGGAAGTTCTTTCCTTTACTACCGTAGGCCTCAAAGCAGTCCAAATCTCCATTTGCAGATTCTACAAAAAGAGTGTTTCCAATCTGCTCTACCAATAGGAATGTTCAACTCCGTGAGTGGAATGCAATCATCACAAAGTAGTTTCTCAGAATGCTTCTATGTAGTTTTTAGGTGAAGATATTTCCTTTTCCACCACAGGCCTCAAAGCCCCCCAAATGTCCACTTGCAGATTCTAGAAAAAGAGTGTTTCATAGCTGCTCTTTCAAAAGGAAAGTTCAACTCTGGGAGTTGAATACAAACATCACAAAGTAGTTTCTGAGAATGCTTCTGTCTCGTTTTTATGTGACGATGCTCCCGTTTCCAATGAAATCTTCAAAGAGGTCCACATAGCCACTTGCAGATTCCAAAGAAAGAGAGTTTCAAAACTGCTCCATCACAAGGATTGTTCAACTCTGTGAGTTGAATGCAGTCATCACAGAAAACTTTCTGAGAATGCTTCTGTCTAGGTTTGATGTGAAGATATACCCGTTTCCAACGAAGGCCACGAAGTGGTCCAAATATACACTTGCAGATTCTACTAGAAGGGTGTTGCAAACCTGAACTATCAAAGGAAGGTTCAACTCTGTGAGTTGAATGCAAACATCACAAAGAAGTTTCTGAGAATGCTTCCGTTTAGTTATGGGAAGTTTATCCCGTTTCCAACGAAATCCTCAGAGAGGTCCAAATATCCCCTTGCAGATTCTACAAACAGTGTGTTTGGAAACTGCTCCATCAAAACGAATGTTCAGCTCTCTGAGTTAAAGGCAATCGTCACTGAGAATTTTCTGAGAGTGCTACTGTCTGGTTTTTATATGAAGTTCTTTCCTTTCTTACCATAGGCCTCAAAGCGGTCCCAATCTCCACTTGCAGATTCTCCAAAAAGACTGTTTCCAAACTGCTCTCTCAAAAGGAATGTTCAACTCTGTGAGTTGAATGCAATCATCACAGAGTAGTTTCTGAGAATGCTTCTATGTAGTTTCTAGGAGAAGATATTTCCTTTTCCACCACAGCCCCCAAAGCCCTCCAAATGTCCATTTGCAGATCCTAAAAAAAGAGTGTTTCAAAGCTGCGCTATCAAAGGGAAAGTTCAACTCTGCGAGGTGAATGCCAACATCCCAAAGAAGTTTCTGAGAATGCCTCTGTTTAGCTTTTATGTGAAGATTATCCCGTTTCCAACGAAATCTTCAAAGAGGTCCAAATATCCACTTGCGGATCCCCCAGAAAGAGTGTTTCGAAACTGCTGCTTCAAAAGGAATCTTCAACTCTGTGAGTTGAATGCAATCATCACAAAGAAGTTTCTGACAATGCTTCTCTCTCGTTTTTCTGTGAAGATATTTCCTTTTCCACCACAGGCCTGAAAGCGCTCCAAAGGTCCACTTGCAGATTCTACGAAAAGAATGTTTCAAAACTGCTCTATGAACAGCAATGTTAAACTCTGTGGCTCGAACACAAACATCACAAAGCAGTTTCTGAGAATGCTTCAGTTTAGTTTTTCTGTGAAGATATTCCCGTTTCCAAAGAAATCTTCAAAGGGGTCCACATATCCACTTACAGATTCTACACAAAGAGAGTTTCAAAACTGCTCAATCAAAGGGAGGGTTCAACTCTGTGACTTGAATGCAGTCATCACACAGAAGTTTCTGAGAATGCTTCTCTTTAGTTTTTACGTGAAGATATACCCGTTTCGAACGAAGGCCACCCAGTGGTCCAAATATCCACTTGCAGATTCTACAAAAAGAGTGTTTCAAACCTGAACTATCAAAGGAAGGTTCAACTCTGTGAGTTGAATGCAAACAGCACGAAGAAGTTTCTGAGAATGTTTGTGTTTAATTATGGGAAGTTTATCCCGTTTCCAACGAAATCCTCAGAGAGGTCCAAATATCCACTTGCAGATTCTACCAAAAGTGTGTTTGGAAACTGCTCCATCAAGAGGCATGTTCAGCTCTGTGAGTTAATCTCCATCATCACAAAGTATTTTCTGAGAATGCTTCCGTTTGGTTTTTATAGGAAGTTCTTTCCTTTACTACCGTAGGCCTCAAAGCAGTCCAAATCTCCATTTGCAGATTCTACAAAAAGAGTGTTTCCAATCTGCTCTATCAATAGGAATGTTCAACTCCGTGAGTGGAATGCAATCATCACAAAGTAGTTTCTCAGAATGCTTCTATGTAGTTTTTAGGTGAAGATATTTCCTTTTCCACCACAGGCCTCAAAGCCCCCCAAATGTCCACTTGCAGATTCTAGAAAAAGAGTGTTTCATAGCTGCTCTTTCAAAAGGAAAGTTCAACTCTGGGAGTTGAATACAAACATCACAAAGTAGTTTCTGAGAATGCTTCTGTCTCGTTTTTATGTGACGATGCTCCCGTTTCCAATGAAATCTTCAAAGAGGTCCACATAGCCACTTGCAGATTCCAAAGAAAGAGAGTTTCAAAACTGCTCCATCACAAGGATTGTTCAACTCTGTGAGTTGAATGCAGTCATCACAGAAAACTTTCTGAGAATGCTTCTGTCTAGGTTTGATGTGAAGATATACCCGTTTCCAACGAAGGCCACGAAGTGGTCCAAATATACACTTGCAGATTCTACTAGAAGGGTGTTGCAAACCTGAACTATCAAAGGAAGGTTCAACTCTGTGAGTTGAATGCAAACATCACAAAGAAGTTTCTGAGAATGCTTCCGTTTAGTTATGGGAAGTTTATCCCGTTTCCAACGAAATCCTCAGAGAGGTCCAAATATCCCCTTGCAGATTCTACAAACAGTGTGTTTGGAAACTGCTCCATCAAAACGAATGTTCAGCTCTCTGAGTTAAAGGCAATCGTCACTGAGAATTTTCTGAGAGTGCTACTGTCTGGTTTTTATATGAAGTTCTTTCCTTTCTTACCATAGGCCTCAAAGCGGTCCCAATCTCCACTTGCAGATTCTCCAAAAAGACTGTTTCCAAACTGCTCTCTCAAAAGGAATGTTCAACTCTGTGAGTTGAATGCAATCATCACAGAGTAGTTTCTGAGAATGCTTCTATGTAGTTTCTAGGAGAAGATATTTCCTTTTCCACCACAGCCCCCAAAGCCCTCCAAATGTCCATTTGCAGATCCTAAAAAAAGAGTGTTTCAAAGCTGCGCTATCAAAGGGAAAGTTCAACTCTGCGAGGTGAATGCCAACATCCCAAAGAAGTTTCTGAGAATGCCTCTGTTTAGCTTTTATGTGAAGATTATCCCGTTTCCAACGAAATCTTCAAAGAGGTCCAAATATCCACTTGCGGATCCCCCAGAAAGAGTGTTTCGAAACTGCTGCTTCAAAAGGAATCTTCAACTCTGTGAGTTGAATGCAATCATCACAAAGAAGTTTCTGACAATGCTTCTCTCTCGTTTTTCTGTGAAGATATTTCCTTTTCCACCACAGGCCTGAAAGCGCTCCAAAGGTCCACTTGCAGATTCTACGAAAAGAATGTTTCAAAACTGCTCTATGAACAGCAATGTTAAACTCTGTGGCTCGAACACAAACATCACAAAGCAGTTTCTGAGAATGCTTCAGTTTAGTTTTTCTGTGAAGATATTCCCGTTTCCAAAGAAATCTTCAAAGAGGTCCACATATCCACTTACAGATTCTACACAAAGAGAGTTTCAAAACTGCTCAATCAAAGGGAGGGTTCAACTCTGTGACTTGAATGCAATCATCACACAGAAGTTTCTGAGAATGCTTCTCTTTAGTTTTTACGTGAAGATATACCCGTTTCGAACGAAGGCCACCCAGTGGTCCAAATATCCACTTGCAGATTCTACAAAAAGAGTGTTTCAAACCTGAACTATCAAAGGAAGGTTCAACTCTGTGAGTTGAATGCAAACAGCACGAAGAAGTTTCTGAGAATGTTTGTGTTTAGTTATGGGAAGTTTATCCCGTTTCCAAGGAAATCCTCAGAGAGGTCCAAATATCCACTTGCAGATTCTACCAAAAGTGTGTTTGGAAACTGCTCCATCAAGAGGCATGTTCAGCTCTGTGAGTTAATCTCCATCATCACAAAGTATTTTCTGAGAATGCTTCCGTTTGGTTTTTATAGGAAGTTCTTTCCTTTACTACCGTAGGCCTCAAAGCAGTCCAAATCTCCATTTGCAGATTCTACAAAAAGAGTGTTTCCAATCTGCTCTATCAATAGGAAAGTTCAACTCCGTGAGTGGAATGCAATCATCACAAAGTAGTTTCTCAGAATGCTTCTATGTAGTTTTTAGGTGAAGATATTTCCTTTTCCACCACAGGCCTCAAAGCCCCCCAAATGTCCACTTGCAGATTCTAGAAAAAGAGTGTTTCATAGCTGCTCTTTCAAAAGGAAAGTTCAACTCTGGGAGTTGAATACAAACATCACAAAGTAGTTTCTGAGAATGCTTCTGTCTCGTTTTTATGTGACGATGCTCCCGTTTCCAATGAAATCTTCAAAGAGGTCCACATAGCCACTTGCAGATTCCAAAGAAAGAGAGTTTCAAAACTGCTCCATCACAAGGATTGTTCAACTCTGTGAGTTGAATGCAGTCATCACAGAAAACTTTCTGAGAATGCTTCTGTCTAGGTTTGATGTGAAGATATACCCGTTTCCAACGAAGGCCACGAAGTGGTCCAAATATACACTTGCAGATTCTACTAGAAGGGTGTTGCAAACCTGAACTATCAAAGGAAGGTTCAACTCTGTGAGTTGAATGCAAACATCACAAAGAAGTTTCTGAGAATGCTTCCGTTTAGTTATGGGAAGTTTATCCCGTTTCCAACGAAATCCTCAGAGAGGTCCAAATATCCCCTTGCAGATTCTACAAACAGTGTGTTTGGAAACTGCTCCATCAAAACGAATGTTCAGCTCTCTGAGTTAAAGGCAATCGTCACTGAGAATTTTCTGAGAGTGCTACTGTCTGGTTTTTATATGAAGTTCTTTCCTTTCTTACCATAGGCCTCAAAGCGGTCCCAATCTCCACTTGCAGATTCTCCAAAAAGACTGTTTCCAAACTGCTCTCTCAAAAGGAATGTTCAACTCTGTGAGTTGAATGCAATCATCACAGAGTAGTTTCAGAGAATGCTTCTATGTAGTTTCTAGGAGAAGATATTTCCTTTTCCACCACAGCCCCCAAAGCCCTCCAAATGTCCATTTGCAGATCCTAAAAAAAGAGTGTTTCAAAGCTGCGCTATCAAAGGGAAAGTTCAACTCTGCGAGGTGAATGCCAACATCCCAAAGAAGTTTCTGAGAATGCCTCTGTTTAGCTTTTATGTGAAGATTATCCCGTTTCCAACGAAATCTTCAAAGAGGTCCAAATATCCACTTGCGGATCCCCCAGAAAGAGTGTTTCGAAACTGCTGCTTCAAAAGGAATCTTCAACTCTGTGAGTTGAATGCAATCATCACAAAGAAGTTTCTGACAATGCTTCTCTCTCGTTTTTCTGTGAAGATATTTCCTTTTCCACCACAGGCCTGAAAGCGCTCCAAAGGTCCACTTGCAGATTCTACGAAAAGAATGTTTCAAAACTGCTCTATGAACAGCAATGTTAAACTCTGTGGCTCGAACACAAACATCACAAAGCAGTTTCTGAGAATGCTTCAGTTTAGTTTTTCTGTGAAGATATTCCCGTTTCCAAAGAAATCTTCAAAGAGGTCCACATATCCACTTACAGATTCTACACAAAGAGAGTTTCAAAACTGCTCAATCAAAGGGAGGGTTCAACTCTGTGACTTGAATGCGATCATCACACAGAAGTTTCTGAGAATGCTTCTCTTTAGTTTTTACGTGAAGATATACCCGTTTCGAACGAAGGCCACCCAGTGGTCCAAATATCCACTTGCAGATTCTACAAAAAGAGTGTTTCAAACCTGAACTATCAAAGGAAGGTTCAACTCTGTGAGTTGAATGCAAACAGCACGAAGAAGTTTCTGAGAATGTTTGTGTTTAGTTATGGGAAGTTTATCCCGTTTCCAAGGAAATCCTCAGAGAGGTCCAAATATCCACTTGCAGATTCTACCAAAAGTGTGTTTGGAAACTGCTCCATCAAGAGGCATGTTCAGCTCTGTGAGTTAATCTCCATCATCACAAAGTATTTTCTGAGAATGCTTCCGTTTGGTTTTTATAGGAAGTTCTTTCCTTTACTACCGTAGGCCTCAAAGCAGTCCAAATCTCCATTTGCAGATTCTACAAAAAGAGTGTTTCCAATCTGCTCTATCAATAGGAAAGTTCAACTCCGTGAGTGGAATGCAATCATCACAAAGTAGTTTCTCAGAATGCTTCTATGTAGTTTTTAGGTGAAGATATTTCCTTTTCCACCACAGGCCTCAAAGCCCCCCAAATGTCCACTTGCAGATTCTAGAAAAAGAGTGTTTCATAGCTGCTCTTTCAAAAGGAAAGTTCAACTCTGGGAGTTGAATACAAACATCACAAAGTAGTTTCTGAGAATGCTTCTGTCTCGTTTTTATGTGACGATGATCCCGTTTCCAATGAAATCTTCAAAGAGGTCCACATAGCCACTTGCAGATTCCAAAGAAAGAGAGTTTCAAAACTGCTCCATCACAAGGATTGTTCAACTCTGTGAGTTGAATGCAGTCATCACAGAAAACTTTCTGAGAATGCTTCTGTCTAGGTTTGATGTGAAGATATACCCGTTTCCAACGAAGGCCACGAAGTGGTCCAAATATACACTTGCAGATTCTACTACAAGGGTGTTGCAAACCTGAACTATCAAAGGAAGGTTCAACTCTGTGAGTTGAATGCAAACATCACAAAGAAGTTTCTGAGAATGCTTCCGTTTAGTTATGGGAAGTTTATCCCGTTTCCAACGAAATCCTCAGAGAGGTCCAAATATCCCCTTGCAGATTCTACAAACAGTGTGTTTGGAAACTGCTCCATCAAAACGAATGTTCAGCTCTCTGAGTTAAAGGCAATCGTCACTGAGAATTTTCTGAGAGTGCTACTGTCTGGTTTTTATATGAAGTTCTTTCCTTTCTTACCATAGGCCTCAAAGCGGTCCCAATCTCCACTTGCAGATTCTCCAAAAAGACTGTTTCCAAACTGCTCTCTCAAAAGGAATGTTCAACTCTGTGAGTTGAATGCAATCATCACAGAGTAGTTTCTGAGAATGCTTCTATGTAGTTTCTAGGAGAAGATATTTCCTTTTCCACCACAGCCCCCAAAGCCCTCCAAATGTCCATTTGCAGATCCTAAAAAAAGAGTGTTTCAAAGCTGCGCTATCAAAGGGAAAGTTCAACTCTGCGAGGTGAATGCCAACATCCCAAAGAAGTTTCTGAGAATGCCTCTGTTTAGCTTTTATGTGAAGATTATCCCGTTTCCAACGAAATCTTCAAAGAGGTCCAAATATCCACTTGCGGATCCCCCAGAAAGAGTGTTTCGAAACTGCTGCTTCAAAAGGAATCTTCAACTCTGTGAGTTGAATGCAATCATCACAAAGAAGTTTCTGACAATGCTTCTCTCTCGTTTTTCTGTGAAGATATTTCCTTTTCCACCACAGGCCTGAAAGCGCTCCAAAGGTCCACTTGCAGATTCTACGAAAAGAATGTTTCAAAACTGCTCTATGAACAGCAATGTTAAACTCTGTGGCTCGAACACAAACATCACAAAGCAGTTTCTGAGAATGCTTCAGTTTAGTTTTTCTGTGAAGATATTCCCGTTTCCAAAGAAATCTTCAAAGAGGTCCACATATCCACTTACAGATTCTACACAAAGAGAGTTTCAAAACTGCTCAATCAAAGGGAGGGTTCAACTCTGTGACTTGAATGCGATCATCACACAGAAGTTTCTGAGAATGCTTCTCTTTAGTTTTTACGTGAAGATATACCCGTTTCGAACGAAGGCCACCCAGTGGTCCAAATATCCACTTGCAGATTCTACAAAAAGAGTGTTTCAAACCTGAACTATCAAAGGAAGGTTCAACTCTGTGAGTTGAATGCAAACAGCACGAAGAAGTTTCTGAGAATGTTTGTGTTTAGTTATGGGAAGTTTATCCCGTTTCCAAGGAAATCCTCAGAGAGGTCCAAATATCCACTTGCAGATTCTACCAAAAGTGTGTTTGGAAACTGCTCCATCAAGAGGCATGTTCAGCTCTGTGAGTTAATCTCCATCATCACAAAGTATTTTCTGAGAATGCTTCCGTTTGGTTTTTATAGGAAGTTCTTTCCTTTACTACCGTAGGCCTCAAAGCAGTCCAAATCTCCATTTGCAGATTCTACAAAAAGAGTGTTTCCAATCTGCTCTATCAATAGGAAAGTTCAACTCCGTGAGTGGAATGCAATCATCACAAAGTAGTTTCTCAGAATGCTTCTATGTAGTTTTTAGGTGAAGATATTTCCTTTTCCACCACAGGCCTCAAAGCCCCCCAAATGTCCACTTGCAGATTCTAGAAAAAGAGTGTTTCATAGCTGCTCTTTCAAAAGGAAAGTTCAACTCTGGGAGTTGAATACAAACATCACAAAGTAGTTTCTGAGAATGCTTCTGTCTCGTTTTTATGTGACGATGATCCCGTTTCCAATGAAATCTTCAAAGAGGTCCACATAGCCACTTGCAGATTCCAAAGAAAGAGAGTTTCAAAACTGCTCCATCACAAGGATTGTTCAACTCTGTGAGTTGAATGCAGTCATCACAGAAAACTTTCTGAGAATGCTTCTGTCTAGGTTTGATGTGAAGATATACCCGTTTCCAACGAAGGCCACGAAGTGGTCCAAATATACACTTGCAGATTCTACTAGAAGGGTGTTGCAAACCTGAACTATCAAAGGAAGGTTCAACTCTGTGAGTTGAATGCAAACATCACAAAGAAGTTTCTGAGAATGCTTCCGTTTAGTTATGGGAAGTTTATCCCGTTTCCAACGAAATCCTCAGAGAGGTCCAAATATCCCCTTGCAGATTCTACAAACAGTGTGTTTGGAAACTGCTCCATCAAAACGAATGTTCAGCTCTCTGAGTTAAAGGCAATCGTCACTGAGAATTTTCTGAGAGTGCTACTGTCTGGTTTTTATATGAAGTTCTTTCCTTTCTTACCATAGGCCTCAAAGCGGTCCCAATCTCCACTTGCAGATTCTCCAAAAAGACTGTTTCCAAACTGCTCTCTCAAAAGGAATGTTCAACTCTGTGAGTTGAATGCAATCATCACAGAGTAGTTTCTGAGAATGCTTCTATGTAGTTTCTAGGAGAAGATATTTCCTTTTCCACCACAGCCCCCAAAGCCCTCCAAATGTCCATTTGCAGATCCTAAAAAAAGAGTGTTTCAAAGCTGCGCTATCAAAGGGAAAGTTCAACTCTGCGAGGTGAATGCCAACATCCCAAAGAAGTTTCTGAGAATGCCTCTGTTTAGCTTTTATGTGAAGATTATCCCGTTTCCAACGAAATCTTCAAAGAGGTCCAAATATCCACTTGCGGATCCCCCAGAAAGAGTGTTTCGAAACTGCTGCTTCAAAAGGAATCTTCAACTCTGTGAGTTGAATGCAATCATCACAAAGAAGTTTCTGACAATGCTTCTCTCTCGTTTTTCTGTGAAGATATTTCCTTTTCCACCACAGGCCTGAAAGCGCTCCAAAGGTCCACTTGCAGATTCTACGAAAAGAATGTTTCAAAACTGCTCTATGAACAGCAATGTTAAACTCTGTGGCTCGAACACAAACATCACAAAGCAGTTTCTGAGAATGCTTCAGTTTAGTTTTTCTGTGAAGATATTCCCGTTTCCAAAGAAATCTTCAAAGAGGTCCACATATCCACTTACAGATTCTACACAAAGAGAGTTTCAAAACTGCTCAATCAAAGGGAGGGTTCAACTCTGTGACTTGAATGCAATCATCACACAGAAGTTTCTGAGAATGCTTCTCTTTAGTTTTTACGTGAAGATATACCCGTTTCGAACGAAGGCCACCCAGTGGTCCAAATATCCACTTGCAGATTCTACAAAAAGAGTGTTTCAAACCTGAACTATCAAAGGAAGGTTCAACTCTGTGAGTTGAATGCAAACAGCACGAAGAAGTTTCTGAGAATGTTTGTGTTTAGTTATGGGAAGTTTATCCCGTTTCCAACGAAATCCTCAGAGAGGTCCAAATATCCACTTGCAGATTCTACCAAAAGTGTGTTTGGAAACTGCTCCATCAAGAGGCATGTTCAGCTCTGTGAGTTAATCTCCATCATCACAAAGTATTTTCTGAGAATGCTTCCGTTTGGTTTTTATAGGAAGTTCTTTCCTTTACTACCGTAGGCCTCAAAGCAGTCCAAATCTCCATTTGCAGATTCTACAAAAAGAGTGTTTCCAATCTGCTCTATCAATAGGAAAGTTCAACTCCGTGAGTGGAATGCAATCATCACAAAGTAGTTTCTCAGAATGCTTCTATGTAGTTTTTAGGTGAAGATATTTCCTTTTCCACCACAGGCCTCAAAGCCCCCCAAATGTCCACTTGCAGATTCTAGAAAAAGAGTGTTTCATAGCTGCTCTTTCAAAAGGAAAGTTCAACTCTGGGAGTTGAATACAAACATCACAAAGTAGTTTCTGAGAATGCTTCTGTCTCGTTTTTATGTGACGATGATCCCGTTTCCAATGAAATCTTCAAAGAGGTCCACATAGCCACTTGCAGATTCCAAAGAAAGAGAGTTTCAAAACTGCTCCATCACAAGGATTGTTCAACTCTGTGAGTTGAATGCAGTCATCACAGAAAACTTTCTGAGAATGCTTCTGTCTAGGTTTGATGTGAAGATATACCCGTTTCCAACGAAGGCCACGAAGTGGTCCAAATATACACTTGCAGATTCTACTACAAGGGTGTTGCAAACCTGAACTATCAAAGGAAGGTTCAACTCTGTGAGTTGAATGCAAACATCACAAAGAAGTTTCTGAGAATGCTTCCGTTTAGTTATGGGAAGTTTATCCCGTTTCCAACGAAATCCTCAGAGAGGTCCAAATATCCCCTTGCAGATTCTACAAACAGTGTGTTTGGAAACTGCTCCATCAAAACTAATGTTCAGCTCTCTGAGTTAAAGGCAATCGTCACTGAGAATTTTCTGAGAGTGCTACTGTCTGGTTTTTATATGAAGTTCTTTCCTTTCTTACCATAGGCCTCAAAGCGGTCCCAATCTCCACTTGCAGATTCTCCAAAAAGACTGTTTCCAAACTGCTCTCTCAAAAGGAATGTTCAACTCTGTGAGTTCAATGCAATCATCACAGAGTAGTTTCTGAGAATGCTTCTATGTAGTTTCTAGGAGAAGATATTTCCTTTTCCACCACAGCCCCCAAAGCCCTCCAAATGTCCATTTGCAGATCCTAAAAAAAGAGTGTTTCAAAGCTGCGCTATCAAAGGGAAAGTTCAACTCTGCGAGGTGAATGCCAACATCCCAAAGAAGTTTCTGAGAATGCCTCTGTTTAGCTTTTATGTGAAGATTATCCCGTTTCCAACGAAATCTTCAAAGAGGTCCAAATATCCACTTGCGGATCCCCCAGAAAGAGTGTTTCGAAACTGCTGCTTCAAAAGGAATCTTCAACTCTGTGAGTTGAATGCAATCATCACAAAGAAGTTTCTGACAATGCTTCTCTCTCGTTTTTCTGTGAAGATATTTCCTTTTCCACCACAGGCCTGAAAGCGCTCCAAAGGTCCACTTGCAGATTCTACGAAAAGAATGTTTCAAAACTGCTCTATGAACAGCAATGTTAAACTCTGTGGCTCGAACACAAACATCACAAAGCAGTTTCTGAGAATGCTTCAGTTTAGTTTTTCTGTGAAGATATTCCCGTTTCCAAAGAAATCTTCAAAGAGGTCCACATATCCACTTACAGATTCTACACAAAGAGAGTTTCAAAACTGCTCAATCAAAGGGAGGGTTCAACTCTGTGACTTGAATGCAATCATCACACAGAAGTTTCTGAGAATGCTTCTCTTTAGTTTTTACGTGAAGATATACCCGTTTCGAACGAAGGCCACCCAGTGGTCCAAATATCCACTTGCAGATTCTACAAAAAGAGTGTTTCAAACCTGAACTATCAAAGGAAGGTTCAACTCTGTGAGTTGAATGCAAACAGCACGAAGAAGTTTCTGAGAATGTTTGTGTTTAGTTATGGGAAGTTTATCCCGTTTCCAAGGAAATCCTCAGAGAGGTCCAAATATCCACTTGCAGATTCTACCAAAAGTGTGTTTGGAAACTGCTCCATCAAGAGGCATGTTCAGCTCTGTGAGTTAATCTCCATCATCACAAAGTATTTTCTGAGAATGCTTCCGTTTGGTTTTTATAGGAAGTTCTTTCCTTTACTACCGTAGGCCTCAAAGCAGTCCAAATCTCCATTTGCAGATTCTACAAAAAGAGTGTTTCCAATCTGCTCTATCAATAGGAAAGTTCAACTCCGTGAGTGGAATGCAATCATCACAAAGTAGTTTCTCAGAATGCTTCTATGTAGTTTTTAGGTGAAGATATTTCCTTTTCCACCACAGGCCTCAAAGCCCCCCAAATGTCCACTTGCAGATTCTAGAAAAAGAGTGTTTCATAGCTGCTCTTTCAAAAGGAAAGTTCAACTCTGGGAGTTGAATACAAACATCACAAAGTAGTTTCTGAGAATGCTTCTGTCTCGTTTTTATGTGACGATGATCCCGTTTCCAATGAAATCTTCAAAGAGGTCCACATAGCCACTTGCAGATTCCAAAGAAAGAGAGTTTCAAAACTGCTCCATCACAAGGATTGTTCAACTCTGTGAGTTGAATGCAGTCATCACAGAAAACTTTCTGAGAATGCTTCTGTCTAGGTTTGATGTGAAGATATACCCGTTTCCAACGAAGGCCACGAAGTGGTCCAAATATACACTTGCAGATTCTACTAGAAGGGTGTTGCAAACCTGAACTATCAAAGGAAGGTTCAACTCTGTGAGTTGAATGCAAACATCACAAAGAAGTTTCTGAGAATGCTTCCGTTTAGTTATGGGAAGTTTATCCCGTTTCCAACGAAATCCTCAGAGAGGTCCAAATATCCCCTTGCAGATTCTACAAACAGTGTGTTTGGAAACTGCTCCATCAAAACGAATGTTCAGCTCTCTGAGTTAAAGGCAATCGTCACTGAGAATTTTCTGAGAGTGCTACTGTCTGGTTTTTATATGAAGTTCTTTCCTTTCTTACCATAGGCCTCAAAGCGGTCCCAATCTCCACTTGCAGATTCTCCAAAAAGACTGTTTCCAAACTGCTCTCTCAAAAGGAATGTTCAACTCTGTGAGTTGAATGCAATCATCACAGAGTAGTTTCTGAGAATGCTTCTATGTAGTTTCTAGGAGAAGATATTTCCTTTTCCACCACAGCCCCCAAAGCCCTCCAAATGTCCATTTGCAGATCCTAAAAAAAGAGTGTTTCAAAGCTGCGCTATCAAAGGGAAAGTTCAACTCTGCGAGGTGAATGCCAACATCCCAAAGAAGTTTCTGAGAATGCCTCTGTTTAGCTTTTATGTGAAGATTATCCCGTTTCCAACGAAATCTTCAAAGAGGTCCAAATATCCACTTGCGGATCCCCCAGAAAGAGTGTTTCGAAACTGCTGCTTCAAAAGGAATCTTCAACTCTGTGAGTTGAATGCAATCATCACAAAGAAGTTTCTGACAATGCTTCTCTCTCGTTTTTCTGTGAAGATATTTCCTTTTCCACCACAGGCCTGAAAGCGCTCCAAAGGTCCACTTGCAGATTCTACGAAAAGAATGTTTCAAAACTGCTCTATGAACAGCAATGTTAAACTCTGTGGCTCGAACACAAACATCACAAAGCAGTTTCTGAGAATGCTTCAGTTTAGTTTTTCTGTGAAGATATTCCCGTTTCCAAAGAAATCTTCAAAGAGGTCCACATATCCACTTACAGATTCTACACAAAGAGAGTTTCAAAACTGCTCAATCAAAGGGAGGGTTCAACTCTGTGACTTGAATGCGATCATCACACAGAAGTTTCTGAGAATGCTTCTCTTTAGTTTTTACGTGAAGATATACCCGTTTCGAACGAAGGCCACCCAGTGGTCCAAATATCCACTTGCAGATTCTACAAAAAGAGTGTTTCAAACCTGAACTATCAAAGGAAGGTTCAACTCTGTGAGTTGAATGCAAACAGCACGAAGAAGTTTCTGAGAATGTTTGTGTTTAGTTATGGGAAGTTTATCCCGTTTCCAAGGAAATCCTCAGAGAGGTCCAAATATCCACTTGCAGATTCTACCAAAAGTGTGTTTGGAAACTGCTCCATCAAGAGGCATGTTCAGCTCTGTGAGTTAATCTCCATCATCACAAAGTATTTTCTGAGAATGCTTCCGTTTGGTTTTTATAGGAAGTTCTTTCCTTTACTACCGTAGGCCTCAAAGCAGTCCAAATCTCCATTTGCAGATTCTACAAAAAGAGTGTTTCCAATCTGCTCTATCAATAGGAAAGTTCAACTCCGTGAGTGGAATGCAATCATCACAAAGTAGTTTCTCAGAATGCTTCTATGTAGTTTTTAGGTGAAGATATTTCCTTTTCCACCACAGGCCTCAAAGCCCCCCAAATGTCCACTTGCAGATTCTAGAAAAAGAGTGTTTCATAGCTGCTCTTTCAAAAGGAAAGTTCAACTCTGGGAGTTGAATACAAACATCACAAAGTAGTTTCTGAGAATGCTTCTGTCTCGTTTTTATGTGACGATGATCCCGTTTCCAATGAAATCTTCAAAGAGGTCCACATAGCCACTTGCAGATTCCAAAGAAAGAGAGTTTCAAAACTGCTCCATCACAAGGATTGTTCAACTCTGTGAGTTGAATGCAGTCATCACAGAAAACTTTCTGAGAATGCTTCTGTCTAGGTTTGATGTGAAGATATACCCGTTTCCAACGAAGGCCACGAAGTGGTCCAAATATACACTTGCAGATTCTACTAGAAGGGTGTTGCAAACCTGAACTATCAAAGGAAGGTTCAACTCTGTGAGTTGAATGCAAACATCACAAAGAAGTTTCTGAGAATGCTTCCGTTTAGTTATGGGAAGTTTATCCCGTTTCCAACGAAATCCTCAGAGAGGTCCAAATATCCCCTTGCAGATTCTACAAACAGTGTGTTTGGAAACTGCTCCATCAAAACGAATGTTCAGCTCTCTGAGTTAAAGGCAATCGTCACTGAGAATTTTCTGAGAGTGCTACTGTCTGGTTTTTATATGAAGTTCTTTCCTTTCTTACCATAGGCCTCAAAGCGGTCCCAATCTCCACTTGCAGATTCTCCAAAAAGACTGTTTCCAAACTGCTCTCTCAAAAGGAATGTTCAACTCTGTGAGTTGAATGCAATCATCACAGAGTAGTTTCTGAGAATGCTTCTATGTAGTTTCTAGGAGAAGATATTTCCTTTTCCACCACAGCCCCCAAAGCCCTCCAAATGTCCATTTGCAGATCCTAAAAAAAGAGTGTTTCAAAGCTGCGCTATCAAAGGGAAAGTTCAACTCTGCGAGGTGAATGCCAACATCCCAAAGAAGTTTCTGAGAATGCCTCTGTTTAGCTTTTATGTGAAGATTATCCCGTTTCCAACGAAATCTTCAAAGAGGTCCAAATATCCACTTGCGGATCCCCCAGAAAGTGTGTTTCGAAACTGCTGCTTCAAAAGGAATCTTCAACTCTGTGAGTTGAATGCAATCATCACAAAGAAGTTTCTGACAATGCTTCTCTCTCGTTTTTCTGTGAAGATATTTCCTTTTCCACCACAGGCCTGAAAGCGCTCCAAAGGTCCACTTGCAGATTCTACGAAAAGAATGTTTCAAAACTGCTCTATGAACAGCAATGTTAAACTCTGTGGCTCGAACACAAACATCACAAAGCAGTTTCTGAGAATGCTTCAGTTTAGTTTTTCTGTGAAGATATTCCCGTTTCCAAAGAAATCTTCAAAGAGGTCCACATATCCACTTACAGATTCTACACAAAGAGAGTTTCAAAACTGCTCAATCAAAGGGAGGGTTCAACTCTGTGACTTGAATGCAATCATCACACAGAAGTTTCTGAGAATGCTTCTCTTTAGTTTTTACGTGAAGATATACCCGTTTCGAACGAAGGCCACCCAGGGGTCCAAATATCCACTTGCAGATTCTACAAAAAGAGTGTTTCAAACCTGAACTATCAAAGGAAGGTTCAACTCTGTGAGTTGAATGCAAACAGCACGAAGAAGTTTCTGAGAATGTTTGTGTTTAGTTATGGGAAGTTTATCCCGTTTCCAACGAAATCCTCAGAGAGGTCCAAATATCCACTTGCAGATTCTACCAAAAGTGTGTTTGGAAACTGCTCCATCAAGAGGCATGTTCAGCTCTGTGAGTTAATCTCCATCATCACAAAGTATTTTCTGAGAATGCTTCCGTTTGGTTTTTATAGGAAGTTCTTTCCTTTACTACCGTAGGCCTCAAAGCAGTCCAAATCTCCATTTGCAGATTCTACAAAAAGAGTGTTTCCAATCTGCTCTATCAATAGGAATGTTCAACTCCGTGAGTGGAATGCAATCATCACAAAGTAGTTTCTCAGAATGCTTCTATGTAGTTTTTAGGTGAAGATATTTCCTTTTCCACCACAGGCCTCAAAGCCCCCCAAATGTCCACTTGCAGATTCTAGAAAAAGAGTGTTTCATAGCTGCTCTTTCAAAAGGAAAGTTCAACTCTGGGAGTTGAATACAAACATCACAAAGTAGTTTCTGAGAATGCTTCTGTCTCGTTTTTATGTGACGATGATCCCGTTTCCAATGAAATCTTCAAAGAGGTCCACATAGCCACTTGCAGATTCCAAAGAAAGAGAGTTTCAAAACTGCTCCATCACAAGGATTGTTCAACTCTGTGAGTTGAATGCAGTCATCACAGAAAACTTTCTGAGAATGCTTCTGTCTAGGTTTGATGTGAAGATATACCCGTTTCCAACGAAGGCCACGAAGTGGTCCAAATATACACTTGCAGATTCTACTAGAAGGGTGTTGCAAACCTGAACTATCAAAGGAAGGTTCAACTCTGTGAGTTGAATGCAAACATCACAAAGAAGTTTCTGAGAATGCTTCCGTTTAGTTATGGGAAGTTTATCCCGTTTCCAACGAAATCCTCAGAGAGGTCCAAATATCCCCTTGCAGATTCTACAAACAGTGTGTTTGGAAACTGCTCCATCAAAACGAATGTTCAGCTCTCTGAGTTAAAGGCAATCGTCACTGAGAATTTTCTGAGAGTGCTACTGTCTGGTTTTTATATGAAGTTCTTTCCTTTCTTACCATAGGCCTCAAAGCGGTCCCAATCTCCACTTGCAGATTCTCCAAAAAGACTGTTTCCAAACTGCTCTCTCAAAAGGAATGTTCAACTCTGTGAGTTGAATGCAATCATCACAGAGTAGTTTCTGAGAATGCTTCTATGTAGTTTCTAGGAGAAGATATTTCCTTTTCCACCACAGCCCCCAAAGCCCTCCAAATGTCCATTTGCAGATCCTAAAAAAAGAGTGTTTCAAAGCTGCGCTATCAAAGGGAAAGTTCAACTCTGCGAGGTGAATGCCAACATCCCAAAGAAGTTTCTGAGAATGCCTCTGTTTAGCTTTTATGTGAAGATTATCCCGTTTCCAACGAAATCTTCAAAGAGGTCCAAATATCCACTTGCGGATCCCCCAGAAAGAGTGTTTCGAAACTGCTGCTTCAAAAGGAATCTTCAACTCTGTGAGTTGAATGCAATCATCACAAAGAAGTTTCTGACAATGCTTCTCTCTCGTTTTTCTGTGAAGATATTTCCTTTTCCACCACAGGCCTGAAAGCGCTCCAAAGGTCCACTTGCAGATTCTACGAAAAGAATGTTTCAAAACTGCTCTATGAACAGCAATGTTAAACTCTGTGGCTCGAACACAAACATCACAAAGCAGTTTCTGAGAATGCTTCAGTTTAGTTTTTCTGTGAAGATATTCCCGTTTCCAAAGAAATCTTCAAAGAGGTCCACATATCCACTTACAGATTCTACACAAAGAGAGTTTCAAAACTGCTCAATCAAAGGGAGGGTTCAACTCTGTGACTTGAATGCGATCATCACACAGAAGTTTCTGAGAATGCTTCTCTTTAGTTTTTACGTGAAGATATACCCGTTTCGAACGAAGGCCACCCAGTGGTCCAAATATCCACTTGCAGATTCTACAAAAAGAGTGTTTCAAACCTGAACTATCAAAGGAAGGTTCAACTCTGTGAGTTGAATGCAAACAGCACGAAGAAGTTTCTGAGAATGTTTGTGTTTAGTTATGGGAAGTTTATCCCGTTTCCAAGGAAATCCTCAGAGAGGTCCAAATATCCACTTGCAGATTCTACCAAAAGTGTGTTTGGAAACTGCTCCATCAAGAGGCATGTTCAGCTCTGTGAGTTAATCTCCATCATCACAAAGTATTTTCTGAGAATGCTTCCGTTTGGTTTTTATAGGAAGTTCTTTCCTTTACTACCGTAGGCCTCAAAGCAGTCCAAATCTCCATTTGCAGATTCTACAAAAAGAGTGTTTCCAATCTGCTCTATCAATAGGAAAGTTCAACTCCGTGAGTGGAATGCAATCATCACAAAGTAGTTTCTCAGAATGCTTCTATGTAGTTTTTAGGTGAAGATATTTCCTTTTCCACCACAGGCCTCAAAGCCCCCCAAATGTCCACTTGCAGATTCTAGAAAAAGAGTGTTTCATAGCTGCTCTTTCAAAAGGAAAGTTCAACTCTGGGAGTTGAATACAAACATCACAAAGTAGTTTCTGAGAATGCTTCTGTCTCGTTTTTATGTGACGATGATCCCGTTTCCAATGAAATCTTCAAAGAGGTCCACATAGCCACTTGCAGATTCCAAAGAAAGAGAGTTTCAAAACTGCTCCATCACAAGGATTGTTCAACTCTGTGAGTTGAATGCAGTCATCACAGAAAACTTTCTGAGAATGCTTCTGTCTAGGTTTGATGTGAAGATATACCCGTTTCCAACGAAGGCCACGAAGTGGTCCAAATATACACTTGCAGATTCTACTAGAAGGGTGTTGCAAACCTGAACTATCAAAGGAAGGTTCAACTCTGTGAGTTGAATGCAAACATCACAAAGAAGTTTCTGAGAATGCTTCCGTTTAGTTATGGGAAGTTTATCCCGTTTCCAACGAAATCCTCAGAGAGGTCCAAATATCCCCTTGCAGATTCTACAAACAGTGTGTTTGGAAACTGCTCCATCAAAACGAATGTTCAGCTCTCTGAGTTAAAGGCAATCGTCACTGAGAATTTTCTGAGAGTGCTACTGTCTGGTTTTTATATGAAGTTCTTTCCTTTCTTACCATAGGCCTCAAAGCGGTCCCAATCTCCACTTGCAGATTCTCCAAAAAGACTGTTTCCAAACTGCTCTCTCAAAAGGAATGTTCAACTCTGTGAGTTGAATGCAATCATCACAGAGTAGTTTCTGAGAATGCTTCTATGTAGTTTCTAGGAGAAGATATTTCCTTTTCCACCACAGCCCCCAAAGCCCTCCAAATGTCCATTTGCAGATCCTAAAAAAAGAGTGTTTCAAAGCTGCGCTATCAAAGGGAAAGTTCAACTCTGCGAGGTGAATGCCAACATCCCAAAGAAGTTTCTGAGAATGCCTCTGTTTAGCTTTTATGTGAAGATTATCCCGTTTCCAACGAAATCTTCAAAGAGGTCCAAATATCCACTTGCGGATCCCCCAGAAAGAGTGTTTCGAAACTGCTGCTTCAAAAGGAATCTTCAACTCTGTGAGTTGAATGCAATCATCACAAAGAAGTTTCTGACAATGCTTCTCTCTCGTTTTTCTGTGAAGATATTTCCTTTTCCACCACAGGCCTGAAAGCGCTCCAAAGGTCCACTTGCAGATTCTACGAAAAGAATGTTTCAAAACTGCTCTATGAACAGCAATGTTAAACTCTGTGGCTCGAACACAAACATCACAAAGCAGTTTCTGAGAATGCTTCAGTTTAGTTTTTCTGTGAAGATATTCCCGTTTCCAAAGAAATCTTCAAAGAGGTCCACATATCCACTTACAGATTCTACACAAAGAGAGTTTCAAAACTGCTCAATCAAAGGGAGGGTTCAACTCTGTGACTTGAATGCAATCATCACACAGAAGTTTCTGAGAATGCTTCTCTTTAGTTTTTACGTGAAGATATACCCGTTTCGAACGAAGGCCACCCAGTGGTCCAAATATCCACTTGCAGATTCTACAAAAAGAGTGTTTCAAACCTGAACTATCAAAGGAAGGTTCAACTCTGTGAGTTGAATGCAAACAGCACGAAGAAGTTTCTGAGAATGTTTGTGTTTAGTTATGGGAAGTTTATCCCGTTTCCAAGGAAATCCTCAGAGAGGTCCAAATATCCACTTGCAGATTCTACCAAAAGTGTGTTTGGAAACTGCTCCATCAAGAGGCATGTTCAGCTCTGTGAGTTAATCTCCATCATCACAAAGTATTTTCTGAGAATGCTTCCGTTTGGTTTTTATAGGAAGTTCTTTCCTTTACTACCGTAGGCCTCAAAGCAGTCCAAATCTCCATTTGCAGATTCTACAAAAAGAGTGTTTCCAATCTGCTCTATCAATAGGAAAGTTCAACTCCGTGAGTGGAATGCAATCATCACAAAGTAGTTTCTCAGAATGCTTCTATGTAGTTTTTAGGTGAAGATATTTCCTTTTCCACCACAGGCCTCAAAGCCCCCCAAATGTCCACTTGCAGATTCTAGAAAAAGAGTGTTTCATAGCTGCTCTTTCAAAAGGAAAGTTCAACTCTGGGAGTTGAATACAAACATCACAAAGTAGTTTCTGAGAATGCTTCTGTCTCGTTTTTATGTGACGATGATCCCGTTTCCAATGAAATCTTCAAAGAGGTCCACATAGCCACTTGCAGATTCCAAAGAAAGAGAGTTTCAAAACTGCTCCATCACAAGGATTGTTCAACTCTGTGAGTTGAATGCAGTCATCACAGAAAACTTTCTGAGAATGCTTCTGTCTAGGTTTGATGTGAAGATATACCCGTTTCCAACGAAGGCCACGAAGTGGTCCAAATATACACTTGCAGATTCTACTAGAAGGGTGTTGCAAACCTGAACTATCAAAGGAAGGTTCAACTCTGTGAGTTGAATGCAAACATCACAAAGAAGTTTCTGAGAATGCTTCCGTTTAGTTATGGGAAGTTTATCCCGTTTCCAACGAAATCCTCAGAGAGGTCCAAATATCCCCTTGCAGATTCTACAAACAGTGTGTTTGGAAACTGCTCCATCAAAACGAATGTTCAGCTCTCTGAGTTAAAGGCAATCGTCACTGAGAATTTTCTGAGAGTGCTACTGTCTGGTTTTTATATGAAGTTCTTTCCTTTCTTACCATAGGCCTCAAAGCGGTCCCAATCTCCACTTGCAGATTCTCCAAAAAGACTGTTTCCAAACTGCTCTCTCAAAAGGAATGTTCAACTCTGTGAGTTGAATGCAATCATCACAGAGTAGTTTCTGAGAATGCTTCTATGTAGTTTCTAGGAGAAGATATTTCCTTTTCCACCACAGCCCCCAAAGCCCTCCAAATGTCCATTTGCAGATCCTAAAAAAAGAGTGTTTCAAAGCTGCGCTATCAAAGGGAAAGTTCAACTCTGCGAGGTGAATGCCAACATCCCAAAGAAGTTTCTGAGAATGCCTCTGTTTAGCTTTTATGTGAAGATTATCCCGTTTCCAACGAAATCTTCAAAGAGGTCCAAATATCCACTTGCGGATCCCCCAGAAAGAGTGTTTCGAAACTGCTGCTTCAAAAGGAATCTTCAACTCTGTGAGTTGAATGCAATCATCACAAAGAAGTTTCTGACAATGCTTCTCTCTCGTTTTTCTGTGAAGATATTTCCTTTTCCACCACAGGCCTGAAAGCGCTCCAAAGGTCCACTTGCAGATTCTACGAAAAGAATGTTTCAAAACTGCTCTATGAACAGCAATGTTAAACTCTGTGGCTCGAACACAAACATCACAAAGCAGTTTCTGAGAATGCTTCAGTTTAGTTTTTCTGTGAAGATATTCCCGTTTCCAAAGAAATCTTCAAAGAGGTCCACATATCCACTTACAGATTCTACACAAAGAGAGTTTCAAAACTGCTCAATCAAAGGGAGGGTTCAACTCTGTGACTTGAATGCAATCATCACACAGAAGTTTCTGAGAATGCTTCTCTTTAGTTTTTACGTGAAGATATACCCGTTTCGAACGAAGGCCACCCAGTGGTCCAAATATCCACTTGCAGATTCTACAAAAAGAGTGTTTCAAACCTGAACTATCAAAGGAAGGTTCAACTCTGTGAGTTGAATGCAAACAGCACGAAGAAGTTTCTGAGAATGTTTGTGTTTAGTTATGGGAAGTTTATCCCGTTTCCAACGAAATCCTCAGAGAGGTCCAAATATCCACTTGCAGATTCTACCAAAAGTGTGTTTGGAAACTGCTCCATCAAGAGGCATGTTCAGCTCTGTGAGTTAATCTCCATCATCACAAAGTATTTTCTGAGAATGCTTCCGTTTGGTTTTTATAGGAAGTTCTTTCCTTTACTACCGTAGGCCTCAAAGCAGTCCAAATCTCCATTTGCAGATTCTACAAAAAGAGTGTTTCCAATCTGCTCTATCAATAGGAAAGTTCAACTCCGTGAGTGGAATGCAATCATCACAAAGTAGTTTCTCAGAATGCTTCTATGTAGTTTTTAGGTGAAGATATTTCCTTTTCCACCACAGGCCTCAAAGCCCCCCAAATGTCCACTTGCAGATTCTAGAAAAAGAGTGTTTCATAGCTGCTCTTTCAAAAGGAAAGTTCAACTCTGGGAGTTGAATACAAACATCACAAAGTAGTTTCTGAGAATGCTTCTGTCTCGTTTTTATGTGACGATGATCCCGTTTCCAATGAAATCTTCAAAGAGGTCCACATAGCCACTTGCAGATTCCAAAGAAAGAGAGTTTCAAAACTGCTCCATCACAAGGATTGTTCAACTCTGTGAGTTGAATGCAGTCATCACAGAAAACTTTCTGAGAATGCTTCTGTCTAGGTTTGATGTGAAGATATACCCGTTTCCAACGAAGGCCACGAAGTGGTCCAAATATACACTTGCAGATTCTACTAGAAGGGTGTTGCAAACCTGAACTATCAAAGGAAGGTTCAACTCTGTGAGTTGAATGCAAACATCACAAAGAAGTTTCTGAGAATGCTTCCGTTTAGTTATGGGAAGTTTATCCCGTTTCCAACGAAATCCTCAGAGAGGTCCAAATATCCCCTTGCAGATTCTACAAACAGTGTGTTTGGAAACTGCTCCATCAAAACTAATGTTCAGCTCTCTGAGTTAAAGGCAATCGTCACTGAGAATTTTCTGAGAGTGCTACTGTCTGGTTTTTATATGAAGTTCTTTCCTTTCTTACCATAGGCCTCAAAGCGGTCCCAATCTCCACTTGCAGATTCTCCAAAAAGACTGTTTCCAAACTGCTCTCTCAAAAGGAATGTTCAACTCTGTGAGTTGAATGCAATCATCACAGAGTAGTTTCTGAGAATGCTTCTATGTAGTTTCTAGGAGAAGATATTTCCTTTTCCACCACAGCCCCCAAAGCCCTCCAAATGTCCATTTGCAGATCCTAAAAAAAGAGTGTTTCAAAGCTGCGCTATCAAAGGGAAAGTTCAACTCTGCGAGGTGAATGCCAACATCCCAAAGAAGTTTCTGAGAATGCCTCTGTTTAGCTTTTATGTGAAGATTATCCCGTTTCCAACGAAATCTTCAAAGAGGTCCAAATATCCACTTGCGGATCCCCCAGAAAGTGTGTTTCGAAACTGCTGCTTCAAAAGGAATCTTCAACTCTGTGAGTTGAATGCAATCATCACAAAGAAGTTTCTGACAATGCTTCTCTCTCGTTTTTCTGTGAAGATATTTCCTTTTCCACCACAGGCCTGAAAGCGCTCCAAAGGTCCACTTGCAGATTCTACGAAAAGAATGTTTCAAAACTGCTCTATGAACAGCAATGTTAAACTCTGTGGCTCGAACACAAACATCACAAAGCAGTTTCTGAGAATGCTTCAGTTTAGTTTTTCTGTGAAGATATTCCCGTTTCCAAAGAAATCTTCAAAGAGGTCCACATATCCACTTACAGATTCTACACAAAGAGAGTTTCAAAACTGCTCAATCAAAGGGAGGGTTCAACTCTGTGACTTGAATGCAATCATCACACAGAAGTTTCTGAGAATGCTTCTCTTTAGTTTTTACGTGAAGATATACCCGTTTCGAACGAAGGCCACCCAGTGGTCCAAATATCCACTTGCAGATTCTACAAAAAGAGTGTTTCAAACCTGAACTATCAAAGGAAGGTTCAACTCTGTGAGTTGAATGCAAACAGCACGAAGAAGTTTCTGAGAATGTTTGTGTTTAGTTATGGGAAGTTTATCCCGTTTCCAACGAAATCCTCAGAGAGGTCCAAATATCCACTTGCAGATTCTACCAAAAGTGTGTTTGGAAACTGCTCCATCAAGAGGCATGTTCAGCTCTGTGAGTTAATCTCCATCATCACAAAGTATTTTCTGAGAATGCTTCCGTTTGGTTTTTATAGGAAGTTCTTTCCTTTACTACCGTAGGCCTCAAAGCAGTCCAAATCTCCATTTGCAGATTCTACAAAAAGAGTGTTTCCAATCTGCTCTATCAATAGGAAAGTTCAACTCCGTGAGTGGAATGCAATCATCACAAAGTAGTTTCTCAGAATGCTTCTATGTAGTTTTTAGGTGAAGATATTTCCTTTTCCACCACAGGCCTCAAAGCCCCCCAAATGTCCACTTGCAGATTCTAGAAAAAGAGTGTTTCATAGCTGCTCTTTCAAAAGGAAAGTTCAACTCTGGGAGTTGAATACAAACATCACAAAGTAGTTTCTGAGAATGCTTCTGTCTCGTTTTTATGTGACGATGATCCCGTTTCCAATGAAATCTTCAAAGAGGTCCACATAGCCACTTGCAGATTCCAAAGAAAGAGAGTTTCAAAACTGCTCCATCACAAGGATTGTTCAACTCTGTGAGTTGAATGCAGTCATCACAGAAAACTTTCTGAGAATGCTTCTGTCTAGGTTTGATGTGAAGATATACCCGTTTCCAACGAAGGCCACGAAGTGGTCCAAATATACACTTGCAGATTCTACTAGAAGGGTGTTGCAAACCTGAACTATCAAAGGAAGGTTCAACTCTGTGAGTTGAATGCAAACATCACAAAGAAGTTTCTGAGAATGCTTCCGTTTAGTTATGGGAAGTTTATCCCGTTTCCAACGAAATCCTCAGAGAGGTCCAAATATCCCCTTGCAGATTCTACAAACAGTGTGTTTGGAAACTGCTCCATCAAAACTAATGTTCAGCTCTCTGAGTTAAAGGCAATCGTCACTGAGAATTTTCTGAGAGTGCTACTGTCTGGTTTTTATATGAAGTTCTTTCCTTTCTTACCATAGGCCTCAAAGCGGTCCCAATCTCCACTTGCAGATTCTCCAAAAAGACTGTTTCCAAACTGCTCTCTCAAAAGGAATGTTCAACTCTGTGAGTTGAATGCAATCATCACAGAGTAGTTTCTGAGAATGCTTCTATGTAGTTTCTAGGAGAAGATATTTCCTTTTCCACCACAGCCCCCAAAGCCCTCCAAATGTCCATTTGCAGATCCTAAAAAAAGAGTGTTTCAAAGCTGCGCTATCAAAGGGAAAGTTCAACTCTGCGAGGTGAATGCCAACATCCCAAAGAAGTTTCTGAGAATGCCTCTGTTTAGCTTTTATGTGAAGATTATCCCGTTTCCAACGAAATCTTCAAAGAGGTCCAAATATCCACTTGCGGATCCCCCAGAAAGTGTGTTTCGAAACTGCTGCTTCAAAAGGAATCTTCAACTCTGTGAGTTGAATGCAATCATCACAAAGAAGTTTCTGACAATGCTTCTCTCTCGTTTTTCTGTGAAGATATTTCCTTTTCCACCACAGGCCTGAAAGCGCTCCAAAGGTCCACTTGCAGATTCTACGAAAAGAATGTTTCAAAACTGCTCTATGAACAGCAATGTTAAACTCTGTGGCTCGAACACAAACATCACAAAGCAGTTTCTGAGAATGCTTCAGTTTAGTTTTTCTGTGAAGATATTCCCGTTTCCAAAGAAATCTTCAAAGAGGTCCACATATCCACTTACAGATTCTACACAAAGAGAGTTTCAAAACTGCTCAATCAAAGGGAGGGTTCAACTCTGTGACTTGAATGCAATCATCACACAGAAGTTTCTGAGAATGCTTCTCTTTAGTTTTTACGTGAAGATATACCCGTTTCGAACGAAGGCCACCCAGGGGTCCAAATATCCACTTGCAGATTCTACAAAAAGAGTGTTTCAAACCTGAACTATCAAAGGAAGGTTCAACTCTGTGAGTTGAATGCAAACAGCACGAAGAAGTTTCTGAGAATGTTTGTGTTTAGTTATGGGAAGTTTATCCCGTTTCCAACGAAATCCTCAGAGAGGTCCAAATATCCACTTGCAGATTCTACCAAAAGTGTGTTTGGAAACTGCTCCATCAAGAGGCATGTTCAGCTCTGTGAGTTAATCTCCATCATCACAAAGTATTTTCTGAGAATGCTTCCGTTTGGTTTTTATAGGAAGTTCTTTCCTTTACTACCGTAGGCCTCAAAGCAGTCCAAATCTCCATTTGCAGATTCTACAAAAAGAGTGTTTCCAATCTGCTCTATCAATAGGAATGTTCAACTCCGTGAGTGGAATGCAATCATCACAAAGTAGTTTCTCAGAATGCTTCTATGTAGTTTTTAGGTGAAGATATTTCCTTTTCCACCACAGGCCTCAAAGCCCCCCAAATGTCCACTTGCAGATTCTAGAAAAAGAGTGTTTCATAGCTGCTCTTTCAAAAGGAAAGTTCAACTCTGGGAGTTGAATACAAACATCACAAAGTAGTTTCTGAGAATGCTTCTGTCTCGTTTTTATGTGACGATGATCCCGTTTCCAATGAAATCTTCAAAGAGGTCCACATAGCCACTTGCAGATTCCAAAGAAAGAGAGTTTCAAAACTGCTCCATCACAAGGATTGTTCAACTCTGTGAGTTGAATGCAGTCATCACAGAAAACTTTCTGAGAATGCTTCTGTCTAGGTTTGATGTGAAGATATACCCGTTTCCAACGAAGGCCACGAAGTGGTCCAAATATACACTTGCAGATTCTACTAGAAGGGTGTTGCAAACCTGAACTATCAAAGGAAGGTTCAACTCTGTGAGTTGAATGCAAACATCACAAAGAAGTTTCTGAGAATGCTTCCGTTTAGTTATGGGAAGTTTATCCCGTTTCCAACGAAATCCTCAGAGAGGTCCAAATATCCCCTTGCAGATTCTACAAACAGTGTGTTTGGAAACTGCTCCATCAAAACGAATGTTCAGCTCTCTGAGTTAAAGGCAATCGTCACTGAGAATTTTCTGAGAGTGCTACTGTCTGGTTTTTATATGAAGTTCTTTCCTTTCTTACCATAGGCCTCAAAGCGGTCCCAATCTCCACTTGCAGATTCTCCAAAAAGACTGTTTCCAAACTGCTCTCTCAAAAGGAATGTTCAACTCTGTGAGTTGAATGCAATCATCACAGAGTAGTTTCTGAGAATGCTTCTATGTAGTTTCTAGGAGAAGATATTTCCTTTTCCACCACAGCCCCCAAAGCCCTCCAAATGTCCATTTGCAGATCCTAAAAAAAGAGTGTTTCAAAGCTGCGCTATCAAAGGGAAAGTTCAACTCTGCGAGGTGAATGCCAACATCCCAAAGAAGTTTCTGAGAATGCCTCTGTTTAGCTTTTATGTGAAGATTATCCCGTTTCCAACGAAATCTTCAAAGAGGTCCAAATATCCACTTGCGGATCCCCCAGAAAGAGTGTTTCGAAACTGCTGCTTCAAAAGGAATCTTCAACTCTGTGAGTTGAATGCAATCATCACAAAGAAGTTTCTGACAATGCTTCTCTCTCGTTTTTCTGTGAAGATATTTCCTTTTCCACCACAGGCCTGAAAGCGCTCCAAAGGTCCACTTGCAGATTCTACGAAAAGAATGTTTCAAAACTGCTCTATGAACAGCAATGTTAAACTCTGTGGCTCGAACACAAACATCACAAAGCAGTTTCTGAGAATGCTTCAGTTTAGTTTTTCTGTGAAGATATTCCCGTTTCCAAAGAAATCTTCAAAGAGGTCCACATATCCACTTACAGATTCTACACAAAGAGAGTTTCAAAACTGCTCAATCAAAGGGAGGGTTCAACTCTGTGACTTGAATGCGATCATCACACAGAAGTTTCTGAGAATGCTTCTCTTTAGTTTTTACGTGAAGATATACCCGTTTCGAACGAAGGCCACCCAGTGGTCCAAATATCCACTTGCAGATTCTACAAAAAGAGTGTTTCAAACCTGAACTATCAAAGGAAGGTTCAACTCTGTGAGTTGAATGCAAACAGCACGAAGAAGTTTCTGAGAATGTTTGTGTTTAGTTATGGGAAGTTTATCCCGTTTCCAAGGAAATCCTCAGAGAGGTCCAAATATCCACTTGCAGATTCTACCAAAAGTGTGTTTGGAAACTGCTCCATCAAGAGGCATGTTCAGCTCTGTGAGTTAATCTCCATCATCACAAAGTATTTTCTGAGAATGCTTCCGTTTGGTTTTTATAGGAAGTTCTTTCCTTTACTACCGTAGGCCTCAAAGCAGTCCAAATCTCCATTTGCAGATTCTACAAAAAGAGTGTTTCCAATCTGCTCTATCAATAGGAAAGTTCAACTCCGTGAGTGGAATGCAATCATCACAAAGTAGTTTCTCAGAATGCTTCTATGTAGTTTTTAGGTGAAGATATTTCCTTTTCCACCACAGGCCTCCAAGCCCCCCAAATGTCCACTTGCAGATTCTAGAAAAAGAGTGTTTCATAGCTGCTCTTTCAAAAGGAAAGTTCAACTCTGGGAGTTGAATACAAACATCACAAAGTAGTTTCTGAGAATGCTTCTGTCTCGTTTTTATGTGACGATGATCCCGTTTCCAATGAAATCTTCAAAGAGGTCCACATAGCCACTTGCAGATTCCAAAGAAAGAGAGTTTCAAAACTGCTCCATCACAAGGATTGTTCAACTCTGTGAGTTGAATGCAGTCATCACAGAAAACTTTCTGAGAATGCTTCTGTCTAGGTTTGATGTGAAGATATACCCGTTTCCAACGAAGGCCACGAAGTGGTCCAAATATACACTTGCAGATTCTACTAGAAGGGTGTTGCAAACCTGAACTATCAAAGGAAGGTTCAACTCTGTGAGTTGAATGCAAACATCACAAAGAAGTTTCTGAGAATGCTTCCGTTTAGTTATGGGAAGTTTATCCCGTTTCCAACGAAATCCTCAGAGAGGTCCAAATATCCCCTTGCAGATTCTACAAACAGTGTGTTTGGAAACTGCTCCATCAAAACGAATGTTCAGCTCTCTGAGTTAAAGGCAATCGTCACTGAGAATTTTCTGAGAGTGCTACTGTCTGGTTTTTATATGAAGTTCTTTCCTTTCTTACCATAGGCCTCAAAGCGGTCCCAATCTCCACTTGCAGATTCTCCAAAAAGACTGTTTCCAAACTGCTCTCTCAAAAGGAATGTTCAACTCTGTGAGTTGAATGCAATCATCACAGAGTAGTTTCTGAGAATGCTTCTATGTAGTTTCTAGGAGAAGATATTTCCTTTTCCACCACAGCCCCCAAAGCCCTCCAAATGTCCATTTGCAGATCCTAAAAAAAGAGTGTTTCAAAGCTGCGCTATCAAAGGGAAAGTTCAACTCTGCGAGGTGAATGCCAACATCCCAAAGAAGTTTCTGAGAATGCCTCTGTTTAGCTTTTATGTGAAGATTATCCCGTTTCCAACGAAATCTTCAAAGAGGTCCAAATATCCACTTGCGGATCCCCCAGAAAGAGTGTTTCGAAACTGCTGCTTCAAAAGGAATCTTCAACTCTGTGAGTTGAATGCAATCATCACAAAGAAGTTTCTGACAATGCTTCTCTCTCGTTTTTCTGTGAAGATATTTCCTTTTCCACCACAGGCCTGAAAGCGCTCCAAAGGTCCACTTGCAGATTCTACGAAAAGAATGTTTCAAAACTGCTCTATGAACAGCAATGTTAAACTCTGTGGCTCGAACACAAACATCACAAAGCAGTTTCTGAGAATGCTTCAGTTTAGTTTTTCTGTGAAGATATTCCCGTTTCCAAAGAAATCTTCAAAGAGGTCCACATATCCACTTACAGATTCTACACAAAGAGAGTTTCAAAACTGCTCAATCAAAGGGAGGGTTCAACTCTGTGACTTGAATGCAATCATCACACAGAAGTTTCTGAGAATGCTTCTCTTTAGTTTTTACGTGAAGATATACCCGTTTCGAACGAAGGCCACCCAGTGGTCCAAATATCCACTTGCAGATTCTACAAAAAGAGTGTTTCAAACCTGAACTATCAAAGGAAGGTTCAACTCTGTGAGTTGAATGCAAACAGCACGAAGAAGTTTCTGAGAATGTTTGTGTTTAGTTATGGGAAGTTTATCCCGTTTCCAAGGAAATCCTCAGAGAGGTCCAAATATCCACTTGCAGATTCTACCAAAAGTGTGTTTGGAAACTGCTCCATCAAGAGGCATGTTCAGCTCTGTGAGTTAATCTCCATCATCACAAAGTATTTTCTGAGAATGCTTCCGTTTGGTTTTTATAGGAAGTTCTTTCCTTTACTACCGTAGGCCTCAAAGCAGTCCAAATCTCCATTTGCAGATTCTACAAAAAGAGTGTTTCCAATCTGCTCTATCAATAGGAATGTTCAACTCCGTGAGTGGAATGCAATCATCACAAAGTAGTTTCTCAGAATGCTTCTATGTAGTTTTTAGGTGAAGATATTTCCTTTTCCACCACAGGCCTCAAAGCCCCCCAAATGTCCACTTGCAGATTCTAGAAAAAGAGTGTTTCATAGCTGCTCTTTCAAAAGGAAAGTTCAACTCTGGGAGTTGAATACAAACATCACAAAGTAGTTTCTGAGAATGCTTCTGTCTCGTTTTTATGTGACGATGATCCCGTTTCCAATGAAATCTTCAAAGAGGTCCACATAGCCACTTGCAGATTCCAAAGAAAGAGAGTTTCAAAACTGCTCCATCACAAGGATTGTTCAACTCTGTGAGTTGAATGCAGTCATCACAGAAAACTTTCTGAGAATGCTTCTGTCTAGGTTTGATGTGAAGATATACCCGTTTCCAACGAAGGCCACGAAGTGGTCCAAATATACACTTGCAGATTCTACTAGAAGGGTGTTGCAAACCTGAACTATCAAAGGAAGGTTCAACTCTGTGAGTTGAATGCAAACATCACAAAGAAGTTTCTGAGAATGCTTCCGTTTAGTTATGGGAAGTTTATCCCGTTTCCAACGAAATCCTCAGAGAGGTCCAAATATCCCCTTGCAGATTCTACAAACAGTGTGTTTGGAAACTGCTCCATCAAAACGAATGTTCAGCTCTCTGAGTTAAAGGCAATCGTCACTGAGAATTTTCTGAGAGTGCTACTGTCTGGTTTTTATATGAAGTTCTTTCCTTTCTTACCATAGGCCTCAAAGCGGTCCCAATCTCCACTTGCAGATTCTCCAAAAAGACTGTTTCCAAACTGCTCTCTCAAAAGGAATGTTCAACTCTGTGAGTTGAATGCAATCATCACAGAGTAGTTTCTGAGAATGCTTCTATGTAGTTTCTAGGAGAAGATATTTCCTTTTCCACCACAGCCCCCAAAGCCCTCCAAATGTCCATTTGCAGATCCTAAAAAAAGAGTGTTTCAAAGCTGCGCTATCAAAGGGAAAGTTCAACTCTGCGAGGTGAATGCCAACATCCCAAAGAAGTTTCTGAGAATGCCTCTGTTTAGCTTTTATGTGAAGATTATCCCGTTTCCAACGAAATCTTCAAAGAGGTCCAAATATCCACTTGCGGATCCCCCAGAAAGAGTGTTTCGAAACTGCTGCTTCAAAAGGAATCTTCAACTCTGTGAGTTGAATGCAATCATCACAAAGAAGTTTCTGACAATGCTTCTCTCTCGTTTTTCTGTGAAGATATTTCCTTTTCCACCACAGGCCTGAAAGCGCTCCAAAGGTCCACTTGCAGATTCTACGAAAAGAATGTTTCAAAACTGCTCTATGAACAGCAATGTTAAACTCTGTGGCTCGAACACAAACATCACAAAGCAGTTTCTGAGAATGCTTCAGTTTAGTTTTTCTGTGAAGATATTCCCGTTTCCAAAGAAATCTTCAAAGAGGTCCACATATCCACTTACAGATTCTACACAAAGAGAGTTTCAAAACTGCTCAATCAAAGGGAGGGTTCAACTCTGTGACTTGAATGCAATCATCACACAGAAGTTTCTGAGAATGCTTCTCTTTAGTTTTTACGTGAAGTACACCCGTTTCGAACGAAGGCCACCCAGTGGTCCAAATATCCACTTGCAGATTCTACAAAAAGAGTGTTTCAAACCTGAACTATCAAAGGAAGGTTCAACTCTGTGAGTTGAATGCAAACAGCACGAAGAAGTTTCTGAGAATGTTTGTGTTTAGTTATGGGAAGTTTATCCCGTTTCCAAGGAAATCCTCAGAGAGGTCCAAATATCCACTTGCAGATTCTACCAAAAGTGTGTTTGGAAACTGCTCCATCAAGAGGCATGTTCAGCTCTGTGAGTTAATCTCCATCATCACAAAGTATTTTCTGAGAATGCTTCCGTTTGGTTTTTATAGGAAGTTCTTTCCTTTACTACCGTAGGCCTCAAAGCAGTCCAAATCTCCATTTGCAGATTCTACAAAAAGAGTGTTTCCAATCTGCTCTATCAATAGGAAAGTTCAACTCCGTGAGTGGAATGCAATCATCACAAAGTAGTTTCTCAGAATGCTTCTATGTAGTTTTTAGGTGAAGATATTTCCTTTTCCACCACAGGCCTCAAAGCCCCCCAAATGTCCACTTGCAGATTCTAGAAAAAGAGTGTTTCATAGCTGCTCTTTCAAAAGGAAAGTTCAACTCTGGGAGTTGAATACAAACATCACAAAGTAGTTTCTGAGAATGCTTCTGTCTCGTTTTTATGTGACGATGATCCCGTTTCCAATGAAATCTTCAAAGAGGTCCACATAGCCACTTGCAGATTCCAAAGAAAGAGAGTTTCAAAACTGCTCCATCACAAGGATTGTTCAACTCTGTGAGTTGAATGCAGTCATCACAGAAAACTTTCTGAGAATGCTTCTGTCTAGGTTTGATGTGAAGATATACCCGTTTCCAACGAAGGCCACGAAGTGGTCCAAATATACACTTGCAGATTCTACTAGAAGGGTGTTGCAAACCTGAACTATCAAAGGAAGGTTCAACTCTGTGAGTTGAATGCAAACATCACAAAGAAGTTTCTGAGAATGCTTCCGTTTAGTTATGGGAAGTTTATCCCGTTTCCAACGAAATCCTCAGAGAGGTCCAAATATCCCCTTGCAGATTCTACAAACAGTGTGTTTGGAAACTGCTCCATCAAAACGAATGTTCAGCTCTCTGAGTTAAAGGCAATCGTCACTGAGAATTTTCTGAGAGTGCTACTGTCTGGTTTTTATATGAAGTTCTTTCCTTTCTTACCATAGGCCTCAAAGCGGTCCCAATCTCCACTTGCAGATTCTCCAAAAAGACTGTTTCCAAACTGCTCTCTCAAAAGGAATGTTCAACTCTGTGAGTTGAATGCAATCATCACAGAGTAGTTTCTGAGAATGCTTCTATGTAGTTTCTAGGAGAAGATATTTCCTTTTCCACCACAGCCCCCAAAGCCCTCCAAATGTCCATTTGCAGATCCTAAAAAAAGAGTGTTTCAAAGCTGCGCTATCAAAGGGAAAGTTCAACTCTGCGAGGTGAATGCCAACATCCCAAAGAAGTTTCTGAGAATGCCTCTGTTTAGCTTTTATGTGAAGATTATCCCGTTTCCAACGAAATCTTCAAAGAGGTCCAAATATCCACTTGCGGATCCCCCAGAAAGAGTGTTTCGAAACTGCTGCTTCAAAAGGAATCTTCAACTCTGTGAGTTGAATGCAATCATCACAAAGAAGTTTCTGACAATGCTTCTCTCTCGTTTTTCTGTGAAGATATTTCCTTTTCCACCACAGGCCTGAAAGCGCTCCAAAGGTCCACTTGCAGATTCTACGAAAAGAATGTTTCAAAACTGCTCTATGAACAGCAATGTTAAACTCTGTGGCTCGAACACAAACATCACAAAGCAGTTTCTGAGAATGCTTCAGTTTAGTTTTTCTGTGAAGATATTCCCGTTTCCAAAGAAATCTTCAAAGAGGTCCACATATCCACTTACAGATTCTACACAAAGAGAGTTTCAAAACTGCTCAATCAAAGGGAGGGTTCAACTCTGTGACTTGAATGCAATCATCACACAGAAGTTTCTGAGAATGCTTCTCTTTAGTTTTTACGTGAAGTACACCCGTTTCGAACGAAGGCCACCCAGGGGTCCAAATATCCACTTGCAGATTCTACAAAAAGAGTGTTTCAAACCTGAACTATCAAAGGAAGGTTCAACTCTGTGAGTTGAATGCAAACAGCACGAAGAAGTTTCTGAGAATGTTTGTGTTTAGTTATGGGAAGTTTATCCCGTTTCCAACGAAATCCTCAGAGAGGTCCAAATATCCACTTGCAGATTCTACCAAAAGTGTGTTTGGAAACTGCTCCATCAAGAGGCATGTTCAGCTCTGTGAGTTAATCTCCATCATCACAAAGTATTTTCTGAGAATGCTTCCGTTTGGTTTTTATAGGAAGTTCTTTCCTTTACTACCGTAGGCCTCAAAGCAGTCCAAATCTCCATTTGCAGATTCTACAAAAAGAGTGTTTCCAATCTGCTCTATCAATAGGAAAGTTCAACTCCGTGAGTGGAATGCAATCATCACAAAGTAGTTTCTCAGAATGCTTCTATGTAGTTTTTAGGTGAAGATATTTCCTTTTCCACCACAGGCCTCCAAGCCCCCCAAATGTCCACTTGCAGATTCTAGAAAAAGAGTGTTTCATAGCTGCTCTTTCAAAAGGAAAGTTCAACTCTGGGAGTTGAATACAAACATCACAAAGTAGTTTCTGAGAATGCTTCTGTCTCGTTTTTATGTGACGATGATCCCGTTTCCAATGAAATCTTCAAAGAGGTCCACATAGCCACTTGCAGATTCCAAAGAAAGAGAGTTTCAAAACTGCTCCATCACAAGGATTGTTCAACTCTGTGAGTTGAATGCAGTCATCACAGAAAACTTTCTGAGAATGCTTCTGTCTAGGTTTGATGTGAAGATATACCCGTTTCCAACGAAGGCCACGAAGTGGTCCAAATATACACTTGCAGATTCTACTAGAAGGGTGTTGCAAACCTGAACTATCAAAGGAAGGTTCAACTCTGTGAGTTGAATGCAAACATCACAAAGAAGTTTCTGAGAATGCTTCCGTTTAGTTATGGGAAGTTTATCCCGTTTCCAACGAAATCCTCAGAGAGGTCCAAATATCCCCTTGCAGATTCTACAAACAGTGTGTTTGGAAACTGCTCCATCAAAACGAATGTTCAGCTCTCTGAGTTAAAGGCAATCGTCACTGAGAATTTTCTGAGAGTGCTACTGTCTGGTTTTTATATGAAGTTCTTTCCTTTCTTACCATAGGCCTCAAAGCGGTCCCAATCTCCACTTGCAGATTCTCCAAAAAGACTGTTTCCAAACTGCTCTCTCAAAAGGAATGTTCAACTCTGTGAGTTGAATGCAATCATCACAGAGTAGTTTCTGAGAATGCTTCTATGTAGTTTCTAGGAGAAGATATTTCCTTTTCCACCACAGCCCCCAAAGCCCTCCAAATGTCCATTTGCAGATCCTAAAAAAAGAGTGTTTCAAAGCTGCGCTATCAAAGGGAAAGTTCAACTCTGCGAGGTGAATGCCAACATCCCAAAGAAGTTTCTGAGAATGCCTCTGTTTAGCTTTTATGTGAAGATTATCCCGTTTCCAACGAAATCTTCAAAGAGGTCCAAATATCCACTTGCGGATCCCCCAGAAAGAGTGTTTCGAAACTGCTGCTTCAAAAGGAATCTTCAACTCTGTGAGTTGAATGCAATCATCACAAAGAAGTTTCTGACAATGCTTCTCTCTCGTTTTTCTGTGAAGATATTTCCTTTTCCACCACAGGCCTGAAAGCGCTCCAAAGGTCCACTTGCAGATTCTACGAAAAGAATGTTTCAAAACTGCTCTATGAACAGCAATGTTAAACTCTGTGGCTCGAACACAAACATCACAAAGCAGTTTCTGAGAATGCTTCAGTTTAGTTTTTCTGTGAAGATATTCCCGTTTCCAAAGAAATCTTCAAAGAGGTCCACATATCCACTTACAGATTCTACACAAAGAGAGTTTCAAAACTGCTCAATCAAAGGGAGGGTTCAACTCTGTGACTTGAATGCAGTCATCACACAGAAGTTTCTGAGAATGCTTCTCTTTAGTTTTTACGTGAAGATATACCCGTTTCGAACGAAGGCCACCCAGTGGTCCAAATATCCACTTGCAGATTCTACAAAAAGAGTGTTTCAAACCTGAACTATCAAAGGAAGGTTCAACTCTGTGAGTTGAATGCAAACAGCACGAAGAAGTTTCTGAGAATGTTTGTGTTTAGTTATGGGAAGTTTATCCCGTTTCCAACGAAATCCTCAGAGAGGTCCAAATATCCACTTGCAGATTCTACCAAAAGTGTGTTTGGAAACTGCTCCATCAAGAGGCATGTTCAGCTCTGTGAGTTAATCTCCATCATCACAAAGTATTTTCTGAGAATGCTTCCGTTTGGTTTTTATAGGAAGTTCTTTCCTTTACTACCGTAGGCCTCAAAGCAGTCCAAATCTCCATTTGCAGATTCTACAAAAAGAGTGTTTCCAATCTGCTCTATCAATAGGAAAGTTCAACTCCGTGAGTGGAATGCAATCATCACAAAGTAGTTTCTCAGAATGCTTCTATGTAGTTTTTAGGTGAAGATATTTCCTTTTCCACCACAGGCCTCAAAGCCCCCCAAATGTCCACTTGCAGATTCTAGAAAAAGAGTGTTTCATAGCTGCTCTTTCAAAAGGAAAGTTCAACTCTGGGAGTTGAATACAAACATCACAAAGTAGTTTCTGAGAATGCTTCTGTCTCGTTTTTATGTGACGATGCTCCCGTTTCCAATGAAATCTTCAAAGAGGTCCACATAGCCACTTGCAGATTCCAAAGAAAGAGAGTTTCAAAACTGCTCCATCACAAGGATTGTTCAACTCTGTGAGTTGAATGCAGTCATCACAGAAAACTTTCTGAGAATGCTTCTGTCTAGGTTTGATGTGAAGATATACCCGTTTCCAACGAAGGCCACGAAGTGGTCCAAATATACACTTGCAGATTCTACTAGAAGGGTGTTGCAAACCTGAACTATCAAAGGAAGGTTCAACTCTGTGAGTTGAATGCAAACATCACAAAGAAGTTTCTGAGAATGCTTCCGTTTAGTTATGGGAAGTTTATCCCGTTTCCAACGAAATCCTCAGAGAGGTCCAAATATCCCCTTGCAGATTCTACAAACAGTGTGTTTGGAAACTGCTCCATCAAAACGAATGTTCAGCTCTCTGAGTTAAAGGCAATCGTCACTGAGAATTTTCTGAGAGTGCTACTGTCTGGTTTTTATATGAAGTTCTTTCCTTTCTTACCATAGGCCTCAAAGCGGTCCCAATCTCCACTTGCAGATTCTCCAAAAAGACTGTTTCCAAACTGCTCTCTCAAAAGGAATGTTCAACTCTGTGAGTTGAATGCAATCATCACAGAGTAGTTTCTGAGAATGCTTCTATGTAGTTTCTAGGAGAAGATATTTCCTTTTCCACCACAGCCCCCAAAGCCCTCCAAATGTCCATTTGCAGATCCTAAAAAAAGAGTGTTTCAAAGCTGCGCTATCAAAGGGAAAGTTCAACTCTGCGAGGTGAATGCCAACATCCCAAAGAAGTTTCTGAGAATGCCTCTGTTTAGCTTTTATGTGAAGATTATCCCGTTTCCAACGAAATCTTCAAAGAGGTCCAAATATCCACTTGCGGATCCCCCAGAAAGAGTGTTTCGAAACTGCTGCTTCAAAAGGAATCTTCAACTCTGTGAGTTGAATGCAATCATCACAAAGAAGTTTCTGACAATGCTTCTCTCTCGTTTTTCTGTGAAGATATTTCCTTTTCCACCACAGGCCTGAAAGCGCTCCAAAGGTCCACTTGCAGATTCTACGAAAAGAATGTTTCAAAACTGCTCTATGAACAGCAATGTTAAACTCTGTGGCTCGAACACAAACATCACAAAGCAGTTTCTGAGAATGCTTCAGTTTAGTTTTTCTGTGAAGATATTCCCGTTTCCAAAGAAATCTTCAAAGAGGTCCACATATCCACTTACAGATTCTACACAAAGAGAGTTTCAAAACTGCTCAATCAAAGGGAGGGTTCAACTCTGTGACTTGAATGCAATCATCACACAGAAGTTTCTGAGAATGCTTCTCTTTAGTTTTTACGTGAAGATATACCCGTTTCGAACGAAGGCCACCCAGTGGTCCAAATATCCACTTGCAGATTCTACAAAAAGAGTGTTTCAAACCTGAACTATCAAAGGAAGGTTCAACTCTGTGAGTTGAATGCAAACAGCACGAAGAAGTTTCTGAGAATGTTTGTGTTTAGTTATGGGAAGTTTATCCCGTTTCCAAGGAAATCCTCAGAGAGGTCCAAATATCCACTTGCAGATTCTACCAAAAGTGTGTTTGGAAACTGCTCCATCAAGAGGCATGTTCAGCTCTGTGAGTTAATCTCCATCATCACAAAGTATTTTCTGAGAATGCTTCCGTTTGGTTTTTATAGGAAGTTCTTTCCTTTACTACCGTAGGCCTCAAAGCAGTCCAAATCTCCATTTGCAGATTCTACAAAAAGAGTGTTTCCAATCTGCTCTATCAATAGGAAAGTTCAACTCCGTGAGTGGAATGCAATCATCACAAAGTAGTTTCTCAGAATGCTTCTATGTAGTTTTTAGGTGAAGATATTTCCTTTTCCACCACAGGCCTCAAAGCCCCCCAAATGTCCACTTGCAGATTCTAGAAAAAGAGTGTTTCATAGCTGCTCTTTCAAAAGGAAAGTTCAACTCTGGGAGTTGAATACAAACATCACAAAGTAGTTTCTGAGAATGCTTCTGTCTCGTTTTTATGTGACGATGATCCCGTTTCCAATGAAATCTTCAAAGAGGTCCACATAGCCACTTGCAGATTCCAAAGAAAGAGAGTTTCAAAACTGCTCCATCACAAGGATTGTTCAACTCTGTGAGTTGAATGCAGTCATCACAGAAAACTTTCTGAGAATGCTTCTGTCTAGGTTTGATGTGAAGATATACCCGTTTCCAACGAAGGCCACGAAGTGGTCCAAATATACACTTGCAGATTCTACTAGAAGGGTGTTGCAAACCTGAACTATCAAAGGAAGGTTCAACTCTGTGAGTTGAATGCAAACATCACAAAGAAGTTTCTGAGAATGCTTCCGTTTAGTTATGGGAAGTTTATCCCGTTTCCAACGAAATCCTCAGAGAGGTCCAAATATCCCCTTGCAGATTCTACAAACAGTGTGTTTGGAAACTGCTCCATCAAAACGAATGTTCAGCTCTCTGAGTTAAAGGCAATCGTCACTGAGAATTTTCTGAGAGTGCTACTGTCTGGTTTTTATATGAAGTTCTTTCCTTTCTTACCATAGGCCTCAAAGCGGTCCCAATCTCCACTTGCAGATTCTCCAAAAAGACTGTTTCCAAACTGCTCTCTCAAAAGGAATGTTCAACTCTGTGAGTTGAATGCAATCATCACAGAGTAGTTTCTGAGAATGCTTCTATGTAGTTTCTAGGAGAAGATATTTCCTTTTCCACCACAGCCCCCAAAGCCCTCCAAATGTCCATTTGCAGATCCTAAAAAAAGAGTGTTTCAAAGCTGCGCTATCAAAGGGAAAGTTCAACTCTGCGAGGTGAATGCCAACATCCCAAAGAAGTTTCTGAGAATGCCTCTGTTTAGCTTTTATGTGAAGATTATCCCGTTTCCAACGAAATCTTCAAAGAGGTCCAAATATCCACTTGCGGATCCCCCAGAAAGAGTGTTTCGAAACTGCTGCTTCAAAAGGAATCTTCAACTCTGTGAGTTGAATGCAATCATCACAAAGAAGTTTCTGACAATGCTTCTCTCTCGTTTTTCTGTGAAGATATTTCCTTTTCCACCACAGGCCTGAAAGCGCTCCAAAGGTCCACTTGCAGATTCTACGAAAAGAATGTTTCAAAACTGCTCTATGAACAGCAATGTTAAACTCTGTGGCTCGAACACAAACATCACAAAGCAGTTTCTGAGAATGCTTCAGTTTAGTTTTTCTGTGAAGATATTCCCGTTTCCAAAGAAATCTTCAAAGAGGTCCACATATCCACTTACAGATTCTACACAAAGAGAGTTTCAAAACTGCTCAATCAAAGGGAGGGTTCAACTCTGTGACTTGAATGCAGTCATCACACAGAAGTTTCTGAGAATGCTTCTCTTTAGTTTTTACGTGAAGATATACCCGTTTCGAACGAAGGCCACCCAGTGGTCCAAATATCCACTTGCAGATTCTACAAAAAGAGTGTTTCAAACCTGAACTATCAAAGGAAGGTTCAACTCTGTGAGTTGAATGCAAACAGCACGAAGAAGTTTCTGAGAATGTTTGTGTTTAGTTATGGGAAGTTTATCCCGTTTCCAACGAAATCCTCAGAGAGGTCCAAATATCCACTTGCAGATTCTACCAAAAGTGTGTTTGGAAACTGCTCCATCAAGAGGCATGTTCAGCTCTGTGAGTTAATCTCCATCATCACAAAGTATTTTCTGAGAATGCTTCCGTTTGGTTTTTATAGGAAGTTCTTTCCTTTACTACCGTAGGCCTCAAAGCAGTCCAAATCTCCATTTGCAGATTCTACAAAAAGAGTGTTTCCAATCTGCTCTATCAATAGGAAAGTTCAACTCCGTGAGTGGAATGCAATCATCACAAAGTAGTTTCTCAGAATGCTTCTATGTAGTTTTTAGGTGAAGATATTTCCTTTTCCACCACAGGCCTCAAAGCCCCCCAAATGTCCACTTGCAGATTCTAGAAAAAGAGTGTTTCATAGCTGCTCTTTCAAAAGGAAAGTTCAACTCTGGGAGTTGAATACAAACATCACAAAGTAGTTTCTGAGAATGCTTCTGTCTCGTTTTTATGTGACGATGCTCCCGTTTCCAATGAAATCTTCAAAGAGGTCCACATAGCCACTTGCAGATTCCAAAGAAAGAGAGTTTCAAAACTGCTCCATCACAAGGATTGTTCAACTCTGTGAGTTGAATGCAGTCATCACAGAAAACTTTCTGAGAATGCTTCTGTCTAGGTTTGATGTGAAGATATACCCGTTTCCAACGAAGGCCACGAAGTGGTCCAAATATACACTTGCAGATTCTACTAGAAGGGTGTTGCAAACCTGAACTATCAAAGGAAGGTTCAACTCTGTGAGTTGAATGCAAACATCACAAAGAAGTTTCTGAGAATGCTTCCGTTTAGTTATGGGAAGTTTATCCCGTTTCCAACGAAATCCTCAGAGAGGTCCAAATATCCCCTTGCAGATTCTACAAACAGTGTGTTTGGAAACTGCTCCATCAAAACGAATGTTCAGCTCTCTGAGTTAAAGGCAATCGTCACTGAGAATTTTCTGAGAGTGCTACTGTCTGGTTTTTATATGAAGTTCTTTCCTTTCTTACCATAGGCCTCAAAGCGGTCCCAATCTCCACTTGCAGATTCTCCAAAAAGACTGTTTCCAAACTGCTCTCTCAAAAGGAATGTTCAACTCTGTGAGTTGAATGCAATCATCACAGAGTAGTTTCTGAGAATGCTTCTATGTAGTTTCTAGGAGAAGATATTTCCTTTTCCACCACAGCCCCCAAAGCCCTCCAAATGTCCATTTGCAGATCCTAAAAAAAGAGTGTTTCAAAGCTGCGCTATCAAAGGGAAAGTTCAACTCTGCGAGGTGAATGCCAACATCCCAAAGAAGTTTCTGAGAATGCCTCTGTTTAGCTTTTATGTGAAGATTATCCCGTTTCCAACGAAATCTTCAAAGAGGTCCAAATATCCACTTGCGGATCCCCCAGAAAGAGTGTTTCGAAACTGCTGCTTCAAAAGGAATCTTCAACTCTGTGAGTTGAATGCAATCATCACAAAGAAGTTTCTGACAATGCTTCTCTCTCGTTTTTCTGTGAAGATATTTCCTTTTCCACCACAGGCCTGAAAGCGCTCCAAAGGTCCACTTGCAGATTCTACGAAAAGAATGTTTCAAAACTGCTCTATGAACAGCAATGTTAAACTCTGTGGCTCGAACACAAACATCACAAAGCAGTTTCTGAGAATGCTTCAGTTTAGTTTTTCTGTGAAGATATTCCCGTTTCCAAAGAAATCTTCAAAGAGGTCCACATATCCACTTACAGATTCTACACAAAGAGAGTTTCAAAACTGCTCAATCAAAGGGAGGGTTCAACTCTGTGACTTGAATGCAATCATCACACAGAAGTTTCTGAGAATGCTTCTCTTTAGTTTTTACGTGAAGATATACCCGTTTCGAACGAAGGCCACCCAGTGGTCCAAATATCCACTTGCAGATTCTACAAAAAGAGTGTTTCAAACCTGAACTATCAAAGGAAGGTTCAACTCTGTGAGTTGAATGCAAACAGCACGAAGAAGTTTCTGAGAATGTTTGTGTTTAGTTATGGGAAGTTTATCCCGTTTCCAACGAAATCCTCAGAGAGGTCCAAATATCCACTTGCAGATTCTACCAAAAGTGTGTTTGGAAACTGCTCCATCAAGAGGCATGTTCAGCTCTGTGAGTTAATCTCCATCATCACAAAGTATTTTCTGAGAATGCTTCCGTTTGGTTTTTATAGGAAGTTCTTTCCTTTACTACCGTAGGCCTCAAAGCAGTCCAAATCTCCATTTGCAGATTCTACAAAAAGAGTGTTTCCAATCTGCTCTATCAATAGGAAAGTTCAACTCCGTGAGTGGAATGCAATCATCACAAAGTAGTTTCTCAGAATGCTTCTATGTAGTTTTTAGGTGAAGATATTTCCTTTTCCACCACAGGCCTCAAAGCCCCCCAAATGTCCACTTGCAGATTCTAGAAAAAGAGTGTTTCATAGCTGCTCTTTCAAAAGGAAAGTTCAACTCTGGGAGTTGAATACAAACATCACAAAGTAGTTTCTGAGAATGCTTCTGTCTCGTTTTTATGTGACGATGCTCCCGTTTCCAATGAAATCTTCAAAGAGGTCCACATAGCCACTTGCAGATTCCAAAGAAAGAGAGTTTCAAAACTGCTCCATCACAAGGATTGTTCAACTCTGTGAGTTGAATGCAGTCATCACAGAAAACTTTCTGAGAATGCTTCTGTCTAGGTTTGATGTGAAGATATACCCGTTTCCAACGAAGGCCACGAAGTGGTCCAAATATACACTTGCAGATTCTACTAGAAGGGTGTTGCAAACCTGAACTATCAAAGGAAGGTTCAACTCTGTGAGTTGAATGCAAACATCACAAAGAAGTTTCTGAGAATGCTTCCGTTTAGTTATGGGAAGTTTATCCCGTTTCCAACGAAATCCTCAGAGAGGTCCAAATATCCCCTTGCAGATTCTACAAACAGTGTGTTTGGAAACTGCTCCATCAAAACGAATGTTCAGCTCTCTGAGTTAAAGGCAATCGTCACTGAGAATTTTCTGAGAGTGCTACTGTCTGGTTTTTATATGAAGTTCTTTCCTTTCTTACCATAGGCCTCAAAGCGGTCCCAATCTCCACTTGCAGATTCTCCAAAAAGACTGTTTCCAAACTGCTCTCTCAAAAGGAATGTTCAACTCTGTGAGTTGAATGCAATCATCACAGAGTAGTTTCTGAGAATGCTTCTATGTAGTTTCTAGGAGAAGATATTTCCTTTTCCACCACAGCCCCCAAAGCCCTCCAAATGTCCATTTGCAGATCCTAAAAAAAGAGTGTTTCAAAGCTGCGCTATCAAAGGGAAAGTTCAACTCTGCGAGGTGAATGCCAACATCCCAAAGAAGTTTCTGAGAATGCCTCTGTTTAGCTTTTATGTGAAGATTATCCCGTTTCCAACGAAATCTTCAAAGAGGTCCAAATATCCACTTGCGGATCCCCCAGAAAGAGTGTTTCGAAACTGCTGCTTCAAAAGGAATCTTCAACTCTGTGAGTTGAATGCAATCATCACAAAGAAGTTTCTGACAATGCTTCTCTCTCGTTTTTCTGTGAAGATATTTCCTTTTCCACCACAGGCCTGAAAGCGCTCCAAAGGTCCACTTGCAGATTCTACGAAAAGAATGTTTCAAAACTGCTCTATGAACAGCAATGTTAAACTCTGTGGCTCGAACACAAACATCACAAAGCAGTTTCTGAGAATGCTTCAGTTTAGTTTTTCTGTGAAGATATTCCCGTTTCCAAAGAAATCTTCAAAGAGGTCCACATATCCACTTACAGATTCTACACAAAGAGAGTTTCAAAACTGCTCAATCAAAGGGAGGGTTCAACTCTGTGACTTGAATGCAATCATCACACAGAAGTTTCTGAGAATGCTTCTCTTTAGTTTTTACGTGAAGATATACCCGTTTCGAACGAAGGCCACCCAGTGGTCCAAATATCCACTTGCAGATTCTACAAAAAGAGTGTTTCAAACCTGAACTATCAAAGGAAGGTTCAACTCTGTGAGTTGAATGCAAACAGCACGAAGAAGTTTCTGAGAATGTTTGTGTTTAGTTATGGGAAGTTTATCCCGTTTCCAAGGAAATCCTCAGAGAGGTCCAAATATCCACTTGCAGATTCTACCAAAAGTGTGTTTGGAAACTGCTCCATCAAGAGGCATGTTCAGCTCTGTGAGTTAATCTCCATCATCACAAAGTATTTTCTGAGAATGCTTCCGTTTGGTTTTTATAGGAAGTTCTTTCCTTTACTACCGTAGGCCTCAAAGCAGTCCAAATCTCCATTTGCAGATTCTACAAAAAGAGTGTTTCCAATCTGCTCTATCAATAGGAAAGTTCAACTCCGTGAGTGGAATGCAATCATCACAAAGTAGTTTCTCAGAATGCTTCTATGTAGTTTTTAGGTGAAGATATTTCCTTTTCCACCACAGGCCTCAAAGCCCCCCAAATGTCCACTTGCAGATTCTAGAAAAAGAGTGTTTCATAGCTGCTCTTTCAAAAGGAAAGTTCAACTCTGGGAGTTGAATACAAACATCACAAAGTAGTTTCTGAGAATGCTTCTGTCTCGTTTTTATGTGACGATGCTCCCGTTTCCAATGAAATCTTCAAAGAGGTCCACATAGCCACTTGCAGATTCCAAAGAAAGAGAGTTTCAAAACTGCTCCATCACAAGGATTGTTCAACTCTGTGAGTTGAATGCAGTCATCACAGAAAACTTTCTGAGAATGCTTCTGTCTAGGTTTGATGTGAAGATATACCCGTTTCCAACGAAGGCCACGAAGTGGTCCAAATATACACTTGCAGATTCTACTAGAAGGGTGTTGCAAACCTGAACTATCAAAGGAAGGTTCAACTCTGTGAGTTGAATGCAAACATCACAAAGAAGTTTCTGAGAATGCTTCCGTTTAGTTATGGGAAGTTTATCCCGTTTCCAACGAAATCCTCAGAGAGGTCCAAATATCCCCTTGCAGATTCTACAAACAGTGTGTTTGGAAACTGCTCCATCAAAACGAATGTTCAGCTCTCTGAGTTAAAGGCAATCGTCACTGAGAATTTTCTGAGAGTGCTACTGTCTGGTTTTTATATGAAGTTCTTTCCTTTCTTACCATAGGCCTCAAAGCGGTCCCAATCTCCACTTGCAGATTCTCCAAAAAGACTGTTTCCAAACTGCTCTCTCAAAAGGAATGTTCAACTCTGTGAGTTGAATGCAATCATCACAGAGTAGTTTCTGAGAATGCTTCTATGTAGTTTCTAGGAGAAGATATTTCCTTTTCCACCACAGCCCCCAAAGCCCTCCAAATGTCCATTTGCAGATCCTAAAAAAAGAGTGTTTCAAAGCTGCGCTATCAAAGGGAAAGTTCAACTCTGCGAGGTGAATGCCAACATCCCAAAGAAGTTTCTGAGAATGCCTCTGTTTAGCTTTTATGTGAAGATTATCCCGTTTCCAACGAAATCTTCAAAGAGGTCCAAATATCCACTTGCGGATCCCCCAGAAAGAGTGTTTCGAAACTGCTGCTTCAAAAGGAATCTTCAACTCTGTGAGTTGAATGCAATCATCACAAAGAAGTTTCTGACAATGCTTCTCTCTCGTTTTTCTGTGAAGATATTTCCTTTTCCACCACAGGCCTGAAAGCGCTCCAAAGGTCCACTTGCAGATTCTACGAAAAGAATGTTTCAAAACTGCTCTATGAACAGCAATGTTAAACTCTGTGGCTCGAACACAAACATCACAAAGCAGTTTCTGAGAATGCTTCAGTTTAGTTTTTCTGTGAAGATATTCCCGTTTCCAAAGAAATCTTCAAAGAGGTCCACATATCCACTTACAGATTCTACACAAAGAGAGTTTCAAAACTGCTCAATCAAAGGGAGGGTTCAACTCTGTGACTTGAATGCAATCATCACACAGAAGTTTCTGAGAATGCTTCTCTTTAGTTTTTACGTGAAGATATACCCGTTTCGAACGAAGGCCACCCAGTGGTCCAAATATCCACTTGCAGATTCTACAAAAAGAGTGTTTCAAACCTGAACTATCAAAGGAAGGTTCAACTCTGTGACTTGAATGCAAACAGCACGAAGAAGTTTCTGAGAATGTTTGTGTTTAGTTATGGGAAGTTTATCCCGTTTCCAAGGAAATCCTCAGAGAGGTCCAAATATCCACTTGCAGATTCTACCAAAAGTGTGTTTGGAAACTGCTCCATCAAGAGGCATGTTCAGCTCTGTGAGTTAATCTCCATCATCACAAAGTATTTTCTGAGAATGCTTCCGTTTGGTTTTTATAGGAAGTTCTTTCCTTTACTACCGTAGGCCTCAAAGCAGTCCAAATCTCCATTTGCAGATTCTACAAAAAGAGTGTTTCCAATCTGCTCTATCAATAGGAAAGTTCAACTCCGTGAGTGGAATGCAATCATCACAAAGTAGTTTCTCAGAATGCTTCTATGTAGTTTTTAGGTGAAGATATTTCCTTTTCCACCACAGGCCTCAAAGCCCCCCAAATGTCCACTTGCAGATTCTAGAAAAAGAGTGTTTCATAGCTGCTCTTTCAAAAGGAAAGTTCAACTCTGGGAGTTGAATACAAACATCACAAAGTAGTTTCTGAGAATGCTTCTGTCTCGTTTTTATGTGACGATGATCCCGTTTCCAATGAAATCTTCAAAGAGGTCCACATAGCCACTTGCAGATTCCAAAGAAAGAGAGTTTCAAAACTGCTCCATCACAAGGATTGTTCAACTCTGTGAGTTGAATGCAGTCATCACAGAAAACTTTCTGAGAATGCTTCTGTCTAGGTTTGATGTGAAGATATACCCGTTTCCAACGAAGGCCACGAAGTGGTCCAAATATACACTTGCAGATTCTACTAGAAGGGTGTTGCAAACCTGAACTATCAAAGGAAGGTTCAACTCTGTGAGTTGAATGCAAACATCACAAAGAAGTTTCTGAGAATGCTTCCGTTTAGTTATGGGAAGTTTATCCCGTTTCCAACGAAATCCTCAGAGAGGTCCAAATATCCCCTTGCAGATTCTACAAACAGTGTGTTTGGAAACTGCTCCATCAAAACGAATGTTCAGCTCTCTGAGGTAAAGGCAATCGTCACTGAGAATTTTCTGAGAGTGCTACTGTCTGGTTTTTATATGAAGTTCTTTCCTTTCTTACCATAGGCCTCAAAGCGGTCCCAATCTCCACTTGCAGATTCTCCAAAAAGACTGTTTCCAAACTGCTCTCTCAAAAGGAATCTTCAACTCTGTGAGTTGAATGCAATCATCACAGAGTAGTTTCTGAGAATGCTTCTATGTAGTTTCTAGGAGAAGATATTTCCTTTTCCACCACAGCCCCCAAAGCCCTCCAAATGTCCATTTGCAGATCCTAAAAAAAGAGTGTTTCAAAGCTGCGCTATCAAAGGGAAAGTTCAACTCTGCGAGGTGAATGCCAACATCCCAAAGAAGTTTCTGAGAATGCCTCTGTTTAGCTTTTATGTGAAGATTATCCCGTTTCCAACGAAATCTTCAAAGAGGTCCAAATATCCACTTGCGGATCCCCCAGAAAGAGTGTTTCGAAACTGCTGCTTCAAAAGGAATCTTCAACTCTGTGAGTTGAATGCAATCATCACAAAGAAGTTTCTGACAATGCTTCTCTCTCGTTTTTCTGTGAAGATATTTCCTTTTCCACCACAGGCCTGAAAGCGCTCCAAAGGTCCACTTGCAGATTCTACGAAAAGAATGTTTCAAAACTGCTCTATGAACAGCAATGTTAAACTCTGTGGCTCGAACACAAACATCACAAAGCAGTTTCTGAGAATGCTTCAGTTTAGTTTTTCTGTGAAGATATTCCCGTTTCCAAAGAAATCTTCAAAGAGGTCCACATATCCACTTACAGATTCTACACAAAGAGAGTTTCAAAACTGCTCAATCAAAGGGAGGGTTCAACTCTGTGACTTGAATGCAATCATCACACAGAAGTTTCTGAGAATGCTTCTCTTTAGTTTTTACGTGAAGATATACCCGTTTCGAACGAAGGCCACCCAGTGGTCCAAATATCCACTTGCAGATTCTACAAAAAGAGTGTTTCAAACCTGAACTATCAAAGGAAGGTTCAACTCTGTGAGTTGAATGCAAACAGCACGAAGAAGTTTCTGAGAATGTTTGTGTTTAGTTATGGGAAGTTTATCCCGTTTCCAAGGAAATCCTCAGAGAGGTCCAAATATCCACTTGCAGATTCTACCAAAAGTGTGTTTGGAAACTGCTCCATCAAGAGGCATGTTCAGCTCTGTGAGTTAATCTCCATCATCACAAAGTATTTTCTGAGAATGCTTCCGTTTGGTTTTTATAGGAAGTTCTTTCCTTTACTACCGTAGGCCTCAAAGCAGTCCAAATCTCCATTTGCAGATTCTACAAAAAGAGTGTTTCCAATCTGCTCTATCAATAGGAAAGTTCAACTCCGTGAGTGGAATGCAATCATCACAAAGTAGTTTCTCAGAATGCTTCTATGTAGTTTTTAGGTGAAGATATTTCCTTTTCCACCACAGGCCTCAAAGCCCCCCAAATGTCCACTTGCAGATTCTAGAAAAAGAGTGTTTCATAGCTGCTCTTTCAAAAGGAAAGTTCAACTCTGGGAGTTGAATACAAACATCACAAAGTAGTTTCTGAGAATGCTTCTGTCTCGTTTTTATGTGACGATGCTCCCGTTTCCAATGAAATCTTCAAAGAGGTCCACATAGCCACTTGCAGATTCCAAAGAAAGAGAGTTTCAAAACTGCTCCATCACAAGGATTGTTCAACTCTGTGAGTTGAATGCAGTCATCACAGAAAACTTTCTGAGAATGCTTCTGTCTAGGTTTGATGTGAAGATATACCCGTTTCCAACGAAGGCCACGAAGTGGTCCAAATATACACTTGCAGATTCTACTAGAAGGGTGTTGCAAACCTGAACTATCAAAGGAAGGTTCAACTCTGTGAGTTGAATGCAAACATCACAAAGAAGTTTCTGAGAATGCTTCCGTTTAGTTATGGGAAGTTTATCCCGTTTCCAACGAAATCCTCAGAGAGGTCCAAATATCCCCTTGCAGATTCTACAAACAGTGTGTTTGGAAACTGCTCCATCAAAACGAATGTTCAGCTCTCTGAGTTAAAGGCAATCGTCACTGAGAATTTTCTGAGAGTGCTACTGTCTGGTTTTTATATGAAGTTCTTTCCTTTCTTACCATAGGCCTCAAAGCGGTCCCAATCTCCACTTGCAGATTCTCCAAAAAGACTGTTTCCAAACTGCTCTCTCAAAAGGAATGTTCAACTCTGTGAGTTCAATGCAATCATCACAGAGTAGTTTCTGAGAATGCTTCTATGTAGTTTCTAGGAGAAGATATTTCCTTTTCCACCACAGCCCCCAAAGCCCTCCAAATGTCCATTTGCAGATCCTAAAAAAAGAGTGTTTCAAAGCTGCGCTATCAAAGGGAAAGTTCAACTCTGCGAGGTGAATGCCAACATCCCAAAGAAGTTTCTGAGAATGCCTCTGTTTAGCTTTTATGTGAAGATTATCCCGTTTCCAACGAAATCTTCAAAGAGGTCCAAATATCCACTTGCGGATCCCCCAGAAAGAGTGTTTCGAAACTGCTGCTTCAAAAGGAATCTTCAACTCTGTGAGTTGAATGCAATCATCACAAAGAAGTTTCTGACAATGCTTCTCTCTCGTTTTTCTGTGAAGATATTTCCTTTTCCACCACAGGCCTGAAAGCGCTCCAAAGGTCCACTTGCAGATTCTACGAAAAGAATGTTTCAAAACTGCTCTATGAACAGCAATGTTAAACTCTGTGGCTCGAACACAAACATCACAAAGCAGTTTCTGAGAATGCTTCAGTTTAGTTTTTCTGTGAAGATATTCCCGTTTCCAAAGAAATCTTCAAAGAGGTCCACATATCCACTTACAGATTCTACACAAAGAGAGTTTCAAAACTGCTCAATCAAAGGGAGGGTTCAACTCTGTGACTTGAATGCAATCATCACACAGAAGTTTCTGAGAATGCTTCTCTTTAGTTTTTACGTGAAGATATACCCGTTTCGAACGAAGGCCACCCAGTGGTCCAAATATCCACTTGCAGATTCTACAAAAAGAGTGTTTCAAACCTGAACTATCAAAGGAAGGTTCAACTCTGTGACTTGAATGCAAACAGCACGAAGAAGTTTCTGAGAATGTTTGTGTTTAGTTATGGGAAGTTTATCCCGTTTCCAAGGAAATCCTCAGAGAGGTCCAAATATCCACTTGCAGATTCTACCAAAAGTGTGTTTGGAAACTGCTCCATCAAGAGGCATGTTCAGCTCTGTGAGTTAATCTCCATCATCACAAAGTATTTTCTGAGAATGCTTCCGTTTGGTTTTTATAGGAAGTTCTTTCCTTTACTACCGTAGGCCTCAAAGCAGTCCAAATCTCCATTTGCAGATTCTACAAAAAGAGTGTTTCCAATCTGCTCTATCAATAGGAAAGTTCAACTCCGTGAGTGGAATGCAATCATCACAAAGTAGTTTCTCAGAATGCTTCTATGTAGTTTTTAGGTGAAGATATTTCCTTTTCCACCACAGGCCTCAAAGCCCCCCAAATGTCCACTTGCAGATTCTAGAAAAAGAGTGTTTCATAGCTGCTCTTTCAAAAGGAAAGTTCAACTCTGGGAGTTGAATACAAACATCACAAAGTAGTTTCTGAGAATGCTTCTGTCTCGTTTTTATGTGACGATGATCCCGTTTCCAATGAAATCTTCAAAGAGGTCCACATAGCCACTTGCAGATTCCAAAGAAAGAGAGTTTCAAAACTGCTCCATCACAAGGATTGTTCAACTCTGTGAGTTGAATGCAGTCATCACAGAAAACTTTCTGAGAATGCTTCTGTCTAGGTTTGATGTGAAGATATACCCGTTTCCAACGAAGGCCACGAAGTGGTCCAAATATACACTTGCAGATTCTACTAGAAGGGTGTTGCAAACCTGAACTATCAAAGGAAGGTTCAACTCTGTGAGTTGAATGCAAACATCACAAAGAAGTTTCTGAGAATGCTTCCGTTTAGTTATGGGAAGTTTATCCCGTTTCCAACGAAATCCTCAGAGAGGTCCAAATATCCCCTTGCAGATTCTACAAACAGTGTGTTTGGAAACTGCTCCATCAAAACGAATGTTCAGCTCTCTGAGGTAAAGGCAATCGTCACTGAGAATTTTCTGAGAGTGCTACTGTCTGGTTTTTATATGAAGTTCTTTCCTTTCTTACCATAGGCCTCAAAGCGGTCCCAATCTCCACTTGCAGATTCTCCAAAAAGACTGTTTCCAAACTGCTCTCTCAAAAGGAATCTTCAACTCTGTGAGTTGAATGCAATCATCACAGAGTAGTTTCTGAGAATGCTTCTATGTAGTTTCTAGGAGAAGATATTTCCTTTTCCACCACAGCCCCCAAAGCCCTCCAAATGTCCATTTGCAGATCCTAAAAAAAGAGTGTTTCAAAGCTGCGCTATCAAAGGGAAAGTTCAACTCTGCGAGGTGAATGCCAACATCCCAAAGAAGTTTCTGAGAATGCCTCTGTTTAGCTTTTATGTGAAGATTATCCCGTTTCCAACGAAATCTTCAAAGAGGTCCAAATATCCACTTGCGGATCCCCCAGAAAGAGTGTTTCGAAACTGCTGCTTCAAAAGGAATCTTCAACTCTGTGAGTTGAATGCAATCATCACAAAGAAGTTTCTGACAATGCTTCTCTCTCGTTTTTCTGTGAAGATATTTCCTTTTCCACCACAGGCCTGAAAGCGCTCCAAAGGTCCACTTGCAGATTCTACGAAAAGAATGTTTCAAAACTGCTCTATGAACAGCAATGTTAAACTCTGTGGCTCGAACACAAACATCACAAAGCAGTTTCTGAGAATGCTTCAGTTTAGTTTTTCTGTGAAGATATTCCCGTTTCCAAAGAAATCTTCAAAGAGGTCCACATATCCACTTACAGATTCTACACAAAGAGAGTTTCAAAACTGCTCAATCAAAGGGAGGGTTCAACTCTGTGACTTGAATGCAGTCATCACACAGAAGTTTCTGAGAATGCTTCTCTTTAGTTTTTACGTGAAGATATACCCGTTTCGAACGAAGGCCACCCAGTGGTCCAAATATCCACTTGCAGATTCTACAAAAAGAGTGTTTCAAACCTGAACTATCAAAGGAAGGTTCAACTCTGTGACTTGAATGCAAACAGCACGAAGAAGTTTCTGAGAATGTTTGTGTTTAGTTATGGGAAGTTTATCCCGTTTCCAACGAAATCCTCAGAGAGGTCCAAATATCCACTTGCAGATTCTACCAAAAGTGTGTTTGGAAACTGCTCCATCAAGAGGCATGTTCAGCTCTGTGAGTTAATCTCCATCATCACAAAGTATTTTCTGAGAATGCTGCCGTTTGGTTTTTATAGGAAGTTCTTTCCTTTACTACCGTAGGCCTCAAAGCAGTCCAAATCTCCATTTGCAGATTCTACAAAATGAGTGTTTCCAATCTGCTCTATCAATAGGAATGTTCAACTCCGTGAGTGGAATGCAATCATCACAAAGTAGTTTCTCAGAATGCTTCTATGTAGTTTTTAGGTGAAGATATTTCCTTTTCCACCACAGGCCTCAAAGCCCCCCAAATGTCCACTTGCAGATTCTAGAAAAAGAGTGTTTCATAGCTGCTCTTTCAAAAGGAAAGTTCAACTCTGGGAGTTGAATACAAACATCACAAAGTAGTTTCTGAGAATGCTTCTGTCTCGTTTTTATGTGACGATGCTCCCGTTTCCAATGAAATCTTCAAAGAGGTCCACATAGCCACTTGCAGATTCCAAAGAAAGAGAGTTTCAAAACTGCTCCATCACAAGGATTGTTCAACTCTGTGAGTTGAATGCAGTCATCACAGAAAACTTTCTGAGAATGCTTCTGTCTAGGTTTGATGTGAAGATATACCCGTTTCCAACGAAGGCCACGAAGTGGTCCAAATATACACTTGCAGATTCTACTACAAGGGTGTTGCAAACCTGAACTATCAAAGGAAGGTTCAACTCTGTGAGTTGAATGCAAACATCACAAAGAAGTTTCTGAGAATGCTTCCGTTTAGTTATGGGAAGTTTATCCCGTTTCCAACGAAATCCTCAGAGAGGTCCAAATATCCCCTTGCAGATTCTACAAACAGTGTGTTTGGAAACTGCTCCATCAAAACGAATGTTCAGCTCTCTGAGGTAAAGGCAATCGTCACTGAGAATTTTCTGAGAGTGCTACTGTCTGGTTTTTATATGAAGTTCTTTCCTTTCTTACCATAGGCCTCAAAGCGGTCCCAATCTCCACTTGCAGATTCTCCAAAAAGACTGTTTCCAAACTGCTCTCTCAAAAGGAATCTTCAACTCTGTGAGTTGAATGCAATCATCACAGAGTAGTTTCTGAGAATGCTTCTATGTAGTTTCTAGGAGAAGATATTTCCTTTTCCACCACAGCCCCCAAAGCCCTCCAAATGTCCATTTGCAGATCCTAAAAAAAGAGTGTTTCAAAGCTGCGCTATCAAAGGGAAAGTTCAACTCTGCGAGGTGAATGCCAACATCCCAAAGAAGTTTCTGAGAATGCCTCTGTTTAGCTTTTATGTGAAGATTATCCCGTTTCCAACGAAATCTTCAAAGAGGTCCAAATATCCACTTGCGGATCCCCCAGAAAGAGTGTTTCGAAACTGCTGCTTCAAAAGGAATCTTCAACTCTGTGAGTTGAATGCAATCATCACAAAGAAGTTTCTGACAATGCTTCTCTCTCGTTTTTCTGTGAAGATATTTCCTTTTCCACCACAGGCCTGAAAGCGCTCCAAAGGTCCACTTGCAGATTCTACGAAAAGAATGTTTCAAAACTGCTCTATGAACAGCAATGTTAAACTCTGTGGCTCGAACACAAACATCACAAAGCAGTTTCTGAGAATGCTTCAGTTTAGTTTTTCTGTGAAGATATTCCCGTTTCCAAAGAAATCTTCAAAGAGGTCCACATATCCACTTACAGATTCTACACAAAGAGAGTTTCAAAACTGCTCAATCAAAGGGAGGGTTCAACTCTGTGACTTGAATGCAGTCATCACACAGAAGTTTCTGAGAATGCTTCTCTTTAGTTTTTACGTGAAGATATACCCGTTTCGAACGAAGGCCACCCAGTGGTCCAAATATCCACTTGCAGATTCTACAAAAAGAGTGTTTCAAACCTGAACTATCAAAGGAAGGTTCAACTCTGTGACTTGAATGCAAACAGCACGAAGAAGTTTCTGAGAATGTTTGTGTTTAGTTATGGGAAGTTTATCCCGTTTCCAACGAAATCCTCAGAGAGGTCCAAATATCCACTTGCAGATTCTACCAAAAGTGTGTTTGGAAACTGCTCCATCAAGAGGCATGTTCAGCTCTGTGAGTTAATCTCCATCATCACAAAGTATTTTCTGAGAATGCTGCCGTTTGGTTTTTATAGGAAGTTCTTTCCTTTACTACCGTAGGCCTCAAAGCAGTCCAAATCTCCATTTGCAGATTCTACAAAAAGAGTGTTTCCAATCTGCTCTATCAATAGGAATGTTCAACTCCGTGAGTGGAATGCAATCATCACAAAGTAGTTTCTCAGAATGCTTCTATGTAGTTTTTAGGTGAAGATATTTCCTTTTCCACCACAGGCCTCAAAGCCCCCCAAATGTCCACTTGCAGATTCTAGAAAAAGAGTGTTTCATAGCTGCTCTTTCAAAAGGAAAGTTCAACTCTGGGAGTTGAATACAAACATCACAAAGTAGTTTCTGAGAATGCTTCTGTCTCGTTTTTATGTGACGATGATCCCGTTTCCAATGAAATCTTCAAAGAGGTCCACATAGCCACTTGCAGATTCCAAAGAAAGAGAGTTTCAAAACTGCTCCATCACAAGGATTGTTCAACTCTGTGAGTTGAATGCAGTCATCACAGAAAACTTTCTGAGAATGCTTCTGTCTAGGTTTGATGTGAAGATATACCCGTTTCCAACGAAGGCCACGAAGTGGTCCAAATATACACTTGCAGATTCTACTACAAGGGTGTTGCAAACCTGAACTATCAAAGGAAGGTTCAACTCTGTGAGTTGAATGCAAACATCACAAAGAAGTTTCTGAGAATGCTTCCGTTTAGTTATGGGAAGTTTATCCCGTTTCCAACGAAATCCTCAGAGAGGTCCAAATATCCCCTTGCAGATTCTACAAACAGTGTGTTTGGAAACTGCTCCATCAAAACGAATGTTCAGCTCTCTGAGGTAAAGGCAATCGTCACTGAGAATTTTCTGAGAGTGCTACTGTCTGGTTTTTATATGAAGTTCTTTCCTTTCTTACCATAGGCCTCAAAGCGGTCCCAATCTCCACTTGCAGATTCTCCAAAAAGACTGTTTCCAAACTGCTCTCTCAAAAGGAATGTTCAACTCTGTGAGTTGAATGCAATCATCACAGAGTAGTTTCTGAGAATGCTTCTATGTAGTTTTTAGGAGAAGATATTTCCTTTTCCACCACAGCCCCCAAAGCCCTCCAAATGTCCATTTGCAGATCCTAAAAAAAGAGTGTTTCAAAGCTGCGCTATCAAAGGGAAAGTTCAACTCTGCGAGGTGAATGCCAACATCCCAAAGAAGTTTCTGAGAATGCCTCTGTTTAGCTTTTATGTGAAGATTATCCCGTTTCCAACGAAATCTTCAAAGAGGTCCAAATATCCACTTGCGGATCCCCCAGAAAGAGTGTTTCGAAACTGCTGCTTCAAAAGGAATCTTCAACTCTGTGAGTTGAATGCAATCATCACAAAGAAGTTTCTGACAATGCTTCTCTCTCGTTTTTCTGTGAAGATATTTCCTTTTCCACCACAGGCCTGAAAGCGCTCCAAAGGTCCACTTGCAGATTCTACGAAAAGAATGTTTCAAAACTGCTCTATGAACAGCAATGTTAAACTCTGTGGCTCGAACACAAACATCACAAAGCAGTTTCTGAGAATGCTTCAGTTTAGTTTTTCTGTGAAGATATTCCCGTTTCCAAAGAAATCTTCAAAGAGGTCCACATATCCACTTACAGATTCTACACAAAGAGAGTTTCAAAACTGCTCAATCAAAGGGAGGGTTCAACTCTGTGACTTGAATGCAGTCATCACACAGAAGTTTCTGAGAATGCTTCTCTTTAGTTTTTACGTGAAGATATACCCGTTTCGAACGAAGGCCACCCAGTGGTCCAAATATCCACTTGCAGATTCTACAAAAAGAGTGTTTCAAACCTGAACTATCAAAGGAAGGTTCAACTCTGTGAGTTGAATGCAAACAGCACGAAGAAGTTTCTGAGAATGTTTGTGTTTAGTTATGGGAAGTTTATCCCGTTTCCAACGAAATCCTCAGAGAGGTCCAAATATCCACTTGCAGATTCTACCAAAAGTGTGTTTGGAAACTGCTCCATCAAGAGGCATGTTCAGCTCTGTGAGTTAATCTCCATCATCACAAAGTATTTTCTGAGAATGCTGCCGTTTGGTTTTTACAGGAAGTTCTTTCCTTTACTACCGTAGGCCTCAAAGCAGTCCAAATCTCCATTTGCAGATTCTACAAAAAGAGTGTTTCCAATCTGCTCTATCAATAGGAATGTTCAACTCCGTGAGTGGAATGCAATCATCACAAAGTAGTTTCTCAGAATGCTTCTATGTAGTTTTTAGGTGAAGATATTTCCTTTTCCACCACAGGCCTCAAAGCCCCCCAAATGTCCACTTGCAGATTCTAGAAAAAGAGTGTTTCATAGCTGCTCTTTCAAAAGGAAAGTTCAACTCTGGGAGTTGAATACAAACATCACAAAGTAGTTTCTGAGAATGCTTCTGTCTCGTTTTTATGTGACGATGCTCCCGTTTCCAATGAAATCTTCAAAGAGGTCCACATAGCCACTTGCAGATTCCAAAGAAAGAGAGTTTCAAAACTGCTCCATCACAAGGATTGTTCAACTCTGTGAGTTGAATGCAGTCATCACAGAAAACTTTCTGAGAATGCTTCTGTCTAGGTTTGATGTGAAGATATACCCGTTTCCAACGAAGGCCACGAAGTGGTCCAAATATACACTTGCAGATTCTACTACAAGGGTGTTGCAAACCTGAACTATCAAAGGAAGGTTCAACTCTGTGAGTTGAATGCAAACATCACAAAGAAGTTTCTGAGAATGCTTCCGTTTAGTTATGGGAAGTTTATCCCGTTTCCAACGAAATCCTCAGAGAGGTCCAAATATCCCCTTGCAGATTCTACAAACAGTGTGTTTGGAAACTGCTCCATCAAAACGAATGTTCAGCTCTCTGAGTTAAAGGCAATCGTCACTGAGAATTTTCTGAGAGTGCTACTGTCTGGTTTTTATATGAAGTTCTTTCCTTTCTTACCATAGGCCTCAAAGCGGTCCCAATCTCCACTTGCAGATTCTCCAAAAAGACTGTTTCCAAACTGCTCTCTCAAAAGGAATGTTCAACTCTGTGAGTTGAATGCAATCATCACAGAGTAGTTTCTGAGAATGCTTCTATGTAGTTTTTAGGAGAAGATATTTCCTTTTCCACCACAGCCCCCAAAGCCCTCCAAATGTCCATTTGCAGATCCTAAAAAAAGAGTGTTTCAAAGCTGCGCTATCAAAGGGAAAGTTCAACTCTGCGAGGTGAATGCCAACATCCCAAAGAAGTTTCTGAGAATGCCTCTGTTTAGCTTTTATGTGAAGATTATCCCGTTTCCAACGAAATCTTCAAAGAGGTCCAAATATCCACTTGCGGATCCCCCAGAAAGAGTGTTTCGAAACTGCTGCTTCAAAAGGAATCTTCAACTCTGTGAGTTGAATGCAATCATCACAAAGAAGTTTCTGACAATGCTTCTCTCTCGTTTTTCTGTGAAGATATTTCCTTTTCCACCACAGGCCTGAAAGCGCTCCAAAGGTCCACTTGCAGATTCTACGAAAAGAATGTTTCAAAACTGCTCTATGAACAGCAATGTTAAACTCTGTGGCTCGAACACAAACATCACAAAGCAGTTTCTGAGAATGCTTCAGTTTAGTTTTTCTGTGAAGATATTCCCGTTTCCAAAGAAATCTTCAAAGAGGTCCACATATCCACTTACAGATTCTACACAAAGAGAGTTTCAAAACTGCTCAATCAAAGGGAGGGTTCAACTCTGTGACTTGAATGCAGTCATCACACAGAAGTTTCTGAGAATGCTTCTCTTTAGTTTTTACGTGAAGATATACCCGTTTCGAACGAAGGCCACCCAGTGGTCCAAATATCCACTTGCAGATTCTACAAAAAGAGTGTTTCAAACCTGAACTATCAAAGGAAGGTTCAACTCTGTGAGTTGAATGCAAACAGCACGAAGAAGTTTCTGAGAATGTTTGTGTTTAGTTATGGGAAGTTTATCCCGTTTCCAACGAAATCCTCAGAGAGGTCCAAATATCCACTTGCAGATTCTACCAAAAGTGTGTTTGGAAACTGCTCCATCAAGAGGCATGTTCAGCTCTGTGAGTTAATCTCCATCATCACAAAGTATTTTCTGAGAATGCTGCCGTTTGGTTTTTATAGGAAGTTCTTTCCTTTACTACCGTAGGCCTCAAAGCAGTCCAAATCTCCATTTGCAGATTCTACAAAAAGAGTGTTTCCAATCTGCTCTATCAATAGGAATGTTCAACTCCGTGAGTGGAATGCAATCATCACAAAGTAGTTTCTCAGAATGCTTCTATGTAGTTTTTAGGTGAAGATATTTCCTTTTCCACCACAGGCCTCAAAGCCCCCCAAATGTCCACTTGCAGATTCTAGAAAAAGAGTGTTTCATAGCTGCTCTTTCAAAAGGAAAGTTCAACTCTGGGAGTTGAATACAAACATCACAAAGTAGTTTCTGAGAATGCTTCTGTCTCGTTTTTATGTGACGATGCTCCCGTTTCCAATGAAATCTTCAAAGAGGTCCACATAGCCACTTGCAGATTCCAAAGAAAGAGAGTTTCAAAACTGCTCCATCACAAGGATTGTTCAACTCTGTGAGTTGAATGCAGTCATCACAGAAAACTTTCTGAGAATGCTTCTGTCTAGGTTTGATGTGAAGATATACCCGTTTCCAACGAAGGCCACGAAGTGGTCCAAATATACACTTGCAGATTCTACTACAAGGGTGTTGCAAACCTGAACTATCAAAGGAAGGTTCAACTCTGTGAGTTGAATGCAAACATCACAAAGAAGTTTCTGAGAATGCTTCCGTTTAGTTATGGGAAGTTTATCCCGTTTCCAACGAAATCCTCAGAGAGGTCCAAATATCCCCTTGCAGATTCTACAAACAGTGTGTTTGGAAACTGCTCCATCAAAACGAATGTTCAGCTCTCTGAGGTAAAGGCAATCGTCACTGAGAATTTTCTGAGAGTGCTACTGTCTGGTTTTTATATGAAGTTCTTTCCTTTCTTACCATAGGCCTCAAAGCGGTCCCAATCTCCACTTGCAGATTCTCCAAAAAGACTGTTTCCAAACTGCTCTCTCAAAAGGAATGTTCAACTCTGTGAGTTGAATGCAATCATCACAGAGTAGTTTCTGAGAATGCTTCTATGTAGTTTTTAGGAGAAGATATTTCCTTTTCCACCACAGCCCCCAAAGCCCTCCAAATGTCCATTTGCAGATCCTAAAAAAAGAGTGTTTCAAAGCTGCGCTATCAAAGGGAAAGTTCAACTCTGCGAGGTGAATGCCAACATCCCAAAGAAGTTTCTGAGAATGCCTCTGTTTAGCTTTTATGTGAAGATTATCCCGTTTCCAACGAAATCTTCAAAGAGGTCCAAATATCCACTTGCGGATCCCCCAGAAAGAGTGTTTCGAAACTGCTGCTTCAAAAGGAATCTTCAACTCTGTGAGTTGAATGCAATCATCACAAAGAAGTTTCTGACAATGCTTCTCTCTCGTTTTTCTGTGAAGATATTTCCTTTTCCACCACAGGCCTGAAAGCGCTCCAAAGGTCCACTTGCAGATTCTACGAAAAGAATGTTTCAAAACTGCTCTATGAACAGCAATGTTAAACTCTGTGGCTCGAACACAAACATCACAAAGCAGTTTCTGAGAATGCTTCAGTTTAGTTTTTCTGTGAAGATATTCCCGTTTCCAAAGAAATCTTCAAAGAGGTCCACATATCCACTTACAGATTCTACACAAAGAGAGTTTCAAAACTGCTCAATCAAAGGGAGGGTTCAACTCTGTGACTTGAATGCAGTCATCACACAGAAGTTTCTGAGAATGCTTCTCTTTAGTTTTTACGTGAAGATATACCCGTTTCGAACGAAGGCCACCCAGTGGTCCAAATATCCACTTGCAGATTCTACAAAAAGAGTGTTTCAAACCTGAACTATCAAAGGAAGGTTCAACTCTGTGACTTGAATGCAAACAGCACGAAGAAGATTCTGAGAATGTTTGTGTTTAGTTATGGGAAGTTTATCCCGTTTCCAACGAAATCCTCAGAGAGGTCCAAATATCCACTTGCAGATTCTACCAAAAGTGTGTTTGGAAACTGCTCCATCAAGAGGCATGTTCAGCTCTGTGAGTTAATCTCCATCATCACAAAGTATTTTCTGAGAATGCTGCCGTTTGGTTTTTATAGGAAGTTCTTTCCTTTACTACCGTAGGCCTCAAAGCAGTCCAAATCTCCATTTGCAGATTCTACAAAAAGAGTGTTTCCAATCTGCTCTATCAATAGGAATGTTCAACTCCGTGAGTGGAATGCAATCATCACAAAGTAGTTTCTCAGAATGCTTCTATGTAGTTTTTAGGTGAAGATATTTCCTTTTCCACCACAGGCCTCAAAGCCCCCCAAATGTCCACTTGCAGATTCTAGAAAAAGAGTGTTTCATAGCTGCTCTTTCAAAAGGAAAGTTCAACTCTGGGAGTTGAATACAAACATCACAAAGTAGTTTCTGAGAATGCTTCTGTCTCGTTTTTATGTGACGATGCTCCCGTTTCCAATGAAATCTTCAAAGAGGTCCACATAGCCACTTGCAGATTCCAAAGAAAGAGAGTTTCAAAACTGCTCCATCACAAGGATTGTTCAACTCTGTGAGTTGAATGCAGTCATCACAGAAAACTTTCTGAGAATGCTTCTGTCTAGGTTTGATGTGAAGATATACCCGTTTCCAACGAAGGCCACGAAATGGTCCAAATATACACTTGCAGATTCTACTACAAGGGTGTTGCAAACCTGAACTATCAAAGGAAGGTTCAACTCTGTGAGTTGAATGCAAACATCACAAAGAAGTTTCTGAGAATGCTTCCGTTTAGTTATGGGAAGTTTATCCCGTTTCCAACGAAATCCTCAGAGAGGTCCAAATATCCCCTTGCAGATTCTACAAACAGTGTGTTTGGAAACTGCTCCATCAAAACGAATGTTCAGCTCTCTGAGGTAAAGGCAATCGTCACTGAGAATTTTCTGAGAGTGCTACTGTCTGGTTTTTATATGAAGTTCTTTCCTTTCTTACCATAGGCCTCAAAGCGGTCCCAATCTCCACTTGCAGATTCTCCAAAAAGACTGTTTCCAAACTGCTCTCTCAAAAGGAATGTTCAACTCTGTGAGTTGAATGCAATCATCACAGAGTAGTTTCTGAGAATGCTTCTATGTAGTTTTTAGGAGAAGATATTTCCTTTTCCACCACAGCCCCCAAAGCCCTCCAAATGTCCATTTGCAGATCCTAAAAAAAGAGTGTTTCAAAGCTGCGCTATCAAAGGGAAAGTTCAACTCTGCGAGGTGAATGCCAACATCCCAAAGAAGTTTCTGAGAATGCCTCTGTTTAGCTTTTATGTGAAGATTATCCCGTTTCCAACGAAATCTTCAAAGAGGTCCAAATATCCACTTGCGGATCCCCCAGAAAGAGTGTTTCGAAACTGCTGCTTCAAAAGGAATCTTCAACTCTGTGAGTTGAATGCAATCATCACAAAGAAGTTTCTGACAATGCTTCTCTCTCGTTTTTCTGTGAAGATATTTCCTTTTCCACCACAGGCCTGAAAGCGCTCCAAAGGTCCACTTGCAGATTCTACGAAAAGAATGTTTCAAAACTGCTCTATGAACAGCAATGTTAAACTCTGTGGCTCGAACACAAACATCACAAAGCAGTTTCTGAGAATGCTTCAGTTTAGTTTTTCTGTGAAGATATTCCCGTTTCCAAAGAAATCTTCAAAGAGGTCCACATATCCACTTACAGATTCTACACAAAGAGAGTTTCAAAACTGCTCAATCAAAGGGAGGGTTCAACTCTGTGACTTGAATGCAGTCATCACACAGAAGTTTCTGAGAATGCTTCTCTTTAGTTTTTACGTGAAGATATACCCGTTTCGAACGAAGGCCACCCAGTGGTCCAAATATCCACTTGCAGATTCTACAAAAAGAGTGTTTCAAACCTGAACTATCAAAGGAAGGTTCAACTCTGTGAGTTGAATGCAAACAGCACGAAGAAGTTTCTGAGAATGTTTGTGTTTAGTTATGGGAAGTTTATCCCGTTTCCAACGAAATCCTCAGAGAGGTCCAAATATCCACTTGCAGATTCTACCAAAAGTGTGTTTGGAAACTGCTCCATCAAGAGGCATGTTCAGCTCTGTGAGTTAATCTCCATCATCACAAAGTATTTTCTGAGAATGCTGCCGTTTGGTTTTTATAGGAAGTTCTTTCCTTTACTACCGTAGGCCTCAAAGCAGTCCAAATCTCCATTTGCAGATTCTACAAAAAGAGTGTTTCCAATCTGCTCTATCAATAGGAATGTTCAACTCCGTGAGTGGAATGCAATCATCACAAAGTAGTTTCTCAGAATGCTTCTATGTAGTTTTTAGGTGAAGATATTTCCTTTTCCACCACAGGCCTCAAAGCCCCCCAAATGTCCACTTGCAGATTCTAGAAAAAGAGTGTTTCATAGCTGCTCTTTCAAAAGGAAAGTTCAACTCTGGGAGTTGAATACAAACATCACAAAGTAGTTTCTGAGAATGCTTCTGTCTCGTTTTTATGTGACGATGCTCCCGTTTCCAATGAAATCTTCAAAGAGGTCCACATAGCCACTTGCAGATTCCAAAGAAAGAGAGTTTCAAAACTGCTCCATCACAAGGATTGTTCAACTCTGTGAGTTGAATGCAGTCATCACAGAAAACTTTCTGAGAATGCTTCTGTCTAGGTTTGATGTGAAGATATACCCGTTTCCAACGAAGGCCACGAAGTGGTCCAAATATACACTTGCAGATTCTACTACAAGGGTGTTGCAAACCTGAACTATCAAAGGAAGGTTCAACTCTGTGAGTTGAATGCAAACATCACAAAGAAGTTTCTGAGAATGCTTCCGTTTAGTTATGGGAAGTTTATCCCGTTTCCAACGAAATCCTCAGAGAGGTCCAAATATCCCCTTGCAGATTCTACAAACAGTGTGTTTGGAAACTGCTCCATCAAAACGAATGTTCAGCTCTCTGAGTTAAAGGCAATCGTCACTGAGAATTTTCTGAGAGTGCTACTGTCTGGTTTTTATATGAAGTTCTTTCCTTTCTTACCATAGGCCTCAAAGCGGTCCCAATCTCCACTTGCAGATTCTCCAAAAAGACTGTTTCCAAACTGCTCTCTCAAAAGGAATGTTCAACTCTGTGAGTTGAATGCAATCATCACAGAGTAGTTTCTGAGAATGCTTCTATGTAGTTTTTAGGAGAAGATATTTCCTTTTCCACCACAGCCCCCAAAGCCCTCCAAATGTCCATTTGCAGATCCTAAAAAAAGAGTGTTTCAAAGCTGCGCTATCAAAGGGAAAGTTCAACTCTGCGAGGTGAATGCCAACATCCCAAAGAAGTTTCTGAGAATGCCTCTGTTTAGCTTTTATGTGAAGATTATCCCGTTTCCAACGAAATCTTCAAAGAGGTCCAAATATCCACTTGCGGATCCCCCAGAAAGAGTGTTTCGAAACTGCTGCTTCAAAAGGAATCTTCAACTCTGTGAGTTGAATGCAATCATCACAAAGAAGTTTCTGACAATGCTTCTCTCTCGTTTTTCTGTGAAGATATTTCCTTTTCCACCACAGGCCTGAAAGCGCTCCAAAGGTCCACTTGCAGATTCTACGAAAAGAATGTTTCAAAACTGCTCTATGAACAGCAATGTTAAACTCTGTGGCTCGAACACAAACATCACAAAGCAGTTTCTGAGAATGCTTCAGTTTAGTTTTTCTGTGAAGATATTCCCGTTTCCAAAGAAATCTTCAAAGAGGTCCACATATCCACTTACAGATTCTACACAAAGAGAGTTTCAAAACTGCTCAATCAAAGGGAGGGTTCAACTCTGTGACTTGAATGCAGTCATCACACAGAAGTTTCTGAGAATGCTTCTCTTTAGTTTTTACGTGAAGATATACCCGTTTCGAACGAAGGCCACCCAGTGGTCCAAATATCCACTTGCAGATTCTACAAAAAGAGTGTTTCAAACCTGAACTATCAAAGGAAGGTTCAACTCTGTGACTTGAATGCAAACAGCACGAAGAAGATTCTGAGAATGTTTGTGTTTAGTTATGGGAAGTTTATCCCGTTTCCAACGAAATCCTCAGAGAGGTCCAAATATCCACTTGCAGATTCTACCAAAAGTGTGTTTGGAAACTGCTCCATCAAGAGGCATGTTCAGCTCTGTGAGTTAATCTCCATCATCACAAAGTATTTTCTGAGAATGCTGCCGTTTGGTTTTTATAGGAAGTTCTTTCCTTTACTACCGTAGGCCTCAAAGCAGTCCAAATCTCCATTTGCAGATTCTACAAAAAGAGTGTTTCCAATCTGCTCTATCAATAGGAATGTTCAACTCCGTGAGTGGAATGCAATCATCACAAAGTAGTTTCTCAGAATGCTTCTATGTAGTTTTTAGGTGAAGATATTTCCTTTTCCACCACAGGCCTCAAAGCCCCCCAAATGTCCACTTGCAGATTCTAGAAAAAGAGTGTTTCATAGCTGCTCTTTCAAAAGGAAAGTTCAACTCTGGGAGTTGAATACAAACATCACAAAGTAGTTTCTGAGAATGCTTCTGTCTCGTTTTTATGTGACGATGCTCCCGTTTCCAATGAAATCTTCAAAGAGGTCCACATAGCCACTTGCAGATTCCAAAGAAAGAGAGTTTCAAAACTGCTCCATCACAAGGATTGTTCAACTCTGTGAGTTGAATGCAGTCATCACAGAAAACTTTCTGAGAATGCTTCTGTCTAGGTTTGATGTGAAGATATACCCGTTTCCAACGAAGGCCACGAAATGGTCCAAATATACACTTGCAGATTCTACTACAAGGGTGTTGCAAACCTGAACTATCAAAGGAAGGTTCAACTCTGTGAGTTGAATGCAAACATCACAAAGAAGTTTCTGAGAATGCTTCCGTTTAGTTATGGGAAGTTTATCCCGTTTCCAACGAAATCCTCAGAGAGGTCCAAATATCCCCTTGCAGATTCTACAAACAGTGTGTTTGGAAACTGCTCCATCAAAACGAATGTTCAGCTCTCTGAGGTAAAGGCAATCGTCACTGAGAATTTTCTGAGAGTGCTACTGTCTGGTTTTTATATGAAGTTCTTTCCTTTCTTACCATAGGCCTCAAAGCGGTCCCAATCTCCACTTGCAGATTCTCCAAAAAGACTGTTTCCAAACTGCTCTCTCAAAAGGAATGTTCAACTCTGTGAGTTGAATGCAATCATCACAGAGTAGTTTCTGAGAATGCTTCTATGTAGTTTTTAGGAGAAGATATTTCCTTTTCCACCACAGCCCCCAAAGCCCTCCAAATGTCCATTTGCAGATCCTAAAAAAAGAGTGTTTCAAAGCTGCGCTATCAAAGGGAAAGTTCAACTCTGCGAGGTGAATGCCAACATCCCAAAGAAGTTTCTGAGAATGCCTCTGTTTAGCTTTTATGTGAAGATTATCCCGTTTCCAACGAAATCTTCAAAGAGGTCCAAATATCCACTTGCGGATCCCCCAGAAAGAGTGTTTCGAAACTGCTGCTTCAAAAGGAATCTTCAACTCTGTGAGTTGAATGCAATCATCACAAAGAAGTTTCTGACAATGCTTCTCTCTCGTTTTTCTGTGAAGATATTTCCTTTTCCACCACAGGCCTGAAAGCGCTCCAAAGGTCCACTTGCAGATTCTACGAAAAGAATGTTTCAAAACTGCTCTATGAACAGCAATGTTAAACTCTGTGGCTCGAACACAAACATCACAAAGCAGTTTCTGAGAATGCTTCAGTTTAGTTTTTCTGTGAAGATATTCCCGTTTCCAAAGAAATCTTCAAAGAGGTCCACATATCCACTTACAGATTCTACACAAAGAGAGTTTCAAAACTGCTCAATCAAAGGGAGGGTTCAACTCTGTGACTTGAATGCAGTCATCACACAGAAGTTTCTGAGAATGCTTCTCTTTAGTTTTTACGTGAAGATATACCCGTTTCGAACGAAGGCCACCCAGTGGTCCAAATATCCACTTGCAGATTCTACAAAAAGAGTGTTTCAAACCTGAACTATCAAAGGAAGGTTCAACTCTGTGACTTGAATGCAAACAGCACGAAGAAGTTTCTGAGAATGTTTGTGTTTAGTTATGGGAAGTTTATCCCGTTTCCAACGAAATCCTCAGAGAGGTCCAAATATCCACTTGCAGATTCTACCAAAAGTGTGTTTGGAAACTGCTCCATCAAGAGGCATGTTCAGCTCTGTGAGTTAATCTCCATCATCACAAAGTATTTTCTGAGAATGCTGCCGTTTGGTTTTTATAGGAAGTTCTTTCCTTTACTACCGTAGGCCTCAAAGCAGTCCAAATCTCCATTTGCAGATTCTACAAAAAGAGTGTTTCCAATCTGCTCTATCAATAGGAATGTTCAACTCCGTGAGTGGAATGCAATCATCACAAAGTAGTTTCTCAGAATGCTTCTATGTAGTTTTTAGGTGAAGATATTTCCTTTTCCACCACAGGCCTCAAAGCCCCCCAAATGTCCACTTGCAGATTCTAGAAAAAGAGTGTTTCATAGCTGCTCTTTCAAAAGGAAAGTTCAACTCTGGGAGTTGAATACAAACATCACAAAGTAGTTTCTGAGAATGCTTCTGTCTCGTTTTTATGTGACGATGCTCCCGTTTCCAATGAAATCTTCAAAGAGGTCCACATAGCCACTTGCAGATTCCAAAGAAAGAGAGTTTCAAAACTGCTCCATCACAAGGATTGTTCAACTCTGTGAGTTGAATGCAGTCATCACAGAAAACTTTCTGAGAATGCTTCTGTCTAGGTTTGATGTGAAGATATACCCGTTTCCAACGAAGGCCACGAAGTGGTCCAAATATACACTTGCAGATTCTACTAGAAGGGTGTTGCAAACCTGAACTATCAAAGGAAGGTTCAACTCTGTGAGTTGAATGCAAACATCACCAAGAAGTTTCTGAGAATGCTTCCGTTTAGTTATGGGAAGTTTATCCCGTTTCCAACGAAATCCTCAGAGAGGTCCAAATATCCCCTTGCAGATTCTACAAACAGTGTGTTTGGAAACTGCTCCATCAAAACGAATGTTCAGCTCTCTGAGTTAAAGGCAATCGTCACTGAGAATTTTCTGAGAGTGCTACTGTCTGGTTTTTATATGAAGTTCTTTCCTTTCTTACCATAGGCCTCAAAGCGGTCCCAATCTCCACTTGCAGATTCTCCAAAAAGACTGTTTCCAAACTGCTCTCTCAAAAGGAATGTTCAACTCTGTGAGTTGAATGCAATCATCACAGAGTAGTTTCTGAGAATGCTTCTATGTAGTTTTTAGGAGAAGATATTTCCTTTTCCACCACAGCCCCCAAAGCCCTCCAAATGTCCATTTGCAGATCCTAAAAAAAGAGTGTTTCAAAGCTGCGCTATCAAAGGGAAAGTTCAACTCTGCGAGGTGAATGCCAACATCCCAAAGAAGTTTCTGAGAATGCCTCTGTTTAGCTTTTATGTGAAGATTATCCCGTTTCCAACGAAATCTTCAAAGAGGTCCAAATATCCACTTGCGGATCCCCCAGAAAGAGTGTTTCGAAACTGCTGCTTCAAAAGGAATCTTCAACTCTGTGAGTTGAATGCAATCATCACAAAGAAGTTTCTGACAATGCTTCTCTCTCGTTTTTCTGTGAAGATATTTCCTTTTCCACCACAGGCCTGAAAGCGCTCCAAAGGTCCACTTGCAGATTCTACGAAAAGAATGTTTCAAAACTGCTCTATGAACAGCAATGTTAAACTCTGTGGCTCGAACACAAACATCACAAAGCAGTTTCTGAGAATGCTTCAGTTTAGTTTTTCTGTGAAGATATTCCCGTTTCCAAAGAAATCTTCAAAGAGGTCCACATATCCACTTACAGATTCTACACAAAGAGAGTTTCAAAACTGCTCAATCAAAGGGAGGGTTCAACTCTGTGACTTGAATGCAGTCATCACACAGAAGTTTCTGAGAATGCTTCTCTTTAGTTTTTACGTGAAGATATACCCGTTTCGAACGAAGGCCACCCAGTGGTCCAAATATCCACTTGCAGATTCTACAAAAAGAGTGTTTCAAACCTGAACTATCAAAGGAAGGTTCAACTCTGTGACTTGAATGCAAACAGCACGAAGAAGTTTCTGAGAATGTTTGTGTTTAGTTATGGGAAGTTTATCCCGTTTCCAACGAAATCCTCAGAGAGGTCCAAATATCCACTTGCAGATTCTACCAAAAGTGTGTTTGGAAACTGCTCCATCAAGAGGCATGTTCAGCTCTGTGAGTTAATCTCCATCATCACAAAGTATTTTCTGAGAATGCTGCCGTTTGGTTTTTATAGGAAGTTCTTTCCTTTACTACCGTAGGCCTCAAAGCAGTCCAAATCTCCATTTGCAGATTCTACAAAAAGAGTGTTTCCAATCTGCTCTATCAATAGGAAAGTTCAACTCCGTGAGTGGAATGCAATCATCACAAAGTAGTTTCTCAGAATGCTTCTATGTAGTTTTTAGGTGAAGATATTTCCTTTTCCACCACAGGCCTCAAAGCCCCCCAAATGTCCACTTGCAGATTCTAGAAAAAGAGTGTTTCATAGCTGCTCTTTCAAAAGGAAAGTTCAACTCTGGGAGTTGAATACAAACATCACAAAGTAGTTTCTGAGAATGCTTCTGTCTCGTTTTTATGTGACGATGCTCCCGTTTCCAATGAAATCTTCAAAGAGGTCCACATAGCCACTTGCAGATTCCAAAGAAAGAGAGTTTCAAAACTGCTCCATCACAAGGATTGTTCAACTCTGTGAGTTGAATGCAGTCATCACAGAAAACTTTCTGAGAATGCTTCTGTCTAGGTTTGATGTGAAGATATACCCGTTTCCAACGAAGGCCACGAAGTGGTCCAAATATACACTTGCAGATTCTACTACAAGGGTGTTGCAAACCTGAACTATCAAAGGAAGGTTCAACTCTGTGAGTTGAATGCAAACATCACAAAGAAGTTTCTGAGAATGCTTCCGTTTAGTTATGGGAAGTTTATCCCGTTTCCAACGAAATCCTCAGAGAGGTCCAAATATCCCCTTGCAGATTCTACAAACAGTGTGTTTGGAAACTGCTCCATCAAAACGAATGTTCAGCTCTCTGAGTTAAAGGCAATCGTCACTGAGAATTTTCTGAGAGTGCTACTGTCTGGTTTTTATATGAAGTTCTTTCCTTTCTTACCATAGGCCTCAAAGCGGTCCCAATCTCCACTTGCAGATTCTCCAAAAAGACTGTTTCCAAACTGCTCTCTCAAAAGGAATGTTCAACTCTGTGAGTTGAATGCAATCATCACAGAGTAGTTTCTGAGAATGCTTCTATGTAGTTTTTAGGAGAAGATATTTCCTTTTCCACCACAGCCCCCAAAGCCCTCCAAATGTCCATTTGCAGATCCTAAAAAAAGAGTGTTTCAAAGCTGCGCTATCAAAGGGAAAGTTCAACTCTGCGAGGTGAATGCCAACATCCCAAAGAAGTTTCTGAGAATGCCTCTGTTTAGCTTTTATGTGAAGATTATCCCGTTTCCAACGAAATCTTCAAAGAGGTCCAAATATCCACTTGCGGATCCCCCAGAAAGAGTGTTTCGAAACTGCTGCTTCAAAAGGAATCTTCAACTCTGTGAGTTGAATGCAATCATCACAAAGAAGTTTCTGACAATGCTTCTCTCTCGTTTTTCTGTGAAGATATTTCCTTTTCCACCACAGGCCTGAAAGCGCTCCAAAGGTCCACTTGCAGATTCTACGAAAAGAATGTTTCAAAACTGCTCTATGAACAGCAATGTTAAACTCTGTGGCTCGAACACAAACATCACAAAGCAGTTTCTGAGAATGCTTCAGTTTAGTTTTTCTGTGAAGATATTCCCGTTTCCAAAGAAATCTTCAAAGAGGTCCACATATCCACTTACAGATTCTACACAAAGAGAGTTTCAAAACTGCTCAATCAAAGGGAGGGTTCAACTCTGTGACTTGAATGCAGTCATCACACAGAAGTTTCTGAGAATGCTTCTCTTTAGTTTTTACGTGAAGATATACCCGTTTCGAACGAAGGCCACCCAGTGGTCCAAATATCCACTTGCAGATTCTACAAAAAGAGTGTTTCAAACCTGAACTATCAAAGGAAGGTTCAACTCTGTGACTTGAATGCAAACAGCACGAAGAAGTTTCTGAGAATGTTTGTGTTTAGTTATGGGAAGTTTATCCCGTTTCCAACGAAATCCTCAGAGAGGTCCAAATATCCACTTGCAGATTCTACCAAAAGTGTGTTTGGAAACTGCTCCATCAAGAGGCATGTTCAGCTCTGTGAGTTAATCTCCATCATCACAAAGTATTTTCTGAGAATGCTGCCGTTTGGTTTTTATAGGAAGTTCTTTCCTTTACTACCGTAGGCCTCAAAGCAGTCCAAATCTCCATTTGCAGATTCTACAAAAAGAGTGTTTCCAATCTGCTCTATCAATAGGAATGTTCAACTCCGTGAGTGGAATGCAATCATCACAAAGTAGTTTCTCAGAATGCTTCTATGTAGTTTTTAGGTGAAGATATTTCCTTTTCCACCACAGGCCTCAAAGCCCCCCAAATGTCCACTTGCAGATTCTAGAAAAAGAGTGTTTCATAGCTGCTCTTTCAAAAGGAAAGTTCAACTCTGGGAGTTGAATACAAACATCACAAAGTAGTTTCTGAGAATGCTTCTGTCTCGTTTTTATGTGACGATGATCCCGTTTCCAATGAAATCTTCAAAGAGGTCCACATAGCCACTTGCAGATTCCAAAGAAAGAGAGTTTCAAAACTGCTCCATCACAAGGATTGTTCAACTCTGTGAGTTGAATGCAGTCATCACAGAAAACTTTCTGAGAATGCTTCTGTCTAGGTTTGATGTGAAGATATACCCGTTTCCAACGAAGGCCACGAAGTGGTCCAAATATACACTTGCAGATTCTACTACAAGGGTGTTGCAAACCTGAACTATCAAAGGAAGGTTCAACTCTGTGAGTTGAATGCAAACATCACAAAGAAGTTTCTGAGAATGCTTCCGTTTAGTTATGGGAAGTTTATCCCGTTTCCAACGAAATCCTCAGAGAGGTCCAAATATCCCCTTGCAGATTCTACAAACAGTGTGTTTGGAAACTGCTCCATCAAAACGAATGTTCAGCTCTCTGAGGTAAAGGCAATCGTCACTGAGAATTTTCTGAGAGTGCTACTGTCTGGTTTTTATATGAAGTTCTTTCCTTTCTTACCATAGGCCTCAAAGCGGTCCCAATCTCCACTTGCAGATTCTCCAAAAAGACTGTTTCCAAACTGCTCTCTCAAAAGGAATCTTCAACTCTGTGAGTTGAATGCAATCATCACAGAGTAGTTTCTGAGAATGCTTCTATGTAGTTTTTAGGAGAAGATATTTCCTTTTCCACCACAGCCCCCAAAGCCCTCCAAATGTCCATTTGCAGATCCTAAAAAAAGAGTGTTTCAAAGCTGCGCTATCAAAGGGAAAGTTCAACTCTGCGAGGTGAATGCCAACATCCCAAAGAAGTTTCTGAGAATGCCTCTGTTTAGCTTTTATGTGAAGATTATCCCGTTTCCAACGAAATCTTCAAAGAGGTCCAAATATCCACTTGCGGATCCCCCAGAAAGAGTGTTTCGAAACTGCTGCTTCAAAAGGAATCTTCAACTCTGTGAGTTGAATGCAATCATCACAAAGAAGTTTCTGACAATGCTTCTCTCTCGTTTTTCTGTGAAGATATTTCCTTTTCCACCACAGGCCTGAAAGCGCTCCAAAGGTCCACTTGCAGATTCTACGAAAAGAATGTTTCAAAACTGCTCTATGAACAGCAATGTTAAACTCTGTGGCTCGAACACAAACATCACAAAGCAGTTTCTGAGAATGCTTCAGTTTAGTTTTTCTGTGAAGATATTCCCGTTTCCAAAGAAATCTTCAAAGAGGTCCACATATCCACTTACAGATTCTACACAAAGAGAGTTTCAAAACTGCTCAATCAAAGGGAGGGTTCAACTCTGTGACTTGAATGCAGTCATCACACAGAAGTTTCTGAGAATGCTTCTCTTTAGTTTTTACGTGAAGATATACCCGTTTCGAACGAAGGCCACCCAGTGGTCCAAATATCCACTTGCAGATTCTACAAAAAGAGTGTTTCAAACCTGAACTATCAAAGGAAGGTTCAACTCTGTGACTTGAATGCAAACAGCACGAAGAAGTTTCTGAGAATGTTTGTGTTTAGTTATGGGAAGTTTATCCCGTTTCCAACGAAATCCTCAGAGAGGTCCAAATATCCACTTGCAGATTCTACCAAAAGTGTGTTTGGAAACTGCTCCATCAAGAGGCATGTTCAGCTCTGTGAGTTAATCTCCATCATCACAAAGTATTTTCTGAGAATGCTGCCGTTTGGTTTTTCTAGGAAGTTCTTTCCTTTACTACCGTAGGCCTCAAAGCAGTCCAAATCTCCATTTGCAGATTCTACAAAAAGAGTGTTTCCAATCTGCTCTATCAATAGGAATGTTCAACTCCGTGAGTGGAATGCAATCATCACAAAGTAGTTTCTCAGAATGCTTCTATGTAGTTTTTAGGTGAAGATATTTCCTTTTCCACCACAGGCCTCAAAGCCCCCCAAATGTCCACTTGCAGATTCTAGAAAAAGAGTGTTTCATAGCTGCTCTTTCAAAAGGAAAGTTCAACTCTGGGAGTTGAATACAAACATCACAAAGTAGTTTCTGAGAATGCTTCTGTCTCGTTTTTATGTGACGATGATCCCGTTTCCAATGAAATCTTCAAAGAGGTCCACATAGCCACTTGCAGATTCCAAAGAAAGAGAGTTTCAAAACTGCTCCATCACAAGGATTGTTCAACTCTGTGAGTTGAATGCAGTCATCACAGAAAACTTTCTGAGAATGCTTCTGTCTAGGTTTGATGTGAAGATATACCCGTTTCCAACGAAGGCCACGAAGTGGTCCAAATATACACTTGCAGATTCTACTACAAGGGTGTTGCAAACCTGAACTATCAAAGGAAGGTTCAACTCTGTGAGTTGAATGCAAACATCACAAAGAAGTTTCTGAGAATGCTTCCGTTTAGTTATGGGAAGTTTATCCCGTTTCCAACGAAATCCTCAGAGAGGTCCAAATATCCCCTTGCAGATTCTACAAACAGTGTGTTTGGAAACTGCTCCATCAAAACGAATGTTCAGCTCTCTGAGGTAAAGGCAATCGTCACTGAGAATTTTCTGAGAGTGCTACTGTCTGGTTTTTATATGAAGTTCTTTCCTTTCTTACCATAGGCCTCAAAGCGGTCCCAATCTCCACTTGCAGATTCTCCAAAAAGACTGTTTCCAAACTGCTCTCTCAAAAGGAATGTTCAACTCTGTGAGTTGAATGCAATCATCACAGAGTAGTTTCTGAGAATGCTTCTATGTAGTTTTTAGGAGAAGATATTTCCTTTTCCACCACAGCCCCCAAAGCCCTCCAAATGTCCATTTGCAGATCCTAAAAAAAGAGTGTTTCAAAGCTGCGCTATCAAAGGGAAAGTTCAACTCTGCGAGGTGAATGCCAACATCCCAAAGAAGTTTCTGAGAATGCCTCTGTTTAGCTTTTATGTGAAGATTATCCCGTTTCCAACGAAATCTTCAAAGAGGTCCAAATATCCACTTGCGGATCCCCCAGAAAGAGTGTTTCGAAACTGCTGCTTCAAAAGGAATCTTCAACTCTGTGAGTTGAATGCAATCATCACAAAGAAGTTTCTGACAATGCTTCTCTCTCGTTTTTCTGTGAAGATATTTCCTTTTCCACCACAGGCCTGAAAGCGCTCCAAAGGTCCACTTGCAGATTCTACGAAAAGAATGTTTCAAAACTGCTCTATGAACAGCAATGTTAAACTCTGTGGCTCGAACACAAACATCACAAAGCAGTTTCTGAGAATGCTTCAGTTTAGTTTTTCTGTGAAGATATTCCCGTTTCCAAAGAAATCTTCAAAGAGGTCCACATATCCACTTACAGATTCTACACAAAGAGAGTTTCAAAACTGCTCAATCAAAGGGAGGGTTCAACTCTGTGACTTGAATGCAGTCATCACACAGAAGTTTCTGAGAATGCTTCTCTTTAGTTTTTACGTGAAGATATACCCGTTTCGAACGAAGGCCACCCAGTGGTCCAAATATCCACTTGCAGATTCTACAAAAAGAGTGTTTCAAACCTGAACTATCAAAGGAAGGTTCAACTCTGTGACTTGAATGCAAACAGCACGAAGAAGTTTCTGAGAATGTTTGTGTTTAGTTATGGGAAGTTTATCCCGTTTCCAACGAAATCCTCAGAGAGGTCCAAATATCCACTTGCAGATTCTACCAAAAGTGTGTTTGGAAACTGCTCCATCAAGAGGCATGTTCAGCTCTGTGAGTTAATCTCCATCATCACAAAGTATTTTCTGAGAATGCTGCCGTTTGGTTTTTATAGGAAGTTCTTTCCTTTACTACCGTAGGCCTCAAAGCAGTCCAAATCTCCATTTGCAGATTCTACAAAAAGAGTGTTTCCAATCTGCTCTATCAATAGGAATGTTCAACTCCGTGAGTGGAATGCAATCATCACAAAGTAGTTTCTCAGAATGCTTCTATGTAGTTTTTAGGTGAAGATATTTCCTTTTCCACCACAGGCCTCAAAGCCCCCCAAATGTCCACTTGCAGATTCTAGAAAAAGAGTGTTTCATAGCTGCTCTTTCAAAAGGAAAGTTCAACTCTGGGAGTTGAATACAAACATCACAAAGTAGTTTCTGAGAATGCTTCTGTCTCGTTTTTATGTGACGATGCTCCCGTTTCCAATGAAATCTTCAAAGAGGTCCACATAGCCACTTGCAGATTCCAAAGAAAGAGAGTTTCAAAACTGCTCCATCACAAGGATTGTTCAACTCTGTGAGTTGAATGCAGTCATCACAGAAAACTTTCTGAGAATGCTTCTGTCTAGGTTTGATGTGAAGATATACCCGTTTCCAACGAAGGCCACGAAGTGGTCCAAATATACACTTGCAGATTCTACTACAAGGGTGTTGCAAACCTGAACTATCAAAGGAAGGTTCAACTCTGTGAGTTGAATGCAAACATCACAAAGAAGTTTCTGAGAATGCTTCCGTTTAGTTATGGGAAGTTTATCCCGTTTCCAACGAAATCCTCAGAGAGGTCCAAATATCCCCTTGCAGATTCTACAAACAGTGTGTTTGGAAACTGCTCCATCAAAACGAATGTTCAGCTCTCTGAGTTAAAGGCAATCGTCACTGAGAATTTTCTGAGAGTGCTACTGTCTGGTTTTTATATGAAGTTCTTTCCTTTCTTACCATAGGCCTCAAAGCGGTCCCAATCTCCACTTGCAGATTCTCCAAAAAGACTGTTTCCAAACTGCTCTCTCAAAAGGAATGTTCAACTCTGTGAGTTGAATGCAATCATCACAGAGTAGTTTCTGAGAATGCTTCTATGTAGTTTTTAGGAGAAGATATTTCCTTTTCCACCACAGCCCCCAAAGCCCTCCAAATGTCCATTTGCGGATCCTAAAAAAAGAGTGTTTCAAAGCTGCGCTATCAAAGGGAAAGTTCAACTCTGCGAGGTGAATGCCAACATCCCAAAGAAGTTTCTGAGAATGCCTCTGTTTAGCTTTTATGTGAAGATTATCCCGTTTCCAACGAAATCTTCAAAGAGGTCCAAATATCCACTTGCGGATCCCCCAGAAAGAGTGTTTCGAAACTGCTGCTTCAAAAGGAATCTTCAACTCTGTGAGTTGAATGCAATCATCACAAAGAAGTTTCTGACAATGCTTCTCTCTCGTTTTTCTGTGAAGATATTTCCTTTTCCACCACAGGCCTGAAAGCGCTCCAAAGGTCCACTTGCAGATTCTACGAAAAGAATGTTTCAAAACTGCTCTATGAACAGCAATGTTAAACTCTGTGGCTCGAACACAAACATCACAAAGCAGTTTCTGAGAATGCTTCAGTTTAGTTTTTCTGTGAAGATATTCCCGTTTCCAAAGAAATCTTCAAAGAGGTCCACATATCCACTTACAGATTCTACACAAAGAGAGTTTCAAAACTGCTCAATCAAAGGGAGGGTTCAACTCTGTGACTTGAATGCAGTCATCACACAGAAGTTTCTGAGAATGCTTCTCTTTAGTTTTTACGTGAAGATATACCCGTTTCGAACGAAGGCCACCCAGTGGTCCAAATATCCACTTGCAGATTCTACAAAAAGAGTGTTTCAAACCTGAACTATCAAAGGAAGGTTCAACTCTGTGACTTGAATGCAAACAGCACGAAGAAGTTTCTGAGAATGTTTGTGTTTAGTTATGGGAAGTTTATCCCGTTTCCAACGAAATCCTCAGAGAGGTCCAAATATCCACTTGCAGATTCTACCAAAAGTGTGTTTGGAAACTGCTCCATCAAGAGGCATGTTCAGCTCTGTGAGTTAATCTCCATCATCACAAAGTATTTTCTGAGAATGCTGCCGTTTGGTTTTTATAGGAAGTTCTTTCCTTTACTACCGTAGGCCTCAAAGCAGTCCAAATCTCCATTTGCAGATTCTACAAAAAGAGTGTTTCCAATCTGCTCTACCAATAGGAATGTTCAACTCCGTGAGTGGAATGCAATCATCACAAAGTAGTTTCTCAGAATGCTTCTATGTAGTTTTTAGGTGAAGATATTTCCTTTTCCACCACAGGCCTCAAAGCCCCCCAAATGTCCACTTGCAGATTCTAGAAAAAGAGTGTTTCATAGCTGCTCTTTCAAAAGGAAAGTTCAACTCTGGGAGTTGAATACAAACATCACAAAGTAGTTTCTGAGAATGCTTCTGTCTCGTTTTTATGTGACGATGCTCCCGTTTCCAATGAAATCTTCAAAGAGGTCCACATAGCCACTTGCAGATTCCAAAGAAAGAGAGTTTCAAAACTGCTCCATCACAAGGATTGTTCAACTCTGTGAGTTGAATGCAGTCATCACAGAAAACTTTCTGAGAATGCTTCTGTCTAGGTTTGATGTGAAGATATACCCGTTTCCAACGAAGGCCACGAAGTGGTCCAAATATACACTTGCAGATTCTACTACAAGGGTGTTGCAAACCTGAACTATCAAAGGAAGGTTCAACTCTGTGAGTTGAATGCAAACATCACAAAGAAGTTTCTGAGAATGCTTCCGTTTAGTTATGGGAAGTTTATCCCGTTTCCAACGAAATCCTCAGAGAGGTCCAAATATCCCCTTGCAGATTCTACAAACAGTGTGTTTGGAAACTGCTCCATCAAAACGAATGTTCAGCTCTCTGAGTTAAAGGCAATCGTCACTGAGAATTTTCTGAGAGTGCTACTGTCTGGTTTTTATATGAAGTTCTTTCCTTTCTTACCATAGGCCTCAAAGCGGTCCCAATCTCCACTTGCAGATTCTCCAAAAAGACTGTTTCCAAACTGCTCTCTCAAAAGGAATGTTCAACTCTGTGAGTTGAATGCAATCATCACAGAGTAGTTTCTGAGAATGCTTCTATGTAGTTTTTAGGAGAAGATATTTCCTTTTCCACCACAGCCCCCAAAGCCCTCCAAATGTCCATTTGCGGATCCTAAAAAAAGAGTGTTTCAAAGCTGCGCTATCAAAGGGAAAGTTCAACTCTGCGAGGTGAATGCCAACATCCCAAAGAAGTTTCTGAGAATGCCTCTGTTTAGCTTTTATGTGAAGATTATCCCGTTTCCAACGAAATCTTCAAAGAGGTCCAAATATCCACTTGCGGATCCCCCAGAAAGAGTGTTTCGAAACTGCTGCTTCGAAAGGAATCTTCAACTCTGTGAGTTGAATGCAATCATCACAAAGAAGTTTCTGACAATGCTTCTCTCTCGTTTTTCTGTGAAGATATTTCCTTTTCCACCACAGGCCTGAAAGCGCTCCAAAGGTCCACTTGCAGATTCTACGAAAAGAATGTTTCAAAACTGCTCTATGAACAGCAATGTTAAACTCTGTGGCTCGAACACAAACATCACAAAGCAGTTTCTGAGAATGCTTCAGTTTAGTTTTTCTGTGAAGATATTCCCGTTTCCAAAGAAATCTTCAAAGAGGTCCACATATCCACTTACAGATTCTACACAAAGAGAGTTTCAAAACTGCTCAATCAAAGGGAGGGTTCAACTCTGTGACTTGAATGCAGTCATCACACAGAAGTTTCTGAGAATGCTTCTCTTTAGTTTTTACGTGAAGATATACCCGTTTCGAACGAAGGCCACCCAGTGGTCCAAATATCCACTTGCAGATTCTACAAAAAGAGTGTTTCAAACCTGAACTATCAAAGGAAGGTTCAACTCTGTGACTTGAATGCAAACAGCACGAAGAAGTTTCTGAGAATGTTTGTGTTTAGTTATGGGAAGTTTATCCCGTTTCCAACGAAATCCTCAGAGAGGTCCAAATATCCACTTGCAGATTCTACCAAAAGTGTGTTTGGAAACTGCTCCATCAAGAGGCATGTTCAGCTCTGTGAGTTAATCTCCATCATCACAAAGTATTTTCTGAGAATGCTGCCGTTTGGTTTTTATAGGAAGTTCTTTCCTTTACTACCGTAGGCCTCAAAGCAGTCCAAATCTCCATTTGCAGATTCTACAAAAAGAGTGTTTCCAATCTGCTCTACCAATAGGAATGTTCAACTCCGTGAGTGGAATGCAATCATCACAAAGTAGTTTCTCAGAATGCTTCTATGTAGTTTTTAGGTGAAGATATTTCCTTTTCCACCACAGGCCTCAAAGCCCCCCAAATGTCCACTTGCAGATTCTAGAAAAAGAGTGTTTCATAGCTGCTCTTTCAAAAGGAAAGTTCAACTCTGGGAGTTGAATACAAACATCACAAAGTAGTTTCTGAGAATGCTTCTGTCTCGTTTTTATGTGACGATGCTCCCGTTTCCAATGAAATCTTCAAAGAGGTCCACATAGCCACTTGCAGATTCCAAAGAAAGAGAGTTTCAAAACTGCTCCATCACAAGGATTGTTCAACTCTGTGAGTTGAATGCAGTCATCACAGAAAACTTTCTGAGAATGCTTCTGTCTAGGTTTGATGTGAAGATATACCCGTTTCCAACGAAGGCCACGAAGTGGTCCAAATATACACTTGCAGATTCTACTACAAGGGTGTTGCAAACCTGAACTATCAAAGGAAGGTTCAACTCTGTGAGTTGAATGCAAACATCACAAAGAAGTTTCTGAGAATGCTTCCGTTTAGTTATGGGAAGTTTATCCCGTTTCCAACGAAATCCTCAGAGAGGTCCAAATATCCCCTTGCAGATTCTACAAACAGTGTGTTTGGAAACTGCTCCATCAAAACGAATGTTCAGCTCTCTGAGTTAAAGGCAATCGTCACTGAGAATTTTCTGAGAGTGCTACTGTCTGGTTTTTATATGAAGTTCTTTCCTTTCTTACCATAGGCCTCAAAGCGGTCCCAATCTCCACTTGCAGATTCTCCAAAAAGACTGTTTCCAAACTGCTCTCTCAAAAGGAATGTTCAACTCTGTGAGTTGAATGCAATCATCACAGAGTAGTTTCTGAGAATGCTTCTATGTAGTTTTTAGGAGAAGATATTTCCTTTTCCACCACAGCCCCCAAAGCCCTCCAAATGTCCATTTGCAGATCCTAAAAAAAGAGTGTTTCAAAGCTGCGCTATCAAAGGGAAAGTTCAACTCTGCGAGGTGAATGCCAACATCCCAAAGAAGTTTCTGAGAATGCCTCTGTTTAGCTTTTATGTGAAGATTATCCCGTTTCCAACGAAATCTTCAAAGAGGTCCAAATATCCACTTGCGGATCCCCCAGAAAGAGTGTTTCGAAACTGCTGCTTCGAAAGGAATCTTCAACTCTGTGAGTTGAATGCAATCATCACAAAGAAGTTTCTGACAATGCTTCTCTCTCGTTTTTCTGTGAAGATATTTCCTTTTCCACCACAGGCCTGAAAGCGCTCCAAAGGTCCACTTGCAGATTCTACGAAAAGAATGTTTCAAAACTGCTCTATGAACAGCAATGTTAAACTCTGTGGCTCGAACACAAACATCACAAAGCAGTTTCTGAGAATGCTTCAGTTTAGTTTTTCTGTGAAGATATTCCCGTTTCCAAAGAAATCTTCAAAGAGGTCCACATATCCACTTACAGATTCTACACAAAGAGAGTTTCAAAACTGCTCAATCAAAGGGAGGGTTCAACTCTGTGACTTGAATGCAGTCATCACACAGAAGTTTCTGAGAATGCTTCTCTTTAGTTTTTACGTGAAGTATACCCGTTTCGAACGAAGGCCACCCAGTGGTCCAAATATCCACTTGCAGATTCTACAAAAAGAGTGTTTCAAACCTGAACTATCAAAGGAAGGTTCAACTCTGTGAGTTGAATGCAAACAGCACGAAGAAGTTTCTGAGAATGTTTGTGTTTAGTTATGGGAAGTTTATCCCGTTTCCAACGAAATCCTCAGAGAGGTCCAAATATCCACTTGCAGATTCTACCAAAAGTGTGTTTGGAAACTGCTCCATCAAGAGGCATGTTCAGCTCTGTGAGTTAATCTCCATCATCACAAAGTATTTTCTGAGAATGCTTCCGTTTGGTTTTTATAGGAAGTTCTTTCCTTTACTACCGTAGGCCTCAAAGCAGTCCAAATCTCCATTTGCAGATTCTACAAAAAGAGTGTTTCCAATCTGCTCTACCAATAGGAATGTTCAACTCCGTGAGTGGAATGCAATCATCACAAAGTAGTTTCTCAGAATGCTTCTATGTAGTTTTTAGGTGAAGATATTTCCTTTTCCACCACAGGCCTCAAAGCCCCCCAAATGTCCACTTGCAGATTCTAGAAAAAGAGTGTTTCATAGCTGCTCTTTCAAAAGGAAAGTTCAACTCTGGGAGTTGAATACAAACATCACAAAGTAGTTTCTGAGAATGCTTCTGTCTCGTTTTTATGTGACGATGCTCCCGTTTCCAATGAAATCTTCAAAGAGGTCCACATAGCCACTTGCAGATTCCAAAGAAAGAGAGTTTCAAAACTGCTCCATCACAAGGATTGTTCAACTCTGTGAGTTGAATGCAGTCATCACAGAAAACTTTCTGAGAATGCTTCTGTCTAGGTTTGATGTGAAGATATACCCGTTTCCAACGAAGGCCACGAAGTGGTCCAAATATACACTTGCAGATTCTACTAGAAGGGTGTTGCAAACCTGAACTATCAAAGGAAGGTTCAACTCTGTGAGTTGAATGCAAACATCACAAAGAAGTTTCTGAGAATGCTTCCGTTTAGTTATGGGAAGTTTATCCCGTTTCCAACGAAATCCTCAGAGAGGTCCAAATATCCCCTTGCAGATTCTACAAACAGTGTGTTTGGAAACTGCTCCATCAAAACGAATGTTCAGCTCTCTGAGTTAAAGGCAATCGTCACTGAGAATTTTCTGAGAGTGCTACTGTCTGGTTTTTATATGAAGTTCTTTCCTTTCTTACCATAGGCCTCAAAGCGGTCCCAATCTCCACTTGCAGATTCTCCAAAAAGACTGTTTCCAAACTGCTCTCTCAAAAGGAATCTTCAACTCTGTGAGTTGAATGCAATCATCACAGAGTAGTTTCTGAGAATGCTTCTATGTAGTTTTTAGGAGAAGATATTTCCTTTTCCACCACAGCCCCCAAAGCCCTCCAAATGTCCATTTGCAGATCCTAAAAAAAGAGTGTTTCAAAGCTGCGCTATCAAAGGGAAAGTTCAACTCTGCGAGGTGAATGCCAACATCCCAAAGAAGTTTCTGAGAATGCCTCTGTTTAGCTTTTATGTGAAGATTATCCCGTTTCCAACGAAATCTTCAAAGAGGTCCAAATATCCACTTGCGGATCCCCCAGAAAGAGTGTTTCGAAACTGCTGCTTCAAAAGGAATCTTCAACTCTGTGAGTTGAATGCAATCATCACAAAGAAGTTTCTGACAATGCTTCTCTCTCGTTTTTCTGTGAAGATATTTCCTTTTCCACCACAGGCCTGAAAGCGCTCCAAAGGTCCACTTGCAGATTCTACGAAAAGAATGTTTCAAAACTGCTCTATGAACAGCAATGTTAAACTCTGTGGCTCGAACACAAACATCACAAAGCAGTTTCTGAGAATGCTTCAGTTTAGTTTTTCTGTGAAGATATTCCCGTTTCCAAAGAAATCTTCAAAGGGGTCCACATATCCACTTACAGATTCTACACAAAGAGAGTTTCAAAACTGCTCAATCAAAGGGAGGGTTCAACTCTGTGACTTGAATGCAGTCATCACACAGAAGTTTCTGAGAATGTTTCTCTTTAGTTTTTACGTGAAGATATACCCGTTTCGAACGAAGGCCACCCAGTGGTCCAAATATCCACTTGCAGATTCTACAAAAAGAGTGTTTCAAACCTGAACTATCAAAGGAAGGTTCAACTCTGTGAGTTGAATGCAAACAGCACGAAGAAGTTTCTGAGAATGTTTGTGTTTAGTTATGGGAAGTTTATCCCGTTTCCAACGAAATCCTCAGAGAGGTCCAAATATCCACTTGCAGATTCTACCAAAAGTGTGTTTGGAAACTGCTCCATCAAGAGGCATGTTCAGCTCTGTGAGTTAATCTCCATCATCACAAAGTATTTTCTGAGAATGCTTCCGTTTGGTTTTTATAGGAAGTTCTTTCCTTTACTACCGTAGGCCTCAAAGCAGTCCAAATCTCCATTTGCAGATTCTACAAAAAGAGTGTTTCCAATCTGCTCTACCAATAGGAATGTTCAACTCCGTGAGTGGAATGCAATCATCACAAAGTAGTTTCTCAGAATGCTTCTATGTAGTTTTTAGGTGAAGATATTTCCTTTTCCACCACAGGCCTCAAAGCCCCCCAAATGTCCACTTGCAGATTCTAGAAAAAGAGTGTTTCATAGCTGCTCTTTCAAAAGGAAAGTTCAACTCTGGGAGTTGAATACAAACATCACAAAGTAGTTTCTGAGAATGCTTCTGTCTCGTTTTTATGTGACGATGCTCCCGTTTCCAATGAAATCTTCAAAGAGGTCCACATAGCCACTTGCAGATTCCAAAGAAAGAGAGTTTCAAAACTGCTCCATCACAAGGATTGTTCAACTCTGTGAGTTGAATGCAGTCATCACAGAAAACTTTCTGAGAATGCTTCTGTCTAGGTTTGATGTGAAGATATACCCGTTTCCAACGAAGGCCACGAAGTGGTCCAAATATACACTTGCAGATTCTACTACAAGGGTGTTGCAAACCTGAACTATCAAAGGAAGGTTCAACTCTGTGAGTTGAATGCAAACATCACAAAGAAGTTTCTGAGAATGCTTCCGTTTAGTTATGGGAAGTTTATCCCGTTTCCAACGAAATCCTCAGAGAGGTCCAAATATCCCCTTGCAGATTCTACAAACAGTGTGTTTGGAAACTGCTCCATCAAAACGAATGTTCAGCTCTCTGAGTTAAAGGCAATCGTCACTGAGAATTTTCTGAGAGTGCTACTGTCTGGTTTTTATATGAAGTTCTTTCCTTTCTTACCATAGGCCTCAAAGCGGTCCCAATCTCCACTTGCAGATTCTCCAAAAAGACTGTTTCCAAACTGCTCTCTCAAAAGGAATGTTCAACTCTGTGAGTTGAATGCAATCATCACAGAGTAGTTTCTGAGAATGCTTCTATGTAGTTTTTAGGAGAAGATATTTCCTTTTCCACCACAGCCCCCAAAGCCCTCCAAATGTCCATTTGCAGATCCTAAAAAAAGAGTGTTTCAAAGCTGCGCTATCAAAGGGAAAGTTCAACTCTGCGAGGTGAATGCCAACATCCCAAAGAAGTTTCTGAGAATGCCTCTGTTTAGCTTTTATGTGAAGATTATCCCGTTTCCAACGAAATCTTCAAAGAGGTCCAAATATCCACTTGCGGATCCCCCAGAAAGAGTGTTTCGAAACTGCTGCTTCGAAAGGAATCTTCAACTCTGTGAGTTGAATGCAATCATCACAAAGAAGTTTCTGACAATGCTTCTCTCTCGTTTTTCTGTGAAGATATTTCCTTTTCCACCACAGGCCTGAAAGCGCTCCAAAGGTCCACTTGCAGATTCTACGAAAAGAATGTTTCAAAACTGCTCTATGAACAGCAATGTTAAACTCTGTGGCTCGAACACAAACATCACAAAGCAGTTTCTGAGAATGCTTCAGTTTAGTTTTTCTGTGAAGATATTCCCGTTTCCAAAGAAATCTTCAAAGAGGTCCACATATCCACTTACAGATTCTACACAAAGAGAGTTTCAAAACTGCTCAATCAAAGGGAGGGTTCAACTCTGTGACTTGAATGCAGTCATCACACAGAAGTTTCTGAGAATGCTTCTCTTTAGTTTTTACGTGAAGTATACCCGTTTCGAACGAAGGCCACCCAGTGGTCCAAATATCCACTTGCAGATTCTACAAAAAGAGTGTTTCAAACCTGAACTATCAAAGGAAGGTTCAACTCTGTGAGTTGAATGCAAACAGCACGAAGAAGTTTCTGAGAATGTTTGTGTTTAGTTATGGGAAGTTTATCCCGTTTCCAACGAAATCCTCAGAGAGGTCCAAATATCCACTTGCAGATTCTACCAAAAGTGTGTTTGGAAACTGCTCCATCAAGAGGCATGTTCAGCTCTGTGAGTTAATCTCCATCATCACAAAGTATTTTCTGAGAATGCTGCCGTTTGGTTTTTATAGGAAGTTCTTTCCTTTACTACCGTAGGCCTCAAAGCAGTCCAAATCTCCATTTGCAGATTCTACAAAAAGAGTGTTTCCAATCTGCTCTACCAATAGGAATGTTCAACTCCGTGAGTGGAATGCAATCATCACAAAGTAGTTTCTCAGAATGCTTCTATGTAGTTTTTAGGTGAAGATATTTCCTTTTCCACCACAGGCCTCAAAGCCCCCCAAATGTCCACTTGCAGATTCTAGAAAAAGAGTGTTTCATAGCTGCTCTTTCAAAAGGAAAGTTCAACTCTGGGAGTTGAATACAAACATCACAAAGTAGTTTCTGAGAATGCTTCTGTCTCGTTTTTATGTGACGATGCTCCCGTTTCCAATGAAATCTTCAAAGAGGTCCACATAGCCACTTGCAGATTCCAAAGAAAGAGAGTTTCAAAACTGCTCCATCACAAGGATTGTTCAACTCTGTGAGTTGAATGCAGTCATCACAGAAAACTTTCTGAGAATGCTTCTGTCTAGGTTTGATGTGAAGATATACCCGTTTCCAACGAAGGCCACGAAGTGGTCCAAATATACACTTGCAGATTCTACTAGAAGGGTGTTGCAAACCTGAACTATCAAAGGAAGGTTCAACTCTGTGAGTTGAATGCAAACATCACAAAGAAGTTTCTGAGAATGCTTCCGTTTAGTTATGGGAAGTTTATCCCGTTTCCAACGAAATCCTCAGAGAGGTCCAAATATCCCCTTGCAGATTCTACAAACAGTGTGTTTGGAAACTGCTCCATCAAAACGAATGTTCAGCTCTCTGAGTTAAAGGCAATCGTCACTGAGAATTTTCTGAGAGTGCTACTGTCTGGTTTTTATATGAAGTTCTTTCCTTTCTTACCATAGGCCTCAAAGCGGTCCCAATCTCCACTTGCAGATTCTCCAAAAAGACTGTTTCCAAACTGCTCTCTCAAAAGGAATGTTCAACTCTGTGAGTTGAATGCAATCATCACAGAGTAGTTTCTGAGAATGCTTCTATGTAGTTTCTAGGAGAAGATATTTCCTTTTCCACCACAGCCCCCAAAGCCCTCCAAATGTCCATTTGCAGATCCTAAAAAAAGAGTGTTTCAAAGCTGCGCTATCAAAGGGAAAGTTCAACTCTGCGAGGTGAATGCCAACATCCCAAAGAAGTTTCTGAGAATGCCTCTGTTTAGCTTTTATGTGAAGATTATCCCGTTTCCAACGAAATCTTCAAAGAGGTCCAAATATCCACTTGCGGATCCCCCAGAAAGAGTGTTTCGAAACTGCTGCTTCAAAAGGAATCTTCAACTCTGTGAGTTGAATGCAATCATCACAAAGAAGTTTCTGACAATGCTTCTCTCTCGTTTTTCTGTGAAGATATTTCCTTTTCCACCACAGGCCTGAAAGCGCTCCAAAGGTCCACTTGCAGATTCTACGAAAAGAATGTTTCAAAACTGCTCTATGAACAGCAATGTTAAACTCTGTGGCTCGAACACAAACATCACAAAGCAGTTTCTGAGAATGCTTCAGTTTAGTTTTTCTGTGAAGATATTCCCGTTTCCAAAGAAATCTTCAAAGGGGTCCACATATCCACTTACAGATTCTACACAAAGAGAGTTTCAAAACTGCTCAATCAAAGGGAGGGTTCAACTCTGTGACTTGAATGCAGTCATCACACAGAAGTTTCTGAGAATGTTTCTCTTTAGTTTTTACGTGAAGATATACCCGTTTCGAACGAAGGCCACCCAGTGGTCCAAATATCCACTTGCAGATTCTACAAAAAGAGTGTTTCAAACCTGAACTATCAAAGGAAGGTTCAACTCTGTGAGTTGAATGCAAACAGCACGAAGAAGTTTCTGAGAATGTTTGTGTTTAGTTATGGGAAGTTTATCCCGTTTCCAACGAAATCCTCAGAGAGGTCCAAATATCCACTTGCAGATTCTACCAAAAGTGTGTTTGGAAACTGCTCCATCAAGAGGCATGTTCAGCTCTGTGAGTTAATCTCCATCATCACAAAGTATTTTCTGAGAATGCTTCCGTTTGGTTTTTATAGGAAGTTCTTTCCTTTACTACCGTAGGCCTCAAAGCAGTCCAAATCTCCATTTGCAGATTCTACAAAAAGAGTGTTTCCAATCTGCTCTATCAATAGGAATGTTCAACTCCGTGAGTGGAATGCAATCATCACAAAGTAGTTTCTCAGAATGCTTCTATGTAGTTTTTAGGTGAAGATATTTCCTTTTCCACCACAGGCCTCAAAGCCCCCCAAATGTCCACTTGCAGATTCTAGAAAAAGAGTGTTTCATAGCTGCTCTTTCAAAAGGAAAGTTCAACTCTGGGAGTTGAATACAAACATCACAAAGTAGTTTCTGAGAATGCTTCTGTCTCGTTTTTATGTGACGATGCTCCCGTTTCCAATGAAATCTTCAAAGAGGTCCACATAGCCACTTGCAGATTCCAAAGAAAGAGAGTTTCAAAACTGCTCCATCACAAGGATTGTTCAACTCTGTGAGTTGAATGCAGTCATCACAGAAAACTTTCTGAGAATGCTTCTGTCTAGGTTTGATGTGAAGATATACCCGTTTCCAACGAAGGCCACGAAGTGGTCCAAATATACACTTGCAGATTCTACTAGAAGGGTGTTGCAAACCTGAACTATCAAAGGAAGGTTCAACTCTGTGAGTTGAATGCAAACATCACAAAGAAGTTTCTGAGAATGCTTCCGTTTAGTTATGGGAAGTTTATCCCGTTTCCAACGAAATCCTCAGAGAGGTCCAAATATCCCCTTGCAGATTCTACAAACAGTGTGTTTGGAAACTGCTCCATCAAAACGAATGTTCAGCTCTCTGAGTTAAAGGCAATCGTCACTGAGAATTTTCTGAGAGTGCTACTGTCTGGTTTTTATATGAAGTTCTTTCCTTTCTTACCATAGGCCTCAAAGCGGTCCCAATCTCCACTTGCAGATTCTCCAAAAAGACTGTTTCCAAACTGCTCTCTCAAAAGGAATGTTCAACTCTGTGAGTTGAATGCAATCATCACAGAGTAGTTTCTGAGAATGCTTCTATGTAGTTTCTAGGAGAAGATATTTCCTTTTCCACCACAGCCCCCAAAGCCCTCCAAATGTCCATTTGCAGATCCTAAAAAAAGAGTGTTTCAAAGCTGCGCTATCAAAGGGAAAGTTCAACTCTGCGAGGTGAATGCCAACATCCCAAAGAAGTTTCTGAGAATGCCTCTGTTTAGCTTTTATGTGAAGATTATCCCGTTTCCAACGAAATCTTCAAAGAGGTCCAAATATCCACTTGCGGATCCCCCAGAAAGAGTGTTTCGAAACTGCTGCTTCAAAAGGAATCTTCAACTCTGTGAGTTGAATGCAATCATCACAAAGAAGTTTCTGACAATGCTTCTCTCTCGTTTTTCTGTGAAGATATTTCCTTTTCCACCACAGGCCTGAAAGCGCTCCAAAGGTCCACTTGCAGATTCTACGAAAAGAATGTTTCAAAACTGCTCTATGAACAGCAATGTTAAACTCTGTGGCTCGAACACAAACATCACAAAGCAGTTTCTGAGAATGCTTCAGTTTAGTTTTTCTGTGAAGATATTCCCGTTTCCAAAGAAATCTTCAAAGAGGTCCACATATCCACTTACAGATTCTACACAAAGAGAGTTTCAAAACTGCTCAATCAAAGGGAGGGTTCAACACTGTGACTTGAATGCAATCATCACACAGAAGTTTCTGAGAATGCTTCTCTTTAGTTTTTACGTGAAGATATACCCGTTTCGAACGAAGGCCACCCAGTGGTCCAAATATCCACTTGCAGATTCTACAAAAAGAGTGTTTCAAACCTGAACTATCAAAGGAAGGTTCAACTCTGTGACTTGAATGCAAACAGCACGAAGAAGTTTCTGAGAATGTTTGTGTTTAGTTATGGGAAGTTTATCCCGTTTCCAACGAAATCCTCAGAGAGGTCCAAATATCCACTTGCAGATTCTACCAAAAGTGTGTTTGGAAACTGCTCCATCAAGAGGCATGTTCAGCTCTGTGAGTTAATCTCCATCATCACAAAGTATTTTCTGAGAATGCTTCCGTTTGGTTTTTATAGGAAGTTCTTTCCTTTACTACCGTAGGCCTCAAAGCAGTCCAAATCTCCATTTGCAGATTCTACAAAAAGAGTGTTTCCAATCTGCTCTACCAATAGGAATGTTCAACTCCGTGAGTGGAATGCAATCATCACAAAGTAGTTTCTCAGAATGCTTCTATGTAGTTTTTAGGTGAAGATATTTCCTTTTCCACCACAGGCCTCAAAGCCCCCCAAATGTCCACTTGCAGATTCTAGAAAAAGAGTGTTTCATAGCTGCTCTTTCAAAAGGAAAGTTCAACTCTGGGAGTTGAATACAAACATCACAAAGTAGTTTCTGAGAATGCTTCTGTCTCGTTTTTATGTGACGATGCTCCCGTTTCCAATGAAATCTTCAAAGAGGTCCACATAGCCACTTGCAGATTCCAAAGAAAGAGAGTTTCAAAACTGCTCCATCACAAGGATTGTTCAACTCTGTGAGTTGAATGCAGTCATCACAGAAAACTTTCTGAGAATGCTTCTGTCTAGGTTTGATGTGAAGATATACCCGTTTCCAACGAAGGCCACGAAGTGGTCCAAATATACACTTGCAGATTCTACTAGAAGGGTGTTGCAAACCTGAACTATCAAAGGAAGGTTCAACTCTGTGAGTTGAATGCAAACATCACAAAGAAGTTTCTGAGAATGCTTCCGTTTAGTTATGGGAAGTTTATCCCGTTTCCAACGAAATCCTCAGAGAGGTCCAAATATCCCCTTGCAGATTCTACAAACAGTGTGTTTGGAAACTGCTCCATCAAAACGAATGTTCAGCTCTCTGAGTTAAAGGCAATCGTCACTGAGAATTTTCTGAGAGTGCTACTGTCTGGTTTTTATATGAAGTTCTTTCCTTTCTTACCATAGGCCTCAAAGCGGTCCCAATCTCCACTTGCAGATTCTCCAAAAAGACTGTTTCCAAACTGCTCTCTCAAAAGGAATCTTCAACTCTGTGAGTTGAATGCAATCATCACAGAGTAGTTTCTGAGAATGCTTCTATGTAGTTTTTAGGAGAAGATATTTCCTTTTCCACCACAGCCCCCAAAGCCCTCCAAATGTCCATTTGCAGATCCTAAAAAAAGAGTGTTTCAAAGCTGCGCTATCAAAGGGAAAGTTCAACTCTGCGAGGTGAATGCCAACATCCCAAAGAAGTTTCTGAGAATGCCTCTGTTTAGCTTTTATGTGAAGATTATCCCGTTTCCAACGAAATCTTCAAAGAGGTCCAAATATCCACTTGCGGATCCCCCAGAAAGAGTGTTTCGAAACTGCTGCTTCAAAAGGAATCTTCAACTCTGTGAGTTGAATGCAATCATCACAAAGAAGTTTCTGACAATGCTTCTCTCTCGTTTTTCTGTGAAGATATTTCCTTTTCCACCACAGGCCTGAAAGCGCTCCAAAGGTCCACTTGCAGATTCTACGAAAAGAATGTTTCAAAACTGCTCTATGAACAGCAATGTTAAACTCTGTGGCTCGAACACAAACATCACAAAGCAGTTTCTGAGAATGCTTCAGTTTAGTTTTTCTGTGAAGATATTCCCGTTTCCAAAGAAATCTTCAAAGGGGTCCACATATCCACTTACAGATTCTACACAAAGAGAGTTTCAAAACTGCTCAATCAAAGGGAGGGTTCAACTCTGTGACTTGAATGCAGTCATCACACAGAAGTTTCTGAGAATGCTTCTCTTTAGTTTTTACGTGAAGATATACCCGTTTCGAACGAAGGCCACCCAGTGGTCCAAATATCCACTTGCAGATTCTACAAAAAGAGTGTTTCAAACCTGAACTATCAAAGGAAGGTTCAACTCTGTGAGTTGAATGCAAACAGCACGAAGAAGTTTCTGAGAATGTTTGTGTTTAGTTATGGGAAGTTTATCCCGTTTCCAAGGAAATCCTCAGAGAGGTCCAAATATCCACTTGCAGATTCTACCAAAAGTGTGTTTGGAAACTGCTCCATCAAGAGGCATGTTCAGCTCTGTGAGTTAATCTCCATCATCACAAAGTATTTTCTGAGAATGCTTCCGTTTGGTTTTTATAGGAAGTTCTTTCCTTTACTACCGTAGGCCTCAAAGCAGTCCAAATCTCCATTTGCAGATTCTACAAAAAGAGTGTTTCCAATCTGCTCTATCAATAGGAATGTTCAACTCTGTGAGTGGAATGCAATCATCACAAAGTAGTTTCTCAGAATGCTTCTATGTAGTTTTTAGGTGAAGATATTTCCTTTTCCACCACAGGCCTCAAAGCCCCCCAAATGTCCACTTGCAGATTCTAGAAAAAGAGTGTTTCATAGCTGCTCTTTCAAAAGGAAAGTTCAACTCTGGGAGTTGAATACAAACATCACAAAGTAGTTTCTGAGAATGCTTCTGTCTCGTTTTTATGTGACGATGCTCCCGTTTCCAATGAAATCTTCAAAGAGGTCCACATAGCCACTTGCAGATTCCAAAGAAAGAGAGTTTCAAAACTGCTCCATCACAAGGATTGTTCAACTCTGTGAGTTGAATGCAGTCATCACAGAAAACTTTCTGAGAATGCTTCTGTCTAGGTTTGATGTGAAGATATACCCGTTTCCAACGAAGGCCACGAAGTGGTCCAAATATACACTTGCAGATTCTACTACAAGGGTGTTGCAAACCTGAACTATCAAAGGAAGGTTCAACTCTGTGAGTTGAATGCAAACATCACAAAGAAGTTTCTGAGAATGCTTCCGTTTAGTTATGGGAAGTTTATCCCGTTTCCAACGAAATCCTCAGAGAGGTCCAAATATCCCCTTGCAGATTCTACAAACAGTGTGTTTGGAAACTGCTCCATCAAAACGAATGTTCAGCTCTCTGAGTTAAAGGCAATCGTCACTGAGAATTTTCTGAGAGTGCTACTGTCTGGTTTTTATATGAAGTTCTTTCCTTTCTTACCATAGGCCTCAAAGCGGTCCCAATCTCCACTTGCAGATTCTCCAAAAAGACTGTTTCCAAACTGCTCTCTCAAAAGGAATGTTCAACTCTGTGAGTTGAATGCAATCATCACAGAGTAGTTTCTGAGAATGCTTCTATGTAGTTTCTAGGAGAAGATATTTCCTTTTCCACCACAGCCCCCAAAGCCCTCCAAATGTCCATTTGCAGATCCTAAAAAAAGAGTGTTTCAAAGCTGCGCTATCAAAGGGAAAGTTCAACTCTGCGAGGTGAATGCCAACATCCCAAAGAAGTTTCTGAGAATGCCTCTGTTTAGCTTTTATGTGAAGATTATCCCGTTTCCAACGAAATCTTCAAAGAGGTCCAAATATCCACTTGCGGATCCCCCAGAAAGAGTGTTTCGAAACTGCTGCTTCAAAAGGAATCTTCAACTCTGTGAGTTGAATGCAATCATCACAAAGAAGTTTCTGACAATGCTTCTCTCTCGTTTTTCTGTGAAGATATTTCCTTTTCCACCACAGGCCTGAAAGCGCTCCAAAGGTCCACTTGCAGATTCTACGAAAAGAATGTTTCAAAACTGCTCTATGAACAGCAATGTTAAACTCTGTGGCTCGAACACAAACATCACAAAGCAGTTTCTGAGAATGCTTCAGTTTAGTTTTTCTGTGAAGATATTCCCGTTTCCAAAGAAATCTTCAAAGGGGTCCACATATCCACTTACAGATTCTACACAAAGAGAGTTTCAAAACTGCTCAATCAAAGGGAGGGTTCAACTCTGTGACTTGAATGCAGTCATCACACAGAAGTTTCTGAGAATGCTTCTCTTTAGTTTTTACGTGAAGATATACCCGTTTCGAACGAAGGCCACCCAGTGGTCCAAATATCCACTTGCAGATTCTACAAAAAGAGTGTTTCAAACCTGAACTATCAAAGGAAGGTTCAACTCTGTGAGTTGAATGCAAACAGCACGAAGAAGTTTCTGAGAATGTTTGTGTTTAGTTATGGGAAGTTTATCCCGTTTCCAACGAAATCCTCAGAGAGGTCCAAATATCCACTTGCAGATTCTACCAAAAGTGTGTTTGGAAACTGCTCCATCAAGAGGCATGTTCAGCTCTGTGAGTTAATCTCCATCATCACAAAGTATTTTCTGAGAATGCTTCCGTTTGGTTTTTATAGGAAGTTCTTTCCTTTACTACCGTAGGCCTCAAAGCAGTCCAAATCTCCATTTGCAGATTCTACAAAAAGAGTGTTTCCAATCTGCTCTATCAATAGGAATGTTCAACTCCGTGAGTGGAATGCAATCATCACAAAGTAGTTTCTCAGAATGCTTCTATGTAGTTTTTAGGTGAAGATATTTCCTTTTCCACCACAGGCCTCAAAGCCCCCCAAATGTCCACTTGCAGATTCTAGAAAAAGAGTGTTTCATAGCTGCTCTTTCAAAAGGAAAGTTCAACTCTGGGAGTTGAATACAAACATCACAAAGTAGTTTCTGAGAATGCTTCTGTCTCGTTTTTATGTGACGATGCTCCCGTTTCCAATGAAATCTTCAAAGAGGTCCACATAGCCACTTGCAGATTCCAAAGAAAGAGAGTTTCAAAACTGCTCCATCACAAGGATTGTTCAACTCTGTGAGTTGAATGCAGTCATCACAGAAAACTTTCTGAGAATGCTTCTGTCTAGGTTTGATGTGAAGATATACCCGTTTCCAACGAAGGCCACGAAGTGGTCCAAATATACACTTGCAGATTCTACTAGAAGGGTGTTGCAAACCTGAACTATCAAAGGAAGGTTCAACTCTGTGAGTTGAATGCAAACATCACAAAGAAGTTTCTGAGAATGCTTCCGTTTAGTTATGGGAAGTTTATCCCGTTTCCAACGAAATCCTCAGAGAGGTCCAAATATCCCCTTGCAGATTCTACAAACAGTGTGTTTGGAAACTGCTCCATCAAAACGAATGTTCAGCTCTCTGAGTTAAAGGCAATCGTCACTGAGAATTTTCTGAGAGTGCTACTGTCTGGTTTTTATATGAAGTTCTTTCCTTTCTTACCATAGGCCTCAAAGCGGTCCCAATCTCCACTTGCAGATTCTCCAAAAAGACTGTTTCCAAACTGCTCTCTCAAAAGGAATGTTCAACTCTGTGAGTTGAATGCAATCATCACAGAGTAGTTTCTGAGAATGCTTCTATGTAGTTTCTAGGAGAAGATATTTCCTTTTCCACCACAGCCCCCAAAGCCCTCCAAATGTCCATTTGCAGATCCTAAAAAAAGAGTGTTTCAAAGCTGCGCTATCAAAGGGAAAGTTCAACTCTGCGAGGTGAATGCCAACATCCCAAAGAAGTTTCTGAGAATGCCTCTGTTTAGCTTTTATGTGAAGATTATCCCGTTTCCAACGAAATCTTCAAAGAGGTCCAAATATCCACTTGCGGATCCCCCAGAAAGTGTGTTTCGAAACTGCTGCTTCAAAAGGAATCTTCAACTCTGTGAGTTGAATGCAATCATCACAAAGAAGTTTCTGACAATGCTTCTCTCTCGTTTTTCTGTGAAGATATTTCCTTTTCCACCACAGGCCTGAAAGCGCTCCAAAGGTCCACTTGCAGATTCTACGAAAAGAATGTTTCAAAACTGCTCTATGAACAGCAATGTTAAACTCTGTGGCTCGAACACAAACATCACAAAGCAGTTTCTGAGAATGCTTCAGTTTAGTTTTTCTGTGAAGATATTCCCGTTTCCAAAGAAATCTTCAAAGAGGTCCACATATCCACTTACAGATTCTACACAAAGAGAGTTTCAAAACTGCTCAATCAAAGGGAGGGTTCAACTCTGTGACTTGAATGCAATCATCACACAGAAGTTTCTGAGAATGCTTCTCTTTAGTTTTTACGTGAAGATATACCCGTTTCGAACGAAGGCCACCCAGGGGTCCAAATATCCACTTGCAGATTCTACAAAAAGAGTGTTTCAAACCTGAACTATCAAAGGAAGGTTCAACTCTGTGAGTTGAATGCAAACAGCACGAAGAAGTTTCTGAGAATGTTTGTGTTTAGTTATGGGAAGTTTATCCCGTTTCCAACGAAATCCTCAGAGAGGTCCAAATATCCACTTGCAGATTCTACCAAAAGTGTGTTTGGAAACTGCTCCATCAAGAGGCATGTTCAGCTCTGTGAGTTAATCTCCATCATCACAAAGTATTTTCTGAGAATGCTTCCGTTTGGTTTTTATAGGAAGTTCTTTCCTTTACTACCGTAGGCCTCAAAGCAGTCCAAATCTCCATTTGCAGATTCTACAAAAAGAGTGTTTCCAATCTGCTCTATCAATAGGAATGTTCAACTCCGTGAGTGGAATGCAATCATCACAAAGTAGTTTCTCAGAATGCTTCTATGTAGTTTTTAGGTGAAGATATTTCCTTTTCCACCACAGGCCTCAAAGCCCCCCAAATGTCCACTTGCAGATTCTAGAAAAAGAGTGTTTCATAGCTGCTCTTTCAAAAGGAAAGTTCAACTCTGGGAGTTGAATACAAACATCACAAAGTAGTTTCTGAGAATGCTTCTGTCTCGTTTTTATGTGACGATGCTCCCGTTTCCAATGAAATCTTCAAAGAGGTCCACATAGCCACTTGCAGATTCCAAAGAAAGAGAGTTTCAAAACTGCTCCATCACAAGGATTGTTCAACTCTGTGAGTTGAATGCAGTCATCACAGAAAACTTTCTGAGAATGCTTCTGTCTAGGTTTGATGTGAAGATATACCCGTTTCCAACGAAGGCCACGAAGTGGTCCAAATATACACTTGCAGATTCTACTAGAAGGGTGTTGCAAACCTGAACTATCAAAGGAAGGTTCAACTCTGTGAGTTGAATGCAAACATCACAAAGAAGTTTCTGAGAATGCTTCCGTTTAGTTATGGGAAGTTTATCCCGTTTCCAACGAAATCCTCAGAGAGGTCCAAATATCCCCTTGCAGATTCTACAAACAGTGTGTTTGGAAACTGCTCCATCAAAACGAATGTTCAGCTCTCTGAGTTAAAGGCAATCGTCACTGAGAATTTTCTGAGAGTGCTACTGTCTGGTTTTTATATGAAGTTCTTTCCTTTCTTACCATAGGCCTCAAAGCGGTCCCAATCTCCACTTGCAGATTCTCCAAAAAGACTGTTTCCAAACTGCTCTCTCAAAAGGAATGTTCAACTCTGTGAGTTGAATGCAATCATCACAGAGTAGTTTCTGAGAATGCTTCTATGTAGTTTCTAGGAGAAGATATTTCCTTTTCCACCACAGCCCCCAAAGCCCTCCAAATGTCCATTTGCAGATCCTAAAAAAAGAGTGTTTCAAAGCTGCGCTATCAAAGGGAAAGTTCAACTCTGCGAGGTGAATGCCAACATCCCAAAGAAGTTTCTGAGAATGCCTCTGTTTAGCTTTTATGTGAAGATTATCCCGTTTCCAACGAAATCTTCAAAGAGGTCCAAATATCCACTTGCGGATCCCCCAGAAAGAGTGTTTCGAAACTGCTGCTTCAAAAGGAATCTTCAACTCTGTGAGTTGAATGCAATCATCACAAAGAAGTTTCTGACAATGCTTCTCTCTCGTTTTTCTGTGAAGATATTTCCTTTTCCACCACAGGCCTGAAAGCGCTCCAAAGGTCCACTTGCAGATTCTACGAAAAGAATGTTTCAAAACTGCTCTATGAACAGCAATGTTAAACTCTGTGGCTCGAACACAAACATCACAAAGCAGTTTCTGAGAATGCTTCAGTTTAGTTTTTCTGTGAAGATATTCCCGTTTCCAAAGAAATCTTCAAAGGGGTCCACATATCCACTTACAGATTCTACACAAAGAGAGTTTCAAAACTGCTCAATCAAAGGGAGGGTTCAACTCTGTGACTTGAATGCAGTCATCACACAGAAGTTTCTGAGAATGCTTCTCTTTAGTTTTTACGTGAAGATATACCCGTTTCGAACGAAGGCCACCCAGTGGTCCAAATATCCACTTGCAGATTCTACAAAAAGAGTGTTTCAAACCTGAACTATCAAAGGAAGGTTCAACTCTGTGAGTTGAATGCAAACAGCACGAAGAAGTTTCTGAGAATGTTTGTGTTTAGTTATGGGAAGTTTATCCCGTTTCCAACGAAATCCTCAGAGAGGTCCAAATATCCACTTGCAGATTCTACCAAAAGTGTGTTTGGAAACTGCTCCATCAAGAGGCATGTTCAGCTCTGTGAGTTAATCTCCATCATCACAAAGTATTTTCTGAGAATGCTTCCGTTTGGTTTTTATAGGAAGTTCTTTCCTTTACTACCGTAGGCCTCAAAGCAGTCCAAATCTCCATTTGCAGATTCTACAAAAAGAGTGTTTCCAATCTGCTCTATCAATAGGAATGTTCAACTCCGTGAGTGGAATGCAATCATCACAAAGTAGTTTCTCAGAATGCTTCTATGTAGTTTTTAGGTGAAGATATTTCCTTTTCCACCACAGGCCTCAAAGCCCCCCAAATGTCCACTTGCAGATTCTAGAAAAAGAGTGTTTCATAGCTGCTCTTTCAAAAGGAAAGTTCAACTCTGGGAGTTGAATACAAACATCACAAAGTAGTTTCTGAGAATGCTTCTGTCTCGTTTTTATGTGACGATGCTCCCGTTTCCAATGAAATCTTCAAAGAGGTCCACATAGCCACTTGCAGATTCCAAAGAAAGAGAGTTTCAAAACTGCTCCATCACAAGGATTGTTCAACTCTGTGAGTTGAATGCAGTCATCACAGAAAACTTTCTGAGAATGCTTCTGTCTAGGTTTGATGTGAAGATATACCCGTTTCCAACGAAGGCCACGAAGTGGTCCAAATATACACTTGCAGATTCTACTAGAAGGGTGTTGCAAACCTGAACTATCAAAGGAAGGTTCAACTCTGTGAGTTGAATGCAAACATCACAAAGAAGTTTCTGAGAATGCTTCCGTTTAGTTATGGGAAGTTTATCCCGTTTCCAACGAAATCCTCAGAGAGGTCCAAATATCCCCTTGCAGATTCTACAAACAGTGTGTTTGGAAACTGCTCCATCAAAACGAATGTTCAGCTCTCTGAGTTAAAGGCAATCGTCACTGAGAATTTTCTGAGAGTGCTACTGTCTGGTTTTTATATGAAGTTCTTTCCTTTCTTACCATAGGCCTCAAAGCGGTCCCAATCTCCACTTGCAGATTCTCCAAAAAGACTGTTTCCAAACTGCTCTCTCAAAAGGAATGTTCAACTCTGTGAGTTGAATGCAATCATCACAGAGTAGTTTCTGAGAATGCTTCTATGTAGTTTCTAGGAGAAGATATTTCCTTTTCCACCACAGCCCCCAAAGCCCTCCAAATGTCCATTTGCAGATCCTAAAAAAAGAGTGTTTCAAAGCTGCGCTATCAAAGGGAAAGTTCAACTCTGCGAGGTGAATGCCAACATCCCAAAGAAGTTTCTGAGAATGCCTCTGTTTAGCTTTTATGTGAAGATTATCCCGTTTCCAACGAAATCTTCAAAGAGGTCCAAATATCCACTTGCGGATCCCCCAGAAAGAGTGTTTCGAAACTGCTGCTTCAAAAGGAATCTTCAACTCTGTGAGTTGAATGCAATCATCACAAAGAAGTTTCTGACAATGCTTCTCTCTCGTTTTTCTGTGAAGATATTTCCTTTTCCACCACAGGCCTGAAAGCGCTCCAAAGGTCCACTTGCAGATTCTACGAAAAGAATGTTTCAAAACTGCTCTATGAACAGCAATGTTAAACTCTGTGGCTCGAACACAAACATCACAAAGCAGTTTCTGAGAATGCTTCAGTTTAGTTTTTCTGTGAAGATATTCCCGTTTCCAAAGAAATCTTCAAAGAGGTCCACATATCCACTTACAGATTCTACACAAAGAGAGTTTCAAAACTGCTCAATCAAAGGGAGGGTTCAACTCTGTGACTTGAATGCGATCATCACACAGAAGTTTCTGAGAATGCTTCTCTTTAGTTTTTACGTGAAGATATACCCGTTTCGAACGAAGGCCACCCAGTGGTCCAAATATCCACTTGCAGATTCTACAAAAAGAGTGTTTCAAACCTGAACTATCAAAGGAAGGTTCAACTCTGTGAGTTGAATGCAAACAGCACGAAGAAGTTTCTGAGAATGTTTGTGTTTAGTTATGGGAAGTTTATCCCGTTTCCAAGGAAATCCTCAGAGAGGTCCAAATATCCACTTGCAGATTCTACCAAAAGTGTGTTTGGAAACTGCTCCATCAAGAGGCATGTTCAGCTCTGTGAGTTAATCTCCATCATCACAAAGTATTTTCTGAGAATGCTTCCGTTTGGTTTTTATAGGAAGTTCTTTCCTTTACTACCGTAGGCCTCAAAGCAGTCCAAATCTCCATTTGCAGATTCTACAAAAAGAGTGTTTCCAATCTGCTCTATCAATAGGAAAGTTCAACTCCGTGAGTGGAATGCAATCATCACAAAGTAGTTTCTCAGAATGCTTCTATGTAGTTTTTAGGTGAAGATATTTCCTTTTCCACCACAGGCCTCAAAGCCCCCCAAATGTCCACTTGCAGATTCTAGAAAAAGAGTGTTTCATAGCTGCTCTTTCAAAAGGAAAGTTCAACTCTGGGAGTTGAATACAAACATCACAAAGTAGTTTCTGAGAATGCTTCTGTCTCGTTTTTATGTGACGATGCTCCCGTTTCCAATGAAATCTTCAAAGAGGTCCACATAGCCACTTGCAGATTCCAAAGAAAGAGAGTTTCAAAACTGCTCCATCACAAGGATTGTTCAACTCTGTGAGTTGAATGCAGTCATCACAGAAAACTTTCTGAGAATGCTTCTGTCTAGGTTTGATGTGAAGATATACCCGTTTCCAACGAAGGCCACGAAGTGGTCCAAATATACACTTGCAGATTCTACTAGAAGGGTGTTGCAAACCTGAACTATCAAAGGAAGGTTCAACTCTGTGAGTTGAATGCAAACATCACAAAGAAGTTTCTGAGAATGCTTCCGTTTAGTTATGGGAAGTTTATCCCGTTTCCAACGAAATCCTCAGAGAGGTCCAAATATCCCCTTGCAGATTCTACAAACAGTGTGTTTGGAAACTGCTCCATCAAAACGAATGTTCAGCTCTCTGAGTTAAAGGCAATCGTCACTGAGAATTTTCTGAGAGTGCTACTGTCTGGTTTTTATATGAAGTTCTTTCCTTTCTTACCATAGGCCTCAAAGCGGTCCCAATCTCCACTTGCAGATTCTCCAAAAAGACTGTTTCCAAACTGCTCTCTCAAAAGGAATGTTCAACTCTGTGAGTTGAATGCAATCATCACAGAGTAGTTTCTGAGAATGCTTCTATGTAGTTTCTAGGAGAAGATATTTCCTTTTCCACCACAGCCCCCAAAGCCCTCCAAATGTCCATTTGCAGATCCTAAAAAAAGAGTGTTTCAAAGCTGCGCTATCAAAGGGAAAGTTCAACTCTGCGAGGTGAATGCCAACATCCCAAAGAAGTTTCTGAGAATGCCTCTGTTTAGCTTTTATGTGAAGATTATCCCGTTTCCAACGAAATCTTCAAAGAGGTCCAAATATCCACTTGCGGATCCCCCAGAAAGAGTGTTTCGAAACTGCTGCTTCAAAAGGAATCTTCAACTCTGTGAGTTGAATGCAATCATCACAAAGAAGTTTCTGACAATGCTTCTCTCTCGTTTTTCTGTGAAGATATTTCCTTTTCCACCACAGGCCTGAAAGCGCTCCAAAGGTCCACTTGCAGATTCTACGAAAAGAATGTTTCAAAACTGCTCTATGAACAGCAATGTTAAACTCTGTGGCTCGAACACAAACATCACAAAGCAGTTTCTGAGAATGCTTCAGTTTAGTTTTTCTGTGAAGATATTCCCGTTTCCAAAGAAATCTTCAAAGAGGTCCACATATCCACTTACAGATTCTACACAAAGAGAGTTTCAAAACTGCTCAATCAAAGGGAGGGTTCAACTCTGTGACTTGAATGCAATCATCACACAGAAGTTTCTGAGAATGCTTCTCTTTAGTTTTTACGTGAAGATATACCCGTTTCGAACGAAGGCCACCCAGTGGTCCAAATATCCACTTGCAGATTCTACAAAAAGAGTGTTTCAAACCTGAACTATCAAAGGAAGGTTCAACTCTGTGAGTTGAATGCAAACAGCACGAAGAAGTTTCTGAGAATGTTTGTGTTTAGTTATGGGAAGTTTATCCCGTTTCCAAGGAAATCCTCAGAGAGGTCCAAATATCCACTTGCAGATTCTACCAAAAGTGTGTTTGGAAACTGCTCCATCAAGAGGCATGTTCAGCTCTGTGAGTTAATCTCCATCATCACAAAGTATTTTCTGAGAATGCTTCCGTTTGGTTTTTATAGGAAGTTCTTTCCTTTACTACCGTAGGCCTCAAAGCAGTCCAAATCTCCATTTGCAGATTCTACAAAAAGAGTGTTTCCAATCTGCTCTATCAATAGGAAAGTTCAACTCCGTGAGTGGAATGCAATCATCACAAAGTAGTTTCTCAGAATGCTTCTATGTAGTTTTTAGGTGAAGATATTTCCTTTTCCACCACAGGCCTCAAAGCCCCCCAAATGTCCACTTGCAGATTCTAGAAAAAGAGTGTTTCATAGCTGCTCTTTCAAAAGGAAAGTTCAACTCTGGGAGTTGAATACAAACATCACAAAGTAGTTTCTGAGAATGCTTCTGTCTCGTTTTTATGTGACGATGATCCCGTTTCCAATGAAATCTTCAAAGAGGTCCACATAGCCACTTGCAGATTCCAAAGAAAGAGAGTTTCAAAACTGCTCCATCACAAGGATTGTTCAACTCTGTGAGTTGAATGCAGTCATCACAGAAAACTTTCTGAGAATGCTTCTGTCTAGGTTTGATGTGAAGATATACCCGTTTCCAACGAAGGCCACGAAGTGGTCCAAATATACACTTGCAGATTCTACTAGAAGGGTGTTGCAAACCTGAACTATCAAAGGAAGGTTCAACTCTGTGAGTTGAATGCAAACATCACAAAGAAGTTTCTGAGAATGCTTCCGTTTAGTTATGGGAAGTTTATCCCGTTTCCAACGAAATCCTCAGAGAGGTCCAAATATCCCCTTGCAGATTCTACAAACAGTGTGTTTGGAAACTGCTCCATCAAAACGAATGTTCAGCTCTCTGAGTTAAAGGCAATCGTCACTGAGAATTTTCTGAGAGTGCTACTGTCTGGTTTTTATATGAAGTTCTTTCCTTTCTTACCATAGGCCTCAAAGCGGTCCCAATCTCCACTTGCAGATTCTCCAAAAAGACTGTTTCCAAACTGCTCTCTCAAAAGGAATGTTCAACTCTGTGAGTTGAATGCAATCATCACAGAGTAGTTTCTGAGAATGCTTCTATGTAGTTTCTAGGAGAAGATATTTCCTTTTCCACCACAGCCCCCAAAGCCCTCCAAATGTCCATTTGCAGATCCTAAAAAAAGAGTGTTTCAAAGCTGCGCTATCAAAGGGAAAGTTCAACTCTGCGAGGTGAATGCCAACATCCCAAAGAAGTTTCTGAGAATGCCTCTGTTTAGCTTTTATGTGAAGATTATCCCGTTTCCAACGAAATCTTCAAAGAGGTCCAAATATCCACTTGCGGATCCCCCAGAAAGTGTGTTTCGAAACTGCTGCTTCAAAAGGAATCTTCAACTCTGTGAGTTGAATGCAATCATCACAAAGAAGTTTCTGACAATGCTTCTCTCTCGTTTTTCTGTGAAGATATTTCCTTTTCCACCACAGGCCTGAAAGCGCTCCAAAGGTCCACTTGCAGATTCTACGAAAAGAATGTTTCAAAACTGCTCTATGAACAGCAATGTTAAACTCTGTGGCTCGAACACAAACATCACAAAGCAGTTTCTGAGAATGCTTCAGTTTAGTTTTTCTGTGAAGATATTCCCGTTTCCAAAGAAATCTTCAAAGAGGTCCACATATCCACTTACAGATTCTACACAAAGAGAGTTTCAAAACTGCTCAATCAAAGGGAGGGTTCAACTCTGTGACTTGAATGCAATCATCACACAGAAGTTTCTGAGAATGCTTCTCTTTAGTTTTTACGTGAAGATATACCCGTTTCGAACGAAGGCCACCCAGTGGTCCAAATATCCACTTGCAGATTCTACAAAAAGAGTGTTTCAAACCTGAACTATCAAAGGAAGGTTCAACTCTGTGAGTTGAATGCAAACAGCACGAAGAAGTTTCTGAGAATGTTTGTGTTTAGTTATGGGAAGTTTATCCCGTTTCCAAGGAAATCCTCAGAGAGGTCCAAATATCCACTTGCAGATTCTACCAAAAGTGTGTTTGGAAACTGCTCCATCAAGAGGCATGTTCAGCTCTGTGAGTTAATCTCCATCATCACAAAGTATTTTCTGAGAATGCTTCCGTTTGGTTTTTATAGGAAGTTCTTTCCTTTACTACCGTAGGCCTCAAAGCAGTCCAAATCTCCATTTGCAGATTCTACAAAAAGAGTGTTTCCAATCTGCTCTATCAATAGGAAAGTTCAACTCCGTGAGTGGAATGCAATCATCACAAAGTAGTTTCTCAGAATGCTTCTATGTAGTTTTTAGGTGAAGATATTTCCTTTTCCACCACAGGCCTCAAAGCCCCCCAAATGTCCACTTGCAGATTCTAGAAAAAGAGTGTTTCATAGCTGCTCTTTCAAAAGGAAAGTTCAACTCTGGGAGTTGAATACAAACATCACAAAGTAGTTTCTGAGAATGCTTCTGTCTCGTTTTTATGTGACGATGATCCCGTTTCCAATGAAATCTTCAAAGAGGTCCACATAGCCACTTGCAGATTCCAAAGAAAGAGAGTTTCAAAACTGCTCCATCACAAGGATTGTTCAACTCTGTGAGTTGAATGCAGTCATCACAGAAAACTTTCTGAGAATGCTTCTGTCTAGGTTTGATGTGAAGATATACCCGTTTCCAACGAAGGCCACGAAGTGGTCCAAATATACACTTGCAGATTCTACTAGAAGGGTGTTGCAAACCTGAACTATCAAAGGAAGGTTCAACTCTGTGAGTTGAATGCAAACATCACAAAGAAGTTTCTGAGAATGCTTCCGTTTAGTTATGGGAAGTTTATCCCGTTTCCAACGAAATCCTCAGAGAGGTCCAAATATCCCCTTGCAGATTCTACAAACAGTGTGTTTGGAAACTGCTCCATCAAAACGAATGTTCAGCTCTCT